>NC_069500.1:261096134-261696134 GCF_027579735.1 Bombina bombina | reverse complement strand
CGCCGCACATCTATAAATGCAGACAGCATACACTGTTGGCATTTATCATTGCACAAGCAATCAACCCGATTGTATAGTATCGGGCGGATTGAAAACATCACCCTCAGAGGCAGTGGATAAGTTATGGAGCAGTGGTCTTTAGACTGCTGCTTTATAACTACTGTTTACGGCGAGCCTCAAGGCTCGCGCGGAAACAGGGGCATCAAACTCCATTCAGAGCTTCATAATTCGTCCCCTATGTCTCAAAGAAAAAAAAACAGTTATAAAAAGTGCACGGTTTCTATGCTATGTAATTAAAAACGCATAGAATATTCAATGCCTGCTAATTACTAGTTAATAAACTCTGACATTTTATTGCAGCCATGGATTTATAATGTTTTATTTTCTCAGGAGTAATCAATGACTCTGTCATTGCTACCAAGTTCATAACCTTAAAAGCATCCTAAAGCAGTGGTTTTCATTTTGCTATCAGTCTGTATTGTCATTAATTTACTGAGCTCCTTGTTCAAGAAACATTTAAATAACCAGGAGTGCAATTGTAAAAAGACTCATATGGTAATCACATAACTGCTCAATAATACTGCTCTGCAACTGACAAAAAAATGTGAGTGTTTATTTATCAAATGCCATGTGGCCAATGTGCAATGACTAAGGGCTAGCTTACAAGTGGAGCGCTATTTATTACAAGTTCAAAGTAATGATTTTTCGCTCAAGCTCTAACATGATGCGAGCAAAGAGACAAATATCACGACTGCATTAACATATTCCCCCATAGACTTTAATGGTGTAACAGTCTGTCCCTTTAAGAACTGATTCTGCTTTTAGCCTCATTTTCGTTTCAATATCCTTTATAAGCAATCAAGCCTATAGCTTCATTGCTTGGTATTAGCTGGTTGACTCCTGTCAATACTCAGCCCTCATCTAACCTGTGCTCTTTATTGTGGTTAACTACAGCCTGCCTACTTGTTTGCTCTGCCTCTGTCAGTGTTACCTCAGTCTCTCCATTCAGAGCCAAGTCCTTCCAGCTGCATTGCTGCTCCGCTTCACCTGGCAATCCTCCAGCACCGTATCTCAACGGAACTTCCTTTGACGTCACGGGCGGCCGCTCCAACAACTCTCTCTCTCTCCACGCTGACGCCGAGTTCGTTCAGCCTGCTCACACCGGACTTTGCAGCAACATCCTCAGTGAGAACAGCTTCTCCTCCTCTCCAGCTTGACACTATTTGCTGCCGCTTCTCCTGCTCCTCCATTCCTACAAGTTGGTGAGCCTGTACACCTTTCTTAACCACTTAATGACCACAATGTACCCTGTATGTCACTGGTCGTTAAGGGTTTTTTCAGGACATAATAGCACAAGTCTAGCAAAAAGACACTATTAATACCCTCAGTCCAGCAGGCTTTGTGAAATAGAGCAGTCTCAACGCTGGTGGCAAGACGGCGCCATAAAACAATCAAGTCCCAAAAAAAGGCCAGTGACATACAGGGTACGTCGCTGGTCCTTAAGGGGTTAAAACTTTACCTATTTGCCATATCAATCTGCAATTACGTCTTACTGCTTATCTGATTTACATTTATGTTTCTGCCATACTTATTTTATCCTTCTAATGAGAAAAGGAATACAAAGGGTAACATTAAGCATATGTTATCCCATTCCTTAGCTCAACATATAAAACTTCTTGTAATCATTACAATTGTTATTCAGACAAACAATGGAAATGATTTAAAGAGACATACACCTTATTTTGGAAGTATAATTTCTAAAAGTATTTTATTGGATATTTGTACTTGTTTAAATTGCAACTTCAGAATATTTAATCGGGTTGTTACAGAAATACCAAGCCTAAAGAAAAGCAGCATAAAGATGGATCCCATGGAACTCTCCAATTATGTTGCAACATTAGATCAAAAGGTAGATCAATTAAATGTTGGTCTTAGAGAGTTGCAGGTGGAAAACCAAACACTTAGAAAAATTATACAAGATAGTATAAAACCCACACACTCTCACATTGAGCCAATTAATGAGCCACCTGTAAGCCCCCAGAAAAATTTTCTGGTGATCGCAAACAGTTTAGGCAGTTCCTAAACTCATGTATACTGTTTATCACTTTGAAACCAAAAACTTTCACTACTGATAAGATAAAGGTATTAACAGTCATCTCCTACCTCAGAGGTGAGCCTAGGGCATGGGCGGATACTCTTTTTGAACGCAATGACCCTTTACTTAACTCCATTGATGATTTCTTTAAAGCTCTTTCTTCCCTGTATGAAGATCCACACAAACAGCTAACAGCTGATAACAAATTAAGGTCTCTCAGACAGCAAAAAAGGGCTGTTGAGGATTATATTTCGGAATTTAAAATTTGGCAGCAAGATTCAGGCTGGAATCAGATTTCCCTAAGAAATCAATTTAGGATCGGACTATCAGAGTCCATCAAAGATGAATTCGCCAGAATAGATCTGCCAGAAGATCTAGAACAATTAATGCAGCTTTCAATTAAAATTGATCACAGGCTTAGGGAAAGAAAGTTAGAAAAATCTACCTATGACACACATACTAAACTGACAGAATCTAGAGTTACATTACACACACAACGATCTGCTGACGAACCTATGGACATCGGAGTAATCAGAGGACCCCTGTCCCCAGAAGAAAAACTAAGACGAAGGACAAACCATCTATGTCTTTACTGTGGATCTAAAGATCATGAGGTCACAGCTTGCCCGTCCCTCAAGAAACAGAAAAAGGGTAAGCCAGATATACTCAGTTCAGTAACCCCCTCTCCTAATACAGAAATAACTAACTGTTTACTCCCTATCTCATTGCAGTGGGATCATCATCTCCTTCACTCTAAAGCAGTCATAGACTCCGGAGCTTTTTCCTGTTACATTGATATTGATTATGTAAAATCAAATAAAATTCCCCTTATTGCAAAAAACAAACCTGTAATGGTTCGTCTTATTGATGGAAAACAGTTAGAAACAGGACCAATAACACATCATACAGTACCAATTCTGGTGACCACCCACACATCACTTAGGGAATACATTACATTTGATGTCTTACAGTCTCCAATTTTTCATATAGTGTTAGGGTTACAATGGCTACAAACACATCAACCTACAATTAACTGGACAACTAGTACATTTGATTTTAGTTCAGAATATTGTAGGGCAACATGCAATCCACAATTACCACTACTAGCTTTATCAGAATCAAAACTTCCCATAGAGTATCAAGATCTTAAACAAGTTTTCAGTAAAACAGAGGCAGAAAATCTGCCTCCACATCGTCCATATGACTGCCCAATAGATCTTATCCCAGGATCTGATATACCATATGGACATATATTTCCCCTCTCAGAACCAGAATTACAAACTTTGAAAACTTACATAAATGAAAACTTACGAAAAGGTTTCATAAGACCCTCAACCTCTCCAGCAGGAGCAGGTATATTTTTTGTCCGAAACAAAGATCAAACATTACGGCCAATTGTTGACTATAGACAATTAAATAATCGAACAATTAAAGACAGATACCCATTACCTCTGATCCCTGAACTTATTGAGAGGCTTAAGGGGGCAAAGATCTTTACAAAACTTGATCTAAGAGGGGCCTATAATCTCATCCGAATAAGACCAGGTGATGAGTGGCTAACTGCATTTCGTACAAGGTATGGACTGTACGAATATACAGTCATGCCTTTTGGGTTATGCAACGCCTCAGCCACTTTTCAGAGATTTATAAATTATATATTCAGGGATCTATTAGACACATCCATGGTGATATATTTAGATGACATTTTAATATATTCATCCAATTTTCAGGACCACATCAAACATGTCCGTGCAGTTCTACATAGATTAAAAGCACACAATCTTTATGCCAAGCTTTAAAAATGTATTTTTCATACACAGAATATTACCTTTTTAGGATATAACATAACCCCAAATGGCATAACAATGGAACCAAATAAAATTCAGGTCATCCTTGATTGGCCTAAACCAAGGAATAAACGTGATATCCAAAAGTTCCTTGGGTTTTCAAACTTTTACCGCAAATTTATAAAGAACTTTGCTGGTATAACTAAACCCTTAACAAATCTCACCAAGGCTGATAATCCTTTTCACTGGACAGCAGAAACTGAACAGGTTTTCCAGCTCTTAAAAACCAGTTTCACTACAGCACCAATTCTAAAATACCCAGATCCCAATCTTCAGTATGTATTGGAGGTTGATGCTTCCCAATATGCAATAGGAGCTATTCTATCCCAACGCTCTTCACCAAAAGAACCTATCCATCCAGTAGCTTTCTATTCACGGGTATTAAGTACCTCTGAATTAAATTATCACGTTGGTGAAAAATAACTTTTAGCTATGAAGGCAGCCTTGGAGCATTGGAGGCATCTCCTAGAGGGAACAACAATTCCTATTCAGATCTATACTGATCATAGGAATTTACAATACCTAAAAATCCATAAAACCCTCACCTCCAGGCAAGTCCGTTGGAGTCTCTTTTTCTCCAGATTCTCCTATATCATCTCGTACCGACCTGCATCCAAAAATTCAAAGGCAGATATTTTATCAAGACTACCCGAGAAACCCACCAATTTCAGACATCATGGCACTGTAATTCCAGAAAATTGTATACAGAATTCCCTAGGTATTCTTTATGAACAAAACAAAAAGCTCCAAAAGGAACAACTTCAAGATAACACATTACCTAAGGAAAAGCTAGAAAAACGTAACGATGGTTTATATTATCATTCAAACAGACTATATGTACCCCCTTCTCAGAGAAATTCCTTACTAGAGAGTTTACATGACAACAAACTCTCTGGTCACCCAGGAATTCATAAAACCATCGAGTTGGCTAAAAGATCTTACTGGTGGCCAAAGATGCAAAAGGACATAAGAAACTACATACAGAGTTGTGAAACTTGCACCACCTCTAAAATAGAGAAACAAAAACCAATAGGCTACTTACTCTCACTACCAGCTCCAGAAAAACCATGGACTCACATAGCCACAGATTTTATCGTGGAATTACCAATTTCAGATAATAACAAAACAATTATGGTGGTAGTAGACTTATTCACCAAGATGTCGCATTTTATTCCTTACCATAAATTGCCGACATCTTTGGAGACTGCTAAACTACTGATCCAACACGTAGTAAAATTGCATGGCTTACCCCTTTCCATAACTACGGACAGGGGGACGCAATTTACGTCTCGACTTTGGAAGGAATTATGTAATGTATTACAAATCGAAAGAAGGTTGAGTACTGCTTACCACCCCCAGTCTAACGGGCAATGTGAAAGAACCAATCAATGGTTAGAAGAATACCTTAGGTGTTATGTCACACAGCATCAGGATGACTGGTCCTCCCTACTCCCATTGGCGGAGTTTGCTCACAATAACTCTTTTCACACCTCCATTAAAACTACGCCTTTTTTTGCAAACTATGGTTTCCACCCCACTTTCCATATCAACACTCAAATAGACAGTGCCTGTCCGGTCGTAACTGACACAACCAACACCATTGCAGAAACGTTCTCCATTCTTACTGACAACATTAAATCAGCTCATATTAGACAACAGAACTACTATAATCTACGGAGACGGCCATCACCCACTTACGTACCTGGTGACTTGGTGTGGCTATCGACGAAACATTTACGATTGACAACCCCTTCTAGAAAGTTGAATAAATTTTATATCGGACCATTTTCCATCACTAAAGTGGTAAATAGGAATGCCGTCACTCTTGATTTACCCTCACAATACAAAATACACCCAACTTTTCACGTCAGTTTATTGAAACCCTATACTGCTTTGAGAGACTCTAAGACACATTCATCTCAGCAGCCACCACTCGCCCCAGATACTGAATTTGAAGTACAGAGTATTCTTGACTCACGGCTGGTATCGGGGAGATTGCAATATTTAATCCATTGGAAAGGTTATTCATCAGAGGATGATTCATGGGAGCCTTCAGCCAACTTGTCGGCACCCCGTCTGGTCTCCCTTTTTCATAGGCGACATCCGGATCGTCCGCGTCCCTGAACCTCGGAGTGGTTCATTTTTGGGGGGCCCTCTGTAACAGTCTGTCCCTTTAAGAACTGATTCTGCTTTTAGCCTCATTTTCGTTTCAATTTCCTTTATAAGCAATCAAGCCTATAGCTTCATTGCTTGGTATTAGCTGGTTGACTCCTGTCAATACTCAGCCCTCATCTAACCTGTGCTCTTTATTGTGGTTAACTACAGCCTGCCTACTTGTTTGCTCTGCCTCTGTCAGTGTTACCTCAGTCTCTCCATTCAGAGCCAAGTCCTTCCAGCTGCATTGCTGCTCCGCTTCACCTGGCAATCCTCCAGCACCGTATCTCAACGGAACTTCCTTTGACGTCACGGGCGGCCGCTCCAACAACTCTCTCTCTCTCCACGCTGACGCCGAGTTCGTTCAGCCTGCTCACACCGGACTTTGCAGCAACATCCTCAGTGAGAACAGCTTCTCCTCCTCTCCAGCTTGACACTATTTGCTGCCGCTTCTCCTGCTCCTCCATTCCTACAAGTTGGTGAGCCTGTACACCTTTCTTAAAACTTTACCTATTTGCCATATCAATCTGCAATTACGTCTTACTGCTTATCTGATTTACATTTATGTTTCTGCCATACTTATTTTATCCTTCTAATGAGAAAAGGAATACAAAGGGTAACATTAAGCATATGTTATCCCATTCCTTAGCTCAACATATAAAACTTCTTGTAATCATTACAATTGTTATTCAGACAAACAATGGAAATGATTTAAAGAGACATACACCTTATTTTGGAAGTATAATTTCTAAAAGTATTTTATTGGATATTTGTACTTGTTTAAATTGCAACTTCAGAATATTTAATCGGGTTGTTACAAATGGAGCCAGAAAAAAACCTAGTACCCATACTCGTGCACTTACTTTAATTGCTATAAGCCCTCCTACTGCACTTGTAACCCCTAAACTAACATAGAGCCCACCGCAAAGTACCCCACTACACTATTAGCCCTTAAACCACAACTTAGCCCACCACAAAGTACCCCACTATATTATTAACCCCTAAACTGCCACAATCCCCATCGCAAAGTACCCCTCAAGACTATTAACCCCTAAACATCATCCTTTCCCGCCTCAACTACTGCAATTCTATCCTCTCTGATCTCCCTAGATGCCGCCTAGCTCCTTTACAATCCATAATGAATGCCTCTGCCAGGCTCATCTTCCTTACACGTCGCTCTTCATCTGCCGCACCTCTCTGCCAATCCCGTCACTGGCTTCCTCTTGCCTCCAGGATTAAACACAAAATTCTCACTCTGACACATAAAGCCCTCAATTGCACTGCTCCCCCCTACATCTCAGACCTTGTCTCCAGATACTCTCCCTCCCGTTCCCTTCGCTCCGCTCATGATCTCCTACTCTCCTCCTCTCTTGTTACCTCCTCAAATTCCAGTCTACAAGATTTCTCCAGATTTGCTCCCATCTTATGGAACTCTCTGCCTCGCTCCGCAAGAATCTCCCCTAGTTTTAAAAGCTTCAAGTGCTCCCTGAAGACTCTACTATTCAGGGACGCTTAAAACCTACGCTAACCTTCCTATATCTCCACTGCTATCCCCTAAAACCCCATAGCATGTAAGCCTATGAGCCCAGCTGTTTGTAGTTCACTTTCATAAGAGCCGACTACAACAGTGCAACGCTCGGCAGGACCCTCTCTCCTCATTTGATCCCTGTAATCGTTTTTATATACCACCTATGTTCATATTGCTGCCGTACCTGTTGGCACTCTGCAAATACCTGATAATAATAATAAACAACCACACACCCACATTGCAAAGTACCCTTCTACACTATTAACCCCTAAACCCCCACACACCCACATAGCAAGGTACTCCTCTACAATATTAACCTCTAAACTGTCACAACTCCCCCTGCCAATAAAATGAAAGCTTTTTATATTGGTTGATTTGAATTTGAAAATTAAAATCAGCCAATATGAATGCAAGGTACCATTATATAAAGCAGGTACCACACATTCAAAATTCAGTGTACGGCGGATGATCGCATGAAGATGACGTCCGACGGAAGATTAGAAGAATGAAGATGAATGAATGTAGAAGACTGCCCCCGGGATGAATATATACGACCACTGGCGAGATTTAGATGGACTGCCCCCTCCAGGATGAAGATGGACCATCATTTCAATTTAAATGTAATGTTAGGTTTTTTAAGGCACTGTTTATTTTAAGGTTAGGTGGTTTATTTTTTGGTAACTTAGGGGGTGTTAATTTAAGAATGTTAGGGGGGTTTACTTGTTAGGGTGTTTAGAGGGTACTTTGCGATGGTTGTTGTTGCAGTTTAGGGGTTAATATTGTAGTGGGGGTACTTTGCAATGGGGTTGTGGTGGTTAAGGGGTTAATGTAGTAGGGTACTTTGTGATGGGGGTTGTGGTGGTTTAGGGGTTAATAGTGTAGTGCGGTACTTTACAATGGTGTTGTGGTGTTTTAGGGGCTAATAGTGTAGTGGGGTACTTTGCGATGGGAGGATGGCAGTCTAGGGGTTAATAGTGTAGTTTAGTGCAACTGTTTCCTACAGCCAAGCTCTTTATGCAAACTTTTAAATACGACTGGACATTGCTGCGAGTTTGCGTAAATTAATTTGTTGTAATTTAAACAGTGCTCCACTTGTAATATGGATTAGAGCTTAAAGGGATATGAAACCCACATTTTTTCTTTCATGATTAAGATACAGCATGCAATTTTAAGCAACTTTCTTATTTACTCCTGATATAAATTTTTCTTTGTTGTGTTCTTGGTATGCTTTGTTGAAGGAGCAGCAATGCACTACTGGTTTCTAACTAAACACATGGGTGAGCCAATGACAATCAGTATATATATATGCAGCCACCAATCAGCAGCTAGAACCTAGGTTCTTTGCTGCTCCTGAGCTTTCCTAGATAAACCTTTCAGCAAAAAGATAACAAGAGAAGGAAGAAAATTAAATAATAGAAGTAAATTGGAAAGTTGTTTAAAATTGTATTCTCTATCTGAATCATGTCCCTTTAAAAAACACTGAAATCTCACGATTGCGTTTACGATCCTCACACTAATGATATCACTTCACTTATAATCTAGCCCTAAGTAGGAATTAAGAGACAGTTCCTATTGTTGCTGCACTAAGAACAGGAACTATATACAATGATTTGAAAAAATATTAAGGACCTTAACCAATTCTCACATTTTACTGAAAAAAAGTCTATACTGAACTTTTGTTTTCTTTAGTTTCATTCGGCTAGATTACGAGTTTTGCCTTATGAGGGAAAAAGCAGCGTTATGGCTCTTTTTCACTACAGCTGGTATAACGAGTCTTGCAGGTACAGCTGTCCCGCACACTTTTTTGGCTGTAACGCAACATAACTACCGCAGCTTTCAAAAAGTCCTTTTTCAATGGGACTTCCATATCGCCGGTATTACGAGTTTGCCTGTCTGGCCAAAAAGTGAGTGGTACAGCCAATACCGTCAAGATCCATACCGTAAACTGAAAGTCAGTAGTTATAGGTTTTACGCCACAAAGCTGTAACATAAAACTCATAACTAAAGTGCTAAAAAGTGCACTAACACCCATAAACTACCTATTAACCCCTAAACCGAGGCCCTCCCGCACCGCAAACACTATTATAAAATTATTAACCCCTAATCTGCCACTCCGGACATCACCACCACTATAATAAACATATTAACCCCTAAACCGCCGTACTACCGCATCGCAAACACTAGTTAAATATTATTAACCCCTAATCTGCTGTCCCTAACATTTCCGCAACCTACATTACTGTTATTAACCCCTAATCTGCTGCCCCAAAATTGCCGCCACTATACTAAAGTTATAAACCCCTAAACCTAACCCTAAGTCTAACCCTAACACTCACTAACTTTAACATAATTAAAATAAATCTAAATAAAAATTACAATTAATACCTAAATAATTCCTATTTAAAACTAAATACTTACCTATAAAATAAACCCTAAGCTAGCTACAATATAACTAATAGTTACATTGTACCTAGCTTAGGTTTTATTTTTATTTCACAGCTAAGTTTGTATTTATTTTAACTAGGTAGACTAGTTAGTAAATAGTTATTAACTATTTACTAACTACCTAGTTAAAATAAATACAAATTTACATGTAAAATAAAACCTAACCTGAGTTACACTAACACCTAACATTACACGTTACATTAAATACAATTAACTAAATTACAAAAAAAAAAACACTAAATTACACAAAAATAAAAAAGAAATTATCAAATATTTAAACTAATTACACCTAATCCAATAGCCCTATCAAAATAAAACCCACCCAATAAACCCTTAAAAACACTAACCCCCGAAGATCCACTTACAGTTTTTGAAGACTGGACATCCATCCTCAACGAAGCGGCAGAAGTCCTCAGCGAAGCCGGCAGAAGTCTTCATCCAAGCGGGCCGAAGTCTTCATCCAAGCGGGCAGAAGTCTTCATCCAGACGGCATCTTCTATCTTCATCCATCCGGCGCGGAGCGGCTCCATCTTCAAGACATCTGGCGTGGAGCATCCTCTTCTGACGACGGCTAACGAAGAATGAAGGTTCCTTTAAGGGACATCATCCAAGATGGCGTCCCTTGAATTCTGATTGGCTGATAGAATTCTATCAGCCAATCGGAATTAAAGGTGAAAAAATCCTATTGGCTGATGCAATCAGCCAATAGGATTGAGCTTCAATCCTATTGGCTGATCCAATCAGCCTATAGGATTGAGCTCGCATTATATTGGCTGTTCCAATCAGCCAATAGAATGCAAGCTCAATCCTATTGGCTGATTGCATCAGCCAATAGGATTTTTTCACCTTTAATTCCGATTGGCTGATAGAATTCTATCAGCCAAATCGGAATTCAAGGGACGCCATCTTGGATGGCGTCCCTTAAAGGAACCTTCATTCTTCGTTAGCCGTCGTCAGAAGATGATGCTCCGTGCCAGATGTCTTGAAGATGGAGCCGCTCCGCGCCGGATGGTTGAAGATAGAAGATGCCGTCAGGATGAAGATTTCTGCCGGCTTGGATGAAGACTTCAGCCCGCTTGGATGAAGACTTTTGCCGGCTTCGCTGAGGACTTCTGCCGCTTCATTGAGGATGGATGTCCTGTCTTCAAAACTGTAAGTGGATCTTCGGGGGTTAGTGTTAGGTTTTTTTTAAGGGTTTATTGGGTGGGTTTTATTTTTAGCTTAGGGTTTGGGCTGAAAAAGAGCTAAATGCCCTTTTAAGGGCAATGCCCATTTAAATGCCCTTTTCAGGGCTATGGGGAGCTTAGGTTTTTTAGATAGGACTTTATTTGGAGGGTTTGGTTGCATGGGTGGTGGGTTTTACTGTTGTTTGTATTTTTCTTTACAGGTAAAAGAGCTGATTTCTTTGGGGCAATGCCCCGCAAAAGAACCTTTTAAGGGCTATTGGCAGTTAAGTTTAGGCTAGGGTTTTTTTTTTATTTTGGGGGGCTTTTTTATTTTGATAGGGCTATTAGATTAGGTGTAATTAATTTAAATATTTTATAATTTCTTTTTTATTTTGTGTAATTTAGTGTTTGTTTGTTTTTGTAATTTAGTTAATTGTATTTAATTAATGTAATTTATTTAATTTTAGTGTAATGTTAGGTGTTAGTGTAGCTCAGGTTAGGTTTTATTTTACAGGTAAATTTGTATTTATTTTAACTAGGTAGCTAGTAAATAGTTAATAACTATTTACTAACTAGTCTATCTAGTTAAAATAAATTAAAACTTAGCTGTGAAATAAAAATAAAACCTAAGATAGATACAGTGTAACTATTAGTTATATTGTAGCTATCTTAGGGTTTATTTTACAGGTAAGTATTTAGTCTTGAATAGGAATTATTTAGTTATTCATTTTAATTTTTATTTAGATTTATTTAATTATGTTCAAGTAAGTGGCTGTTAGGGTAAGGGTTAGACTTAGGGTTAGGTTTAGGGGTTAATAACTTTAATATAGTGGAGGCGACATTGGGGGCGGCAGATTAGGGGTTAATAAATGTACGTAGGTGGCGGCGATGTCGGGGGCGGCAGATTAGGGGTTAATAAGTGTAATGTAGGTGGCGGCTACATTGGTGGCAGCAGATTAGGGGTTAATAAGTGTTATGTAGGTGGCAGCGACATTGGTGGCGGCAGATTAGGGGTTAATAAGTGTAGGTAGGTGGCGGCGATGTCGTGGGCGGCAGATTAGGTGTTAAGAAGTGTAATGTAGGAGTCGCGATGTCAGGGGCAGCAGATTAGGGGTGTTTAGACTCGGGGTTTATGTTAGGGTGTTAGGTGTAAACATAAATTTTGTTTCCCCATAGAAATCAATGGGGCTGCATTACGGAGCTTTACGCTCCTTTATTGCAGGTGTTAGGCTTTTTTTCAGTCTGCTCTTCCCATTGATGTCTATGGGGAAATCATGCACGAGCACGTAAAACCAGCTCAAAGCAGTGCTGGTATTTGAGTGCAGTATGGAGCTCAATTTTGCTCAACACTGTAATAGCAACGCTATAGGGAGGTGAAGGGTGCCAATAACTTGCAAGTTAGCACCGAACCGCTCATAACGCAAAACTCGTAATCTAGGCGAATGGTAGCAATAGCTCCATTTTACAAAACAAATCTTACAGTGTGTGAACACTTTAAACCCCACTATTGGAAACAGGAAAAGTCTCAAAAACCTTGCAAGATTAAAAAACGTGTTTGTTTTGTTTTACAAGATACAAAGTAGTAAAGATATATAATGAACAATTGTAGCGAATAACGCATATCAATAAAACATTCTACACACATGCACTATATACCCATAATGCCCCAGCTCAAATTTATTAAACAATGATCTTTTTTTTACCACATGACAAAATACTGTACTTTCAAAATGGTGCCTATTACCCACATATTTCATCTTGATATTTTTTTCAGCACAAAGCCATGATGTGCTTATGGATAAAAAATTTCATTTTAAATAATGAGAATAGTCCAAATTGAAATTACACCATTGCTAATATTTAATACATACCGGCATTGCAAAAAGTAGTTTGCACAAAGGTTTAATCATGATTTATGTATTCTTGTGTTTCTATTGGTTCTCTTGTGCTGTAAGGCATTAACTGGCCAAATAAAGGGATATGAAACCCAATTTTTTTCTTTCATGATTTAGATAGAGTGTCCAATTTTAAGCAACTTTCTTATTTACTCCTATTATCAATTTTCTTCATTCTCTTGGTATCTTTATTTGAAAAGCAGGAATGTAAGCTTAGGAGCCGGCCCATTTTTGGTTCAGCACCTGGGTAGCACATGCTGATTTGTTACATGACTTGCATTTTGTTTTTTGTTCTACACTATCATCTTTATAGGCGCACCAGTCATCATCAGCAGCAGCATCATCAGTATAACAAGATTATCATTCTGGTCATCATCATCTTCCTCAGAACTAATAGGAACTATGTTTCCTTGCTGCTCTCATCTTCTGTAAGATGTGGGAACAAGTTGGCAAAACACAGTAACTCAATTTCCAGAGATGACTCATCCACTTTTGCCAAATGAGAAATTCTCTGTAATGCTCCTGCCTCTAACAGATTTGGATCTTTTCAGATTGTGTCACAGAAATGAGGATCCAAGAATTGGGAGGCCAGAACTAGTTGTTTGTTTTTAGAAAATCACTCAGACTTCCTATGATCTGTTCCAGAAATGGTCTGAAAACTATCAACTCAAAAACATTGGGTTTCACTCATAAAAGGAGGATTCTCCAGGCATATGCTCCCCCCCCCCCCCCCCAATTCTTCTCTCTTAAAGCTCTGACTCAACTTTCAGGGAATCAAGGCCCTCTTTTTCTAACATGAGGTCATTTAATTTCTTAGCAAAGTGTTTTGCTTTCCCTTCTATATAAGAAAACTCAATTTCTTTTAGTTGGTCAACTGTACTTTCCACCATTTTCCATGCCACCATATATCAAAAGCACTTGCTTGAAGATATATTGAAACTGGGTCAATAACGTCAAAAATAGACAAAAATAGGTGTGTCAACAACAAAACTTCTAAAGTGTCAAGCCTGCCTCAGTGTCAGGTGGAGAGACAGGCAGTTAAAAACAATACCTACACAAAGTATAGGTACGGTACAGAGTAACCCAGAGATTAAGGTGGAGATAGGAATAACAACCAGCTTGAAGCTCTGGATGCAGTCTGGACTGTACAGTACTAGATAAGTCTGGAGATACTGAGCAAGGAAAACTAATCCGGTAGTAAAGGGAACAGTCACAAGGGGTCAGGCTTGAGCGTAGTCAAAGACAATCCAGGTCAGCAACAGCAAGGCAAACAATCCAGTGAGGTACAAGGGGTTAAAGCAAAGCGTAGTCAAAGTCCAGTTCATAGATCAAAGTAAACAGCAAATCCAATGAAGTACCAAGGACAGAGAAAAAGCAGAGTCCAGAATCCAAATCCAAGTCTGTTATATATATATATATATATATATATATATATATATATATATATATATATATATATATATATATATATATATACAGGGAGTGCAGAATTATTAGGCAAATGAGTATTTTGACCACATCATCCTCTTTATGCATGTTGTCTTACTCCAAGCTGTATAGGCTCGAAAGCCTACTACCAATTAAGTATATTAGGTGATGTGCATCTCTGTAATGAGAAGGGGTGTGGTCTAATGACATCAACACCCTATATCAGGTGTGCATAATTATTAGGCAACTTCCTTTCCTTTGGCAAAATGGGTCAAAAGAAGGACTTGACAGGCTCAGAAAAGTCAAAAATAGTGAGATATCTTGCAGAGGGATGCAGCACTCTTAAAATTGCAAAGCTTCTGAAGCGTGATCATCGAACAATCAAGCGTTTCATTCAAAATAGTCAACAGGGTCGCAAGAAGCGTGTGGAAAAACCAAGGCGCAAAATAACTGCCCATGAACTGAGAAAAGTCAAGCGTGCAGCTGCCAAGATGCCACTTGCCACCAGTTTGGCCATATTTCAGAGCTGCAACATCACTAGAGTGCCCAAAAGCACAAGGTGTGCAATACTCAGAGACATGGCCAAGGTAAGAAAGGCTGAAAGACGACCACCACTGAACAAGACACACAAGCTGAAACGTCAAGACTGGGCCAAGAAATATCTCAAGACTGATTTTTCTAAGGTTTTATGGACTGATGAAATGAGAGTGAGTCTTGATGGGCCAGATGGATGGGCCCGTGGCTGGATTGGTAAAGGGCAGAGAGCTCCAGTCCGACTCAGACGCCAGCAAGGTGGAGGTGGAGTACTGGTTTGGGCTGGTATCATCAAAGATGAGCTTGTGGGGCCTTTTCGGGTTGAGGATGGAGTCAAGCTCAACTCCCAGTCCTACTGCCAGTTTCTGGAAGACACCTTCTTCAAGCAGTGGTACAGGAAGAAGTCTGCATCCTTCAAGAAAAACATGATTTTCATGCAGGACAATGCTCCATCACACGCGTCCAAGTACTCCACAGCGTGGCTGGCAAGAAAGGGTATAAAAGAAGAAAATCTAATGACATGGCCTCCTTGTTCACCTGATCTGAACCCCATTGAGAACCTGTGGTCCATCATCAAATGTGAGATTTACAAGGAGGGAAAACAGTACACCTCTCTGAACAGTGTCTGGGAGGCTGTGGTTGCTGCTGCACGCAATGTTGATGGTGAACAGATCAAAACACTGACAGAATCCATGGATGGCAGGCTTTTGAGTGTCCTTGCAAAGAAAGGTGGCTATATTGGTCAGTGATTTGTTTTTGTTTTGTTTTTGAATGTCAGAAATGTATATTTGTGAATGTTGAGATGTTATATTGGTTTCACTGGTAAAAATAAATAATTGAAATGGGTATATATTTGTTTTTTGTTAAGTTGCCTAATAATTATGCACAGTAATAGTCACCTGCACACACAGATATCCCCCTAAAATAGCTATAACTAAAACAAACTAAAAACTACTTCCAAAACTATTCAGCTTTGATATTAATGAGTTTTTTGGGTTCATTGAGAACATGGTTGTTGTTCAATAATAAAATTAATCCTCAAAAATACAACTTGCCTAATAATTCTGCACTCCCTGTATATATAATATATATATATATATATATATATATATATATATATATATATATATAGGCAGATGGTAATTGCCAAAGTGTAGTAAAACAAAAAGCTAACTAGGCAAAAGAAACAGACTACAGTCCAGATGCAAGGATAACACACAGCAAAAGCAACAGCCCAGGAAGCTGAGGTCCCAGGTTCACTCCCAGGATTTAACATAAAGTGTCCAAAAAGAAAGAGTGTTTTTCTCCAAATAGCCAGTTGAGTGTTTTATTTTTAACCCACCATCTTGTCTCTCCAATTTTTTGCAACCTCAGCAGTTTTTCTTGCCCATTTCTCTTTTCAAGCTGATCCCACCAGACATTCATTTTCTTGTGAGAGTCCCCAGTAAATATCGCTAAGCGATGCAGACCAAAAAAAATGCTTTTCTCTAAAACATCACAATGAGAGATACACAGGTTTAAGATGTGATTATAGCACCAAATGTAGGTAGCATTAGGCACTTCCTTTGCAATCTGAGCATGCAACCCCACTTAAGCAATTTTTATGTTTGCTGCTCCATCAAAAGACTCTCCTGCTATTTTTTTGTAATCCAATCCACGAACTTAAAAACTTGACATTAGCAGTTAATTCGTCCACTTACTGATTCATTATTATTTTTTTACTAGTAAAACAGAGATGAGGCTTCCTTAACAGATTCCTCTTTAACATATCTAACTACCATAGTAGCTTGGTCAACTACTTCAACATCTTGTGTAGAATCTACTTGGATGATAAATCTTTTTTCAGCAATTTCAGACACTATTGATGTCTTCATGGTCTGGACTATTGCCATAATTACTTTTTTTTACTGTGTTATAAGACAAAAATGTCACAAGGGATCCACGGCCAGCTGTCTGTTTTCCCATGAGTCTTTGCTGTTTTTTCCTTTTTTTCACTTTCAGAAATACATTCCTGAATATGATATTTAAGTGGAACATCATAATTTGAAAGACAGAAAATCATTTCTAGAAAGTTCCCGTGGTTAATTTCACAATTGTTCAAATTATATAATGATTCATTAGTTCGATGGGGATGAAAAATTAATCCTTGTTTAGCTAGCATTTTTACAACATCAAAGAGGCGTTTCATTGCTTCTATATTTTGAAGTATCTCCTGCTTTCTTTTTAAAGCATGTGTTAACAGCTTCACAGTAAGTTTTTAATATCTCATGTTTGTTAGCAGCCTGATAGCAATGCCTAAAATTAGTATGCCACTAATGAATGATGAAGTAGAATTAGAAAATGCAAAGCATATACTACAAAAAATGCTTCAAGCTTCCTATTGTTTACTCTACAAGTAAGCCAGTAGCGCCTTATAAGGTCTCCATTTGGATTTCTACAAAAAAACAAATCTGTGTCTTTAGAGGGAAGGTCTTCACAATCTGTACTTCTTGGTTGGATTGGATGCATTTCCACAAATGGATTTTTTTCTGTAATGGAACATGTAGAAGGAAGACTAAAGGGAGTTATACTGGTGTCAAACTGAACATCAGAAGATGCAGGCTCTTCTTCTGATCTACCCCATTCTAAATCAGAAAAGCTTGTAGATTCAGAGCAAGGAACGGGTGATTGTTGTAAAATAATAATTTCAAAGCTGCTTTCAAAATCCAACTCCTCCTCGATTAAAATACTTGAACTTTGAGGACTTAACTCCTCTTGAACTAGCACATCTTGCTTCATCGGAAGCCTATCTGGGTCTATGCAAACAACCGTTAGTCTTTCTTTTCCACTCTGTGCTTTGCCCTCCATTGCAAACGTTCACTTAGCAGAGAGCTGGCATTATTGGGAGACGTCTCACCATTCGCAGGGACAGATCCTTTTTTTAATAGAATTCCATGAGGGCTGCCCCTGTCAGTGTTGCCGTGGAGAACCACGTCTTGAATCTGGGCCTTAGTCTGTAAATTCCGGATCATTTTCAAAGAGGTATATCCTACGATCTCTTGTTCAAATTCAGCATATTTTAAATGATTTTTATTAGTGATCCAATAAAGAATTAGTTTACTTAAAGCTGCCCAGTTATAAAATTGTATATTTAGTAGGATTAAACCCCAACTTTTTAAGGCATATTAAGTTTATTAAAACTTATTCTCGCTTTTCCTTATTCCAAAGAAATTCCCTAATAGCTTTGTTCAACATCTTAAAGGGATATTAAACCCAAACTTTTCTTTCATTATTCAGATGGAGAATACTGTTTTAAAAAAATTTCCAATTTAGTTCTATTATCAAATTTGCTTTGTTCTTATGTTATTCTTTGTTGAAGAGATATCTAGGTAGGTAGCGTGCACATGCCTGAAGCACTACAGGACAGGAAATAGTGCTGCCATTTAGTGCTCTTGCATATGTAAAACATTGTTGCAAAACTGCTGCCATAGAGTGCTGCAGACAGTTGCACTCTCCTGAGCTAACATCCCTGCATTTTAACAAAGGATAACAAGAAAACAAAGAAAATGATCTAACAGAAATAATTTGGAAAGTTGTTTAAAATTACATACTCTATCACATTGTTTCTTAACCATGGTCCTCAAATACCACCAACAGGCCAGGTGTTCATTATAGCTGAACTAGAGCACAGATAAATTAATCAGCTGATCAGTAACCATGGTTACTTACCTGCTCTCATCCATCATCTGATTATTTCATCTGTGCAATGGTTCAGTTATAATGAAAATCTGGTCTTTTAGGGGTACTTGAGGACCGCGATTGAGAAACAATGCTCTATCTGAATCATGAAATAAAAAGCTTGGGTTTTATGTCCCTTTAATATCCTTTTTTATTTAACAGTAGAGGAAGGACTTGAAGAGGGTATTATAACTTGTTAAACTAGGGATGGTGAGGGAAAAGAGAAATGGGTTTTCTGGTGAAAAGTCAAGTCAAACTATAATAATATTAATAGTCCCTGAACTCCAGAACCTCAAGCAGTGATATACATCCAAATGTACAAGAATGTGTGCAAAAAGATATTAAAGGTTACGACATATACAGCAATGGAATAATGCCAATATAAAAGCCAAGTAAGTGGCAAAAAATCTTTGCCTTTTTAAATTTATGATATTATTTGTAGATTTCAAATTACAATAAAAGAATATATCTCTCACATTTACTAGGCAAAGCAGACTAAATTAGACATAAATATACTAAGAACTGAATTGCCCTACGATCCATTCATTTTACTCAAATAGGTCCTGCTGATGGAAGTATGAATAATTTTAGACCTATGTTTAAAATAAAAAAACATTCATTATTATTTTCCTCTCTGCGTTATTAATGTACACTGGCCCTTGCCTGAATACATTCATCAAAATATTTTCAAACATACTTGAATGAGCCAACTCATCGACTTAACATGCCTAGCGAAGTTCAATCATCCCCTTACGGATTACAACCAATCAGAAGCTGCACAGTGTAGCTTTGAAGAACCAATCAGAGTATAGGGGCGGGTGTAAGATTTTCATATTACCCGCTCTGTCCGGCCGGCGCGTACCCCTCTGAGGAAGCGTAATGTGAAACGCGCGTCAGGGGCACTAGTACCGGGTTATGTAACCCTCATCCTTTTAATTGCTGACTCAGCCTAGCACTTCTTGTAAATGTTTGTGACCACAAATAGACAGTTAAAAGTAAACAGGTCTCCGCTATAGAAGAGACCTTTTTTAAGTTCAGTCTTTGCTTATCTGGCAGTTTGCCACTGGCTGGCGCCTTAGATAATAGCAGTCTTATTTGGGAATGTATGTTTGCTGTTTGCTTACAACTTCCACCTCTAATAGTGCCAGCGCTATGCTATAATTTGGGCTAAATTAATGTTGCGGCATACTCTCTGTAATTAATAGTGTATATACTTTATTCTGAAGGTAACCATATTTTGGTGTGTTACTTATACAACATTAATATTTATGGGCAATATATATCGATACAAGTAGCTAGCTCACACCTGTGGATTAGAGCAGGGTGTGTGATTAGGCTAACGTTTGCACTAAGGAATATAGGGAGCCAATGACATATGATCTCAGGCTTCAGTGATAGTGAGATTCGGTGCTGAACGTATAACTTGTTACATCTTAATATTGGCCTTGAACCTTATTATACGGCTAACTTTAAATACACCTGTTGATTTTGAATATCGTAAGCACTACGATTTTATGCTACAATATTATGAAATCTATATGATTGCAAGAGAAATATTATCACATTTTAACTAGCCTTGATCTTAGATGGCCACTCACAGGCACTCAACATATTAGGAGTTGGTTTTTGCATTCCAACCACACATTGTGTAAGGAAATTGTATATCTTATGGTAACAGCTACTGATAGTGACCTATTACACTGACTGCTACGTTATTTCCATCACAAATAGCGGTGTAGACATTTGATTAGAAAAATAAATCCTATTTAGCTATTGGACAGATACAACAATTTTAGTGGTTTGCATACACAGCAACTGTGACATAGAATATCTGCCTAACGGTATAACTAATCTAAGGTTGTTATAAAAATATTAGCGTATCCTATATACCTTAGATCCAGAATCGCCAGTTGCAATATCTGCAATAAATACTTACAGCACAACCTTTATTCAGTTTGGAACTAGCTACCAAAAACATTTATTCCTGTGTTTGGATAGTTATCTTCATATATTGATCCTCCAGCACATTAAACACATAATATTGTGCTTGTTCCTCACCTGGAGGTTGTGATTTCTGCAAAGACCTTTAAATTGGGGAGATTTATATTCACACTGTCTATAAATTATTGGTGTACTCCCTGGGTTGAATTATTATAATATATTTGGACACCCAGGTAGCAACCTACAATTATCCACTCTTGTGCTTTTTGATAGGAAATTATCTCACACTGAGTTTCAGCTAGTTTTAATAGTGTGTGTGTGTGTGCATGAGTATGAGTCCAGTCGGGCTCCTATTTTTTCTTCAATAAAGTTATTTAGTATAAATGGGGATGCTTGTGTGATTTGATTATTACATTGTTCTTTTTTTCTTTGTCTAATCTTATTTAAATGGGTCCAGTATTACACTAGTCCAGTTACCTGCAGCCTTTTTCTTTGTTGTGCAAGTCTTTTTGCACACATTCTTGTACATTTGGTATTATAACTTGGTCAAAATCATCATCATCTTTATAATATTAATTTTACCTGTTAAATTTATTGGTAAAGATCACTACTGCTTTAACATCCTTATCTTATCAAATAGGTGTTTAAAATTGATCTCATACTATCTATTTGGGTTTCTGGATACCTTAATCCCCAAATATGTGAGTGGGACTCTTCCACTTCTTTAAACAGAATAGGTTCTTTATTCATATTGGGCCAGATTACAAGTGGCACGCTAATGGATTATTTCGCTCACGTGCTAAATGCGCTGAAAATAATCTTTTAATGTGGGTGGGTAAGCACGCATATTACAAGATGAAACAACTTGTGATCTAGCCCAGTATAATTTAACAGCCACAACATTTTTGATTTCTTGTTATTGACTTTCAACCATGAAAAGTTTTCAATAATTTTCATTATACCAGGTCATCTGCATACATTGATTAAAAAACATTCTTTTGATCCAATTCTTATTCCCTAAGGCCTAGATTTAGAGTTCGGCGGTAGCCGTCAAAACCAGCGTTAGAGGCTCCTAACGCTGGTTTTGGCCACCCGCTGGTATTTGGAGTCAGTGATTAAAGGGTCTAACGCTCACTTTACAGCCGCGACTTTTCCATACCGCAGATCCCCCTACGCCATTTGCGTAGCCTATCTTTTCAATGGGATCTTTCTAACGCCGGTATTTAGAGTCGTTTCTGAAGTGAGCGTTAGAGCTCTAACGACAAGATTCCAGCCGCCTGAAAATAGCAGGAGTTAAGAGCTTTCTGGCTAACGCCGGTTTATAAAGCTCTTAACTACTGTACCCTAAAGTACACTAACACCCATAAACTACCTATGTACCCCTAAACCGAGGTCCCCCCACACCGCCGCCACTCGATTAAAATTTTTAACCCCTAATCTGCCGACCGCCACCTACGTTATATTTATGTACCCCTAATCTGCTGCCCCTAACCCCGCCGACCCCTGTATTATATTTATTAACCCCTAACCTGCCCCCCACAACGTCGCCGCCAGCTACTTACAATAATTAACCCCTAATCTTCCGACCGCAAATCGCCGCCACCTACGTTATCCCTATGTACCCCTAATCTGCTGCCCCTAACATCGCCGACCCCTATATTATATTTATTAACCCCTAATCTGCCCCCCTCAACGTCGCCGACACCTGCCTACACTTATTAACCCCTAATCTGCCGAGCGGACCTGAGCGCTACTATAATAAAGTTATTAACCCCTAATCCGCCTCACTAACCCTATCATAAATAGTATTAACCCCTAATCTGCCCTCCCTAACATCGCCGACACCTACCTTCAATTATTAACCCCTAATCTGCCGACCGGAGCTCACCGCTATTCTAATAAATGTATTAACCCCTAAAGCTAAGTCTAACCCTAACACTAACACCCCCCTAAGTTAAATATAATTTTTATCTAACAAAATAAATTAACTCTTATTAAATAACTTATTCCTATTTAAAGCTAAATACTTACCTGTAAAATAAATCCTAATATAGCTACAATATAAATTATAATTATATTATAGCTATTTTAGGATTAATATTTATTTTACAGGCAACTTTGTAATTATTTTAACCAGGTACAATAGCTATTAAATAGTTAAGAACTATTTAATAGTTACCTAGTTAAAATAATAACAAATTTACCTGTAAAATAAATCCTAACCTAAGTTATAATTAAACCTAACACTACCCTATCAATAAAATAATTAAATAAACTACCTACAATTACCTACAATTAACCTAACACTACACTATCAATAAATTAATTAAACACAATTCCTACAAATAAATACAATTAAATAAACTAGCTAAAGTACAAAAAATAAAAAAGAACTAAGTTACAGAAAATAAAAAAATATTTACAAACATAAGAAAAATATTACAACAATTTTAAACTAATTACACCTACTCTAAGCCCCCTAATAAAATAACAAAGCCCCCCAAAATAAAAAATTCCCTACCCTATTCTAAATTAAAAAAGTTACAAGCTCTTTTACCTTACCAGCCCTGAACAGGGCCCTTTGCGGGGCATGCCCCAAGAATTTCAGCTCTTTTGCCTGTAAAAAAAAACATACAATACCCCCCCCCCAACATTACAACCCACCACCCACATACCCCTAATCTAACCCAAACCCCCCTTAAATAAACCTAACACTAATCCCCTGAAGATCTTCCTACCTTGTCTTCACCATCCAGGTATCACCGATCCGTCCTGGCTCCAAGATCTTCATCCAACCCAAGCGGGGGTTGGCGATCCATAATCCGGTGCTCCAAAGTCTTCCTCCTATCCGGCAAGAAGAGGACATCCGGACCGGCAAACATCTTCTCCAAGCGGCATCTTCGATCTTCTTCCATCCGGTGCGGAGCGGGTCCATCTTGAAGCAGGCGACGCGGATCCATCCTCTTCTTCCGATGTCTCCCGACTAATGACGGTTCCTTTAAGGGACGTCATCCAAGATGGCGTCCCTCGAATTCCGATTGGCTGATAGGATTCTATCAGCCAATCGGAATTAAGGTAGGAATTTTCTGATTGGCTGATGGAATCAGCCAATCAGAATCAAGTTCAATCCGATTGGCTGATCCAATCAGCCAATCAGATTGAGCTCGCATTCTATTGGCTGATCGGAACAGCCAATAGAATGCGAGCTCAATCTGATTGGCTGATTGGATCAGCCAATCGGATTGAACTTGATTCTGATTGGCTGATTCCATCAGCCAATCAGAAAATTCCTACCTTAATTCCGATTGGCTGATAGAATCCTATCAGCCAATCGGAATTCGAGGGACGCCATCTTGGATGACGTCCCTTAAAGGAACCGTCATTAGTCGGGAGACATCGGAAGAAGAGGATGGATCCGCGTCGCCTGCTTCAAGATGGACCCGCTCCGCACCGGATGGAAGAAGATCGAAGATGCCGCTTGGAGAAGATGTTTGCCGGTCCGGATGTCCTCTTCTTGCCGGATAGGAGGAAGACTTTGGAGCACCGGATTATGGATCGCTAACCCCCGCTTGGGTTGGATGAAGATCTTGGAGCCAGGACGGATCGGTGATACCTGGATGGTGAAGACAAGGTAGGAAGATCTTCAGGGGATTAGTGTTAGGTTTATTTAAGGGGGGTTTGGGTTAGATTAGGGGTATGTGGGTGGTGGGTTGTAATGTGGGGGGGGGGTATTGTATGTTTTTTTTTACAGGCAAAAGAGCTGAAATTCTTGGGGCATGCCCCGCAAAGGGCCCTGTTCAGGGCTGGTAAGGTAAAAGAGCTTGTAACTTTTTTAATTTAGAATAGGGTAGGGAATTTTTTATTTTGGGGGGCTTTGTTATTTTATTAGGGGGCTTAGAGTAGGTGTAATTAGTTTAAAATTGTTGTAATATTTTTCTTATGTTTGTAAATATTTTTTTATTTTCTGTAACTTAGTTCTTTTTTATTTTTTGTACTTTAGCTAGTTTATTTAATTGTATTTATTTGTAGGAATTGTGTTTAATTAATTTATTGATAGTGTAGTGTTAGGTTAATTGTAGGTAATTGTAGGTAGTTTATTTAATTATTTTATTGATAGGGTAGTGTTAGGTTTAATTATAACTTAGGTTAGGATTTATTTTACAGGTAAATTTGTTATTATTTTAACTAGGTAACTATTAAATAGTTCTTAACTATTTAATAGCTATTGTACCTGGTTAAAATAATTACAAAGTTGCCTGTAAAATAAATATTAATCCTAAAATAGCTATAATATAATTATAATTTATATTGTAGCTATATTAGGATTTATTTTACAGGTAAGTATTTAGCTTTAAATAGGAATAAGTTATTTAATAAGAGTTAATTTATTTTGTTAGATAAAAATTATATTTAACTTAGGGGGGTGTTAGTGTTAGGGTTAGACTTAGCTTTAGGGGTTAATACATTTATTAGAATAGCGGTGAGCTCCGGTCGGCAGATTAGGGGTTAATAATTGAAGGTAGGTGTCGGCGATGTTAGGGAGGGCAGATTAGGGGTTAATACTATTTATGATAGGGTTAGTGAGGCGGATTAGGGGTTAATAACTTTATTATAGTAGCGCTCAGGTCCGCTCGGCAGATTAGGGGTTAATAAGTGTAGGTAGGTGTCGGCGACGTTGTGGGGGGCAGATTAGGGGTTAATAAATATAACATAGGGGTCGGCGATGTTAGGGCAGCAGATTAGGGGTACATAGGGATAACGTAGGTGGCGGCGTTTTACGGAGCGGCAGATTAGGGGTTAAAAGTGTAATGCAGGGGTCAGCGATAGCGGGGGCGGCAGATTAGGGGTTAATAAGTGTAAGGTTAGGGGTGTTTAGACTCGGGGTACATGTTAGGGTGTTAGGTGCAGACGTAGGAAGTGTTTCCCCATAGGAAACAATGGGGCTGCGTTAGGAGCTGAACGCTGCTTTTTTGCAGGTGTTAGGTTTTTTTTCAGCTCAAACAGTCCCATTGTTTCCTATGGGAGAATCGTGCACGAGCACGTTTTTGAGGCCGGCCGCGTCCGTAAGCAACTCTGGTATCGAGAGTTGCATTTGCGGTAAAAATGCTCTACGCTCCTTTTTTGGAGCCTAACGCAGCATTTGTTTTAACTCTCGATACCAGAGTTAAATTTATGGTGCGGCCAGAAAAAAGCCCGCGGAGCGTTAGCAGCCCTTTTACCGCCGAACTCCAAATCTAGGCCTAAGAATTTGCCCTTAACCCCTTTGCCCAAAAAGATGTATATATACGTTGTGCGGTACTATTTTCCGCACAATGTATATATATGTTATAATTTCGGGAATCTCCAGCAGTCTAAGCTGCTGAGCTCCAGGCATCTGCCCTTGTTCCAAATGAGGGCAGATGCCAGATCTATACACTGTCTGTGTCACTGTGTGTAACTATCATCAGCCGGAGGTGTGGGAGGGAATCCAGGATGCGGGTTGGCGGCCCAGCAGCAGAGGGGGGAGGGAGGCGGTGAAAGTGCGATGTCCCTAAAGTTAAAAATAAATAAATAAAGGGCCTACACTACTGAAAAATGGTAGGGTGAGGGGACCACTACACTACAGCAAATGTAAAAAACTGCATATAAAAAAAAACATTTTCCAGGTACATATAAAAAAAACATTTTCCAGGTACTGGCAGACAGTTGCTGTTGTTTTTTTTAAATGTAATATTCTACTGGTTATCTGTCAGGCCCAGGAGCTTTCCCTCTGTAGAATCCTTTATAGCATTTAC
Organism: Bombina bombina; assembly: GCF_027579735.1. Taxonomy (NCBI): domain Eukaryota; kingdom Metazoa; phylum Chordata; class Amphibia; order Anura; family Bombinatoridae; genus Bombina; species Bombina bombina. The sequence continues at coordinate 261,669,610 of NC_069500.1, read as the reverse complement.
AATTTCTTGTTATGAAATAGGTGAGCTTAACATCTGCAAAATATCTTTACTTATGTTTTTTTCTCTTTATTACATATGAAATAATATTTCCTTGCATAACCACCTTTGAGGTCTCCAAAAACAATTCTGGACTATCTCTATGTTCACTATTAAAGTGAATGTAAATTTTGATGATAAAGTGCCCGTTTTTTTAAAAATTGATTAAAAACAGGGGCACTTTAATTCTTAAAAAATTACATTTCACTCGTGTTGTGAAAATACTTACCTTTTAGTCTTGACAGCCGCTCCAGCTCCCCCCGGTCGTCGCAAGCCTCTTCCTACCTCAGAAAAGACGGATCGGTCATCCTCCAATCACGGCTTCCCCCCGGGAACAACACGAGTGAAATGCAAATTTTGATGAATTAAAGTGCCCCTGTTTTTAATCAAAGTTTTAAAAACCGGACTCTTTATCATCAAAATTTACATTCACTTTAAGTGAATATAAATCATTCCACATATTCTTTATATACTTCTGAAACTTAATATCATGAGACAAATATTTAGGAAAAGAGAATATGGATTTTTTTACTCTATCCTTTGTTTGATCTAATTTAATATGTATTGGAGCATGATCAGATAATGTCACATGATCTTGTAATATTGTCAACTGGACTCTTAGATACCAAAAAAGATGAATCCTTGATAAGGGTTTGTGTGTCTTAAACATACATGTGTAATCTTTTTTGTTTCAGGGTTTTGAATTCTAAAAATGTCTACAACATTCAAAGATCTAGATATATTATAATGACTTTGTTTCTCTTTTTGTATGCATACATCTAGCTTTCTCCTTAGAAACTACAATAGGATAGAAGCATTATTGTAGTAAAGTTATAATGAAACATAAACCATCTCCTAATCATATATTTTTTAACTGTCCAGCTCTCTTATATACAGTATTATCACTTCCCTATATATAACACTATTTCAGGCAATGTTCCCTCTAATTTTTTTTACAGCTGTGCGGACTTGCTACTCCTCTGAGCAAATATTTTTACACGACCTGACAACTGGACAGCACTTAAATATTATATAATAATGTTAATAATAATCTTTATTTTAAGCAGTGTTTTTATCTACAGAACATTTCTGACATGCTAGACCAGTATCTGTTTGTCTGTAATTGGTATTTAATTTGCATCCCAGCAAGATTATGTGCCATATGACAGTAACACTACAATATAGATTGTAATAGAAATGTTCTGTAGATAACACTACTTAAAACAAACATTATAAATGTGCTAGACCAGTCCCTGTCTGGCTAGAATTTCTATTTAATTTGCAGCCCAGCAAGATTAGTCCAAATACTGCAAGCTTTAAGGAAGATGTGTATACAACTATACCTTCATATGAAATGGGACACATAGGATAAAAAAAAGAAAGCTGCAGAACTGGAATGGCTAAAGCAGTGGTGACTCTAGGAACAATATATAGGGGGGCACATAAGATACCACAGTCAAAACTGGAGGGGCACTAATAATTTTCACCAGTAAATCATAGCACTGAAAAAAAACTGAATATATATAAATAAAATTCCAAAGTATAAGAGTAATGCTGTATGCAATGATACCTTTTTATTGTAGTAACCTAAATACTTAAAAGATAAGCTTTCGAGAGTTTTCCTTTCTTCCTCAGGTATTGCTTCAGACCTGAGAGAGAGAGGAAAACACTTAAAAGCTTTTCTTTATAGTTTAAAGCAATTTCAGCAAACATCAAGGCTCTGTAATTAAAGGGACAGTTTACTCAAAAATTTTCTCCCCTTTAATTTGTTCCCGATGATCCACTTTACCTGCTGGAGTGTATTAAATTGTTTACAAGTAGCTCCTTTACCCTTATAGTGGCATTTGAAATTGTTAATTTAGCATGTGGTATCCCCACCTATTCTGAAAGTTTGTGGCCGCGCGTACCAGCTATAGATAAGCTTTGTAAACACAGCCAGCAGAAGAAATTACACTCCCAGTGTGATAAAGCAGAGAGAAGGTAATAAAATGTTGATTTTCCATTGTTCTCTCAAAGTATTGGTGATTGTTTTAAGGACAGATATAAGATAAAGAAGCAGGTATATTTGCACAATGTGATACAGTAATGAGATCTGATTATACCTACAAGCTCAACCTATTTTATTAGGCTGTGGCTTCAAAACACAAAATCAGAGCTTTAATATACAGAAATAAACCTTAAAAAGCTAATTTTCATACATTTTTTACTCTGCAGTTGGTAAAAAAAGCAATTGTAAACACATTAAGGGAAAAACTATTTTACAGTATACTGTCCCTTTAATCCCCTCCCCTATGTTAAATAAGTCACTAATGAAGACCAATGAACAGACCCTGAGTGTTTGTTGGTGTGTGTGTGTGTGTGTAACACTATCTAATACTCCATGTACCAATTTACACAGCCAGCCCCTACTTCAAAATGCATACACACAGAGACACATAAATACACACACACATACACACACACACACACACACACACACACAGTAACACACACATGCATACATACACACACAGTTACACATACATGCATACACACATAAATACACATACACACACAGTAACACACATATGCATACACACACACATGCTTAAACACACACACACATGCATACACACATACGCATACATACACAAATACACACATAAACAACATACATACACACATACTTACATACACATCCATACATACAGTTACGCATACTGTACGCATACATACATACACACACAGTTACACACATACATAAATACACACACATACAGTAAATACACACACATACATACACACAAATAGGATCCTTTTTATTGCAGACATCACCAAAAAGAAAATTGCACCCGCTCATTCTAAAATCCCTGACGAATATCAACCACATTGAGAGAGTATCCTTTATCTAACAAACCCTCTGTTATGGAGTTATTATGGTCTATCTTAATTTCTATACATGAAACACCCTCCACCATATTGTCCAAAAAAAACACTACCGCCAATTACTGTACATTTTTGCTGGCTGCCAGTAGAGCCGGGACACTCTGATTGACAGAAACTAAAGTAACAAGACTGGACCTGGTCAATAGAACGCGTGGACTTTCGCACCGTTATCTATGGCTACAAGTAATGCCACACGCTTGCTAGACACAGTGCTGCAGCATATTTGTGCGTTTTCACGCTGCGCATATTATTTAAAATTACTACTACACATTCCATAGCAGCACATAGTACCACCCTACATATTTCTCACTCCATAACAAGCAGCCCCGCCGGTACCTCAGACACTCACATTCACAGGCCAGGTACGGGCCACTCTTCGCTCCATGCTGAAGATGCATTGCTCCAGAAGTAAGCCAGGTACCAGGACTGGAGGCAGAGTGACAGCAAGTGAGAGGCGGGTTGTGGGAGGGACTGATGAAGTGATAATGAGTTAGAGGCGGGTAATGAGGAGGGACCTGCAGATTGTAAAAGTAGCACGTTAGAGGGAGGGATAATCACAGAGCAAGGAGAAGGCTGATCTCCTTCCTTGCTAACCCGTGTCACTAACTGTCTTTCTCACATCTCTTCCTGGATGTCCTCTCATTACCTTAAGCTAAATCTCTTATTTTCCGTCCGTCTTCTAAAATCTCCACCCCACATCTGGCTATAGCTGTTAACAACTCTATCATTACCCCTACCCCACCAGCCCGATGTCTTGGGGTTACATTTGACTCAGATCTTTCTTTCACTCCTCACAGGCTAAATCCTGCCGCTTCCACCTTAAAAACATCCCTAAAATTAGACATTTCCTTACACAGGACACAACTAAGATTTTAATCCACTCTCTCGACCTTTGCCGCCTCAACTACTGCAACTCCGCCCCCTCTGATCTCACTAGATGCCGCCTAGCTCCTTTACAATTCATAATGAATGTCTCTGCCAGGCTCATCTTCCTTACACGTTGCTCTTCATCTGCTGCACCTCTCTGCCAATTCCTTCACTGGCTTCCTCTTGCCTCCAGGATTAAACACAAGATTCTCACTCTGACATACAAGGCCCTCAACTGCACTGCTCCCCCCTATATCTCAGACGTTGTCTCCAGATACTCTCCCTCCTGTCCCCTTCGCTCTGCTCACAACCTCCTACTCTCCTCCTCTCTTGTTACTTCCTCACATTCCCATTTACAGGACTTCTCCAGACTGGCTCCTATCTTGTGGAACGCTTTGCCTCGCTCCACAAGACTCTCCCCTAGTTTTGAAAGCTTCAAGCGCTCCCTAAAGACTCTACTGTTTAGGGATGCATGCAACCTACACTTACCTCTCCTAATACCAGTTCCTCTCCTGCTGTCATGAATGGAGCCGCTCACTGCCGTGTCGCCGCAGCTCACGGATCTCCTCTGTATCGTTACGTTGCCTAGCAACGTGACGTGGTATCCGGCTCTCCTCCTGACGTCAGAGTCTCCCTGCCTTCAAATCTCGGCGGGAGATTTTAATCAGCGCCCGTTTGTTTTTCTACATTCATTCTGACCGGACCTGTGTCAGTCTGTTCTGATGTCTCCTTCCTTGCCTTGATCTCCTTGTCAGAATGCCACTCGGTATGTTTGTTAAACCTGCTTATGGGGATAGTTTCTTTAACTGCTGCAAAGAATACTTCATTATTTTCTAAACCTGCTTTAAGTGACTTTTTGCTTTATTCAAACCTGCTAAAAGGAATCTGTTTATTTGCTAACCTGCTTAAAGGGACATTTGCTTAATAAGACCTGCTAAAGGAATCACTGTTTTTTTTGCTAACCTGCTTAAAGGGACATTTGCTTTATCCTGACCTATTAAAGGAATCACTCTTTATTTGCCAAACCTGCTTAAAGGGACATCTGCTTTATCCTGACCTGCTAAAGGAATCTCTGTTCATTTTCTAACCTGCTTAAAGGGACATTTGCTTTATCAGACCTGCTAAAGGAATCTCTGTTTATTTGCTAACCTGCTTAAAGGGACATTTGCTTTATCCTGACCTATTAAAGGAATCACTGTTTATTTGCCAAACCTGCTTAAAGGGACATTTGCTTTATTCAGACCTGCTAAAAGGAATCGCTGTTTATTTGCTAACCTGCTTAAAGGGACATTTACTTTATCCAGACCTGCTAAAAGGAATCTCTGTTTATTTGCTAACCTTCTTAAAGGGACACTTGCTTTATCCAGATCTGCTAAAAGGATTATCTGTTTGTTTGCTATCCTGCTTAAAAGGACATTTATTATTCACTTGCTAAAAGGAAATTCACTTGGTTTTATTTATCTCCTTAAAAGGACAGTTACTTTTCTTAATCCTGAGTGGGTCACATCCTGGATATTTCTCAGTGTGCTAGCGTGTGTTTTTACTTTTCACGCTAGCAGTTGGGTTGAATCCTGGGCTGGTCCTTTTCGGCTGACATTACAAACGGGCCATAAAATGGATCCCACTGAATTATCCATGGCCGTGACCCACCAGGGACAGTTATTGGGATCTCATGCTACTCACTTGCAATCCTTGGACGCAAAGTTGGATCAGATAACTGCTTTACTTCAGAACATGGCTGCTCCTATACCTCCTAATCATATTCCTTTGGATCCCTCTCCTCCTACGAATCCTACAAATCAGTCACAAGGTCAGCTCAGTCCCAGGATACCTCTTCCGGACAAATATGATGGGAATCCTGAGGATTGTAGGGGTTTTCTGAATCAGTGTCGCCTTCATTTTCGGAATAGTCCTGTTCTCTTTGCAACACCCTCCTCTAGGATCACTTTCCTTATTTCCTTAATGAAAGGTAGAGCCTTAGCCTGGGTATCACCTTTGCTTGAAAAGAATGATCCTATACTCCAGGATGTGGATACATTCCTCTCTGTCTTTTCAAATGTCTTCGATAAACCTGGGAGGTCTGCCGCTGCTGAAGCTTCTCTTCTAGATTTACGACAAGGTGGTCAACCTGTATCTCAATATGCCATTGAATTTCGCACTCTAGCTTCTGAGACTACTTGGAATCAAGGAGCTCTTAGAGCAGCTTTTCGCAAAGGACTCTCTAAACATCTCAAAGATGAGTTGGTCTATCGTGAACTTCCAGAATCTCTAGAAGCTCTGATAAATCTTTGTATTTGCCTCGATTCCAGATACCGCGAACGCCAACAAGAAAGAGAGAGAAGTCAGAAAGCTTCTATTCGACCTTTTCGTCTGGTACCTCGCCTCTCTAACCCTTTAACTTCTGCCTCTCCACCTTCCGATCAGGCTGAACCAATGGAAATAGGCACCATTAAAATAACTGAAACTGAACGTCTGAGGAGACGCTCTCTTGGATTGTGTTTATACTGTGGCCTTAAAGGACATTTATTAAAAGATTGTCCTACCAGATCGTTTAAAGCCAGGGCTTAACTTCTGTCCAGGGAGCTAAGTTAAGCCAAATAGGATCTCACTCCCTTAATAATAAACTTTTTGTTCCGGTTACTCTTCAAGTTGGAGGAGACAAGATTCATACTCAAGCCCTTGTGGACTCTGGTGCTGGAGGAGTCTTCATCGATTCCACATTTGTAACTACTCACTCAATTCCATTATGCAAAAAGGAGTATTCGATTCCTGTCTCCACTGTTAGTGGAGATCCTTTGGGTTCCGGACTTATCCAGTTTGCTACCAGACCCATTCTCTTTTCTGTAGGAATTCTTCATTCAGAGACTATATGTTTTGACGTAATCTCGACTCCTCAATTTCCCATAATTTTGGGTCTTCCCTGGCTCCAGTTACATAATCCTGTATTCTCTTGGACTCAAGGCGAACTCATTTCCTGGGGTTCTACATGTCAAAATAGGTGTCTTCATATACCCACTAAAGTGCCTCTCACTATTGCTCTCACAAGTAATACCTCTGGGTCGTTACCCGCACCTTATCAAGATTATGTTGATGTCTTTTCCAAGAAAGAAGCTGAACGGCTTCCCCCACATCGTCCTTTTGACTGCTCCATTGATCTACTTCCTGGGGCAACCTACCCTCGTGGCAAGACGTATCCACTCTCAAGGCCTGAGAATGCTGCCTTAGAGGAATATATCCAAGATAGTTTGGCTAGAGGTTTTATTCGATCTTCCTCTTCTCCTCTAGGGGCAGGATTCTTTTTTGTGGGAAAAAAGGATGGAGGTCTACGACCTTGTATTGATTACCGGGGTTTGAATCAAATCACAGTCAAGAATAGTTACCCTCTGCCTCTTATTCCTGAACTGTTTTCTTATCTTCAAGGAGCTACAATTTTTACCAAACTGGACCTTCGTGGTGCTTATAACCTTATTCGCATGCGCAAAGGTGACGAATGGAAGACAGCCTTCAACACTCGATTTGGGCATTATGAATATCTGGTCATGCCCTTTGGGCTGTGTAATGCCCCTGCTGTTTTTCAACACTTTGTAAATGAGATTTTTCGGGATTTTTTGAACTCCTTCGTCATTATCTACCTTGACGATATTTTAATTTTTTTCCCACGATTATCAAGATCATGTACACCACGTCAGGAAGGTTCTGCAACGATTACGAGACAATCATCTATTCGCCAAGTTGGAGAAATGTTCATTTCATCAAAAATCCATATCCTTCTTGGGTTATGTAATATCTGAATCTGGATTTGAAATGGATCCGAACAAACTTTCTTCCATTTTGGACTGGCCTAGACCTGATTCTCTTAAGGCCCTACAACGGTTTCTTGGCTTCGCCAATTATTACAGGAAATTTATCAAAGGATTTGCTACTATTACTACTCCCCTTACGTCACTCACTAGAAAGGGACAAGATTGTAAAGAATGGTCCCCAGAGGCTATTAAGGCCTTTGAATCTCTCAAAAAGGCCTTTTCTTCTGCACCCATACTCCGTCATCCAAATCCGGATTTTCAATTTATCCTAGAAGTGGATGCTTCTTCTGTTGCTGCTGGGGCTGTTCTTTCTCAACGAATACCTGACACGGGTAAGATTCATCCTGTAGGTTTCTTTTCCAAGAAATTTAATTCTTCTGAATTAAATTATGACGTTGGCAATAAAGAGTTATTAGCCATCAAGATGGCTTTGGACGAATGGAGGCATTGGTTGGAGGGCACTACTTTTCCATTTTCCATACTCACGGATCATAAAAATCTTCTTTATCTTCAAACTGCCAAACGATTGAATTCCAGACAAGCTCGTTGGTCTTTATTCTTTTCACGTTTTAACTACAATCTTTCCTATATACCTGGTTCTAAGAATATAAAGGCAGATGCCTTATCCAGACAGTTTCACTCTACCTCTACTCCAGAATCTGGTACTATACTTCAACCACAGGAAGTCATAGCTCAATTATCAATCTCTTGTTTACAGGACTTACAGTCTGCTCAAAAGGACTTTCCTTCATCCCTCAAACCTCCTGACGGTTTATTATTTGTTCCTGAACGTCTCCGTCCAAAGATTCTACATTGGGCTCATGATAGTCCTCTCTCTGGACATCCTGGCATCAGTAACACGACTCGGAATCTCAAACAGTATGTCTGGTGGCCTACTCTCACTCAAGATGTTAAAGATTATGTCTCTGTTTGCACACAATGTGCTACAAATAAAACTCCTCGTCAACTCCCTTCTGGTTTACTTCAACCTTTACCCATTCCTCACCAGCCTTGGACCCATTTATCTATGGATTTTATTACAGACCTACCTCTTTCTGCTGGAAACAACACTATTTTAGTGGTGGTCGACAGGTTTACTAAGTCTGCTCATTTCATTCCTTTGCCTGGTCTTCCATCTGCCAAGGGACTTTCTGAGCTTTTTCTTTTGCATATCGTGAAATTACATGGGTTTCCTATTGACATCGTCTCCGATAGAGGGGTACAATTTGTTTCTCGGTTCTGGAGATGGCTTTGCAAACATTTTGGCACTACAGTCTCTTTATCAACTTCTCATCATCCACAGTCTAACGGCCAAACCGAGAGAGTAAACCAGTGTCTGGAGACTTACCTGAGACATTATGTGGACCATCATCATTCTAATTGGACTCGTTATCTTCCTTTGGTGGAGTTGGCCCATAATGCTCGTTACAATTCATCTCTTCGCTCTTCCCCCTTTTTTGCAGCTTACGGATTTCAACCCAGAACATTTCCTCTGTATACTTCTTCTGAAAATCCTGCTTCCGATCAAACTGCTCGGAGATTAACTCGACATTGGCGTAAGATACGTGTTCTTCTTTCCAAAGCCTCTAATCGTTACAAGTTTTTTGCTGATCGCAGACGGAAGAAGGCTCCTAATTTTCGTCCTGGAGACATCCACAGTCTAACGGCCAAACCGAGAGAGTAAACCAGTGTCTGGAGACTTACCTGAGACATTATGTGGACCATCATCATTCAAATTGGACTCGTTATCTTCCTTTGGTGGAGTTGGCCCATAATGCTCGTTACAATTCATCTCTTCGCTCTTCCCCCTTTTTTGCAGCTTACGGATTTCAACCCAGAACATTTCCTCTGTATACTTCTTCTGAAAATCCTGCTTCCGATCAAACTGCTCGGAGATTAACTCGACATTGGCGTAAGATACGTGTTCTTCTTTCCAAAGCCTCTAATCGTTACAAGTTTTTTGCTGATCGCAGACGGAAGAAGGCTCCTAATTTTCGTCCTGGAGACAAGGTTTGGATTTCTACTCGTCACCTTCATCTCAAACAACCTTCTATCAAATTGGGGCCACGATATGTGGGTCCTTTCCGAATACTGGGTCAAGTTTGTTCTACTGCATACCGTGTTGCTCTTCCCAAGACTCTCAAAGCTCACCCTGTTTTCCATGTTTCTCTCCTGAAACCGGTGAGATCTAATAGATTTTCTAAATCTCTGCCCAAACCATCTCCTCTCTTGGTACAGGGACAGCCGGAGTTTGAGGTTGCTCACATTTTGGATTCAAAACTTTGTGGCAGGAAACTATACTATCTCATCCATTGGAAGGGTTATCCTGTCACGGAGCGAACTTGGGAACCAGCCCAGCATGTACACGCCCCTGCTTTGATTAAGGCCTTTCACAAAGCTTATCCTGCTAGGCCTGGTCCTGTCCCCCGGAGGGGTCCTTGAGGGGGGGGTGCTGTCATGAATGGAGCCGCTCACTGCCGTGTCGCCGCGGCTCACGGATCTCCTCTGTATCGTTACGTTGCCTAGCAACGTGACGTGGTATCCGGCTCTCCTCCTGACGTCAGAGTCTCCCTGCCTTCAAATCTCGGCGGGAGATTTTAATCAGCGCCCGTTTGTTTTTCTACATTCATTCTGACCGGACCTGTGTCAGTCTGTTCTGATGTCTCCTTCCTTGCCTTGATCTCCTTGCCAGAAAGCCACTCGGTATGTTTGTTAAACCTGCTTATGGCGATAGTTTCTTTAACTGCTGCAAAGAATACTTCATTATTTTCTAAACCTGCTTTAAGTGACTTTTTGCTTTATTCAAACCTGCTAAAAGGAATCTGTTTATTTGCTAACCTGCTTAAAGGGACATTTGCTTAATCAGACCTGCTAAAGGAATCACTGTTTTTTTGCTAACCTGCTTAAAGGGACATTTGCTTTATCCTGACCTATTAAAGGAATCACTCTTTATTTGCCAAACCTGCGTAAAGGGACATTTGCTTTATCCTGACCTGCTAAAGGAATCTCTGTTCATTTGCTAACCTGCTTAAAGGGACATTTGCTTTATCAGACCTGCTAAAGGAATCTCTGTTTATTTGCTAACCTGCTTAAAGGGACATTTGCTTTATCCTGACCTATTAAAGGAATCACTGTTTATTTGCCAAACCTGCTTAAAGGGACATTTGCTTTATTCAGACCTGCTAAAAGGAATCGCTGTTTATTTTCTAACCTGCTTAAAGGGACATTTACTTTATCCAGACCTGCTAAAAGGAATCTCTGTTTATTTGCTAACCTTCTTAAAGGGACACTTGCTTTATCCAGATCTGCTAAAAGGATTATCTGTTTGTTTGCTATCCTGCTTAAAAGGACATTTATTATTCACTTGCTAAAAGGAAATTCACTTGGTTTTATTTATCTCCTTAAAAGGACAGTTACTTTTCTTAATCCTGAGTGGGTCACGTCCTGGATATTTCTCAGTGTGCTAGCGTTTGTTTTTACTTTTCACGCTAGCAGTTGGGTTGAATCCTGGGCTGGTCCTTTTCGGCTGACACCTGCATTACTATCCGCCATGAACGCCCTTAGCATTTACGCTTAAGAGTCCAACTGTTTGCAGATCACCTTCTTATGAGCTGACTGCAACAGTGCGACTCTTGGCAGGGCCCTCTACCCATTTAGCTCTATAAATGTTACCTTGTATACAGCCTATGTTTATAGCGCTGTGGAATCTGTTGGCGCTAGACAAATAACAGATAATAATAATAATATGATATAGTTGTATGCAAAAGTTTAGGCACCCCTGACAATTTATATGATTTTCATTTATAAATAATTGGGTGTTTGGATCAGCAATTTCATTTTGATCTATCAAATAACTGAGGGTCACAGTAATATTTCAGTAGTGAAATGAGGTTTATTGGATTCACAGAAAATGTGCAATATACATCAAAATGAAATTAGACAGGTGCATAAATGTGGGCACCCTTGTCATTTTGTTGATTTGAATACCTGTAACTACCTAGCACTGATTAATTGGAACACGCAATTGGTTTAGTGAGCCCATTAAGCCTTGAACTTTATAGACAGGTGCATCCAATCATGAGAAAATGTATTTAAGGTGGCCAATTGCAAGTTGTTGTTCTCTTTGACTCTCCTTTGAAGAATGGCAACATGGGGGCCTCAAAACAACTCTTAAATGACCTGAAAACAAAGATTATTCAACATTATGGTTTAGGGGAAGGCTACAAAAAGCTATCGCAGAGATTTAAGCTGTTGGTGTCCACTGTGAGGAACATAGTGAGGAAATGGAAGACCACAGGCACAGTTCTTGTGGCAGGCCAAGTAAAATATCGGAGAGGCAAAGGATGGTGAAAACGGTCATAAACAGCCCACAGACCACCTCCAAATACCTACAACATTATCTTGCTGCAGATGGTGTCACTGTGCATCGTTCAACAATTCAGCACACTTTGCACAAGGAGAAGCTGTATGGGAGAGTGATGCGGAAGAAGCCTTTTCTGCACACACGCCACAAACAGAGTCGCTTGAGTTATGCAAACGCACATTTGGACAAGCCCGCTTCATTTTGGAATAAGGTGCTGTGGACTGATGAAACAAATATTAAGTTATTTTGTCATAACAAGGAGCGTTATGCATGGCGGCAAAAAAAAACACAGTCTTCCAAGACAAACACTTGCTACCCACAGTAAAATTTGGTGGATGTTCCATCATGCAGTGGGGCTGTGTGGCCAGTGCCGGTACAGGGAATCTTGTTAAAGTTGAGGGTCGCATGGATTCCACTCAATATCAGCAGATACTTGAGAATAATGTTAAGGAATCAGTCACAAAGTTGAAGTTATGCTGGGGCTGGATATTTCAACAAGACAACGACCCAAAACACTGCTCAAAATCTACTCTGGCATTTATGCAGAGGAACAAGTACAATGTTCTGGAATGGCCATCCCAGTCCTCAGACCTGAATATCATTGAAAATCTGTGGGGTGATTTGAAGCGGGCTGTCCATGCTCGGCAACCATCAAACCTAACTGAACTGGAGATGTTTTGTAAGGAGGAATGGTCCAAAATACCTTCATCCAGAATCCAGACACTCATTACAGGCTGTAGGTAGCGTCTAGAGGCTGTTATTTCTGCTAAAGGAGGCTCTACTAAATATTGATGCAATATTTCTGTTGGGGTGCCCCTTTAAGATAGAGCATGCAATTTTAAACAACTTTCCAATTTTCTTATGTTATCAAATTTGCTTTGTTCTGTTGGTATCTTTTATTGAAGAGTAAAACTAGGTAGGCTCATAAGAGCTTAGGAGTGTGCACGTGTCTTTAATATGGCAGCAGTGTTTTGCAATGATAACAAAGCTGTTGCAAAACACTGATGCCATAGGGAGCTTGATTCCCCTTCAGGCTCACCGGAAACAGAAGTTATGAAGCAGCGGTCTAAAGACTGCTGCTCCATAACTTGTCTGCCTGCTCTGAGGTCGCGGACAGACATCAACCCGATCGAATACGATCGGGTTGATTGACACCCCCTGCTAGCAGCCAATTGGCCGCAAATCTGCAGGGGGTGGCATTGCACCAGCAGTTCACAAGAACTGCTGGTGCAATGATAAAAGTCGACAGCGTATGCTGTTGGCATTTATCGATATGTGGCGGACATGATACGCTACTTTGTATCATGTCCGCTCGCACATTGATAAATATGCCCCATATGAGCCTACATAGTTTTACTCTTTAATAAAAGATCAAGAGAGAACAAAACAAATTTGATAAAAGAAGTAAATTGGAAAGTTGTTTAAAATTGCATGCTCTATCTTAAAGGGGCAGTATACACCAATTTTCATTTAACTGTATGTAATAGACACTACTACAAGAAAGAATATGCTGATATAAAAATCCAGTGTATAACCTTTTAAAAACTTACTTAGAAGATCCCAATTTAGCACTGTTAAAGGGATAGGAAAGTTAAAATTTAACTTGCATGATCCAGATAGAGCATGTAATTTTAAGACACTTTTAAATTCACTTCTATTTTCAAATGTGCTTCATTCCCTTGTTGAAAAAGAATATGCACATTCCTACACTAGTTGGTGCTAGTTGCTGATTTGTGCCTGCACACATTTGTCTCCTGTGCTTAGCTAACTAGATGTGTTCAGGTAGCTGCTAGTAGTGCAATGCTGTTCCTTCAGCAAAGGATAACAAAATAATTAAGCACATTTTTTTATAAAAGTAAATTGGAAAGTTGTTTAAAATTGTATGTTCTATCCAAATCATGAAAGAAAATTTTGGGGTTTTCTTGGGAGCGAGCTACATTTAGTTTAATGGCGTGTTTGGGCTGGCTGTGACTAGACAGCGTGCCCAGATGCGCTTAGAAAAAAACAGACCCACTCAGTAGAGCAAGAAGCGGCGGTCTATAAAATGGTAAATTATAATAAAATATCACTAAATATTTAGATGTATAATGTTAGCGCTAAGATAATGTTATATAATTCTGCACTATGTGCAGAATTATTTAACATTATTTTTTAGGTTTACTGCCCCTTTAAGATGGCGGTGACAATTGTGGGGTGGGGGAGGGAAAAGAGCTTTTTGAGATGGGTCAGGGAGGGATCAGGGGGTGGGATGTATCAGGTGGGAGGCTGAGCTCTACACTAAAGCTAAAATTAACCCTAGAAGTTCCCAACAAGCTACCTAATTACCCCTTCACTGCTGGGCATAATACAGCAGCATTTAGTGGCCTTCTAATTACCAAAAAGTAGACTTGTGCGTAGCGAAAAAAAATTGTTTTGGTTCATTTCGGATCGATTCGGATGTTTTCGAATTTCGTTTTCGGAACGATTCGAATTCGGATACATTCGAATGCATTCGTTTTGGATTCGTTCGGATTCGAATAAATTCGGATGTATTCGGTTCGGATTCGATTGGTAAATTCGGAAGTTCGGTATGTATTAGGTGGGATGTGATGTATTAGACTAGTATTATGTACTGTAATATTAGGTGTAACCCATAGCAGAGTGATATAACCTAATATACAGTACAATACTAGTGTAATTGTGATAAGTCCATGGCCATCCGAATGTTACGAATAAATCTGAACTAATTCGGATTTATTCGTTAGATTCGGTGCTACAGTAATTCAGAAATTCGAATTGATCCGAATCTCCGAATTTGACAAATTTGGCCGAATTTAAATTCGGAACGAAACGCACATGTCTACCAAAAAGTAATGCCAAAGCCATAAATGTCTGCTATTTCTGAACAAAGGGGATCCCAGAGAAGCATTTACAACCATTTGTGCCATAATTGCACAAGCTTTTTGTAAATAATTTCAGTGAGAAACCTAAAGTTTGTGAAAAAGTGAACAAGTTTTTTTATTTGATCGCATTTGGCGATGAAATGGTGGCATGAAATATACCAAAATAGGCCTAGATCAATACTTTGGGTTGCCTACTAAAAAAAATATATACATGTCAAGGGATATTCAGAGATTCCTGACAAATATCAGTGTTACAATGTAACTATTGCTAATTTTGATAAAAAAGTGGTTTGGAAATAGCAAAGTGCTACTTGTATTTATTGCCCTATAACTTGCAAAAAAAGCAAAGAACATGTAAACATTGGGTATTTCTAAACTCAGGACAAAATTTAGAAACTATTTAGCATGGGTGTTTTTGGTGGTTGTAGATGTGTAACAGATTTTGGGGGTCAAAGTTAGAAAAAAGGGTGTTTTTTTCATTTTTTTCATCATATTTTATCATTTTTATAGTAAATTATAAGATATGAAAATAATGGTATCTTTAGAAAGTCCATTTAATGGCGAGAAAACGGTATATAATATGTGTGGGTACGGTAAATGAGTAAGAGGAAAATTACAGCTAAACACAAACACTGCAGAAATGTAAAAATAGCCCTGGTCTCTAAATGTAAGAAAATTGAAAAATGGTCCGGTCACTAAGGGGTTAATCATGAAAGTTTACTTTACTGTCCCTTTAAGGATTTTTTTCATGATTATTCTCTATTAACAGGAGATGGCGCTACACCGTTATCAGTATTCCTTGTATATGAAGCGACAGTGCTGTTTCTATACTTTAGTTTAGAGTTCTTGTGGCTATATTAATATGGGGCAATACTCATTAAAGTGAATTCCTTCCTCCGAAATATTGAAGGTCTCGCCCTTTACAAAAATGGCGTGCAATGTTATTCTCGTCAATACGTTCACTTGACGTAAGGACTGTAGTTTACGTCTGAGAGTGTCCAATGGCTGCGCAGAACTTGTGCGTGGTTCCAAGTTTTGTTGACATCTCATCGGCGGTAACGGGAAAATAGAAAACAGTACCAGTGTCATCCCAGGAATTAACTTGGGCACCACATCTACACCGTAGGCCTGGCCTATATGGGCCACCTCCTCAGCAAGCAGCGCAGCGGCCAGTCACAGAGTAGCGAGAAGAGACAGCGGGGAGACTGTTTTCTAAGCGGGCCGTGCATGCTTTGCTTCGTTATCCACAGTAACCAACGGGAGTCTCCACAGCACCAGCAGGAATCCGTGCAGAGTCACCGGTCTTCTCAGCAGCTACCAGCAGCCCGCAACGCAGCCCAGGACTGTGCCCGCTTGCTGCTGCTGTGCCCCAGTGAGCTCCGTGCCTGGGAGGATCTGTGCACCGGTTTGCTGTGCAACTCTCATCGTCAACCGGTTAGCGCAGAAATGGTTTGCAAGCGTAAAAGCAGCGAACAGCAGCCCCGTACCCCATGCAAACAGCCACGCTGCTCCCCTACAGAGGACACCGGTTGCTCTTCATCCTGTTCACTCTCGCCAACCACCCCTCCTCAGACTACAGAGCAATGCAGCAGCCCGGAGAGCGAACCTCGTGCACCTGAGGAGCCGTGTGAAGCGCTGCATATAAACCAGCTACCCCCGTCACTGCTTCTCAAGGTGAGTTTACTTCTACTGACAGCTACCTCGGCACAGCTGATGTTAAACAGTGTCACGTGACTTGTGTCCCTGTTCTTGAGGGTCATTTGTTATCTCAGTACTTCCCTTTCGTTGTGTTACAATCAGGGCATTTTTATGCTTTTATATCCTGCTAATTCTCAGACCTTATGTCTTGTAAAGCGTCTTAATCTTTTAGTATAAACTTTTTTCTCTGCACATGCATGTGAAGAATTGATAGATCTTCTCAGTACATCCGCATTTTAAATACTGTAGCTGCTCAGAGCACCAGTGGGGCTTGTAATCATGTCACTAACAAATTGAGTGTTTACTAGATGGAAAAAGCACCTTTGTGTGCTGAGTTTAAAATGCTGGTGCACATTGCATACTAAAATACACTTTTAAACCAATATAATTTTATTAGAAGCGTTTTTGCCAATACATGTATATTACAAAAAGGTTTCTATTTTAAACTGAAATGCATCCATGTGGATTCAAGTTTTGGCTGGGATGTGATGTTAGTACGGAAG
Source organism: Bombina bombina (assembly GCF_027579735.1). Classification (NCBI taxonomy): domain Eukaryota; kingdom Metazoa; phylum Chordata; class Amphibia; order Anura; family Bombinatoridae; genus Bombina; species Bombina bombina. Next base: position 261,652,533 of record NC_069500.1, on the reverse strand, counting down.
AGGGTATTGTGTTTTCGTTCATAACTATTTTTGTTTCTTAAAGGTACCTAATAGTGTAAGAATACACTATTAAGTTAGAGCAGTGGTTCCCAAAGTGGGCAATACTGCCCCCTGGGTGGTGGGGACACTAATAGGCATAAGAGATTAAAGGTAGGCACTAGAATTGCCATAGGAGGCGCTAGTAGGGAAGGAGTGGAAGAGGATGCTAGTGGACCCCTCCAAGTATAATTACTGCAATTGCAATCCACTAGACAAGCTACCCTAAACCTTATGTCTGTGTTTTTTTTTTGTATCTTATCACAAATCTTTGTCATTGTATTCACCTGAAAAAGTTTGTGAACCACGCGTTAAAGCATTGTATTGTTGCATACGTTTATATTTATGTGTTTGTTTTGTTTTTTTTTAAAGTTTTTTTTTTTTTTTTTTTTTTCTTTCTCTTTAGATAAACCATCAATGCGTTTTTTATTTTATTTTTCCCTTTACAGATATTTTCTAACTTATCTTTAAATGAGCGTTGCCTTTTTGCATCCCTGGTCTGCAAATACTGGCGTGACCTCTGTCTAGATTTTCAGTTTTGGAAGCAGTTGGATCTTAGCAATCGTCAGCAGGTACAGTTTTGGAATATATGCGTGTGTGTGATACGTCCTCTTCTATGCTGGTTTCTTGATAAGTTTCTACTTTGTGCATATTACACATCTATGCATATATTATTACACACATTTACTTAAATGTCTCATTGCTTAGAAACATGCAGGTAAGTAACCCTTTCATAGGGGTTAAACCTAGTTAGACTGCTCCGGGACAGTATATACACAGAGTTTTCAATCATTGGCTGTGTCCCACGCAGATACGCTTAAAGGGCCACTGTAAGTAAATATTTTCTATGCCTGTTACTAACTAACTACCCCAAATACGCTTTTTATCAATAGCATTTCATTAACATATCTCTACCGTATATCAGAAATCTTGTCTGCAAATTTAATTGTTTTCCAAACCCACTCCGTGGGTATCCTTTGCTCTGTACCAATCCGTTTACAATACCTAGGTTTCAAAATGGCGCTTTAAACACAATGTTATTGGTTTAAGTATTTTGAACAATCAGTGCTGAAAATAGTGGGCAGGATAACGTGACATCATCGGCGAATAAAAGATATAACTTTTAGAACGTTATGAAACTTCATTTGGGAGAAAATATAGGTCAGTAGGTTTTAATTAATGTTTATTAAGTTTAATATGTTAGTTGTTTAGCTTAAAAATTATAACAGAAAGTAATCCTTTAAAAGAGTGAACCTAAATGTGTTTAACATGTCCTTTCTGTAATGACTAAATGCTTTAAGAATTGGAACATTTTAATAGTTCATTAACACAACTATTTAACTGGACAAAAAAATAATTTATGGGGAATCAAATTATGTTCAATTTATTAAAGCAAGACATTGCTAGACATCTGGAAATTGTGCTTGTTCTATATTTCCTAGATAGCTTTGTAGTCAAATGCTGTAATTTACTTAAAGTTTGAAATATATTGGAATTATCCCATTTATGTTTATTCTTGTAGTTGAAATAGCTGTTTTACTTCTTGAAACCACTACCCATAATGAAAATGTCATTTGATTAGTATTGGCTTTTGTGTATAGAGAGACAGCTAAGACAGGAATTTGAGGATGTAACAAGAGAGGAGGAGATCATGAGCAGAGCAAAGGGGATGGGAGGGAAACTATCTGGAGATAAGGTCTGAGATATAGAGGGGGGAAGTGCATTGATGGCCTTGAATGTCAGTCAGAATTTTGTGGGTTTTTTTTCTGGAGGAAGCCAGTCAAGGGATGGCAGAGAGGTGCAGGAGCAGAAGAGTGACGTGTAAGGAAGATCAGGCTGGCAGAAGCATTCATTATGGATTGTAAAGGAGATATGTGGAAACTATGGAGACCAGAGAGGGTGGAGTTGCAATAGTCAGGGTGGGAAATGAGAGAGTGGTTTAAAATCTTAGCTGTGCCTTGTGGAAGGAAGTATCACATTTTGGAGATGGTTTTTAAGGTGGAAACAGAAGGAGTTGGCTAAAGACTGTATGTGAGGAGTGAAAGAGAGATCTGAGTCAAGTGTGACCCTAAGACCTCAGGCATGCAGGGTTGGGGTAACAATGCTATTATCAACAGTTTTATAGGAAGATGGGGGTGGGGATTTTGGAAGAAGGGGGGAAAATAAGGAGTTAAGTTTGGAGGTAGTGACACAAGTTGGCAAAAAAGGGGATAGGTCTGGTGCAGAAAGGTATATTTGGGTGACATCAGCATACAAATTATATTAAAACTCAGACTTTATTAAGGAACCTAATGATGATGTATAGATTGAAAAGAGAAGGGTGCCAAGGACAGAGCCTTGTGGTACCCAGCGGGAAGTGGTAATGGGCCAGAGGAAGCGCTGGAGAAGGCTACACTAAAGGTATGGTTAGACAGGTAGGAGGAGAACCAAGACAAGACTGTGTCACCAATGTTGAACAATTGTAAGGTTTGGAGCAAAAGAGGGTAATCAACAGTGTCAAAGGCTTTAGACCAATCAAGAAGGGTAAGCAGAGAGAAGTGGCCTTTTGATTTAGTTGTAAGTAGGTCATTAGTAACCTAGACGATTGCTGTTTCTGTGGAGTGTTGGGGGCGAAATCCAGATTGCAGTGGGTCAAGGAGGGAGTTTGTGAGGAAATGTGATAAAACATGTAATAATAGATTTTAATGATATCTTGAGTCAAGGGGGAGTAGGGAAATAGGGCGGTAGTTAGATGGGGAGGTTGGATTGAGAGAGAGTTTTTTTTGAGAATAGGTGTGACTAATGCATGTTTAAGAGATGAGGGAACTATACCGGTGCTTAGGGAGAGGTTGAAGATGCGTGTGAGGATAAGGGTAGAAGAGAAGTAGGGGAGCAACTGTGTGGGCATGGGATCGAGAGGACAGGTAGTCGGGTAAGAGGACAATATAAGGGCAGAAAACTCTTCCTCAGTGACAGGGAGCTGAGTGTGTGGGTTTTGGATGATTTTGAGTGGCTGAGAAGATTGGAGACTGGTAGTATGTTAAGAGATGATTTAATTTCTGATAGAATCAATTTTGTTGTTGTAGTGGCTGGCAGAATCTTGAGCAGAGAGAGAAGTTGTAGTAGGAGGTGGGGTGGGCGGAGAAGGGTATTGAAAGTGGAGAAACAGACATTGCGGGTTTGGAGAAAGAGTAGAGAAGTTTAACAATTCTCTTAACAATAGGTGGTAGTTTCAATGGCAAAAACTATTTTAAATAAATATAATGATAAATGTAAAAATAAATGCAAAGGAGTAATTTCCCTTGTGTTTTTAACGCCTTTTAAGCTGGTATAACAAGGATTTGGAACACATTTACTGTACACTGTCACTTCAAGTATGCAACAGATTGCATGACTCTACTACATACTAAATATGTAGCAGTCACATAGGCATTAGTTGCTGTAACTTTTCATTCTCAAGATAAGATAAATATATTAACCATGGTTTTCAAGTAGTATATTCTTTTTCTGTTGAAATATTTCTGGTCTCAAAGGCCTACACATTGTGCTAAAAAGTGTCAGTTTAAAATAATTTGTAAACACTTTTGTAAAGAGATGTTTTGCACTTTAGTACTTGCTGATGTAAACTATGCATATACGTAGAAACATGACTTATGTCACTTTAAGGCCTAAAGTTAAAGTGAATGTAAATTTTTATGCAAAAGTGCCCGTTTTTTAAAAAATTCTGTTTAAAAACAGGGGCACTTTAATTCATCAACATTTACATTTACTCTTGTTGTGAAAAAAACTTACCTTTTTAATCTTGTCAGCAGCTCCAGCTTCCTCCACCCGTCGCAAAGCCTCTTTCTGGGTCTAAAATGAGGAATCGGGCTTCCTCCAATCACGGCGTTGAATCAGACACTGATTCCCCTGGGGGGGGGAAGCCGTGTTTGGAGGATGACCTATCCATAATTTCTGACATCAGAAATGGCTTGCAACGACCGGAGGAAGCTGGAGCTGCTGTCAAGTTTAAAAGGTAAGTTTAGGTTTTTTTTCTCTTTTCCACAACAGGAGTGAAATGTAAATTTTTATGAATTAACGTGCCCCTGTTTTTAATTGAATTTTTAAAAACCGGGCACTTTAGCATCAAAATTTACATTCACTTTAAGGAGTGTCGTGTTAAAGGGCATGATACTTAAATTTTTCTTTGTTTTGTCTTATACAATATAAAACTTTTTTTTTTTTTTTTTAGTTTTGCTTTTTCAAAACCCAATGTGCTTGTGCTGCATAAAGCATCTTTTTTTTTTTTTTTTTTTTTTTCCTTTCTATCAGCCAGTAAGCAGTAGAGTCTCATGACTCCCTTACACATAATTATGCACTTCCTGTTCGTTTCTTCTTAAATGCGAACAGCTTTTACTTAGTTTAAAAATATTTTTGCATAAAAACAGTTAAGTGCAGCTTTTACAGATTACTCATTTCTCTAGCATGTATCATCAAAAGAAAATTTAATGTTTGTTGATTGAAACCTCTTCCTATTCAGAAAATAAATTCTGGAAACCGTCTGCTTTTTAAATAGTGTCTGTACACTTTAATAAGATACTTTTTGTTGAAACATATTGAGTTCTAACCACTACTTAATGCATAAAATTCTTAATTTACTGTTTTTCTCTTTAGGTCAAAGATGGTTTACTAGAAAGAATTGTTTGTAGGAATCAAAACATCACAGAAATCAATATTTCTGACTGTCGCAATGTGACTGATACAGGTGTATGCATGGTAGCATTAAGGTGCCCCGGATTGTTGAAGTACACTGCTTTCAGATGTAAGCAATTAACGGACATATCACTTATTGCTCTTGCTACTCAGTGCTCATCTCTACAGAAGGTCCATGTGGGAAATCAGGACCGTCTTACAGATGAGGCACTTAAACAGGTAAGGTTTTTGGCTATCACAATAGAAATCCCTTTTGTTTTAGCTAGCCGCTCTAATTTCTGAGGTTCTATGTATGTATGTATGTATTATATATATATATATATATATATATATATATATATATATATATATATATATATATATATATATATATATATATTATAATATAAAAATAAATATAGCTTCACCAAAAGACAGAGACAAACCAGGATTTTTTTTCAAACGTGGAAGTTTCGGGGCGTAAACCTCCCCTTCCTCAGAACATATAGTGCCTACAAACACATGTGCTTAAATAAGTGAACAACCACACAGTAACCTCCCATTTCCTGTCTCCAAAAGGCGCCAATATTATATGATATATCCTATGTGTGACCCAGGAAGTTCTCATCCACAGTCACTTCCGGTATCGACTCGTTTAAACAAAAATCACTCTAACATTCTTGATTCTAAATGTTGTGTACTGATCATCACATTGAGTTTTTGGATTTGATGATTGCTAAGGAACTGACAAGACTTGAGACAACGTTGTACTCTAAGCCAACTGATCGCAACTCCCTATGATGGCCCGGAGTTGTCATCCACCATCTTTGGTGAAAGGGATTATTAAATCACAGTATATAAGGGCCATTATAAACAATTCTAGCAGAAAGGAGGGGGAGTCACAGGTACGAGAGATGCAAATTAGATTTTCCCAAAGAGGCTATACTATCACAGTTCAAGAAGCAGTTAAAGAACAGATTAAATATACCACACAGGATACACTGCTGCTGAAGAAAGATCAATGTCAGGACCTTGACAGAAATGTCATTTTTTTTTTTTTCAACTACTTTTGCACCCAATACATCTAGGGTTGGACAGTCTATCAGGGAACACTGACATATTTTACTCTCCGATCCCAAATTAAAATTTGTACAAAATGCTTGCCCTTTGGTCGGATACAGACGCAGTACTAACCTCAAGGATCTCTTAGTTATTACAGATCTGGTCAAGAGTTATACCAAAGAAGAACGTCAAGGCACACGCAAGGGATGCTTTCGGTGCCCCAATTGCACAACTTGTAACGCTATGATAGCCACTAAAACTTTAATCATCCACATGGAAACCAAGTATATACCATCAATCATCCGATTTCCTGCACTACTACTTTTGTAGTCTACTTGATCATCTGTCCATGTGATTTACACTACATAGGAAAAACTCAAGGGACGATACGCGAAAGAATGGCTAACCATCGAGCTGCGATCAGATCAGCCTTTAAGAAAGGGGAATCCGCTATCAAGTTTATCCTCATTGACCATATTCCAAAGTTAACACGTGTAGGTGATAGGAACAAACTACTGCTAAGAAGAGAAGCAGAATGGATGTTACAACTGGGGACAATGCAACTTAAGGGACCCCACTCTCCACCGGACTTTGGTGCCTTGATATGATATGGTATTAAGTTTAGTGTAAGGTAGTGTTTACATGTGCCGGCTAGGACTTTAGCACCTGCAGGTTGTGGATGGGAACTGTCATGGTGGCTTTCCGCCTTCTGGCGGGATGCCTACCCTTTTACAGTACAGTGTGTTGCGGTGGGTGGCATGGATCATTTCAACTCATGTGATCCACAACGTTACACTCCCTAGACCTTGGTGGCGGTGTTATGGTTACTGGTTCGACCCTTGTGCACTATGAATCTGCTATATATACTACTCTCTCTGTAGCAGTTTATGATGGCAATGGATTCCCCTGTTAAATATTAGCCAAATTTGTCACTTAGCATAATATGTATCGTTGATCCAGGTCACATGGTATAGTGTTGATAATCCAATGAGTAAGAGGGGTATTTCTCCTCGTAGTAGGTAACTGGCTAGTGTCTATTGTTATGTATGTTAATGTCATACTTGTATTATGTCTGTCAGTATCCATCCTCCTATTTTTAATTTTCATCTGTATCATATTTTGAACGCACAGTTTGCCAAGTGTGAGTTTTTTAGTATCCAAGGAATGTACTATACACTGTTTATATTACCTGTCTTTTTTAAGGTGCAAATCTACATCATGGCAATATGCAAATTGTTTTGGAACCAATAAAACACGTGTTGTGGGGTGAATGCATGCACAGCTTTTTAACGGAAGTGACGCATGTCTGTGTACACCGGAATCGGAAGTGACGTCACTTCCGGTCAGTAGACATATACACATAGCGGTTACACACCGGAACTGTGGTGAGATCAGATTTAGGTAGTTATACCCTGTTTATGTTTTATACAGAATGATGTTTTGTTTATTTTTGACACACATTAGAATCAAGAATGTTAGGGATTTTTGGCTATTTTTGTTTAAACGAGTCGATACCGGAAGTGACTGTGGATAAGAACTTCCTGGGTCACTGGGTCGCACATAGGATATCATGTAATATTGGCGCCTTTTGGAGACACGAAATGGGAGGTTACTGTGTGGTTGTTCACTTATTTAAGCACGTGTTTGTATGCACTATATGTTCTGAGGAACGGGAGGTTTACTCCCCGAAACAAGGTACGCGGGGGGGAAGGACAGAGGTACGCGGGGGGGACGGATGGACAGAGGTGTGTGGGGGGGAGGGGGGACTGAGGCACTCAGAGATATATCCATGGCTGGTGACAGTCTGGATGCTTCAGGAACAGGGTGAGTTTCATTTAAAATATTCATGAGCAAACATGTCTATTTTAAATCTATAACACAAAAATAGAAGGCGCCTCATAGGGTAGACAATCCGCACCAAAGAGATCTAGTAAGAGGAGATAAATATTACTCACACATATAGTGAAGAACAACAACGTCTAAGACAAGCATTCTGGAACCTCAGTCGCCAGGTGGACTCTCCTCCAGTCCTGGATCACTGTTCTCAATTGGACACCAGAACCAATCCTCCACAGAGTCCTCAAATCAACACTACTATCCGGGAGGCAATAAGATGCATAAAATTCCACACAGTAGTGTATAAAATGTCAAACGCATTAGAGGTAAAATATACAATTTAAAAAAAAAATGTTGACGACAATAGCAACACATTTCTCAGTGGCAAAGCATCCTTTCATTGGTTCATGATTTGATGACCCTTTGGAGGATTGGTTCTGGCGTCCAATCGAGGACAGTAATCCAGGACTTGAGGTGAGTCTGCCGGCCGACTCCGAGGTTCCGTCCTGCTTGTCTTGTACGTTGTTGTGCTTCACTGTATGTGAGTAATATTTCTCTCCTCTCACTCCATCTCTTTGGTGCGGATTGTTTACCTTCTGAGGCGCCTTCTGTTTTTGTGTTTATAGAGTTCCTAAGTGTCTGGTCAGACATTAAGAAGTGTTGCCCCATGAGATTCATGTCATAGAAGAATCTTTCTTCATTGTCGTTAATATACCATGAGCCTTAAAGAGACTATCTCTTGCCACTTTGGACTGATATTGTCATTTCATTTTTTTGGATTGTTATATTATTTTTTGCATATTGTATATTTTGTTATCCTTTGCATATTATTTATTTAGTTTATTTGGCTCCATCTCCCTGGTGTTCCTATAGATATATATTTTCTTATATGATTTTGTACTTATATCATATATTCATATATAGTTGCATGTCTATTTTAACTATCTCCCTGTACTGCAATCCCCACTCCTATGGACACAGGACACTATGTTAAACTTAATGCATCACAATATTTGATGAATTCATTTTTTATGAATGCATACTTTTTATATTTACCTCAAAACATTGGTTTTATTTAAGGTATTTATTTCCTTCTTATTTATAGCTGGGTCTCAAATGCCGAGACTTAAAGGACATCAATTTTGGTCAGTGCTACAAGATAACAGACGAGGGAATGATTGCTATAGCCAAAGGGTGTCCAAAACTGCAAAGAATTTACATGCAAGAAAACAAATTAGTAAGTTGTTTCATGTCTTTTCCCCAATCCTTACATTGTTTTTGCAATAAAAAAATAAAATTCTATCTATCTATTGTGTGTGTTAGTGATATAGATAGTGCCGGTGTGAAAAAATACTGTAGAAAAAGAAAGAATAGAAATGTTATTTTTTTTTTAAATCGATTAAAGTGAATGTCAATTTAAAACGATTACCTAAAGTGAAACGATAACAGATAAAAAATGAATGAGTTTAATTTATGAAATCTTTAGTATATACTTATCTTCAGAGATCTCACTATAAATGCTATACGGATAAGAGCTGAAGTTCCGGTCGCCATTTTCAGCAATTGATTGACAGTTGACTTATCTGCAATCAACTAATCGTTGTTTTTCACCCCGGGGCGTTCAGCCCCTTTGCACAAACGTCACGACCCGGGGGAAACCATGATTAGTTGATTGCAGATGAGTCATCTGTCAATCAATTGCTGAAAATGGTAACCGGAGCATCAGCTCTTATCCGTATAGGGTTTATAGTGAAATATCTCTGAAGAAAAGTATATACTAAAGATTTCATGAATTAAACTCTCATTCATTTTTTTAACTGCTATCGTATCACTTTAGGTAATCTCTTTAACTTGACATTCACTTTAACAAAATGTGATGTGAGTGTATAGTTGTCGCTTGGCCTTGTTTTCACGGCATAGTTATGGTCTTTTTACTGCAAGTCTTCTATGAAAACCGCTTCTCCGAACAGTAGATGGGTGTACCAGTTCCCACTGGTTTCTGCCAATTCTGAGCTAACGAGCACTGCAAGACATCTTTCCATTGCAAAGGGAAGTTGCCATGTTGTGTCTTTTTTATCTGCTGCAAGTTTCCTTAGCCAACCACTGTGTCTACGATCCTCAACGTTGTCTGTTTCTTTGTGCTTCTTCAGAAGAGCTTGGACATCAAATCTAGAAACCCCTGTCTGCCTTGAAATGTCTTTAGTATAACTACCTTGTGTCTTGTTGCTATGCTCATTATTGCTATGGTGTATGACTTTTGACATTAACCTGTCTTTAGCAACCTCGCCTTGTTAGCGGAGTTTGGCTGTTCAGCAACCTTACCCAGTTTTTTTTCTCTCTCCTACTCAGCTGTAGGAGATCCCTGAATTTGCGCAAGTGTACCTGGAAGAATTGTTGCTGTTTTGAAGGGTGGTCACACTAAATATTGATTCGATTTAGATTTTCCTTCTGTTCACTCACTATGTATTTTGTTAATAGATAAAAAGAAACTATTAACGTTTCTATTTTTGAAAGCATTTTTACTTTACAGTAGGCATGTGCAGTTGCAGAATAATCCTCCCGACAGCAGCATTTGGCTCTTTTTCAGAGCCGGATTTCTTCTTGTGAAAGTGCAGCACATAAAAATCTTCACATATCTTTGTGTGTTGCACTTTCCCACTAAGCAGTTCAGCTCCAAAAAAAACAGATGCTGCTGGCTGAAGGCGGCTGCTTTTGGTCGTTTGTTGTTAAACGAAAAACACATGTACATGACTACTTACGGAAGGGTTGACAACCCTGAAATGTCACTGAAATACATTTTTGGAGTGATTTAAATCCAGCGAGTGGTTTACTTTTGTTTGAGATTTATATTTACAGTGTAAAAAATGCTATACTAGTAAGTCACTGGTTTCCACTGAATACTTGAGAGGGAAAGAATGATTAGTAGAATGGTGCAAAAAATGTTTCATTGTTCTAACTTGCCATATTAGTTTGCTGTTGGAGATAATCAAACCGTCTTACAGATGAGCAGGAGGAAAAATCATTCAGTTGTAAGAAGGTCTTTCTGGCATTGCTTTTCTATGAGTGTTTTGCAGCAAATTTCTGAAAGTAGCAAGTGCTTTTCATGTCATCTGTCTTCTATTCATCACATTAAATTTAATTTATTATTATTATTGGCACATAAATGTGTGTTAAAGTGAAACACTAGGATTGACTATTGAAACAAATAAAGGGGACTTTCATTCATGAAGTATAAGATACTTCATGTAGAAAGCTCCTTTGTTTCAATCGCTGTCTTTTGCTGCTACAGCAGCCCACGTTTTTTTTTTTTTTAGCTATGGGCTGCAGTAGCTAGTTTAATTTCCTTGTCCTGAACCCTTATTCCTGGGATCTTTAGTCCGAGTGTGCTCAGTAATGGTTCTAAAGCTAAATTGAAGATTAAGGGTGATAGGGGACATCCTTGACGAGTCCCTCTCAAGAGTGGAAAAGATGCTGTTTTGCATTTATTTATGATTAAAGCTGCTTGGGACTTTTTGTATAATAACTATCATATTATAGCAGTTTCCAGAAAAGCCAAATTTAGTCAATGTTGTAAATATATGGTCCCATACTATCGAATCAAAAGCTTTATGTGCATACAGCGCTATTACAGATGAGTCTACTTCACTTATTTCCTTATTATATATTTTTTTTTTTTCTTTTTAAAACAAGCTTTATTGAAGTGTAAAGATTACAATAGCATAGTTGGATGTAATAACAATCAGCACAGTATAAAAAACAGATACAAAGAGGAAACTGTACATTGTGTTTCCTTGTGCATAAAGATCGTACACTTCAAAAATGATACAAAACTCTTGCTCCGTAGTCTGTAACAGAAGCAAGAGGATACATATATAAACTTTTCCATTTTTCAGAGTAAACAATTAAAAGTTTAGAAGGGTCAGAATAGATGGAGAAAGGGGATAAAGAGGGGCATCAGGTGGGGTTCCATGGTCAGGAGGGAAGGGGGGGTGGGTTAGAGGAGAAGGTTTGGGGCAGAGAGGAAAAAAAAAAAAAAAAAAAAAAAACAGCATGCGCGTATATCTAATTGATTGATTATATTGTTCCTTGCCATAGTGCTCGTAGGAACTCATATTCTTCTAGTTTGTGATTTTTAAGGTAGTAATATCTTTCCAGTAATAGGACTTCCTCGACTTGCGAGTGCCATTCACCTATCGTGGGAGGATTTTGTTTCTTCCACTTTTTAGGGATCAGTTTTTTCGCGCTAGTGAGCATGATTAGCAGCAGGGAGAGGTGTGTTTGGCTTTGTGTTTTGGGAAGCGTTAAGAATAATAAAGTCTCAGGTGTTTTTGGCAGGGGGATATTGAGGATTTCAGACATTTTATCAAAGATTTCTGTCCAGAAGGGCATAATTAGGGGGCAAGACCACCATATGTGAAGCAAGGAGCCATTCCCTCCGCATCCTCTCCAACACATGTGACTTACTGTAGGGAATATTCTGTGAAGTCTAACTGGGGTCAGGTGCCATCTACCTATGAGTTTAATATGGAGTTCTTGGATGGTTGACGAGACGGACGATTTTTTGATTAAGCTAAAAGCTTTTAACCATGAGTGTTCATCGTTATCTGTCCCTAAATCTGTATTCCACTGTGTGACATAAGTCGGGAGTGTATCTGTGCCCGGGGAAGCGACTAATTTGTAAAGGAGAGATATTAGGTGTCTTAGTAGGGATTTCCCCGTGCAAAGTTGCTCAAATGGAGTGAGTGCCCTGCCCAGATTTTGTTTTTGTCTATGGTTGGATATAAAGTGTACCAGCTAGTTGTATTGCAGCCAAGAAGAAAAGACCTTGGGGTAGGCGTCCCTAAGTGTAGCTTGTGGGATAATCTTTCCATTTTCAACTACTCCGTAGACTGTACCCTCTTTGAGTTTATATGGTGCGAGTCTAAAGTAACCTATTTTGTGATAGGGAATTTCGGGATTTTCAAGTATTGGTGTTAAGGGTGAATGTCTCGAGGAGATGTGAGTGGAGGTAGAGACGGTTGAGTCCCAGGTGTTGAATGTTTCTGTTAAAAGATGATAATTCTTAATTATGTTAGGGCGCTGAGAAGGTGGGAGCCACGCTAAGGTGCTCACATTATTAATTCTGAGGATTTGCCTGTCTAACTCTATCCAAGCTTTATGTTTTTCATTTTGTGCCCATTCCACTATCTTCTGAAGGCTAATCACCCTTTTATAGAGGGAGATATCTGGCAGCCCAAGTCCACCTTTGTCTCTCGGTAAGTACATAGTGCGTCTAGGGATTCTGGGCTTGGTGTCGGCCCATATGTATTGTTCTATTATTTTTTGCAACTGAGATATATAGCCCTTAGGAAGAGTGATGGGAAGGGTTTGGAGGAGATAGAGGATTCGGGGCAGGACATTCATTTTGATCACCCCTATTCTGCCAAGCCAGGATGTGTATTTGCTTTTCCACGAGGATAAGTCTGTTGAAATCGCATTCTTGAGGGAGATATAATTATATTTGAATAGGTCGGATGGGTCAGGAGTTAAGTAAATACCTAGATATTTCAATTTAGAAGTAGCTAAGGGGATTTGGTATATGTGCTGTAAGGTTTGTATAATTTTGGGACTGGTATTAACGTTCAGTAGTTCTGATTTATTTAGGTTCAGAGAGAAGCCGGAAGCTCTGCCATATTCCTTAAGGACGTTTAAGAGTGCAGGAAGGGATTCAGAGGCATTTGTTAGTGTGTAAAGAACGTCGTCTGCATACAGCGCTTGTTTATATTCCGAGTCTCCTACTTTTATACCTTTGATGTGATGGGAGGCCCTTACGATATTGGCTAACACTTCTATCGAGAGGGCGAATAGCAGTGGGGATAAGGGACAGCCTTGTCTGGTTCCGTTTTTAATGTCAAAAGATTCTGATAGTGTGCCGTTAATCCTAATTTTAGCGTTGGGGTTAGAATAAAGGGCAAAAACTAAATTTATAAAGGTTCTTCCGAACCCCATTCGTTCCATTACCTGACGCAGGAAGGCCCAGCTTACCCTGTCAAAGGCCTTCTCTGCGTCTGTGGAAAAGAGCACTAGAGGAAGACCTGAGACTTTAGCGTGATTGATTAATTGTGTAATTTTGATAGTGTTGTCCCTAGCCTCACGACCGGGGACAAAACCAACTTGATCATTGCCTATCAGATCAGGTAAGTATTTATTTAGTCTGGTCGCAAGAATCTTTGCGAAAAGCTTCATGTCCGAATTAATGAGTGAGATTGGTCGAAAATGGCTGGGGCGATCCGGGGTCTTTCCTGGTTTGGGTAGTACTGTTATGTGTGCCTCTAAAAGGACACGGGACAGATAGGGGTTCTCTCGAAGATCGTTGAGTAATTTTAGGAATGGGCCTGCCAGAGTCTCCTTAAATTTTTTTGTAATAAACTGACGTAAAGCCGTCAGGGCCAGGGCTTTTGCCGTTTGGACAGTTTTTAATAGCTGAGAAAAGTTCTTCAGCGGTAATTGGAGAATCCAGGAATTTAGCGTCTTCTGCAGATAGAGAAGGGAGGTCTATTTTATTTAAGTAGGAGTTTATAAACGTTTCATTTTGGGGTCCTTCTGTCACTTGATGGGGGTCAGCAGGATGGTTGTGTATATTATATAGGGAGTGGTAATATTTGTGGAATTCTGAGGCTAGCTGCTCGCTACTGTGCACCTGATGGCCACCTGTAGATTCAACAGAGTGAATATAAGAGCTAAGCTGTCTTTTTTTTAGAGTTCTGGCTAGGATGCGACCTGGTTTGTTTCCGCCCTCATAGTAATGCTGCTTCAAAAGAAGTGCTTTTTTTTGGTATGATTCAGCTAAATGTTTATGAAATGCAATTCTTGTTTCTTTTAAGAGATTGCTAGTAGTGAGGCAAGAGGGGTCTGCTTTATGTTTAGTTTCTAGGGTATTCATTTTTGTTTGTAGGTCGGCATATTTAGTTCTGTATTGCTTGTTAAGGAAAGCCTTGTGTTTAATCATAGCACCTCTAATGACGCTTTTGTGTGCCTCCCAGATAATGGCGTGTGATGAAGGAGGGTGACTATTAATCTCAAAATATTCTGTCATAATCTTATGTATATCATTATAAATTAAAGGGTTGTCTAGGATAGAATCGTCCATTCTCCATGTATTTTGTGTGATTGGTATATCCGGCCATAGTATTGAACAAGAGACTGGGGCATGGTCTGACCATGTAATATGATCAATAGTAGAGTGGTGGGTGATCGAGAGACCACAGGAGTCTGTGTATATATAATCAATCCTTGAGTAACTGTTATGAGGGGCAGAGTAAAAAGAGTAATCCCTAGAGGTTGGGTGCAGGGTTCGCCAAATGTCATGTAGTGATAGCTTTTTAAGTGTATCGTTTACTTGTTTGATTGTAGAAGAGGGAGTGCAAGAAATACCCCTTGATGTGTCAACTGTGGGGTCAGCCACGATATTAAAGTCTCCACCTAGGTAGGTGATACCCCTAGAAAGCTCCATGAGGAGGTCTGAGATCTGTTTGAAGAATGTGTCTTGACCGTGATTGGGAGAATAAATTGAGGCTAAGGTAATATGGTGACCGAATAGTGTGCCTACAAGGATAAGGTATCTGCCATTTGGGTCTTTCTCAATATGTGTCATTTTGAATGGGATAGTTTTGTGAAAAACAATACCTACTCCCCCTTTTTTAGTCTGGCCAGAGGCGAAGTAAGCTAGTGGAAATTGGGAGTTATGCCATTTAGGTTCTCTTCCCTTTTTAAAATGTGTTTCCTGAAGCAGGATTATATGGCTCTGTATTTTGTTTAATTCCCTGCACGCTATAGAACGTTTGCCTGGGTTATTCAGACCTTTTGCATTTATGGTAGTGAGATTAATTGAGTGTTCAAAAAACCTTTTGGATTTTTGGCGCGCAGCCATGGCAAAAAAAAAAAAAAAAAAAAAAAGGGGGAGGAAGGATTTTGGGCGGTTAGGATAGGGAAGAGGGTATAGGGGGTGGTTTCAAGTACTGAGGGAGGGGCGAAGTTAGTGGGGTATAGAGAGTAAATGGAGAGGGGGGAGCGTAATATGAAAGAGCGGAGTAATCACAGAAAGTGGTTCACTCCTAAGATTAATTATATATACAAGAACTTTGTAACAAACCTGAATTAGGGGAAAAGCCCCTTTACTGATGTAAGTTATAATAAAACAGAAGTATGCTTATAGCATATCAATTATATAAGGACTGTCCAGTTAAAATAAAGTAAAGAGAAATGTCAGTTAGTGAGCCCATAGGGTCTCTGCCGTATGCCTATTTTGCTGAGTCAGACGTTGTATTTGTCAAGCTGGGAAGCCTACTCATATGAAGGAATAGGTCATGGCCGCTGAAGAGCTATATAGTTTAGGACCTTTTTTTAGTGTGTGAGGTAAAGATGATACTGCAAGCGGGGAGCCTTGTTGTTTCGCTGGTAATCGCATCTAAAAGAGCTCAAGTAAGGCTTGTATATGTTTATTCTGCTGGGCAGTTTAAAATAGGACTGTACGTGCCTATGAGCCACCATCCTCTCCACACCTTATGTAGTTGGTAATAAGTGTATTTAAGTTGCCTCTATAGAGAGGCGCATCGTTAGTGTGCGCGTGCTTGCTAGCGGGTAGGTCCTGTATTAACGTACATTGATTTTGGAGTCTGTTAGTGATTAGTTAGTCAAACTGTATTTTGAATAAAGAAAAGTGTTAGCCCGCTGGTCCCAAGAGACAGTCCCTTGTTAGGTCTGCATGTGCGTCAGTGAGTCAACACGTATAGGTTATAATGTCCTCTGTGTGCAGAATTAACCTGCCTATGTTAAAGGGCAAAGAATTTCCAATACATTCTTATGAGAGACAAGCATACAATTCTAAGGCAAAACCATCAGCTATGAGAGTTTCTTAAATATAGACATTCCACCATAAGAAGGAGCATATACATTAATAATAGAATAGAGAGATAACTCAGGGAACAAATAGCTGTAATTAACTTCATTTAAGAACAGTGTAGTTAACGGTGTCTGCCTTACCAGGCCACGCAAAGGGTGATTGGTGACAGTTCTATGGCATTAAATTTTAGCTTATAACTTTAAGGAATAGACATAACACTTAAAAAGTGCATTTACAGACCTAAGAAATAAGGTGAAGCATGCAACTCAGCATTAATGAAGAACAAATGAACATATTTAGCATTTACTAAAACATATTAAGGATATCAACATTTTCATGAGTTCTGAAAAGATATTTGGAAGAAGGCAGGGCAGGATAAACCTAATCCCACCAAGTCCAGCAGTACATTACCCTCATGCTTCGTTTTCAGGATGGTCAGTGGAAGGGCGGGTGAGCTGGGGCGGCCTTCTTGGTTGAGAACCGCCAGGGAGAGGAGTCTGGATGGCCAAGTTCTCGTAAAATTCCATGTGGTCCATTCCTGGCCTGAAGATGAAAGTTTTGTTATTACCAGTGGCGATAATTGAGACCGGAAAGCCCCATCTATAAGGGATTTTGTGAGTACGTAGAACAGATGTAATATGGTTCAGTTCCCTTCTTTTCTGTAAAGTCACAGGGGACAGATCAGAAAAAACCTGTATTTCCTCTCCGGCATGCGTGATGGACGATTTCTTGCGGGCTCCCTGAAGAAGATCTTCCTTGTCTTTATAACTCAAAAAGCGGACTATTGTGTCCCGCGGGGGCGCTTTACTTGGTGGTTTGGGCCTGAGGGCCCTATGAGCCCTCTCTATGGGGATCTCAGGTGAGGAAGGCGAGTCTTTAATAATGCGAAATAAGGCTTGTAGGTAACCTTCAATGTTCTGTGGGTGAACTGATTCAGATATCCCACGGAACCGCAGGTTGTTCCTGCGTCCGCGGTTATCAAGGTCTTCCAGTTTTTCATTCAAAAATTGTAGATTGTCGGCGTGGTTTTGTAGGTCTGCAGCATGTTGTGTCCCTATTTTTGCGTTATCTTGTGTGGTTTTTTCAATCTTCAGGACCCTAGTCTCTAGTGCAGAAAAGTCTTTTCTAAGGTCCCCAAAAAGGCTCCTCATTTCTGTCAGTACCCCTTGAATATCCTCTTTAGAAGACAGGTGGTTAATGTCGTCTTTAGTAACAAATTGGGGGTGAGATTCAGTGTGTTGCAGATTGGTGGGTGCAGGGAGATCCTGAGGGACATCCATGTTGGCGACCAAAGCCTCTTTTGTAGGGTCCAGGGGCTTGAGGTATTGGCTCATTGATTTAGAAACAGCTATCTTGTCAGCTTTGTTGTTCTTTTTGATAGGCATGCCCCTTCAGATAAATGGTTGGCTTTATGCTGCCTTAAAGTAGGTTTTCTCTAGCAGCACTAATGTGTAGGCCTTGTGAAATAGCCAATTATTCAAACAGCTAGTGTCTATGTATATCCTTGAATAATTAAAAAGATTCTCAAGGGTTCTGAAAAGGGCTGGTATGTATATATCCTGTTGTCGTTTAAATCTTTTATTGTGTGCTCCTGGCTGAGATCTTTAATTATATTGCCAATCCTATGTTAGGCCTCTCAGTGCTGTGTTACTTGACCTGCATTCATGGAGCAGAAGAGAGGATATCCTTTATTTAGGTGCGGGCTAAAAAGTCAGCAGAGTGCCCTCTCAAAGTCCTGCCTAGGCCGCGCTCTATGTTGTCACAGTGTTTGTGTGTCTCCGTTGCGCGCCTAATCAAGGCCGGTGTATGGCTTACCGGTTGCGGTTCCCCCGCCGGGGGTCTATTGAATCAGCGAGTCGGCAGTGTCGATAGCTACTCCGGAGCCTCCGCTTTATGCTCACTTCACCGGAGATCCTGCTGAGGGTATAAGTCTGGATGTCTTAGCTCCCGGAGCTGTGTCAGTGCATCAGCCAGGCCGGGGCAGTGTTGCCGGTGGGAGCCCAGGGGTCCGTGCTGGTGCAAGTGGATCTAAGGCTGTGTGATGGGTCCACTGGAGGTCTGTCCGTAGCGTAAAGGAGGGCCGGTATGTGTTTATAGGAGCAGTAGAAAGCTTAGAGGGGTAGTCATCCGGGTTGGCGCCATTTAGAGACAGGCAGATGAGCGCCGTGATAAATATAGCAGCCTAATAGTTCCCGGGGCTAGGAGTAGACAGGGATAGAGGCTTCTTATTAAGCTGGATCAGTCACTTAAGAGAAATGGTTCTATAAAGTGCATTTAAGCTATTTTGAGCGTTTTTATCAGTATAAGAAGCAGGAGCCCTTCTAGTGTGTGACCATCTTCCAGCGTGGTCAGGCTCCGCCTCCCTCCTTATTATATTTTTTATTATACCAGGCGCCTGCTATTGTTATATATAATTTCCTCACATTAATGTTGGATGAGCGTCCCTTCATGAAGCCTGTTTGATCCCGATGGACTATTCCCCCTAGTATTAACTGTAGTTTTTTGGCTATATTGCTTGTGATTATTTTATAGTCCATATTTAACAAGGAAATTTGTCTATATGATTCTAATATTTGTGGATCTTTCCCTGGTTTTGGTATCATAATTATTGTAGATTCATTAAAATCTGTAGAGGGCATAAGTTGTCCTGTCCAAAAATTATTGAGAAGTAGTGTTATTGTAGGAGTGATTTCATTTATTAAAATCTTATAAAATTCAGAGGGTAGTCCATCGGGGCCAGCGGCTTTGTTATTAGCTAATTTTTTTATTGTTTGTGACGCTTCTTCTAAAATTGATTCATTAAGTTTATTTAGCTAGGTTATATACATTTTTGAAGCAGCTACTGTTTTCCAGAATTGTTCCTTTTTCCCTTTATCTATTGAAAATGGTGAGCATAGCTTTGTAAAATATTCATATAATGTTTCTTGTATTTCTTTAAAATTTTATCTCCTTATCCCCCACTTTTAATTTAGAGATGAACGCGTTTTTCTTTTGATTATTAACTATTTGGGCTCGAACTCTCCTAGATTTGTTGCCAAATCTGTTAAATTTAGAGCACCTTTTCATGTTTTCTTTAACTTCATTTTGGGTGAGCAAATTATCTCTCTTCTTTTTCGCCAAGATATAATTTTTCCCAGTTAGACTTGGTTCTACTACCCAGAAATCTTGTATATGCATTAGTTAATGTTTTAGTTATTTTCTGTTTCCTGAGGTTTATTTTCCTCCTCATGTTAATTACAAAGGAGGTGATCTCTCCCCGGAGCACTGCTTTAGCAGTGGTCCAATATATATTTGTTTTATTCAGATAATTATTATTGAATCTATCAAATTCTATCCACTTCTCCCTCAGGAAATTTATAAATTTGGGGTTATTTAGTAAATATTTCGTGAAGAAGAAGTATCCTGGTTGTTTTAAGTGCAATACATCACATACTATGCTAATGGGAGCATGATCAGATAATGTGATTTGATCAATCATAGATTCCTGCACTTGGTTGATCATGCATTCCAATACAAGGAAAAGATCTATTCTTGAAAGGGAATGGTTAGACTTAGAAAGACATGTGTATTCCCTACCATCTGGATTTCTTATTCTCCAAATATCCTGTATATTTAAATCTTTTCAAGTTTTTAAATATTATGCTTTACCTTTTCCTTTTAGCCCGTGTATTTTCCTTAATTCCTAGATTCCTGATGTTTTGTTCCCCTATTTTTCTCTGCCTATCCAGGAGTAGATTTGGGGTGAGATTGAAGTCTCCCCCAATTATTAATTGCTTATCTGAATATATCAGCTGATCCCGTATTTTCATCCAAAACCTTCAATATTGGGTCCATACACATTACATAGGATATATTCCTTATTTTCGATCCCTACTGATAAAATAATCTCTCATCTTGATCTAGTATTATGTTGTTAATTTTATATTCTAATGTCTTACTGAATAGAATTGCTACTCCTTTTTTCCTTTTACAGCATGGGGTAAAAATTACTTCTTTTACCCACCCTCTCTTTAATTTTGATGCTTTTTAGGTGTGTTTCTTGAAGAAAATTATCTGAGCTCCTGATTTTGCGTATCTTAATATAGATTTCCTTTTGATAGGTGAAGTGATTCCACCTATTTTCCATGATATGACTTTAAAAGTCATTTTATTCTATTTAATTACAACATAAAACAAAGTAAGGCTATCTTTAATTTAAATTTAAAACACTTCTACTTGTTTTGTTCTTTCAAAATCGTTTAACATTCTTTTAAAATTTGTTTTTAAAGGCTCTGATTGTGCTTTAGCAACTCCAACATAGCAGGTTCGAGTTATGCTTTCCAGCAGTTTTAGACGTGTGTGTATGAGTAGTAGTTTATAAAGTTTTAGGACTAAAAGGGTCATAATAGTTGAAAATTACATGATCTAATCGGTTAAGAGTATGTCATTTTACAACTATTGACCCTGCTCTACTGTGTTTAACCCCAGAAATGGGTTAAAAGGTCATGAAATTTAGTATAATCATAAATAGATACATTAAGTAGCATAAGAGATTTTACTTATCTTTTTTTTTAGTGCATCAATCCATCATTTTCTCCAGCTAGACTGCCCATTGCTGAACTCCATGTAATGTAAAAAAACAGAAAAAAGGGAGCGCTAAAGCAAGCAGCTATATGTGAGATCAATAAAATCACTATAGTGAACAAATACAAAATATGTACGTCGATTTTGTAAGCAAGTGTAAATATTGTCTATTTATAATAACAATGAACGATAGACCACCGGTGGTATATATAAAATATGACCTACAAAATGGAGCATAAAAATCAAGCATGAAAGTAAAGTACAAAATGGTTAAAAACAAAAGGTACCAAATGAATTCTAGAACAATTAAATTTCATGAATTAAGGTTCATACGATATCCTTTATTAAATTCCCAAAGAGTGGCATTAGTCTCTAGCAAAGTATGTAATGGAAAGCAATGTAAATAATGGTAGGTGCGGGAGATGGGTAAAAAGTCCACTATTAACTGCAACTTTGATGGATACAACTTTTTACGATACTTTACGTTTTTATGGTCATCAGGGTCGGTGACTCCCTCTTCTCCGGAATGCGAAATCCTCACTTACTGATTTCTCCACTCTTAAAGATTAGTGGTATTACTGCCCTCAGATACAGCGTCCGGTATACAACCTTTCAGGGCATTGCCGTTCTCTGTTCCGGGTCATGTGCTCTGATTCACCAATCGGGAGGGCGGATTGCTGGGTATATAGAAGATGATCCGTATATACAAAGTATCCGAAGCTTCAAAGTAAATGTATCCAATAATGTTGCTTTCAACTCTTCAGAGCGCTCTGATCCAAGTTTTTAGAAGTGGCTTAATTTCATCTACGCGTTTCAACTTTACAGCCTTTTTCAAGATGGAACTATCTACCTATTTCCTTTGATTTTTAAAGATATATTAGTTTTTTATGGTATCATGGAGGTTTCCGTAGAGCCAATAATTTTGCAGTATTCAGTCTTTGTGCAAATTACAAACTTGGGTTGTAAATTACAAACTTTGATCATAAAAGGCATTGTAATTTGATGAAAACTTTTCCAATAAATAAAACAATGTGTATAACATTTTAGTAGAATAGTAAACCCCAAATATTTATACATATTTAAAATTTTAATTATAGTTTTAATATAAAGAAATGTCATAGTGTATAAAACCATGGTCAGAAAACGCCCTTTCTACTTCCCCTAGGGAAAAATAATAAACAAAATAAATACAATCATAATAAAATTTAGTAGATCCTTTTTTTTAAACTCTAATTTGTTTAACTAGAATTTTTCTTAAATTCTTTATTATTTTTATGTTGTGACTAAAAATCTGATTAATTTGAATCACCCTAATTTATTGGGAATCATTCCATAATGAAATTTAAATCAAATTCAACATTTAATTCTAACGGTTCCAAACATTTAAATAGGAAAATTAATTTAGCTTCTGTCCTTAACAATCATTTATTTATATCTCCACCTGTCAAAATGTCACAAAGAGTTAAGTTGATTTCTGTAAATCCAAAATCAATTTAACACACACTTGGGTGTTTTTAGAACCACAACTACAGATTTTGGTTTTGTTATAATACATTGAACATAAATGTTATATTGTGGTAGTGAGCCTGCTTCAAGGATGATTCGCTTAGTTATGATAAATCTGTGATATACAAACTGAGCAGGTTCACTCCTTTAGTTTTAGGTGAATTGTGTGAGAAGCCTATATTGCTGTAAGGCTGGCAACAGGTATTATTCAGCAAAGGCAATCTTCTGGTTCACCATATAAGTAACTGCAACAAGTGCAATGAATTTTAAACAGTCAGAAAAAAATAAGAGCTTACTGTGTCGAACGTTTGAAGCAATTTGCAAATAGGTGACCGATATGGCTGGAGGAGTCTCACTATGTTCTCAAGCTGGATACTACTGTAAGTAGTAAGTCGTATGTTCCTGAGTACATAGCATATAAGAGTAAGTTCCGGTTTAGTTGCTTGGTGATATATGAAGTAAGGATCCTATGAAGCACCCTAATGTTTTTATTTATTCTGTTCTTAATTGCAATATTTTTTATGTATTTTATGTCCCTTTTAAACGCACATTTAGAAGTGCTGCTCTAGATCCGCGGTGCACTGCTGGTCCCCAGCAGATCTCGCTTCTGATCCAGTCAGCAGAGCTAGTTGCACGTGGTTTTGTGTGACTAGCAGCGGCGGGTTATACTCTGTACCAGCAGTGTACTGCGGCTACCGAACAGTACTTCTACTGTGTGTTTAACCCCTTTGTGAGGGGTTAAAACATACATTAGAGCTGGGTTGATATTTGAGACTATTATGGTCCTTTAATGTTAACATCCATGGTTCTTAGAATTGTCTAGTTTCTTAAAGTGATGGTAAATCCTAGCATTTCAAAAATGCTAAGATTTATCATTGCTAGAGATAAAAATGAGCTTCAGTCATGAGTTTGGGAAGCAGCTGTATTGGACTGCGGCTTTATTGCCACCCATGCCCATACGGGACAGTACACCCTTTTATTTCTAGCAATGGTAAATCCTAGTGTTTTTGAAATGCTAGGATTTAACATAATTTTAATATACTTTATTACTCCGAAAATGTATGTAATTGTGTGAACCTAAATCTGTCATAAATAAGCTAGCAACATATACTGTTAACCTTGTTATACTCTACTAGCAACTGCTAATGAAGACTTCTTCATTTATTAAAAATACAATTTGTCTGCTGCTGAACTATTTATATAAAGTAGTGTGTGCAGAAAAATGCAACTTTAGCCCCTTCACACCCTTAGGATGTTCAATGTCGTCTTAACAGTGCTGAGCTTTAACGCCCTGAGGTCGGCATGGAACAGCCTAACTTTTTTGGCGTCCTGCACCCTCTTGCTTTGAATAAAGGAAACATCCGACTGGGGGACATGCCTAACACATCGTAGGCCGTCTCCCAGGATTCGATCCCAGCATTGAAATTGTGTGATCCCAGCAACAATCACGTAACTTCCTGTTTTCTCTTAATGGTTACATTGGAACTTTGTTCAGATTGTTCACTTTTGCCCCCATCCTGAAGCGGTTAAAACTGTAAATTTGTCAGTTCTTTCTGTGTAAACAAATAAAAGTTGTGTACTTGTCCATGCATGTGTTTTTGTTGCTTTATGAATCACCTATCAACATTCTGCTTTCCTATAAAAGTTTACAGTTTATGTAAATTAAAAAAAACAAGATTAATTTCCCACTATACCCTCACCATTGCCACAAATGTATAAGAGAATAAACAATCAAACAGGTATTTTGCCGGAGAACGTTTTGATCTGGTACAAAAATATTTGGACATTTGATGTGTCACATTTTAGATTTCCTTGCTTTTTGCATGTACACAAGGTAATCCCACTGACAAACTTATTTTTTTTTATTTTTTAAGTTATCTTTTATCACCAAAGTAAGGGTGCCCCTGTCTTCCAACATTATAATTAGATATGGGTATGATGCATAATTACTCTTCCAAAAACAAAATCTTGTAAAAATAAAGATGCTAATGTTTTATTTAATGATACTCTACTGTCCTCTTTATTTTTGGGGCAACTTTTTTTCCATTAACCAGAGATCTGGTTAATGTTTCAATATTTTAACCTACACAAATAATAAAATATATAGAGAATATAAATAACACAAAACTTTTCTTTCACTCATGGTTAGGGTTTGGCTGAAGCCATCTATTTTCAATCAACGGTGTTTACTCTTTTTAAATCATAATGACAACAGAAACTACCCAAATGACCCTGATCAAAAGTTTCCCTGGTGATTTTGGCCTGATAACATGCACACAAGTTGACACACATGGGTTTGAATGGCTATTAAAGGTAACCATTCTCACCTGTGATCTGTTTTCTTGTAATTAGTGTGTGTATAAAAGGTCAATGAGTTTCTGGACTCCTGACAGACCCTTGCATCTTTCATCCAGTGCTGCACTGACGTTTCTGGATTCTGATTCATGGGAAAAGCAAAAGTATTGTCAAAGGATCTGCGGGAAAAGGTAGTTGAAATGTATAAAACAGGAAAGGGATATACAAAGATATCCAAGGAATTGAGAATGCCAGTCAGCAGTGTTCAAACTCTAATCAAGAAGTGGAAAATGAGGGGTTCTGTTGAAACCAAACCACGGTCAGGTAGAACAAATACAATTTCAGCCACAACTGCCAGGAAAATTGTTTGGGATGCAAAGAAAAACCCACAAATAAATTCAGTTGAAATACAGGACTCTCTGAAAACATGTGGTGTGACTGTTTCAAGATGCACAACAAGGAGGCACTTGAAGAAAGATGGGCTGCATTGTCGAGTCGCCAGAAGAAAGCTTACAATACGCCAAACAGCACAGAGACAAGCCTCAAACCTTCTGGCACAAAGTCATTTTGAGTGATGAGACTAAAATTTAGCTTTTTGGCCACAACCATAAACGCTACATTTTGGGAAGAGTCAAGGCCTATGATGAAAGGTACACCATTCCTACTGGGAAACACAGAGGTGGATCGCTGATGTTTTGGGGATGTGTGGGCTACAAAGGCACAGGAAATTTGGTCCGAATTGATGGCAAGATGAATGCAGTATGTTATCAAAAAAATACTGGAGGAAAATTTGCATTCATCAGCCCGGAAGCTGCACATGGGACGTATTTGGACATTCCAACATGACAATGATCCTAAACACAAGGCCAAGTCGACCTGTCATTGGCTACAGCAGAATAAGTGAAGGTTCTGGAGTGGCCGTCTGTCTCCTGATCTCAATATCATTGAGCCACTCTGGGGAGATCTCAAACGTGCAGTTCATGCAAGACAGCCCAATAATTTACAGGAACTGGAGGCTTTTTGCCAGGAAGAATGGGCAGCTTTACCATCTGAGAAGATAAAGAGCCTCATCCACAAATACCACAAAAGACTTCAAGCTGTCATTGATGTTAAATGGGGCAATACACGGTATTAAGAACTGGGGTATGTAAACTTTTGATCAGGGTCATTTGGGTAGTTTCTGTTGTCATTATGATTTAAGAGTAAGCACAGTTGATTGATAATAAATGGCTTCAGCCAAACACTAACCATGAGTGAAAAAAAAGTTTTGTGTTATCATTAATATTCTCTGAAAAATGGCCAAGAAATCATAAATTCTGCCAGGGTATGTAAACTTATGAGCACGACTGTATGTATGTGTGTGTGTATAGAGAGAGAGAGACCGACCGACCCCCAGTAGATGCAGAATATACCATTATTATATTTCATGGCATGTGATATTGCTGTGGCAAAACTGTGTAAGAAAAAAAAGTGTTTATACATTAGGAGCCAGGAATATATTTTTGGGAATACAAGTTTATTACTTATTTTCAACATCGACTGGCGTGTCCCTGTAAAGTAAAGGGACATTGCAGTTAAATTTGAATATCATGAGTGCTTTTCAATTGTATTTTCCATAAAAAAAATACTAACAAAAAAATTGCAGTACACGTATGTTAGCAAAAATAATTATATAAAGTTAGTTATTCAGTGAGAGAATTTACTGTGCTTCAGCGCATAGAACACAACTAGCAGCCGCTATTGCTTGTATCATGTAATTAGTGCCCATTTTGATACAAGGCAGATTAAGATTAAAAAGAGATCATTTTAAATACACTGTTATAAGATAGTAGTATGTTTGTTTTTTTCTCTCTCTCTATTTAGAGTAGAAAGGTCAAAATTTAAATGTGCATGGGTGCTTTTCAATATGAAATAGAGGCATATTGGCCATATATTTCCTTTCGCCAAAATGCTTTTAGTAAGAGTTATTACTGTTTTTCGGCGGCATACACACATATCTTGTGAGGGCCTGTGCACTAGAATTCAAACACCACACCTTCTCAAATTCAGCTGTGTTGTAGGAAACAAGTGTATTTTCCACTGACAGATCTCTGAGTTTGAGTACTAGTGCACGGCCCTGACCGGATATGTGCATGTGCCACGGAAAAAAACAGTAATAACTTTTACTAGAAGCATTTTTGCTAATAAAAGTATATTGCAAAAATGCTTCTATTTCATATTCAAATGTACCCTTGCACATTTTAAGTTTGATCTTTCTATCCCTTTAAAGGTACATAAAATCTCCTGAACACCCTGTGTTTATATGAAAAGGTCCAAAGGCCCTACTTGCATCTGGCATAATCCATTGCCCTACAGATGAGTGTGCTACCTTGAAGTCATGCTCTCAACCGATTAGTACCGGATACTCAAGTGAGAAACTAGAGCTGAATTTGATTGGCAAATGGGGCCTTTGGTACTTTCCAGGAGACAAAGATGACTTCCGTGTAAGGTCAATTTGCCATTTTAAATTAAAATCCCTCTTCTTTTCCTTAATCTAAGGGCATTTATGTTCTATTAGGACTTTCTTACATTGATTTCTATATTTTTTTCAGATACTATTAACCGTTTTCTCACTTCATTTTTTAAGCATGTGAAAAAAAAATGAATATTTAAACCACTAGTCAGTGTTTGGTTTTACACTTCTCCACTAGATGGCAGCTCAGCATTGTCCTTTTCAGTTCTAGAAAACTCAAAGATGAATGGTACATTAGTTTAATGATTTAGCTGTTTGAGTATTTAATTATAGTTTTACCATCTTAGATAACTTTATACTGGAATAGAAATAAAAATAACCAAACATGTTTTAAGTCAGTAAACCAAATGCAAAGTATACAAAGTAATTGCACTCGCAGTCATGCTTGAGATTTTTTGTATAAACATCTTGATGAATTGAGCAGCTAAGAACTGAAGATTGTGAGAGTGCATCAAATTATAAATGTAACGTGGCCTTACTGATGTTTAGTAGATAACTAAAGGGTTTATGATCTTAAAGTAAGTCTTTTTTTTTTAACCGATTCATTTAAACTCTTGTATATAGTTTTCTAAGAAACTAATTTTGTTGCACATTATAAAAAGAGCTGTTTCTTGTAGTTTTTGTGGAGTGTTCACTCCTGTACAAACACCATTTAAAGGGACATGAAAGACCTTTTCTTTCAGGATTTAGGTACAACGTACAACTTTCCAGTTTACTTCTATTATCAAATTTGCTTCATTCTCTTGTTATCCATTGCTGAAGAAACAGTATTGCACTACTGGCAGCTAGCTGAAAACATCTAGTTCATCCAATCATGAGAGACAAATGTGTGCAGGCACCAATTAGCAGCAGCTCCTACTGATGTTTATTATGTGCGTATTCTTTTTCAAAAAGGGATACTAAGAGAACGAAGCACAATTGAAAATAGAAGTGAATTTAAAAGTGTCTTAAAATGATGTGCTCCATCTGAATCGTGCAAGTTTAATTTTTACTTTCCTATCCCTTTAATGAGTTCACTTATTTGAAATGAGGGTTCTTTCAACCCTCTACTGTTTAAAGTGAATGTAAATTTTGATGCTAAAGTGCCCGGTTTTTAAAAATTTGATTAAAAACAGGGGAACTTTAATTCATCAAAATTTACATTTCACTTGTGTTGTAAAAAAAACCCTTACCTTTTAAACTTGACAGCAGTTCAAGCTTCCTCCAGTCGTTGCAAGCCATTTCTGATGTCAGAAATGATGGATAGGTCATCCTCCAATCACGGCTTCTCCCCTGGGGGAATCAGTGTCTGATTCAACGCCGTGACTGGAGGAAGCCTGATTCCTCATTTTAGACCCAGGAAGAGGCTTTGCGACGGGTGGAGGAAGCTGGAGCTGCTGTCAAGATTAAAAGGTAAGTTTTTTTCACAACACGAGTGAAATGTAAATTTTGATTAATTAAAGTGCCCCTGTTTTTTAATAGAATTTTTAAAAACCGGGCACTTTTGCATCAAAATTTACATTCACTTTAACATCAAACAACTTGCAGTGATGGAAAGGTCCTTCCCTCCTGGGTAATAGTCCAATAGGCCTTTTAAATTCTAGGAGCTGCAATTATGAGCCACACCTGTGATTAACTTGCTCCTGAATTTAAAACCTAGCCTGGACAGCTTTGTAGCTGTTGGAGCAGGTTTGCCACCTCAACCATGGTTTCCTGGACACATGCGTTGCACAGTGCTGCATGATGTGCAGGGAGGAACATGAATAGAGCTGCCCAGGGTCACTATTCGTGTGCTATCCAGGTGCACAGTGCGTGTTGCCCTCTGCACACCCTGCAGGTCTCCAGGAAAACATGGCTGAGGTGGCAACCCTATGTTGGATTACCAACACAGCCTTCACTCCAGATACAAAGTTTACAAACTGCACAATTTTAAAGATACAATACCTTCCAGTTACCTGTATTAAAAATACCTGCTTTTGTCTCAACGTGAGTGTGTATGTAGAATAACCTAAAAAGTGAAGGTCTAGAAATAAAATGCGTCCTGAGATTTGTTGACATGGTTTTATTGTATTTTAACAGTACTCAAAGGTTAAACATTCTCCAGTTGCTGTACTTAATTCTGGTTTATATACACTAAATTAATTGGTTGTCCTTCAGTACCTCAGTGTCAGAGTTGGGCAGCTCCACTTATCAGATGGTTTTTATCAGACTATGATTACAAAATTTGTGAGAAACAATTGCCAAGCCTCTAATTAATAACTTGCTTTTGTATAAAATAAATAAATTACATGTATGCCATGGAACATTACCTTTTATTAATGCAGATATTGCCCAAAAATGTATTTGAAAAAGAGGCAAAATTGTATTAAATAAGGTTCAGCAGTGGAGTTGATACAAAAACAAATGGCTCAATTAAAGGGACAGGCTAGTCAAAATTAAACTTGCATGATTCAGATAGGGCATGCAATTTTAAACAACTTTCCAATTTACTTTTAGCAACAAATTTTATTGAAAGCCAAACCTATGTAGGCTCTTACTAATTTCTGAGACCTTGAAGGCCGTTTCTTATCTCAGTGCAATTTGACAGTTTTTCACAGCTAGACAGCACTTGTTCATGTGTGCATATAGATAACGTTGTGCTCACTGGAGTTATTTATGAGTCAGCACTGATTGGCTAAAATGCATGTGTGTCAAAAGAACTGAAATAAGGGTGAGTCTGCAGAGGCTCATATACAAGATAATCACAGAGGTAAAAAATATATTAATATAACTGTGTTGGTTATGCAAAACTGGGAAATGGGCAATAAAGGGATTATCTTTTTAAACAATAACAATTCTGGAGTAGACTGTCTCTTTTTAAATAATGCATTGATAAGATTCTTAATATTGTAATTTAGTGTTTTGTTGAATCTTAAAAAAAAAAAAAATATAACGCAGCACAACGGAAACCTAAGCAGTCATAAAAACATTTTTCTCTCTTGACCGAATTATAAAAAATGAATTACTACACAAATAAAAATTGTGAAAGGCAGAAATAGCTGCCCTCAATAAAAGTTGCAATAATTTTACAATTTTATTTTTTAAAAAAACCTATGTACTAAATCTATGTTTAACATAAATGATAAATCCATAATTAAATGTTCGTTTTCCAAATCCATTTGGGCAGGTATGGCATTGAAAGAACAAATTTATCAAACTGTGAAATACACGTGTTGTCAATACGTACTCACAAATGAATTAACTTTGTTCTTTTTTTTTTTTACACAAATAGTAAAACGTATACAAATTTAAAGGGACATTGTACGGTGCATTCTCTTTATTTTTAATGCATTCCTAATTATCTATTTTACCTACTGAAGAGTAGTAAATTGTTAACTATAGCTATTTACCTTTATTTTTTGTCATTTGACATATTTGCTTTTGCCTGTTTAAACCACCACCTATAACTAAAAATTGTATACTGCAATATTAATCATGGGTTTCTGCTGTTTCCTCCTGTGTATATTGTGGGAGTGCTTGAGAAAGTGCTAGACCAGCCATTTGAAAAGGTATTCCTGCATCAGCTTTGTATGTGATGACTGTTATCAGCTACTTGCCTGAGTGCATTGTCCCTTGTAAGATATTGCTACTGACTAAGGGTTATGTTCAGTTAAAATACTCATTGATCTTTTCTTTTATAAAACAAATTAAGCACAGATTTTAATTGTTTAGGTGATTCAAAATAAGAATTTTTTATCTGTAATTATCTAATTATTGTAGCACTTTTATAAATGAAAAAAATGGTATGATTGCATTGTGTTCTCATTAAATAAGTTAATTGTATAATTTATAATGTGATTCATTGTGATAATAACAAAGGGTTCCAACAATTTATCAGCTACACAGTGAAGCATAGTTCATAAAATCAATTTCTATTATGATGTATTTTTTAAATGAATGCTAAGTAACGTTGGATACAAATATTATTTAAGCACTGACAGTTTATTAATAATTTTACTCTGTTTATCTTGGTTTAGTGTAAATTGAATTTGTCTCTTGCATCATTACATGATGAAAAATCAATAAAGCAAAAGATGAATTCTCAATGTTTTGTAGCAAAACCCTTGTATTAAACCAACTTCACACCTAAAATTATGTGTTAGGTATTCAGAATATTGTTCCAACACAGCATAATTTTTCTGACTATGGGCTGGATTACGAGTGGAGCGGTAGTTTGCGCTCCTGATCACGTGTTAACTCTGTGCGTCTCTTATCAAAAAGTTAAAGTTAGATTATCTTTGTCAACTGTGGTACTGTGGTAATGTATTCTACCTTAAGTTTCAATATAGTGTGAAAATTGCAAAACACCTTATAAGTCACGCAAGTCGTGTTTTTTTAAGTGTGCTAACTGGATATGAAATCTTACTTGATTGCATTATATATATATGTAAATGTAAGTATCTATATGTTAAAGGGACAGTCTAGGCCAAAATAAACTTTCATGATTCAGATAGAGCATGTAATTTTAAACAATTTTCCATTTTACTTTTATCACCAATTTTGCTTTGTTCTCTTGGTATTCTTAGTTGAAAGCTTAACCTAGGAGGTTCATATGCTAATTTCTTAGACCTTGAAGGCCACTTCTTTTCAGAATGCATTTAACAGTTTTTCACCACTAGAGGGTGTTAGTTCACGTATTTCATATAGATAACACTGTGCTCGTGCACGTGAAGTTATCTGGGAGCAGGCACTGATTGGCTAAACTGCAAGTCTGTCAAAAGAACTGAAATAAAGGGGCAGTTTGCAGAGGCTTAGATACAAGATAATCACAGAGGTAAAAAGTATGTTAATATAACTGTTGGTTATTCAAAACTGGGGAATGGGTAATAAAGGGATTATCTATCTTTTAAAACAATAAAAAATGCTGGTGTATTAAAGCCCTTTGCTTGCATTTTTTTCATATTTTAAAGCAATTAAAAATATTGCATTTTTTTTAATATTGTGTGTGTGTGTATATATATATATATATATATATATATATATATATATATATATATATATATATATATATATATATATATATATATATATATATATATATATATATATATATATATATATATATATATATATATATATATATATAATGTGTGTGTATGTATGTATGTATATACATTTGCGCCATCATTCGCCAATCTCTATATGGGATGGTGGGAGCTGTCCTTCATCTTTGGAGATCAAAACACATTTAAGGCTAATATTGTGTTTTACAGGAGATACATAGATGACCTTCTTCTAATATGGAAAGGTACTATAAGAGAACTTGAGAGCTTTGTCACTAAGATTAATGACAATGAATTGGGTTTAAAGTTCACCTTTGAACATAACAGTGAAAATATTTCCTTTTTGGACCTCAATATAAAAGGAAATAATGATGGTTCAATAACATGTGACACATATCGTAAACCGATTACACGGAACACACTGTTGCATGCCAAAAGCTGCCACCCACCACATATTCCTTTTGCGGTTGCAAAGGGACAGTTCGTCAGACTTAAGAGAAACTGTACGGAGGAGGCAGCTTTTGTCAGGCAAATTGAATTGAGACAACGCTTAAGAGAGAGAGGTTACTCAGACAAAGTTCTTGATAGAGCAGAGTATCAAGTAGCGAGACTAGACAGGAAAAAACTTTTGAGCAACAAGACACAACAGGACCATATTAAAACATCTAAGGCAAATGGGTCATATTTTGTCACTGAATACAGTGCCCAATATGGTGACATATGTAGAATTGTAAAGAAACACTTCAAATTACTGGCTGCTGATGATTGTCTCACAGAGAGTGTAGATCTAGGCCTGAAATGTTCTTACAGAAAGTGTAAGACTTTGGGCAATATTCTGTCACCCTCCTGTATTTCTAAAAACACATCAAAGAGTTCATGGTTACAACACAAAGGTATGTTCAGGTGTGGAAAGAGATCCTGTAGACCTTGCGAATTTGCTCTCTTTACTGACAGCTTTCAATCCACGAGCACAGGTGAGAGATTCCATATAGAATCCTGCCTGAACTGCACTACTCCCTATGTGATTTATGTTATCACATGCATTGAATGTTCCATACAATACGTAGGTCTCACTTCAAATGATGTAAACACAAGGATGAGAAACCATCTATCTACCATTAGTTCAGGCACAGCTACTACCCCTCTTGTCCAGCATTTTGCTAAAGAACATAATAAATCCCTAGCTACCTTTCGCTGGCAAGCCATAGAAAAGGTGAATACACCCCCAAGGGGAGGTGATAGGGACAAAATGCTGGGCAAGAGGGAGATGTTTTGGATATTTAAACTTGGGACAAGAGTTCCCCAAGGTATGAACTCTGAATATGATTTAATTATTGGAAATAATAATAATATCTTCTCTCAATTTATTTAAGATTAAATTGTGTTCTTTCAAAACTAATAAAAGAACACCTATCTATATATTAGTACAATCTTATCTTTAGTTGGAAATTATGAGAGTTAGACTTTTTGTAATGTTCAACAACATACAATTATCATGTTTCCATATAAAGAATTCTTTACAAAGGGTTCATTTAAAGTATTTTCTAAAATTCCCTACTATCAGTAATTGCCTATACCACATATAGAAATTCTTATAAATTCTCATATATTCAATTAAAAACCAAGTCTGGTAACCACAGATTAAAACATAAATATCAAGTAAACTACTTTTTTTCTATCTATTGGTCATAATATGATAATATGTTAGCATAGGTATTTGGCATAGTGTTATACTAGTTCAAGTTTGAACATTAGGCACTTATACTACTAAATAAGTTTAATCTCTTAGTTCCAAGACTGGATCTACTAACTTGTTACTTTAATGAGTTAATTTGAGCATGTTTGTTTTTAACCTATTAGAATCAGTGGTAGGGTACTTTAAACTTGGTAACAGGTGTACTCTTTAGCTATGATTACGGCTGTGTGCCGAAACATGTCAGCAACCAACTTTGTGCTCATTTTTGTTGCCTAATTTGTTTGCTTTTTGTATTACCCCCATGTTTTAATTGTGTGACTACTCAAATGAAATTCATTTTTTAACCGCTTTTGGCACCAATTGCTTTAATTTGGTTTTGACATTTATATATATATATATGTGTGTGTGTGTATATGTGTGTGTGTATGTGTGTATATGTATGTATATATATATATATATATATATATATATATATATATATATATATATATATATATATATATATATATATATATATAAATAATATATTCAAAAGTACCAGCTAAATCCGTGTTAAGGCCGGGGTGCTCTCAGACATATGTAGAAGAATAATCTTAAAGAGGCACCCGCCGTGATACAACCAGGTGTATTTATTAAAGAGTGAACATTTTCGAGGTATAAACCCCGTCCTCAGACTCCTGCAAAAACAAACAGTGTACACAGTGTAAGTATGTGAATGGAGCCCCCCTTTTTCTTCACATACTTACCTTCTACATTCTCTCAAAGCATCATTTCTCCTTACAATCTCCCTCCTCTTCTTGGCCAATCAACCTTTGTGTCCCTAACTAAAATTTTTGAAGATGACAACTTCCTTATTTACATGACATACCTCCTATTATAATTTTCCCCATACAAGTGCACCCTCCTAACCCGCTGAACACTCTCGTTCCTTACACCAACCACTATGCACCCTACTTTTAGAGTTATTACACACCATCATCTTCATTATTTTCTCAGTACTTTCTCTTAGCCTCCTGTTCACTCTTTCCTGCTCTCTATTTTCATCACCCTTTTTTCTTCTCACACTTTTTTCTCTCTAACTCAGTCTCCTTGTTATCCTTCTTTTATTTCCTCAGACATTGCCTCCTCTTTACCCTTTCCCCCCTTTTTCTTACACCAAGCCCCTCTTTACCATGTCACTCCTATTACTCACTAGCAGCATTGCCCTTCACATCCCTACTTATGTACACAGACCTCTACCTCACATATTAGCCCCTGCTTACCCTCTCATCCTCTTGCAATCACCCTTTTACCTTTTGTGCCCTTGCTTTAAATCCGGCTCAACTACGGGACCAAGTGGGTCCAATGGACCCAGGCAGCACTTGACAAAGGGCAGCACTTCACTTTGGTAACTGAGTCAATCACTGTCAGACCCAGACCACTCCTGTCCCCTCTTTCAATGTGGCGGAAGTCACAGGCTGCCAGCAGCATAACCTCATCATGCACAGAGACACAGGTCAGGGGCAACATTCAAGGTGGGACAAGTGCATCTCTTCATTAACTTCTTTCTAACTTATTGCACAATTGTGCATAAGCATTGGTTGTATGCAGGTAGGCAGACATAGTAAGGTCAGCAGACTGGCAAGTAGGTTGATATGCTTATCAGTTATGCTGCTATTGTTGGGGAGGGCTTCATTTCATTCTCAGACCCCGGCAGCACAATATCTTGATGTGCACTTGTTGGAGGGCCACTTGCATTTTGTGGGTTGGGCCAAAACTGCAGAGGTGTGACCAAGCGTGCTCTGGAGGGGACCTCAATGAAAATGAATATGTGTGGAGTGGTCTGTCTGGCCATTTTGGTATACTTCATTCCACCATTTCGCCGCCAAATGTGATCACTTAAAAAAAACAAAAAACCCAAAGCAGAACTTGCAGCGATCTGCGATGTCATTACAGAAAATGCAGCATTTCTGCAAAAACAAAACAGAGCGATGTCCGTTAAAATCAAATTTAAGCCTGCACTTATTATACCTGTAGGTGTCACTGTTCTGTTGTAGGTCAATGTAAATATTTACTGCGTTCCTCTCTTCACTTTCCTCCCCCTTCCTGAACTTGAGTGCAGTACAGTGTGATAACATAAAGGAGATGCAGATAAGGTAAAGCATGGCTTGACAGATTTCTTCCAAATCTAGGAACCAACCAAAAAACCAGTTTTTTCTTTAATGAATTTCCAGTATTTCTTTTTAACCCTTGACTACAATATCATAATACACACCCATTTAAATATTTGTCTTAGTTATGAAAAACAATAGGTGAAGCTTTCCCAAATGAGTTAATATATGCACAGTATTCTGAAAATAGGGTTGTGGACCCTTGCCAAGCCATTTTCAGAATACTGTGTATATCCCATTAACTCATTTGGGAAAGCTTCACCTATTGTCTTTCATAACTAAGACAAATATTTAAATGGGTGCGTATTATGATATTGTAGTCCAGGGTTAAAAAGTAGTAGTGGAAGTGCATAATTTTAAAATTTCATTTAATTTCAAAATCACCTGCACAAAAATTTGCACAGAAAAAATCTCATTGCAGAAAGTGAAAAAAGTTCTGCCTCTGGGACATTTAAATTTTTTAACAAACTTTGGGTTTCTCACTTAAATTTACCTACCGCTTGTGCATTTATAACCAAATTGGTTGTAAAAGCTTCTCTTGGAATTTCTCTTGTAAGGTGTATCCAGTCCACGGATCATCCATTACTTGTGGGATATTCTCATTCCCAACAGGAAGTTGCAAGAGGACACCCACAGCAGAGCTGTAATATAGCTCCTCCCCTAACTGTCATAGCCAGTCATTCTCTTGCAACTCTCAACAAGCAAGGACGTTGTAGGAGAGAGTGGTTAAATATAGCTAGTTTATTTTCTTCAATCAAAAGTTTGTTATTTTTAAATAGTACCGGAGTTGTGCTATTTTATCTCAGGTAGTAAATAGAAGAAGAATCTGCCTGAGGTTTCTATGATCTTAGCAGGTTGTAACTAAGATCCATTGCTGTTCTCACATATGTCTGAGGGGATTACACAGATGAGGTAACTTCAGCGAGAGAATGGCGTGCAGTTTATTCTGCTATCAGGTATGTGCAGTTATAATTTTTTCTAGAGATGGAAAACACTAGAAAATGCTGCTGATACCGGATTAATGTAAGTTAAGCCTGAATACAGTGATTTAATAACGACTGGTATCATGCTTACTCCCAGGGGTAATACCCTTATGATATTGCAATATAAAACGTTTGCTGGCATGTTTAATCGTTTTTATATATGCTTTGGTGATAAAACTTTATTGGGGCCTAGTTTTTTTCCACATGGCTGGCTTAAATTTTGACTAGAAACAATTTCCACTGTTGTAGTATAAAAGTTACAGTTGGTGCAGTTAAAATTACAAACTGTGACATCCAGCTTCCCTCAAAGGCCCTCTGAATGCTATAGGACATCTCTAAAGGGCCCAAAGGCTTTCCAAAATCGTTTATTGGGGAAGGTAGGGCCACAGCTTGCTGTGGCAGTTGGTTGTGACTGTTAAAAAACGTCTATTTAGTTTTTTTGATCCGTTTTTTGAACTAAGGGGTTAATCATCCATTTGCAAGTGGATGCAATGCTCTGTTAGCCTATTATACACACTGTAAAAATTTTGTTTGATTTACTGCATTTTTTCACTGTTTTTCAAATTCTGACAAAATTTGTTTCTCTTAAAAGGCACAGTACCGTTTTTTATATTTGCTTGTTAACTTGATTTAAAGTGTTTTCCAAGCTTGCTAGTATCATTGCTATTCTGTATAAACATGTCTGACATAGAAGAAACTCCTTGTTTTATTATGTTTAAAAGCCATGGTGGAACCCCCTCTTAGAATGTGTACCAAATGTACTGATTTCATTTTATGCAATAAAGATCATTTTCTGTCTTTAAAAAATGTATCACCAGAGGAATCTGACGAGGGGGAAGTTATGCCGACTAACTTTCCCCACGTGTCAGACCCTTTGACTCCGCTTAAGGGACTCTCGCTCAAATGGCGCCAAGTACATCTAGGGCGCCCATAGCGTTTACTTTACAAGACATGGCGGCAGTCATGGATAATACACTGTCAGCGGTATTAGCCAGACTACCTGAACTTAGAGGTAAGCGAGATAGCTCTGGGGTGAGACAAAATGCAGAGCATACTGACGCTTTAAGAACCATGTCTGATACTGCCTCACAATATGCAGAAGCTGAGGAAAGAGAGCTTCAGTCAGTGGGTGATGTTAATGACTCAGGAAAGATACCTGATTCTAATATTTCTACATTTAAATTTAAGCTTGAACAGCTCCGCGTGTTGCTTAGGGAGGTTTTAGCTGCTCTGAATGACTGTGATACCATTGCAGTGCCAGAGAAATTGTGTAGACTGGATAAATACTTTGCAGTGCCGGTGTGTACTGATGTTTTTCCAAATACCTAAAAGGTTTTCAGAAATTATTAATAAGGAATGGGATAGACCAGGTGTGCCGTTCTCTTCCCCTCCTATTTTTAGAAAAATGTTTCCAATAGACGCCACCACATGGGACTTATGGCAGACAGTCCCTAAGGTGGAGGGAGCAGTTTCTACTCTAGTAAAGCGTACTACTATCCCTGTCGAGGACAGTTGTGCTTTTTTTTTTTTTTTAGATCCAATGGATAAAAAATTAGAGGTTACCTTAAGAAAATATTTATTCAACAAGGTTTTATCCTACAGCCCCTTGCATGCATTGCCCTTGTCACTGCTGCTGCGGCGTACTGGTTTGAGTCTCTGGAAGAGGCTTTACAGGTAGTGACTCCATTGGATGACATACTTGGCAAACTTAGAGCACTTAAGCTAGCCAATTCTTTTATTCTGATGCCATTGTTCATTTGACTAAACTAACGGCTAAGAATTCTGGTTTTGCTATACAGGCACGCAGAGCGCTATGGCTTAGATCATGGTCAGCTGACGTGACTTCAAAATCTAAGCTACTTAAAATTCCCTTCAAGGGGCAGACCCTATTTGGGCCTGGTTGAAGGAGATTATTGCTGATATCACTTGAGGAAAAGGTCATGCCCTTCCTCAGGACAGGTCCAAATCTAGGGCCAAACAGTCTAATTTTCGTGCCTTTCGAAACTTTAGGCAGGTGCGGCATCAACTTCCTCTAATAATAAACAAGAGGGAATTTTTGCTCAATCCAAGACGGTCTGGAGACCAAACCTGACCTGGAAAAAAGGTAAGCAGGTAAAAAAGCCTGCTGCTGCCTCTAAGACAGCATTAAGGAACGGCCCCCTATCCGGGAACGGGTCTAGTAGGGGGCAGACTTTCACTCTTTGCCCAGGCGTGGGCAAGAGATGTTCAGGATCCCTGGGCGTTGGAAATTATATCCCAGGGATATCTTCTGGGCTTCAAAGCTTCCCCCCCAAAAGGGAGATTTCACCTTTCACAATTATCTGCACACCAAATAAAGAGAGAGGCATTCTTACACTGTGTACGAGACCTCCTAGTTATGGGAGTGATCCATCCAGTTCCAAAGGAGGAACAGGGACAGGGTTTTTACTCAAATCTGTTTGTGGTTCCCAAAAAAGAGGGAACCTTCAGACCAATTTTGGATCTAAAGATCTTAAACAAATTCCTCAAAGTTCCATCATTCAAGATGGAAACTATTCGTACCATCCTACCACTGATCCAGGAGGGTCAATATATGAATACAGTGGATCTAAAGGATGCTTATCTTCACATTCTGATACACAAAGATCATCATCGGTTTCTCAGGTTTGCCTTTCAAGACAGGCATTACCAGTTGTAGCTCTTCCCTTGGGATTAGCTACAGCCCCAAGAATCTTTACAAAGGTTCTAGGGTCACTTATGGCGGTCCTAAGGCCGCGGGGCATAGAAGTAGCCCCTTTAGACGACATCCTGATACAGGCGTCAAACTTCCAAATTGCCAAGTCTCATACGGACGTAGTACTGGCATTTCTGTGGTCGCATGGGTGGAAAGTGAACGAGGAAAAGAGTTCTCTATCCCCACTCACAAGAGTTTCCTTTCTAGGGACTCTGATAGATTCTGTAGAAATGAAAATTCACCTGACGGACTCCAGGTTATCAAAGCTTCTAAATTCCTGCCGGGTTCTTCATTCCATTCCGCGCCCTTCGGTGGTTCAGTGTATGGAAGTAATCGGCTTAATGGTAGCAGCAAGTAATCGGCTTAATGGTAGTGTCGTTTGCACGCTTACATCTCAGACCGCTGCAACTATGCATGCTCAGTCAGTGGAGCGGGGATTACACAGATTTGTCCCCTCAACTGAATCTGGACCAAGAGACCAGGGATTCTCTTCTCTGGTGGCTATCTCGGGTCCATCTGTCCAAAGGTATGACCTTTCGCAGGCCAGATTGGACAATTGTTACGACAGATGCCAGCCTTCTAGGTTGGGGTGCAGTCTGGAACTCCCTGAAGGCTCAGGGATCGTGGACTCAGGAGGAGTCTCTCCTTCCATTAAATATTCTGGAACTAAGAGCGATATTCAAGGCTCTTCAGGCTTGGCCTCAGTTAGCAACTCTGAGGTACATCAGATTTCAGTCGGACAACATCACGACTGTAGCTTACATCAACCATCAAGGGGGAACGAGAAGTTCCCTAGAGATGTTAGAAGTTTCAAAAATAATTCGCTGGGCAGAGATTCACTCTTGCCATCTATCAGCTATCAATATCCCAGGTGTAGAGCACTGGGAGGCGGATTTTCTTTGTCGT
This sequence comes from Bombina bombina, assembly GCF_027579735.1. NCBI lineage: Eukaryota > Metazoa > Chordata > Amphibia > Anura > Bombinatoridae > Bombina > Bombina bombina. Next base: position 261,611,723 of record NC_069500.1, on the reverse strand, counting down.
CAGACTTTTCATCCTGGAGAGTGGGAACTCCATCCGGAGGCATTTGCACAACTGATTCATCATTGGGGCAAACCAGAACTGGATCTCATGGCGTCTCGCCAGAACGCCAAGCTTCCGTGTTACGGATCCAGGTCCAGGGATCCCAAGGCGACACTGATAGATGCTTTAGCAGCGCCCTGGTCTTTCAACCTGGCTTATGTGTTTCCACCGTTTCCTCTGCTCCCTCGACTGATTGCCAAGATCAAGCAGGAGAGAGCATCAGTGATTCTGATAGCACCTGCGGGGCCACGCAGGACCTGGTATGCAGATCTAGTGGACATGTCATCCTTTCCACCATGGTCTCTGCCTCTGAAACAGGACCTTCTACTTCAGGGTCCTTTCAACCATCCAAATCTAATTTCTCTGAGGCTGACTGCCTGGAGATTGAACGCTTGATTTTATCAAAGCGTGGCTTCTCAGAGTCAGTTATTGATACCTTAAGACAGGCACGAAAGCCTGTCACCAGGAAAATTTACCATAAGGTATGGCGTAGATATCTTTATTGGTGTGAATCCAAGGGTTACTCATGGAGTAAGGTCAGGATTGCTAGGATATTATCTTTCTCCAAGAAGGTTTGGAAAAAGGATTGTCAGCTAGTTAAGCGTCTGGCAGATGTTCCAGACGTTCAGGCATTTAGTTAGAATCAAGCCTGTGTTTAAACCTGTTGCTCCACCATGGAGCCTAAACTTGGTTCTTAAGGTTCTTCAAGGAATTCCGTTTGAACCTCTTCATTCCATAGATATCAAGCTTTTATCTTGGAAAGTTCTTTTTTTGGTAGCTATTTCCTCGGCTCGTAGAGTCTCTGAGCTATCTGCCTTACAATGTGATTCTCCTTATCTGATTTTTCATACGGATAAGGTAGTCCTGCGTACCAAACCTGGGTTCTTACCTAAGGTGGTATCTAACAAGAATATCAATCTAGAGATTGTTGTTCCATCCTTGTGTTACACAATTTGGACGTGGTCCGTGCTTTAAAGTTTTACTTACAAGCTACTAAAGATTTTCGTCAAACATCTGCTTTGTTTGTTGTTTACTCTGGACAGAGGAGAGGTCAAAAGGCTTCGGCAACCTCTTTCTCTTTTTGACTAAGAAGCTTAATCCGCTTAGCCTATGAGACTGCTGGACAGCAGCCTCCTGAAAGGATTACAGCTCATTCCACTAGAGCTGTGGCTTCCACTTGGGCCTTTAAAAATGAGGCTTCTTTTGATCAGATTTGCAAGGCGACGACTTGGTCTTCGCTTCATATTTTTTCAAAATTTTACAAATTTGATACTTTTGCTTCTTCGGAGGCTATATTTGGGGGAGAGGTTTTACAGGCAGTGGTTCCTTCCATTTAAGTTCCTGCCTTGTCCCTCCCTTCATCCGTGTACTTTAGCTTTGGTATTGGTATCCCACAAGTAATGGATGATCCGTGGACTGGATACACCTTACAAGAGAAAACACAATTTATGCTTACCTGATAAATTTATTTCTCTTGTGGTGTATCCAGTCCACGGCCCGCCCTGTCATTTTAAGGCAGGTAATTTTTAAATTTAAACTATAGTAACCACTGCACCCTATGGTCCCTCCTTTCACGGCTTGTTTTCGGTCGAATGACTGGCTATGACAGTTAGGGGAGGAGCTATATTACAGCTCTGCTGTGGGTGTCCTCTTGCAACTTCCTGTTGGGAATGAGAATATCCCACAAGTAATGGATGATCCGTGGACTGGATACACCACAAGAGAAATAAATTTATCAGGTAAGCATAAATTGTGTTTTTGTTCAAAAAAAGCTTCTGACATGAAAGGCTTTATCATTGCTGTTTGATAATTAAAAGGGCGCAAATTGCAGATGCTCACCACTCTCTTGAAATTCCCGACAGCGAAGAGTTAATTAGTTAGCTGGTAATGATTGCATTTGGCGGCAAAATGGTGTCATGAAGTATACCATAATGGGTCTAGATTAATATCCTAGTTCAATACCATGTGATGGCTACTTAACCCCTTAGTGATCAGACAGTTTTTCAATTTTCTTACCTTTAAGGACCAGGGCTGTTTTTGCATTTCTGCGGTGTTTGTGTTTAGCTGTAATTTTCATCTTGCTCATTTACTGTACCCACACATATTATATACAGTTTTTCTCGCCATTAAATGGACTTTCTATAATTTACTATAAATTTCTTTTATAAAATATGATGGAAAAAATTGAAAAAAAACCCACACTTTTTGTAACTTTGACCCCAAAATCTCTTGCGCATCTACAACCACCAAAAAACACCCATGCTAAATAGTTTCTAAATTTTGTCCTGAGTTTAGAAATACCCAATGTTTACATGTTCTTTGCTTTTTTTGCAAGTTATAGGGCAATAAATACAAGTAGCACTTTGCTATTTTTAAACCATTTGTTTTTCAAAATTAGCAAGTTACATTGTAACACTTATATCTGTCAGGAATCCCTGAATAACCCTTCACATGTATATTTTTTTTTTTTTAGTAAACAACCCAAAGTATTGATCTAGGCCCATTTTGGTTTTTCATGCCACCATTTCATCGCCAAATGCGATCAAATAAAAGAAATCATTCACTTTTTCACAAACTTTAGATTTCTCGCTGAAATGATTTACAAACTGCTTGTGCAATTATGGCACGAATGGTTTTAAATGCTTCTCTGGAATCCCCTTTGTTCAGAAATAGCAGACATATATGGCTTTGGCATTGCTTTTTGTTAATTAGAAGGCTGCGACATGCAGCTGCGCACCACGCTTGTATTATGCCCAGCAGTGAATGGGTTAATTAGGTAGCTTGTAGGGTTAATTTTAGCTTTAGTGTATAGCATACCCTCCCAACTAACACATCTCACCCTTTGATCTCTAGCGCTGCGAAATCTGTTGACGCTCTATAAATACCCAATAATAATATATATTTGTTATATATATACCCCCCCGAAAACAGCTCTTTAACCCTCCCCCTCTACCTATTTGCAGCCATTTCTGTTGTGTAACTGCCCTCCAGAATACCCTACCCCCCTCCCAGATCCCTTTCGCAAAAAATTGCCCCCCCCCCTCTCCCTCCTTTCCACTCACTAAAATTTGCCGTATTGTAGCGGTCTCACCCACTCCTGGAACTCTCAGGCCGCACACCCACCTCCCTCCTATCTCTCCCACGCCACCAACTATTGGCACCATCGCTGGCCGATGCAGAGAGGGCCATAGACTGGCCCTCTCTGCATTGGTTGCTTACCAGAGGGAATTGCACGATGCTTCCAGCGCTTGAAACCCCTGAGGACATGCCAGGCACGTCCTTGGTCGTTAACAACCATTTTTAGTAGGATGTGCCTGGCATGTCCTCGGTCGTTAAGGGGTTAAACAAAATATATACTTTTTATAGGTAAATCAAAAAACAAAAAGGCGCTATTTCTGTTTAAATGGAATGATAGCAAAAATGCTAAAAATTCTCCTGTGTTTTATGCAAGTTTTTTCTCTGAAATCTCGGTAGCGAAGGGGTTAAACAGGTGGTCAGTAAAATCAGCCTGATGGCGCACCTCTTAAATAGTTCCTGGGCAGAGCACTGTTAGTGTGCATGTCTCTTTATGGCTATGTGCTTGTTAGGTGTGCTTTCTCTTTAAGGCAACGTGTACTGTGTTTGCAAATCTGTACCATCAAGACTTTATACATGTGATGTGAATATTTCTTTTAAAAAGGAATGTGATTGGCTGTGCACATTTTGTGTTTGCATATCCTTTAAGACTAAGGGCCTGATGATCTAAAGCTTTTTCCGCTCAGGCAAGATGATCTAAGGCGAGATCTCTCCAAAAAATTAAGGAACTTAAATTTTACTTTGAGATATATTTATCTCGCTATGCTGGGTCCTGTATATGGAGAGACCCGTACTTTACAATATAAGGTCTAAAAAAGATTTTGGGGTTGATTTATCATGCTACGGCGGAGAACCTGCAGTTGTAGGCAGGCAAATCAGTGTGATTTCTCTCCATGCTAGTGAGATTTTGATCGGGGCCTTAAGTGTGAGGGGAGCAGCCATTTTAAAGCTGTGTGCTGTGAGTTGTCCCTTTAACGTCTGTGTGCATTGTATGTTTGAGTTTGTCATTTTAAATATAAATTAAAATAAATCAATTTTTGCTGCTGTATATTGCCAATACAACACAATGACTATTTTACACAAAAAAAAAAACATTTTTATGAAAATAACTGCAATAGTTTTTTTTAAAACTTTTTATGAACGCTTAAAGGGACATGAAACCCAAATGTTTTCTTTCATGATTCAGATAAAGAATACAATTTTAATCAACTTTCCAATGTACTTCTATTATTTAATTTGCTTCCTTCTTTTGTTATCCATTCCTGAAAGGTTTATCTAGGCAAGCTCAGGCGCAGCAAAGAACCTAGGTTCTAGCTGCTGATTGGTGGCTGCATATATATATATATATATATATATATATATATATATACATATATATATATATATATATATATATATATATATATATATATATATATATATATATTGATTGTCATTGCCTCACCCATGTGTTCAGTTAGAAACCAGTAGTGCATTGCTGCTCCTTCATCAAATGATGCCAAGAGAGTAAAACAAACTAGATAATAGAAGTAAATTAGAAAGTTGTTTAAAAGTGTATTCTCTATCTGAATCAAGAATGAAACTTTTTGGGTTTCATGTCCCTTTAATAGCTCTAAAACTACTCAACTAGTGTACTTTAAACTTTTACTTATTCCCAGTGTAAAAAACTTAAAACGGAAGTTGGTTTATATGGTGATATTGAGTAGCAGACAGACTTAAGAGAAGTTTTAATCCACAAAGGGAATTCAGTTGACTGGAAAGCATAATTAAAAAATTGAATTAGAAATTGGTCTATGAGAAGTATCACAGCCTACAAATTGCAATAAAAATATTAGAATTATGCTGCCTAACCTTTCAGGTTGTTAAGGAGGTAAATACAGAGTTTTTTTTCCTCTTAAAAACCTTTTTCAGTACAGCGGCTTTAGAATTTGACAGGCTTTTTGCTGTCCTAACATTTCATCCTGTTACAGGATTACTACCCTGCTGCTTGCACGTTTAAAGTATAATGTAGAGATTTAGCTCTACATAAAAGACTTACCTTATTTCACATTTCACATTTTTTTAGAGAAGTAACACATGAGGTTTTAAGAGGAAGAGCTTTTATAGTTTGATAAATTTATGTCTTTATTATTATCAAGGTAAGGACATCTGAATATAATAGAAAAGTTGCTCTTATGCTCGCTATATATTTTTCTTTGTTTTATCAAAGGATTAAAATGTTCTATTCTGCTGGGCCACAGTCAATGTGGATATTATTTATATACATAAATGTGCAAGTAACCTTAGAAAACTCTTATGTCCCTGTGAGCAGTTAAGCAGAATCTTTACCAAAGCTAAGTTATTTTGGACTCTGCAAGGGTGAGCTGCATCAGGGTGTCGGTGTCCTTTTTGTGATCTCACCATTACCATGCATGTCCCCAACATAAGCATTCACTGGGAGGCTTCCTAGATGAGATAAATGGACGTTATCATGTTATAATGGCCCCTCAATATTTCTAGTTTTGTAGGAGCCGACAAGGAGACATGCTGGTACTGTGTGTGTGTATGGCAGGAATTTATATGATGCTTTTCTACATACAAGCAGTAGTCGTGTCATACTCCATTCTGAAATGATCAATGAAACGAGCATTGGGAGCATCTTTACATCACCCGGCAAAGGGTTCTTCGTATGGGAAAGACACTGAGCCGTGATAAAAAATGTAACTTAGAGAGACAGTGTATGAGAGTTAAAGCAAATTGGCAGACACACTGAATATCTGATTCATATTTAATTTTCAATATGTAATAAGTGTTTGGAAGAAGATTTCCAGTTGTTTGGGGATTGCATATATTGTTATATAAACCATAATTATTCTATAAACTCTTACACCTCTATAAAGTTTGAGTAAACACGTAAAAGGACAGTTAACACCAGAAATGTTGTTGTTTTAAAAGCTAGATAATCCTTTAATTAACAAGTCCCCAGTTTTGCATAACCAACACAATTATAATTATATCCGTTTTACCTCTGTTATTACCTTGTATCTAAGCCTCAGCAGACTGCCCCCTTATTTCAGTTCTTTTGACAGACTTGCATTTTAGCCAATAAGAGCTGTCTTTATGGTAAATTCACGTGCATGAGCTCTCTGTTATCTATATGAAACACGTGAGCTAATGCCCTCTAGTGGTGAAAAACTATCAAAATGCATTTAGGTTAGAGGCGGCCTTCAAGGTCTAAGAAATTAGCATATGACCCTCCTAGTTTTAGCTTTCAACTAAGAATACCAAGAGAACAAAGCAAAATTGGTGATAAAAGTAAATTGGAAAGTTGTTTAAAATTACATGCCCTATTTGAAACATGAGAGGTTTTTTTTGGACTTGACAGTCCCTTTAACTGAGATATTTTGTAATTATCATTTACAGAATCAGGCTCTTTCCTGAGGTCATAAGAAGACTACATCTTTATATAAGTCCCTTCAGGAAAAAACTATTTGCGCATTGTTGATTTTAGTTCATGTTTTTATGTTATAAAACTGAAGTTACTAGACAACAATTGCCTGGCTTACTTTCAATACAGCTTCTAATTTGACTCCATTATGGCACCTAATTCCACTAACAAATTACCTTCCACATAGTTTAAATGGTCACATATCATTAGTCTTAATCCTCCTTGTTCATTTCTCTTTAAATCCATGTGACTGTTTTTATGCTTACATATTGACTTCTCTAACTCTGCCCCTGAATAATTTTGCTGATAGAACAGTTATTAGAACAAAAATAGAATATTTTCCAGTCCCTCCTCTCATTTATTTTGAACAGCATTCTGTCAATGTCTTTTTCACATTTCTCTTAAATAATAAATCCATATTTATCCATTCCCTGTCTTTGGACATTTTGTCAGGCTACAATCAGTAATGAAAATGTAATTAATGTTTGTCATTGATCTACATGGTACCTAATGTCCCAATGCTGACGTAAAAATATATACCGGTATATTTTATGATTAAAAAAGGACAAATGTCTTAATGCCTCAGTCATTAAATAATTTACTCATATTTAAGTTGCTCATATAAGGACCATTTGCTGCATGTCTGTTCCTGTTTGGCTCTTGCCATAAAGAATGTTGCACAATACAGCAAATATTGAATGTAGATTTAAAATTGAGAAATACTATTTGTGTCACTAAGCTAGCAAATCTTCTATCCATGAGAGCACCATCTATGGAAAAGGTGTGCTGGTGGAAGCATGATGTTAAAAGCATGCTATTCCATCTTCAAGATCCTGGATGACTGTCAGTATTTGGGGGGTTTGAATGAAGAAGCCAATTACTGTAGTATTCTAGAGGAAAAGTTGCTTCATGAATTTTTGGACTGGGTTGAAGGTTCAGTATTTAGTGAGGCACACACCCAAGGTTACACTAGAATGGTTTGAAACTTAAAACTGATTAATAGCCCTGTCAAATGCAAGGCTAAAAACAATTAGTATTCTCTGAGAATCTGCTGTTAACCACAATTGTCATTTCTATATTTATTATTTAAAACTTTTTTGTTCTTTGAACTAACAGGGATTGCATCACTTTAATCTACTGGTTGGTGGAATATAGAGCTGCAACAACTAATCGTCATAATCGATGATAATCGATGATGAAAATAGTTGTCAACGAATCTCATAATCGATTAATCGATTAGTTGGTTTGCAATTAGTTGGTCTGTGCACAACACCAGCTGCTTCACTCCAATGAACTCCTGCACATGGTATTGTGTTTTATGGTTATGTCCTTAGCCTAAAGGACGTCTACAGACGTCTACTTTTCACGTTTTCAGGACAGTATACATTTACAACTACACCTGGCTTATGTGCAACCCAGATATAATAGTCATCATTTGGATTGTTTATATATATATATATCTCTATCTATCTATCTATCTATCTATCTATCTATCTATTTATATATATATATATATATATATATATATATATATATATACAGCGCTTTTTGATTTAGTTTTTTAATATTTTTAATAAATTGTGATAATATGTACCAGATTCAACCTTTATAAGTATATATTCGTTATTTTTAGAGCGGACTAGATATTTCCCCTAAACTTATAGCTGGTTATTTACCATTGCTTATAGATATTCAAGATATTTTTATGTTAGAATGAAGTCAAGGGTTACTGTATTGAGAGGCCACTTGCCAAGGTAGAAAACACTTAGCATTGGTGAAGAGCTAACAAAGATAAATATCCCACTTTGGTGAAATTGGCAAAACCCTACTTATACACCTCAACAGCCTTTTCTCTGCTGAAATATAGCTGCAAACAGAGTACCAGCCTTAGCCAGAAGCATGTGGACATGTTGAGATTTTTGCATTTCAATGCAAAGTTTCTGAAAGAGTGAATAACAGAATGTTATTAACAGTGATAGTCTAACTCTTTCTAGTTCTACCTCTTTTCAAACAGTTTGTGGTTTTGTTTTGTTTAATTATAAAACTGCTGCTTAAAAATTGAAGAAACAGTTGTGTTAATGTAAAGTTTTAGTCTGAAGTTTATATTTGTAACACTCATTATGTGGATTTTATTTAAAGTGAATGTCAATTTTTACCTTTTGTGTTATCTAGTTTTGTAGTCATTACTGATATTAAGTGTACCGCCGCTATAAATTTATAATAAAAAGTGTATTTTATTGTTTATTTTATATCTTGCATCTCGCTCATTCGCTTACCCGCTCCTCCCACTCATTGCTTCCTCATTTTCAACCAAATTACGTAAACAGCGGTCCCACCCGCTGTTTACGTATAGGCACGGCGCGCTCCTGTGACAATTTTACATTGTCAATTATAGGCACCAAAGACGAACGCATGCGCAATAAGGACATATTACGTAATGAGAAGAGGGTGGGTCCCCCTGTGGTTAGAGCCGTTATTGGCTATTGAGACATCAATCAAAAAGATGAGCAACAGAGCGCGAATGCCGGGCGGAGGACGGTTTAGCCGCAAATTGGTATAAATTTAGGGAAAATAAAGGTATACATTTAGAAAATTTAAAATTGATGAATGAAACTCAGGTTTTTTATTGGTATTTGACAGACTGCTGTTTAGAACGAAGGCTGAGTTTACATTCACTTTAAAACATAGAAAACTATTATTGATTCTCTTTTTATCCGATTAGTCGATTAATCGAAAAAATAATCGGCCGATTATTCGATCATGAAAATAATCGTTAGTTGCAGCCCTAGTGGAATATAAGCTCACTGATTAGAAAGACTTTCAGTTTTATTGTTGGACTGTGTAAGACCCTACACGGAGATAAACACATCTTCATAGATGCAACAAATAATAAATAATAATAAAAAAATGGCTTAATTTGTGTGTGTGTGTACCTGTCATAAAAAAAACTATCTTTTATACTTGAAAGCAGACACAATCACTACATTTAGTCCTATATTTCTTGTCATCTATCTTTCTTGTCTTCTAACACTTGTAAATATTTTAAGAATATTTGTAAAAAATTTAAAAAAAAAAATGAAAAAAAAAAAAGATTGAAAGACACCCTTTAATATTGTGTTGTAAGTGAAAAAAACATTCATTCCTTTGGAATGATACCCCCTTATTCCTTCCAAACCACCTCATTGTAAGTGTAATATTGTTTAGTAGAAAGTCAGAACATCTTGTATGCTAGATTTTTAGTATATGCCATGTGAATATAGTTAAAGGATTTTGCAATAATTGTGTTTGTCTTGTATTTGAACTCTGTGATGCTGACATAATCAGAACCAAATTAAATTAAGTTCTAGCATAAAGTTTATTCTATTAAGGATTTGGCACTGACATGAGTAGAGTGCACTGGATATCAATAGATTGTATTAGAAAAAAAAACCTGTGAATTATTGTGTATCAAATAACTGAAATTAACTGCAGTTTGGAACATTTGTATTCTTAAAATGTGTTTGAGTCATGTCTGAATGTCTGCTTTTATTTTTTATTTTTTTCCTGTGTGTATGAATGTATGGGTGTATATTTGTGTGTGTGTGTATATGTGTATATGTATGTATGTGTGTGTGTGTATATATATATATATATATATATATATATATATATATATATATATATATATATATATATATATATATATATATATATGTGTGTGTGTGTATATCAAAATAACAAGAGTATTGCATTGAGCAATGATACTTTTTTTTATCGGACTAACTATACATTTATAAGATGACAAGCTTTCTGAAGAGTTCCTTCCTTTATCAAGTCTGAAGCAATACTGATCAATTCAATGGAATTTACAGATTATATCTTAAAACACAGAATAGCTAAGAAGACAGAAAGTGCAGGGAGAGGAGGAGGTGTCGTAAAAATCATGAGGTGGGCTTAGGTAACAGGCAGACAGTGTCCAGTGTAGGACAGGGAAAACATATAGCTTTACATAGAGCATATACTGACATAAAGTTATATATCAACATTAAATCAATATCAATAAAGATGTGAAATTGTATATACAGACGGAATACAAAAGTTTAAAAAAAACAAATAAAACCCCTCATATATTCCACATATAAAGAATCTGGAATATACAATGTAATTGACTGAATGAAAGTACATTACAAACAATTTTGATAATGGGTTAAGAACCCAGAGTCCACATTTAGTCCAGAATTAAACAAGTTGAAGTGCATTATCATTTTCATTTCAAAGGTTTTTCTTTCCATGGTGTTTTTGAAGTTGCCTCTGAGAATTTTGATTTTGAGGTTTTGGATGGAGTGGCCAGGTTGGGTGAAATGGTGACCAACAGGGGTACAGTATTTTGTTTCACAGTGATTTTTGATTGAGTGTCTGTGTAAGTTCATTCAAAGGTGCAGTTTTTGGCTTGTTTCTCCAATATAGCATCCCACTTCACATAGAGTGCAATGTATCATGTATACCACATTTGCAGATATACATGAATATGCCCCTTTTAATGTTATAGGATTTATTATTGTGATTTGCTGTGCTGCTTTCACAAACGTGTTGACACAGTTTGCGGAAAGCTTTATAGCAGCACTTGGTTCCATTCTGAGTGTTCTTTTTCTCAAGGGGTAGCTTCCTATGGACCAGTTTCTGCTTTAGGTTAGGTGGTTGTCTTTATGCCAGGATTGAGGGTTTTGGAAAGATTTTTTTGAGTATGGGATCCTCTAAGAGCAGTGGCTGTAAGTGTTTTATGATTTTCCGTATCCCTTCCACAGCAGGATTGTATTTGACTACTAGTGGGATACATGATATGTTTTTCTTCTCCCTGTATTGTAGTAAGTGTTGACGTGGAGTATTGAGGGCAGAGTTCATTTTTTTATTTATTATCCTTGTTTTGTAACCTTTTTCTCTGAATGATTGGGACAGTGTGATGAGGTGTTTGTCATGGTCCTTGGTATCTGAGCAAATTCTGTGGTATTTTGTAGCCTGACTGTAGATTATGGATTTTTATGTGATTGGGGTGGGAGCTGGAGCTGTGGAGGTAGCTGCATCTATCTGTTGGTTTCCTGTATACAGATGAGTGCAGTTTGCCATTTGTGGTGGATATTGTTGTATCCAGGAAGCTGAAACAGTCTCTAGAAAAGTTCATTTTAAGCTTCATTGATGCATGAAATAGATTAAATGATTTATGAAAATGTTCAAGGTTTTTTTCTCCTTCTGTCCATATGATGAAAATATCATCTATGTAGCGAAAGTATTTGAAGGGTTTGTGAGGGTGAGTGGCTAGGAATCTCTGTTCTAAGTCAGCCATGAAGAGGTTTGCGTACTGTGGTGCCATTTTGGTGTCCATGGCTGTTCCCATGTTTTGTAAGTAGATGGAGTGGTTGAAGATGAAATAATTGTAAGTATAAATTCTGTAAGTTTACTGACTGTAGAAGCACTATATGTCTGGTTAGGGTTGTCGGAGGAAAGAAAGTTTAAGCAGGCATCAATATCATCTTTATAGATTTATTATTTATTATTTTTTTCTGCTGTGTGTTGAGCAGAGAGCACAGAAGAAAAAAATAATGTATAACCTCTCACACTTAGAAAAAAATGCTATAAAAAACTTAAGAAAAAATGAAAATATTACCAATAAGCCTGCACACAAGGGAGGAGCAGTGGTGATCATGAATACACAGGACTACATCACAGGGGGAAATAGACAATTATCAGATCAAACTTATTACAAAAAAACTGGAAAATGACCCCCACCCGGAATACAATTTGCAACTTAGAAAACTAATTAAAACATTCCCTAAACACACGCAACTTAAACTGGACAAACTGGTGCCCTCTAACCCTAGCATAGGGCCATTCTACATCCTCCCAAAAATCCACAAACCAGGGAACCCAGGGAGACCAATAATAACTGGCATGGACACTGACTGAGCAAATTTCGGGCCTAGTGGAGAATATTCTTAAGCCCTTAGTTATTAACACCACTAGCTTTATAAAAGACACCACTGATTTTCTTAACAAAATCAGCCAGATAACAGAACTGCCAGAGGAAACTATACTTGTGACAATGGATGTGGAATCCCTGTACAGCAATATTCCACATAAAGATGGTATTGATGCCTGCTTAAACTTTCTTTCCTCTGACAGCCCTAACCAGACATATAGTGCTTCTACAGTCAGTAAACTTACAGAATTTATACTTACTCACTATTATTTAATCTTCAACCACTCCATCTACTTACAAACCATGGGAACAGCCATGGGCACCAAAATGGCACCACAGTACGCAAACCTCTTCATGGCTGACTTAGAACAGAGATTCCTAGCCACGCACCCTCACAAACCCTTCAAATACTTTCGCTACATAGATATTTTCTCTTGTTAAGTGTATTCAGTCCACGGGTCATCCATTACTTATGGGATTATATCTCCTTCCCAACAGGAAGTTGCAAGAGGATCACCCAAGCACAGCTGCTATATAGCTCCTCCCCTGACATGTCATATCCAGTCATTCTCTTGCAACTCAACTAGATAGGTTGTTGTGAGAGGTCTGTGGTGTTTTTATACTTAGTTTATATCTTCATTCAAAAGTTTGTTATTTTAAATGGCACCGGAGTGTGCCGTTTGTTCTCAGGCAGTATTTAGAAGAAGAATCTGCCTGCGTTTTCTATGATCTTAGCAGAAGTAACTAAGATCCACTGGCTGTTCTCGCACATTCTGAGGAGTGGGGTAACTTTCAGAAAGGGAATAGCATGTGGGGAATCCTGCAAATGAGGTATGTGCAGTAAATTATTTTTCTAAGGAATGGAATTGACTAAGAAAATACTGCTGATACCGATGTAATGTAAGTACAGCCTTAAATGCAGCAGCGACTGGTATCAGGCTGATGAATGTATGTACAATAAGTAATTTTCGAAGGAATGGAATTTGACTAAGAAAATACTGATAATACCGAAGTATTGTATAAGCCTTAACTGCAGTAGAAGCGACTGGTAGCAGGCTTATTAATAACACTATCTAACTTTTAAAGTGTATGTTTAAAACGTTTACTGGAATGTTATTCGTTTTTTGTGAGGTACTTTGGTGATAAATCTTTTGGGGCATGAAATTTTCCACATGGCTGTTTATTTCTATATAGAAACGATTAACTGAGGTTTCCCACTGTTGTAATAGTTGTGGGAGGAGCCTATTTTAGCGCTTTTTTTGCGCAGTAAAAATTCAGTTTCTGTCTTCCTGCTTCTTCCTCCTTGATCCAGGACGTCTCTAGAGAGCTCAGGGGTCTTCAAAAGTCATTTTGAGGGAGGTAATCAGTCACAGCAGACCTGTGACAGTGTGTTTGACTGTGATAAAAACGTTAATTGTTAAATTGATTATCCGTTTTTGGGTATTAAGGGGTTAATCAGCTAGTGGGTGCAATACTTTTCTAACTTAATACATTTACTGTGAAAATTTGGTTGCTATAACTGATTTGGTTCATTGTTATTTCAACTGTGATGTTTTTTTTTTTGTGCTTCTTAAAGGCGCAGTAGCGTTTTTTATATTGCTTGTACATTTATCTGAAAGGTTTTTCCAAGTTTGCTAGTCTCATTGCGAGTCTGTTTAAACATGTCTGACACAGATGAATCTGTTTGGTCACTATGTTTGAAGGCCAATGTGGAGCCCCACAAAAATATGTGTACTAAATGTATTGATGTCACTTTGAATAAAAGTCAATCTATATCTGTAAAGAAATTATCACCAGACAACGAGGGGGAAGTTATGCCGACTAACTCTCCTCACGTGTCAGTACCTTTGCCTCCCGCTCAGGGGGCGTGTGATATTGTGGCGCCAAGTGAATCAGAAAGGCCCATATAAATCACTTTGCAAGACATGGCTGCTGTTATGACAGAGGTATTATCTAAATTGCCTGAATTAAGAGGCAAGCGCGATAGCTCTGGGTTAAGGACAGAGCGCGCTGATGATGTGAGAGCCATGTCTGATACTGCGTCACAATTTGCAGAACATGAGGATGGAGAGCTTCATTCTGTGTGTGACGGATCTGATCCAGGGAGACCGGATTCAGAGATTTCTAATTTTAAATTTAAGCTTGAGAACCTCCGCGTATTGCTAGGGATAGGTATTAGCGGCTCTGAATGATTGTAACACGGTTGCAATTCCAGAGAAAGTATGTAGGTTGGATAGATACTTTGCGGTACCGGTGTGTACTGACGTTTTTCCTATACCTAAAAGGCTTACAGAAATTATTAGCAAGGAGTGGGATAGACCCGGTGTGCCCTTTTCCCCACCTCCGATATTTAGAAAAATGTTTCCGATAGACGCCACCACACGAGACTTATGGCAGACGGTCCCTAAGGTGGAGGGAGCAGTTTCTACTTTAGCTAAGCGTACCACTATCCCGGTGGAGGATAGTTGTGCTTTTTCGGATCCAATGGATAAAAAATTAGAAGGTTACCTTAAGAAAATGTTTGTTCAACAAGGTTTTATCTTACAGCCCCTTGCATGCATTGTGCCTGTCACTGCGGCTGCAGCATTCTGGTTTGAGTCTCTGGAAGAGGCCATTCACACAGCTCCATTGGATGAGATTATGGCCAAGCTTAAAGCACTTAAGCTAGCTAATGCATTTGTTTCTGATGCCGTTGTACATTTAACCAAACTAACGGCTAAGAACTCCGGATTCGCCATCCAGGCGCGCAGAGCGCTATGGCTTAAATCCTCGTCAGCTGACGTGACTTCTAAATCTAAATTGCTTAATATTCCTTTCAAAGGGCAGACCTTATTCGGGCCCGGCTTGAAAGAAATTATTGCTGACATTACTGGGGGTAAGGGTCATACTCTTCCTCAGGACAGGGCCAAGTCAAAGGCCAAACAGTCTAATTTTCGTGCCTTTCGTAATTTCAAGGCAGGAGCAACATCAACTTCCTCCGCTCCTAAACATGAAGGACCTGTTGCTCGTTACAGACAGGGCTGGAAAACTAACCAGTCCTGGAACAAGGGCAAGCAGGCCAGAAAGCCTTCTTCTGCCCCTAAGACAGCATGAAGAGAGGGCCCCCTATCCGGAAACGGATCTAGTGGGGGGCAGACTATCTCTCTTCGCCCAGGCTTGGGCAATAGATGTCCAGGATCCCTGGGCGTTGGAGATCATATCTCAGGGATATCTTCTGGACTTCAAAGCATCTCCTCCACAAGGGAGATTTCATCTTTCAAGGTTATCAGCAAACCAAATAAAGAAAGAGGCATTTCTACGCTGTGTGCAAGACCTCTTAGTATTGGGGGTGATCCACCCAGTTCCGCGGACGGAACAAGGGCAAGGGTTTTACTCGAATCTGTTTGTGGTTCCCAAGAAAGAGGGAACCTTCAGACCAATCTTGGACCTAAAAATCTTAAACAAATTCCTAAGAGTTCCATCATTCAAAATGGAAACTATTCAAACCATCCTACCCATGATCCAAGAGGGTCAATACATGACCACGGTAGACTTAAAGGATGCCTACCTACATATACCGATTCACAAAGATCATTATCGGTACCTAAGATTTGCCTTTCTAGACAGGCATTACCAGTTTGTAGCTCTTCCTTTCGGGTTGGCTACGGCCCCGAGAATCTTTACAAAGGTTCTGGGCTCACTTCTGGCGGTTCTAAGACCGCGAGGCATAGCGGTGGCTCCGTATCTAGACGACATCCTGATACAGGCGTCAAGCTTTCAAATGGCCAAGTCTCATACAGAGATAGTTCTGGCATTTCTGAGGTCGCATGGGTGGAAAGTGAACGTGGAAAAGAGTTCTCTATCACCACTCACAAGGGTCTCCTTTCTAGGGACTCTGATATTTTCTGTAGAGATGAAAATTTACCTGACGGAGTCCAGGTTATCAAAGCTTCTAAATGCTTGCCGTGTCTTTCATTCCGTTCTACGCCCGTCAGTGGCTCAGTGCATGGAAGTAATCGGCTTAATGGTAGCGGCAATGGACATAGTGCCATTTGCGCGCCTGCATCTCAGACCGCTGCAATTATGCATGCTAAGTCAGTGGAATGGGGATTATTCAGATTTGTCCCCTCTGCTAATTCTGGACCAAGAGACCAGAGATTCTCTTCTCTGGTGGCTTTCTCGGGTCCATCTGTCCAAGGGTATGACCTTTCGCAGGCCAGATTGGACGATTGTAACAACAGATGCCAGCCTTCTAGGTTGGGGCGCAGTCTGGAACTCCCTGAAGGCTCAGGGATTATGGACTCAGGAGGAGAAACTCCTCCCAATAAATATTCTGGAGTTGAGAGCAATACTCAATGCTCTTCTGGCTTGGCCTCAGTTAGCAACTCTGAGGTTCATCAGATTTCAGTCGGACAACATCACGACTGTGGCTTACATCAACCATCAAGCGGGAACCAGGAGTTCCCTAGCAATGTTGGAAGTCTCAAAGATAATTCGCTGGGCAGAGTCTCACTCTTGCCATCTGTCAGCGATCTACATCCCAGGCGTGGAGAACTGGGAGGCGGATTTTCTAAGTCGCCAGACTTTTCATTCGGGGGAGTGGGAACTTCACCCGGAGGTCTTCACTCAACTGATTCATCGTTGGGGCAAACCAGATCTGGATCTCATGGCGTCTCGCCAGAACGCCAAGCTTCCTTGTTACGGATCCAGGTCCAGGGACCCGGGAGCGGTGCTGATAGATGCTCTGACAGCCCCTTGGGTCTTCAACATGGCTTATGTGTTTCCACCATTCCCGATGCTTCCTCGACTGATTGCCAGGATCAAACAGGAAAGAGCATCAGTGATTCTGATAGCGCCTGCGTGGCCACGCAGGACCTGGTATGCAGACCCTAGTGGACATGTCGTCCTGTCCACCATGGTCTCTGCCTCTGAGGCAGGACCTTCTAATTCAGGGTCCTTTCAATCATCCAAATCTATTTTTTCTGAGACTGACTGCATGGAGATTGAACGCTTGATTCTATCAAAGCGTGGCTTCTCGGAGTCGGTTATTGATACCTTAATACAGGCTCGGAAACCTGTTACCAGAAAAATTTACCATAAGATATGGCGTAAATATTTATACTGGTGCGAATCCAAGAGTTACTCATGGAGTAAGGTTAGGATTCCTAGGATATTGTCTTTTCTACAAGAGGGTTTAGAAAAGGGCTTATCTGCTAGTTCGTTAAAGGGACAGATTTCTGCTCTGTCTATTCTTCTACACAAACGTCTGGCAGAAGTTCCAGACGTTCAGGCCTTTTGTCAGGCTTTGGCTAGGATTAGGCCTGTGTTTAAGACTGTTGCTCCGCCGTGGAGTTTAAACTTAGTTCTTAAAGTTCTTCAAGGTGTCCCGTTTGAACCCCTTCATTCCATTGATATTAAGCTGTTATCTTGGAAAGTTCTGTTTTTGATGGCTATTTCCTCGGCTCGAAGAGTCTCTGAGTTATCTGCCTTACATTGTGATTCTCCTTATCTGATTTTCCATTCAGACAAGGTAGTTCTGCGTACTAAACCTGGGTTCTTACCTAAGGTAGTTTCTAACAGGAATATCAATCAAGAGATTGTTGTTCCATCACTGTGTCCTAACCCTTCTTCAAAGAAGGAACGACTCTTGCATAATCTGGACGTAGTCCGTGCCCTGAAGTTCTATTTGCAGGCAACTAAAGATTTTCGTCAAACTTCTTCCCTGTTTGTCGTTTACTCTGGACAGAGGAGAGGTCAAAAAGCTTCGGCTACCTCTCTCTCCTTTTGGCTTTGTAGCATAATACGCTTAGGCTATGAGACTGCTAGACAGCAGCCTCCTGAAAGAGTTACAGCTCATTCCACTAGAGCTGTGGCTTCCACCTGGGCCTTTAAGAATGAGGCCTCTGTTGAACAGATTTGCAAGGCTGCAACTTGCTCTTCACTTCACACTTTTTCAAAATTTTACAAATTTGACACTTTTGCTTCTTCGGAGGCTGTATTTGGGAGAAAGGTTCTACAGGCAGTGGTTCCTTCCGTTTAAAGTTCCTGCCTTGTCCCTCCCATCATCCGTGTACTTTAGCTTTGGTATTGGTATCCCATAAGTAATGGATGACCCGTGGACTGAATACACTTAACAAGAGAAAACATAATTTATGCTTACCTGATAAATTTATTTCTCTTGTAGTGTATTCAGTCCACGGCCCGCCCTGTCTTTTAAGGTAGATCTAAATTTTTAATTCAAACTACAGTCACCACTGCACCCTATGGTTTCTCCTTTCTTGTCTTGTTTCGGTCGAATGACTGGATATGACATGTGAGGGGAGGAGCTATATAGCAGCTCTGCTTGGGTGATCCTCTTGCAACTTCCTGTTGGGAAGGAGATATAATCCCATAAGTAATGGATGACCCGTGGACTGAATACACTACAAGAGAAATAAATTTATCAGGTAAGCATAAATTATGTTTTCATCATATGGACAGAAGGAGAAAAAAACCTTGAACATTTTCATAAATCATTTAATCTATTTCGTGCATCAATCAAGCTTAAAATGAACTTTTCTAGAGACACTGTCAGCTTCCTGGATACAACAATATCTACCACAAATGGCAAACTGCACTCATCTGTATACAGGAAACCAACAGATAGATGCAGCTACCTCCACAGCTCCAGCTCCCACCCTAATCACATTAAAAAAATCCATAATCTACAGTCAGGCTACAAGATACCACAGAATTTGCTCAGATACCAAGGACTGTGACAAACACCTCATCACACTGTCCCAATCATTCAGAGAAAACGGTTACAAAACAAGGATAATAAATAAAAAAAATTAACTCTGCCCTCAATACTCCACGTGAACACTTACTACAATACAGGGAGAAGAAAAACATATCACGTATCCCACTAGTAGTCAAATACAATCCTGCTGTGGAAGGGATACGAAAAATCATAAAAGACTTAAAGCCACTACTCTTAGAGGATCCCACACTCAAAAAAATCTTTCCAAAACCCTCAATCCTGGCATACAGACAACCACCTACCCTAAAGCAGAAACTGGTCCATAGGAAGCTACCCCTTGAGAAAAAGAACACTCAGAATGGAACCAAGTGCTGCTATAAAGCTCTCTGCAAACTGTGTCAACACGTTTGTGAAAGCAGCATAGCAAATCACAATAATAAATCCTATAACATTAAAGGGGCATATTCATGTATATCTGAAAATGTGGTATGCATGATACATTGCACTGCATGTGAAGTGGGATGCTATATTGGAGAAACAAGCCAAAAACTGCACCTTCGGATGAACTTACACAGACACTCGATACAAAATACTGTACCCCTGTTGGTCACCATTTCACCCAACCTGACCACTCCATCCAAACCTCAAAATCAAAATTCTCAGAGGCAACTTCAAAAACACCATGGAAAGAAAAACCTTTGAAATGAAAATCATGCACTTCAACTTGTTTAATTTTGGACTAAATGCGGACTCTGGGTTCTTAACCCATTATCAAATTTTTTTGTGATGTACTTTCATTCAGTCAATTACATTGTATATTCCACATTCTTTATATGTGGAATATATGGGTTTTTTTTTTAAAAAAAATTGTATTCCCCCTGTATATACAATTTCACATCTTTATGGATATTGATTCAATGTTGATATATAACTTTGTCAGTATATGCTCTATGTAAAGCTATATGTTTTCCCTGTCTGTTCTCCTACACTGGACAATGTCTGCCTGTTACCTAAGCCCCCCTCATGATTTTTACGACACCTCCTCCTCTCCCTGCACTTTCTGTCTTCTTAGCTATTCTGTGTTTTAAGATATAATCTGTAAATTCCATTGTATTGATCAGTATTGCTCCAGACTTGATAAAGGAAGGAACTCTTCCTAAAGCTTGTCATCTTATAAATGTATAGTTAGTCCAATAAAAAAGTATCATTGCTCAATGATATGCTCTTGTTATTTTGAGATATATATATATATATATATATATATATATATATATATATATATATATATATATATATTGAGATATACGCACACACACACACACAGAAGCACACTTGCAGGAACGAACAACTGTCTCAATACAATTGTTAGCCTGTTCTATGGCGATTTACCACCTGGGTGCAGCTTCTTTTAGCCCAGCAATGCTTTTCACATAGTAGAACTTTCCTGTAGTATATCAGTCTGATCCCGTCTATTACGGTCAGTCCAGCGCCGAAATACCAGGCAATTCCTCTCTGATCAAGGAACACAGCAACCCCAGACGATCGTTTCGGCCTTTATTGGGCCTCGTCAGTGAGGTGTAGCCATATTCCTCTAATCACACTGAGCAAGGATTAGAGGAATAGGGAGACTAAATACACAGAGAGAAGCACACTCACAGAAACGAACAACTGGCTCAATACAATTGTTAGCCTGTTCTATAGCGACTTACCACCTGGGTGCAGCTTCTTTTAGCCCAGTAATGCTTTTCACAGAGAAGAACTCTCCTGTAGTATATCAGTCTGATCCCGCCTATTACGGTCAGTCCAGCGCCGAAATACCAGGCAATTCCTCTCTGAACAAGGAACACAGCAACCCCAGACGATCGTTTTGGCCTTCATTGGGTTTCGTCATTGAGGTGTAGCCATATTCCTCTAAGCACACTGAGCAAGGAGTTCACGTCTGGTTTCCCGAAACGATCATCTGGGGTTGTTGTGTTCCTTGTTGAAGGCCGAAACGATCTCTCTGTATGTATTTAGTATCTTAATTAGAAATCGGATTTACCGCGTCCTCGCGTACAATTCTCTGCCTTTGAGGACGCAATAAATTCGATTTCTAATTAAGATGGTCTTGATGATAAAGATTAAACTGACTAGCCAAAACGTTGACTGTTAGGGGATAAAATATATTTGTGAATAAAAAATATAATTTGGAAAGTCCTGAGAGTGCCCTCTTATATTTGATATTTGTATGAGTAACGTTGGGGAAACAACCAGGCTACAGACATCAAGTGAGTGAGTGCATGGAAATGGTGAATTTAATATATATATATATATATATATATATATATATATATATATATATATATATATATATATATATATATATATATGTGTATGTGTATGTGTATGTGTATATATATATATATATATATATATATGTGTATATATATATATATATATATGTATTTATGTATATATGTATGTGTGTATATATATATATATATATATATATATTTATGTGTATATATATATATATATATATATATATATAAAATGTGTTTGTATATGACAGATATAAGGGGTCTGTGTTATATATTTATATAAAAGTGTGTGTGTGTGTGTATATATATTTACTTCTATTATCTTATTTGCTTCATTCTTTAGATATCTTTTGTTGAAGAAATTTCAATGCACATGGGTGACCCCATCACACAAGGCATCTATGTGCAGCAACCAATCAGTAGCTACTGAGCCTATCTAGATATGCTTTTCAGTTTTCAGAAAAGTATATAAAGAGAATGGAGCAAATAAGATAATAGAAGTAAATTAGAAAGTTGTTTAAAAATCGCATGCTCTTTCTAAATCATGAAAGAAAAAATTTGGGTTTCATGTCCCTTTAAAGATTTAATTCTCTAACATTGACTGCTATTTAGATGAAATCATCTTCATTGTAGAATGGGCTAAACATGTTGCTAATGTGAAGCATTTTCATTTTGTCTTAAATCTGTTTTTTTTGTTATTTACTTATTTGATTCAATATATAATTGCAAATGTTGTAACTTTTTCATATGAGTTATCTATGTATTTTCAGACAAAAACTCTTTGTTAATAAAAGATTTATTTCCCACAAATAAAAGCATGTCTGGGAAAATGGATCTTAAATGTTCCCAATTTAGTCTACTTTCCATAACTTCTGATGACGAAATGTTATGCAGTTTGTCAGAAAATTGTATTGATTATCTTTTGTCTTCCCCTTATTGTAGTCTATTCCACAGACTCACTTTGTCTTCCTTATGCAGTTTTAACCTTGGTCTCATTCTTCTTGGCAGAGTTCTTTTCAACACATTTCTTATTGATATTATCAATCAATCATTTTTGTGAATATTATATTGTATTAGTCAAAATCATGGGTAAGAATTGATTAGAAAACTCTGGAGTCATAAAAGCTAATGATCCCATTTTGTCTTAATTATGTTTTGCTGACATTTCTGAAGTTGGAGTTCAAAGCGAAGGCATTGTAGCGAGTGCCCTAATTTTTCAGCACCTTCCGGCTCCTTGCCTCAAATAATCTAAGGGCATATTGTATTTAAATTCCTCACATTGTGTGTAATACGTGTAGCATGTTTTGCCTTGTAAACGCTGTATGAATTCTCAAGTTTGGGAGTGTAACTTATGAAACCATTTATCAACTATGCAATTTCAAAGTAGTGGTATGGGTGGCAGTAATTAGTCTTGCACGTGCGTTGTCTTTACATCACAAAAATCATAATCATATCAGTTTAAGGACTTTACCTGGGACTGCGGCTTGACATTTTTTATGAATTAAAAAAGCTAAAGAAGCACAGTCTCGGCTAATGCTTATACAGTAAGTGCAGAATTATTAGGCAAATGAGTATTTTGACCACATCATCCTCTTTATGCATGTTGTCTTACTCCAAGCTGTATAGGCTCGAAAGCCTACTACCAATTAAGCATATTAGGTGATGTGCATCTCTGTAGTGAGAAGGGGTGTGGTCTAATGACATCAACACCCTATATCAGGTGTGCATAATTATTAGGCAACTTCCTTTCCTTTGGCAAAATGGGTCAAAAAAAGGACTTGACAGGCTCAGAAAAGTAAAAAATAGTGAGATATCTTGCAGAGGGATGCAGCACTCTTAAAATTGCAAAGCTTCTGAAGCGTGATCATCGAACAATCAAGCGTTTCATTGAAAATAGTCAACAGGGTCGCAAGAAGTGTGTGGAAAAACCAAGGCGCAAAATAACTGCCCATGAACTGAGAAAAGTCAAGCGTGCAGCTGCCAAGATGCCACTTGCCACCAGTTTGGCCATATTTCAGAGCTGCAACATCACTGGAGTGCCCAAAAGCACAAGGTGTGCAATACTCAGAGACATGGCCAAGGTAAGAAAGGCTGAAAGACGACCACCACTGAACAAGACACACAAGCTGAAACGTCAAGACTGGGCCAAGAAATATCTCAAGACTGATTTTTCTAAGGTTTTATGGACTGATGAAATGAGAGTGAGTCTTGATGGGCCAGATGGATGGGCCCGTGGCTGGATTGGTAAAGGGCAGAGAGCTCCAGTCCGACTCAGACGCCAGCAAGGTGGAGGTGGAGTACTGGTTTGGGCTGGTATCATCAAAGATGAGCTTGTGGGGCCTTTTCGGGTTGAGGATGGAGTCAAGCTCAACTCCCAGTCCTACTGCCAGTTTCTGGAAGACACCTTCTTCAAGCAGTGGTACAGGAAGAAGTCTGCATCCTTCAAGAAAAACATGATTTTCATGCAGGACAATGCTCCATCACACGCGTCCAAGTACTCCACAGCGTGGCTGGCAAGAAAGGGTATAAAAGAAGAAAATCTAATGACATGGCCTCCTTGTTCACCTGATCTGAACCCCATTGAGAACCTGTGGTCCATCATCAAATGTGAGATTTACAAGGAGGGAAAACAGTACACCTCTCTGAACAGTGTCTGGGAGGCTGTGGTTGCTGCTGCACGCAATGTTGATGGTGAACAGATCAAAACACTGACAGAATCCATGGATGGCAGGCTTTTGAGTGTCCTTGCAAAGAAAGGTGGCTATATTGGTCACTGATTTGTTTTTGTTTTGTTTTTGAATGTCAGAAATGTATATTTGTGAATGTTGAGATGTTATATTGGTTTCACTGGTAAAAATAAATAATTGAAATGGGTATATATTTGTTTTTTGTTAAGTTGCCTAATAATTATGCAAAGTAATAGTCACCTGCACACACAGATATCCCCCTAAAATAGCTATAACTAAAAACAAACTAAAAACTACTTCCAAAACTATTCAGCTTTGATATTAATGAGTTTTTTGGGTTCATTGAGAACATGGTTGTTGTTCAATAATAAAATTAATCCTCAAAAATACAACTTGCCTAATAATTCTGCACTCCCTGTAGGTCACAAAAACTGAATGCAGACCTCTGATTGGTGTTGCTGATATCAGTTTTGTCTGATCTATTTCTAAACGATGCAATACGTTTGCTGTATGGCAAAGTTTAAATAAAAGCTTGGATATTACTGCCTAAAGTTGACTATTTATTTTGTATTGATGTAATAGCTATTTCATGGGCTGACCTCCTCAACATTAGGTTTGGCAGTATTTTATTCAGAGAAGAGTAGTAAAGAACTAAATACATTTCTGTTTTGTGTAGGAAGGTATGTCATTTGTGGAGTGTCTAAATATTTGTCCTCCATAGTTTTTAATGTGTTTGTTACTTAAAGGGACATAAAACCCAATTTTTTTCTTTCATGATTTAGATAGAACATAAAATTTTAAACAACTTTCTAATTTACTTCTATTATCAAATTTTCTTTGTTTTCTTGTTATCCTTATTTGAAAAGCAGAAATGTCAACTCAAGAGTGCACGTGTCTGCAGCACTATATCGCAGCAGTTTTGCAACAATGTTGTATATTAGCAGTAGCCTTAGATGGCAGCACTATTTCCTGTCATGTAGTGCTTCAGACATGTGCACGCTACCTACCTAGGTATCTCTTCAACAAAGAATAACATGAGAATGAATTTTTTTTATAATAGAAGTAAATTGGAAATGGTTTAAAAATTGTATTCTCTATCTGAATAATGAGGCATTTTTGGGGTTTAATGTCCCTTTAATGCATTTAAGGGACATTGTACTAAAATTAGTTTTTCCCTTAATGTATTTTAATGACGTGTTATATCAGCAGCAGAGTATAATATGTGTGAGAAATAGCTGGTTTTGTTCTTTGAAACCACAACCCATTAAAATGAGTTGAGATTGCATGGAAATCAGATCTCTTTATCTGAGCAGTTTCTGTACACACACAATTCTTTAGATTATCTCTGTCAGTATACAAAAGCACAATACTTAAAGAGAACAAATAAAAAATTAACATTTTATTACTTATATCTCCACTGGAAGTATAATTTTTTTTTGCTGGCTATATTTACACAGCTTTCCCATAGCCTATGATTAAATAAAGGAAGCTTTATTATCGGTAGGGATGCCACGTGCAAGACCATTAAATTTAACACTGAACTAATATACCAATAAGCACAATATGTTTTCTTAATAAGCAATATTATTGTATCTGGTGCTTTTTAATTGTTTGGCTTTTTACATTGTTTCATATTTTATTGTAAAATCTCTGTAGTTTTTTTAATATTCCACTTTCCACAGAAATAGCAATATATAAGGTTGGTTATGGAGAAATCTAAAGCCCTAAAAATGATGTGCCACAATATTTATATGGTTATTGGTGTAATATTTTAATATTACTTCCTGCTATAAGATTGACTTAGATAAAGCGTATTTTCTGTGTAATGATGATAAAGCTTTATTGTCTTAATGTTAGGTTAGGCAATATAATTTATTTCTCCAACATAGGTGTGTCCGGTCCACGGCGTCATCCTTACTTGTGGGATATTCTCTTCCCCAACAGGAAATGGCAAAGAGCCCAGCAAAGCTGGTCACATGATCCCTCCTAGGCTCCGCCTACCCCAGTCATTCTCTTTGCCGTTGTACAGGCAACATCTCCACGGAGATGGCTTAGAGTTTTTTAGTGTTTAACTGTAGTTTTTATTATTCAATCAAGAGTTTGTTATTTTAAAATAGTGCTGGTATGTACTATTTACTCTGAAACAGAAAAGAGATGAAGATTTCTGTTTGTATGAGGAAAATGATTTTAGCAACCGTTACTAAAATCCATGGCTGTTCCACACAGGACTGTTGAGAGGAATTAACTTCAGTTGGGGGAACAGTGAGCAGTCTTTTGCTGCTTGAGGTATGACACATTCTAACAAGACGATGTAATGCTGGAAGCTGTCATTTTCCCTATGGGATCCGGTAAGCCATTTTCATTCACACAGTAAATAAGGGCTTCACAAGGGCTTATTAAGACTGTAGACATTTTCTGGGCTAAATCGATCATATTTACACATATTTAGCCTTGAGGAATCATTTAATCTGGGTATTTTTTGTAAAATAATATCGGCAGGCACTGTTTTAGACACTTTATTCTATTGGGGCTTTCCCTAATCATAGTCAGAGCCTCATTTTCGCGCCGGTATGGCGCACTTGTTTTTGAGAACAGCATGACATGCAGCTGCATGTGTGTGGAGCTCTGATACATAGAAAAGTCTTTCTGAAGGCATTATTTGGTATCGTATTCCCCTTTGGGCTTGGTTGGGTCTCAGCAAAGCAGATTCCAGGGACTGTAAAGGGGTTAAATATAAAAACGGCTCCGGTTCCGTTATTTTAAGGGTTAAAGCTTCCAAATTTGGTGTGCAATACTTTTAAGGCTTTAAGACACTGTGGTGAAATTTTGGTGAATTTTGAACAATTCCTTCATACTTTTTCGCAATTGCAGTAATAAAGTGTGTTCAGTTTAAAATTTAAAGTGACAGTAACGGTTTTATTTTAAAACGTTTTTTTGTGCTTTGTTATCAAGTTTATGCCTGTTTAACATGTCTGAACTACCAGATAGATTGTGTTCTGACTGTGGGGAAGCCAAGGTTCCTTCTCATTTAAATAGATGTGATTTATGTCATAAAAAATTTAGTAAAAATGATGCCCAAGATGATTCCTCAAGTGAGGGGAGTAAGCATGGTACTGCATCATCCCCTCCTTCGTCTACACCAGTTTTGCCCATACAGGAGGCCCCTAGTACATCTAGCGCGCCAATACTCCTTACTATGCAACAATTAACGGCTGTAATGGATAATTCTATCAAAAACATTTTAGCCAATATGCCCACTTATCAGCGAAAGCGCGACTGCTCTGTTTTAGAAAATACTGAAGAGCATGAGGACGCTGATGATATTGTTTCTGAAGGGCCCCTACACCAGTCTGAGGGGGCCAGGGAGGTTTTGTCTGAGGGAGAAATTTCAGATTCAGGAAAAATTTCTCAACAAGCTGAACCTGATGTGATTACTTTTAAATTTAAGTTGGAACATCTCCGCGCTCTGCTTAAGGAGGTGTTATCCAATTTGGATGATTGTGATGATCTGGTCATTCCAGAAACACTATGTAAAATGGACAAGTTCCTAGAGGCCCCGGGGCCCCCCGAAGCTTTTCCTATACTCAAGCGGGTGGCGTACATTGTTAATAAAGAATGGGACAGGCCCGGTGTACCTTTTGTACCTCCCCCCATATTTAAAAAATTGTTTCCTATAGTCGACCCCAGAAAGGACTTATGGCAGACAGTCCCCAAGGTCGAGGGGGCGGTTTCTACTCTAAACAAGCGCACCACTATACCCATAGAAGATAGTTGTGCTTTCCAAGATCCTATGGATATAAAATTAGAAGGTTTGCTAAAAAAGATGTTTGTTCAGCAAGGTTACCTTCTACAACCAATTGCATGCATTGTCCCTGTCACTACAGCCGCGTGTTTCTGGTGCGATGAGCTAGAAAAGGCGATTATTAGTAATTCTTCTTCTTATGAGAAGATTATGGACAGAATTCGTGCTCTTAAATTGGCTAATTCTTTCACCCTAGACGCCACCTTGCAATTGGCTAGGTTAGCGGCGAAAAATTCTGGGTTTGCTATTGTGGCGCGCAGAGCGCTTTGGTTAAAATCTTGGTCAGCGGATGCGTCTTCCAAGAACAAATTGTTTGACATTCCTTTCAAGGGGAAAACACTGTTTGGCCCTGACTTGAAAGAGTTTATCTCTGATAAAACTGGGGGCAAGGGCCACGCCCTTCCTCAGAATAGGTCTTTCAAGGCCAAAAATAAACCTAATTTTCGTCCCTTTCGCAGAAACGGACCAGCCCCAAGTGCTACGTCCTCTAAGCAGGAGGGTAATACTTCTCAAGCCAATCCAGCCTGGAGACCAAGGCAAGGCTGGAACAAAAGGAAAGCAGGCCAAGAAACCTGCCACTGCTCCCAAGACAGCATGAGATGCGGGCCCCCGATCCGGGACCGGATTTGGTGGGGGGCAGACTCTCTCTCTTCACTCAGGCTTGGGCAAGAGATGTTCTGGATCCTTGGGCGCTAGAAATAGTCTTCCAAGGTTATCTTCTGGAAGTGATTCATCCTGTTCCATTAAAAGAACGAGGGATGGGGTTCTACTCCAATCTGTTCGTAGTTCCCAAAAAAAGAGGGAACGTTCAGACCAATCTTAGATCTCAAGATCCTAAACAAGTTTCTCAAGGTTCCATCGTCCAAAATGGAAACCATTCGAACAATCCTTCCATCCAGGAAGGTCAATTCTTGACCACGGTGGATTTAAAGGATGCGTATCTACATATTCCTGTCCACAAGGAACATCATCGGTTCCTAAGGTTCGCATTCCTGGACAAGCATTACCAGTTCGTGGCGCTTCCTTTCGGATTAGCCACTGTTCCAAGGATTTTCACAAAGGTACTAGGGTCCCTTCTGGCGGTGCTAAGACCAAGGGGCATTGCTGTAGTACCTTACTTGGACGACATTCTGATTCAAGCGTCGTCCCTTCCTCTAGCAAAGGCTCACACGGACATAGTCCTGGCCTTTCTCAGATCTCACGGATGGAAAGTGAACGTGGAAAAGAGTTCTCTATCTCCGTCGACAAGAGTTCCCTTCTTGGGAACAATAATAGACTCCTTAGAAATGAGGATTTTTCTGACAGAGACCAGAAAAACAAAACTTCTAAACTCTTGTCGGATACTTCCTTCCGTTCCTCTTCCTTCCATAGCGCAGTGCATGGAAGTGATAGGTTTGATGGTAGCGGCAATGGACATAGTTCCTTTTGCGCGCATTCATCTAAGACCATTTCAATTGTGTATGCTCAGTCAGTGGAATGGGGACTATACAGACTTGTCTCCGAAGATACAAGTAAATCAGAGGACCAGAGACTCACTCCGTTGGTGGCTGTCCCTGGACAACCTGTCACAAGGGGTGACCTCCCGCAGACCAGAGTGGGTCATTGTCACGACCGACGCCAGTCTGATGGGCTGGGGCGCGGTCTGGGGATCCCTGAAAGCTCAGGGTCTTTGGTCTCGGGAAGAATCTCTTCTACCGATAAATATTCTGGAACTGAGAGCGATATTCAATGCTCTCAAGGCTTGGCCTCAGCTAGCGAGGGCCAAGTTCATACGATTTCAATCAGACAACATGACGACTGTTGCGTACATCAACCATCAGGGGGGAACAAGGAGTTCCCTGGCGATGGAAGAAGTGACCAAAATCATTCAATGGGCGGAGACTCGCTCCTGCCACCTGTCTGCAATCCACATCCCAGGAGTGGAAACTTGGGAAGCGGATTTTCTGAGTCGTCAGACATTGCATCCGGGGGTGTGGGAACTCCATCCGGAAATCTTTGCCCAAATCACTCAACTGTGGGGCATTCCAGACATGGATCTGATGGCCTCTCGTCAGAACTTCAAGGTTCCTTGCTACGGGTCCAGATCCAGGGATCCCAAGGCGACTCTAGTAGATGCACTAGTAGCACCTTGGACCTTCAACCTAGCTTATGTATTCCCGCCGTTTCCTCTCATCCCCAGGCTGGTAGCCAGGATCAATCAGGAGAGGGCGTAGGTGATCTTGATAGCTCCTGCGTGGCCACGCAGGACTTGGTAGGCAGATCTGGTGGATATGTCATCGGCTCCACCATGGAAGCTACCTTTGAGACGAGACCTTCTTGTTCAAGGTCCGTTCGAACATCCGAATCTGGTCCTACTCCAGCTGACTGCTTGGAGATTGAACGCTTGATCTTATCAAAGCGAGGGTTCTCAGATTCTGTTATTGATACTCTTGTTCAGGCCAGAAAGCCTGTAACTAGAAAAATTTACCACAAAATATGGAAAAAATATATCTGTTGGTGTGAATCTAAAGGATTCCCTTGGGACAAGGTAAAGATTCCTAGGATTCTATCCTTTCTTCAAGAAGGATTGGAGAAAGGATTATCTGCAAGTTCCTTGAAGGGACAGATTTCTGCCTTGTCTGTGTTACTTCACAAAGAGCTGGCAGCTGTGCCAGATGTTCAAGCCTTTGTTCAGGCTCTGGTTAGAATCAAGCCTGTTTACAAACCTTTGACTCCTCCTTGGAGTCTCAACCTAGTTCTTTCAGTTCTTCAGGGGGTTCCGTTTGAACCCTTACATTCCGTTGATATTAAGTTATTATCTTGGAAAGTTTTGTTTTTGGCTGCAATTTCTTCCGCTAGAAGAGTTTCAGAATTATCTGCTCTGCAGTGTTCTCCTCCTTATCTGGTGTTCCATGCAGATATGGTGGTTTTACGTACTAAACCTGGTTTTCTTCCAAAAGTTGTTTCTAACAAAAACATTAACCAGGAGATAGTCGTGCCTTCTTTGTGTCCGAAACCAGTTTCGAAGAAGGAACGTTTGTTGCACAATTTGGATGTTGTTCGCGCTCTAAAATTCTATTTAGATGCTACAAAGGATTTTAGACAAACATCTTCCTTGTTTGTTGTTTATTCTGGTAACAGGAGAGGTCAAAAAAGCAACTTCTACCTCTCTCTCTTTTTGGATTAAAAGCATCATCAGATTGGCTTACGAGACTGCCGGACGGCAGCCTCCTGAAAGAATCACAGCTCATTCCACTAGGGCTGTGGCTTCCACATGGGCCTTCAAGAACGAGGCTTCTGTTGATCAGATATGTAGGGCAGCGACTTGGTCTTCACTGCACACTTTTACCAAATTTTACAAGTTTGATACTTTTGCTTCTTCTGAGGCTATTTTTTGGGAGAAAGGTTTTGCAAGCCGTGGTGCCTTCCATTTAGGTGACCTGATTTGCTCCCTCCCTTCATCCGTGTCCTAAAGCTTTGGTATTGGTTCCCACAAGTAAGGATGACGCCGTGGACCGGACACACCTATGTTGGAGAAAACAGAATTTATGTTTACCTGATAAATTACTTTCTCCAACGGTGTGTCCGGTCCACGGCCCGCCCTGGTTTTTTAATCAGATCTGATAATTTATTTTCTTTAACTACAGTCACCACGGTATCATATGGTTTCTCCTATGCAAATATTCCTCCTTAACGTCGGTCGAATGACTGGGGTAGGCGGAGCCTAGGAGGGATCATGTGACCAGCTTTGCTGGGCTCTTTGCCATTTCCTGTTGGGGAAGAGAATATCCCACAAGTAAGGATGACGCCGTGGACCGGACACACCGTTGGAGAAAGTAATTTATCAGGTAAACATAAATTCTGTTTTTTCCTTATGCTAACCCCTACAAGAATAAAGCTTGTCAGTGTGTCTTAATTTGCTGAGTGAAATCATAATTAAAATGTTTTCTATCTAGCCCAGCTTATGCCGACTGTATGCACTTTAAAGTATTTTTTTTGTTTAGAAATACCTTTACCCAGTATTGTTGGACAAAGCTAAATCCAGTTTTTTTTTTTTTAAAAGAAATAATACCGTGCACGAAGTATAACTCTCTGATAATTTTGTTATGAAAAGAAGACAAATGTCTTCTGTGGCAGTACTGAATATTTTAAAGCATTATAGCTCTTTAGATAACTTTACTAAAAGTTTTCTTTTGCTGTCAGAACATTTACTGCTTAAGGGATTTGGGACTTCTCGGCTTTCTTTTGGCAGTCCTAAATGTGTCATTCTAATGAAGCACAATTTCAAAACGTGAGACTGATGTTAAGCTGGTAATCAAGATATTTGACATCAAGCTGATAACTATCAGAGAAGAAATCTGAGAGTCCATTTTGACAAGAACATGCTTTCAACTCCCATTCACATTTTGTTATGGAAACCGTATAGTTAAATTATTTCGATAAGTTGTTTTGTTTTATGAAAGTGCTAATTTTGTCAGTTTATTGCGATTGTCCTGTATAGAGTCTGCATAACATTTTCCTAGTGGGTTGCAGTTATGTATATTATAGATGATCACCCCCTGCCTCGCTATTGGATATTGATATCTGCAGAAACCATTGTGTTGGTCATTTTTGCTGTAGCAGCCAGTGACTGTGAACCTAAGGTTAAGATTTATAGTGAGATTTGTCAGTTAATTTGTACTCAACCATACATTAAGGTCCATATGTTCCCCATGAACTGGTGCCTCAGAAAGTGTGCACATAAAAATACTGGTACTATTTGATAATTGAAGTAAATTGAAACGTCCTCTGATCTGAATAGTAGAAGGTTAAGGTTGACTTTCATGTCCTTTAACCCCTTAAGAACCAGCGACATATTTTTTGATTTTAGTGAATAATATGTTCTCTAATACTATATGTACAGCTAGAGAGTGTATTCCATAAATGGTTAAACCTTATGTTAATTCCAGAATGGACATAATAAAGCAATAATAAAATGCATTACTGTGTTAGATCCTTTATTGCATAAATTATTGTGTGTAATGGTGTTTAACCCTTACTAAGGAAGAACTAGTTAGTGTCTGTGTCCTGTTAAGGAATAGCTTAGGAAAACGTTCCCTTTTCAGGGGTTAAACACTTAGTTGTACACAAGCATTTATGCAATAATAAAATGTTCTAAAGCATTGTATCATCGTATTGCATTATGCACTTTTAATTTTCTACTTATAACTAAAAAATTCTTAGTTTTAGTACTTCATAGGAATTAGAAACTGTACTCTTGGTCTCCCCACAAATGATGCTGCATGCAAATGCAATTAGAAAAAATGTATGCAACGCCACATTAAAGGGACATTCAAAATTTAAATTCACGTAGATGAAATACATCTTTGAATAGAAACCTATTTGCAGTATACAAGTATTGGCAAAAATGCTTCTAATAAAAGCTTCACTCTTTTTTTTAATATTGGCATTCTTCTCTGAACATGCCTGTTAAGCATAGCTAGATAGTCTCAGTGTACCAGCATTTTAAATACTGCAGCTGCTCAGATCATCAGTGGGGCTTGTGTTATGTCAGCAGTTAACAAATTGAGTCATTATCAGATGGCACAAGCACCTTAGGCTCTCTGACCAAGTTCTGTGTTCAGAATGCTGGTGCACTGTGCATACCTAAATACACTTTTGAAAAGGAGATAGCTTTTATTAGAAGCATTTTTTGCTTATACATGTATATTACAAAAAATGCTTCTTTCTCCATCATTGGTGTGTCCGGTCCATGGCTTCATCCTTACTTGTGGGATATTCTCTTCCCCTACAGGAAATGGCAAAGAGAGCACCCAGCAAGAGCTGTCCATATAGCTCCCCCTCTGGCTCCGCCCCCCAGTCATTCTATTTGCTGCTCTGAACAAGTAGCATCTCCACGGGGATGGTAAAGAGTATGTGGTGTTAGTTGTAGTTTTTTATTCTTCTATCAAGAGTTTATTTTAAAATAGTGCCAGTTTGTACTATTTAATCTGAAACAGAAAGAGATGAAGAGTTCTGTTTAAAGAGGAGTATGATTTTAGCAGCAGTAACTAAAATCAATTGCTGTTCCCACGCAGAACTGTTGAGCCCAGAGAACTTCAGTTGGGGGGAACAGTTTGCAGACTTTTCTGCTCAAGGTATGATCAGTCATATTTCTAACAAGACATGTTAATGCTAGAAGACTGTCAGTTTTTCCCTTAAGGGGTAAGTAAGCCATTTTCTTAGACTCATAACAGATTAAGGCTTACAAATGGGCTCTACGCTGGTTGACACTATTGTGGGCTAAATCGATTTTTATTTCATATTTTAATGGCATTTAGAGTGTTTTGTGCACTTAAAAGCACTTTTGGGAACGTTTTTATCGCCTGGCATTTAGTTAGACTACTATTTCAGTCAGAAAGGCCCCTTCACTCTGGTATGCAGAGGAAGGAGGCCCCGTTTTCGCGCCTCAATTGCGCAGTTTACTTCCATTGCAGTGCATGCAGCTTCATGTGAAGGGGTCCTGTGGCATACTAAAACGGACTCTGGAAGGTTTATTTAATTGCTGAATAACTCTCAGGGAAGGTAAAAAGCCGCAGCAAGGCTGTGGCTGTGATTGTAGTGTACTAAAATTGCTCATTTTAAGGGTTAAAGTCTTGAAACTTGGTGTCGAACTTTCAAGGCATTAGAACTCTGGGGTAAAAATTTTGTAAAAATCGGACATTGCCTTCATTGTTTTTCAATCTATCAGAAATAAAGTGTGCCTGTTTATTATTTAAAGGGACAGTAACGCTTTTCTTTAAAAACACTTTTATTGCTTTATTAGCCTGCCAAATTCTGTCTAACATGTCTATACCTTCAGATGGCTTATGTTCTGTGTGTATGAAAGCCAAGGTGGTTCCCCCAATTAATGTATGCGCAAATTGTGTCATAGCGTCCAAACAAAGTATGGACAGTACTGCCACATTGAATAAGATTGCCCAAGATGATTCTTCTAATGAAGGTAGTAGGGATAGTTCTTCATCCTCTCCTTCTGTGTCAACACCAGTTTTGTCCGCGCAGGCGATACCTAGTACATCTAGCACGCCAATGCTTGTTACTATGCAACAATTAACAGCAGTAATGGATAATTCTATAGCAAATCTGTTATCCAAACTGCCATCCTACCCTAGAAAACGTGACAGCTCAGTTTTAAATACAGAAGATGAGCAGGTTGGCGCTGAGGACAATTTATCAGTTATACCCTCACATCAATCTGAATTGGCAGTGAGGGAGGGCCTGTCTGAGGGGGAAATTTCTGATTCAGGAAAAGTTTCTCAGCAGGCAGACACTGATGTCGTAACATTTAAATTTAAGTTAGAACATCTCCGTGCCCTGCTTAAGGAGGTCCTAACTACTCTTGATGACTGTGATTCTTTGGTAATTCCAGAGAAATTGTGCAAGATGGACAAATTCTTAGAGGTCCCAGTGCACGCTGATGCCTTTACGATACCCAAGCGGGTGGCGGATATAGTGTTTAAGGAGTGGGAAAAGCCAGGTATACCTTTTTGTTCCACCTCCTATATTCAAGAAAATGTTCCCCATTGTTGACCCCAGAAGGGACGCATGGCAAACGGTTCCTAGGGTTGAGGGGGCAGTGTCAACGTTAGCTAAGCGCACAACTATTCCTATTGAGGACAGTTGCGCTTTTAAAGATCCTATGGATAAAAAATTGGAAGGATTGCTAAAAAATATATTTGTTCAATAAGGTTTCCTGCTTCAACCAATCTCGTGCATTATTCCTGTCACCACGGCAGCGTATTTTTGGTTTGAGGAACTAGAAAATTCGCTCCAAAAAGAGACTCCATATGATGAAGTCATGGACAGAATTCACGCACTAAAGTTGGCTAATTCCTTTATTTTGGATGCCGCTTTCCAATTGGCTAAGTTAGCGGCGAAAAATAGTGTGCAATAGTGGCGCGCAGAGCGCTTTGGCTAAAATTCTGGTCGGCGGATGTGTCGTCCAAGAATAAATTGCTTAATATTCCTTTCAAGGGTAAGACCCTTTTCGGGCCGGAATTGAAAGAGATTATTTCAGACATTACTGGTGGAAAGGGACATGCCCTCCCACAGGATAGGCCTTTCAAGGCTAAGAACAAATCTAATTTTCGTTCCTTTCGCAATTTCAGGAACAGACCGAATCCTAACTCTGCGGCCTCCAGACAAGAAGGCAACTCTTCCCAGCCTAAGCCAGCATGGAAACCATTGCAAGGCTGGAACAAGGGTAAACAGTCCAAGAAGCCTGCTGCTGCTACCAAGACAGCATGAAGGGGTAGCCCTTGATCCGGGATCGGATCTAGTAGGGGGCAGACTTTCTCTCTTCGCTCAGGCTTGGGCAAGAGACGTTCCGGATCCCTGGGCACTAGAAATAGTCTCTCAGGGGTATCTTCTAGAGTTCAAGGAACTTCCTCCAAGGGGAAGGTTCCACATGTCTCGCTTATCTTCAGACCAGATAAAGAGACAGGCATTCTTACATTGCGTAGGAGACCTATTAAAAATGGGAGTGATAAACCCAGTTCCAACAGCGGAACAAGGTCTGGGGTTTTACTCAAACCTGTTTGTAGTTCCCAAAAAAGAGGGAACTTTCAGGCCAATTCTGGATCTAAAAATTCTTAACAAATTCCTCAGAGTTCCATCATTCAAAATGGAAACCATTCGGACAATTTTACCAACAATCCAGGAGGGTCAATATATGACTACCGTGGACTTAAAGGATGCGTACCTGCATATTCCTATCCACAAAGATCATCATCAGTTCCTGAGGTTCGCCTTTATGGACAAACATTACCAGTTAGTGGCTCTTCGTTCGGTTTAGCCACTGCTCCCAGAATCTTCACAAAGGTGCTAGGGTCCCTTCTAGCGGTTCTACGACCGAGGGGCATTGCTGTAGCACCTTACATAGACGACATTCTAATCCAAGCGTCGTCTCTTTCCAAAGCAAAGGCTCATACAGACATTGTTCTAGCCTTTCTCAGATCTCACGGGTGGAAGGTGAACGTAGAAAAGAGTTCCCTGTCCCCGTCAACAAGGGTTCCCTTTTTGGGAACAATAATAGATTCTTTAGAAATGAAGATCTTCCTGACAGAGGTCAGAAAGTCAAAGCTTCTAAACGCTTGTCAAGTTCTTCACTCTATTCTTCAGCCTTCCATAGCTCAGTGCATGGAAGTAGTAGGATTGATGGTTGGAGCAATGAACATAGTTCCTTTTGCTCGAATTCATCTAAGACCATTACAACTGTGCATGCTCAATCAGTGGAATGGGGACTATGCAGACTTGTCTCCCCAGATTCAAGTAGACCAGGTAACCAGGGATTCTCTCCGCTGGTGGTTGTCTCACGATCACCTGTCTCAGGGAATGAGTTTCCGCAGACCAGAGTGTGTCATTGTCATGACCGACGCCAGTCTCTTAGGCTGGGGTACGGTCTTGGAGTCTCTGAAAGCTCAAGGTCTATGGTCTCGAGAAGAGTCTCTTCTTCCGATAAACATTTTAGAACTGAGAGCGATATTCAATGCGCTCCTGGTGTGGCCTCACCTAGCAAAGGCCAAATTCATAAGGTTCCAGTCGGACAACATGACGACTGTAGCGTACATCAATCATCAGGGGGGAACAAAGAGTTCCTTAGCGATGAGAGAGGTATCCAAGATCATCAAATGGGCGGAGGATCACTCCTTCCACCTATCTGCAATTCACATCCCAGGAGTGGACAACTGGGAGGCGGATTATTTGAGTCGTCAGACTTTTCTTCCGGGGGAGTGGGAACTCCACCCGGAGGTTTTTGCCCAGTTAACTCAACTATGGGGCATTCCAGATATGGATCTGATGGCGTCTCGCCAGAACGCAAAGGTTCCTAGATACGGGTCCAGATCCAGGGATCCCAAGGCGACACTGGTGGATGCATTAGTGGCGCCTTGGTCGTTCAACCTAGCTTATGTGTTTCCACTGTTCCCTCTCCTTCCCAGGCCTCGGTGATTCTAATAGCCCCTGCGTGGCCACGCAGGACTTGGTATGCAGACCTGGTGAATATGTCATCGGCTCCACCATGGAAGCTACCTTTGAGGCAGGATCTTCTAGTACAAGGTCCGTTTGAACATCCAAATCTAGTCTCTCTCCAACTGACTGCTTGGAAATTGAACGCTTGATGCTATCTAAGCGTTGGTTTTCAGATTCAGTCGTAGATACTCTGGTTCAAGCCAGAAAACCTGTAACTATTAAAATTTACCATAAGATATGGGAAAAATATATCTGTTGGTGTGAATCCAAGGGATTCCCTTGGAGCAAAATCAAGATTCCTAGGATACTTTCCTTTCTCCAAGAAGGTCTGGATAAAGGTTTGTCAGCTAGTTCCTTAAAAGGACAGATATCTGCTCTGTCTGTTTTGTTACACAAACGTCTGGCAGCAGTACCAGATGTACAGGCGTTAGTTAGAATCAAGCCTGTTTACAGACCCATGACTCCTCCTTGGAGTCTAAATTTAGTTATTTCAGTTCTTCAGGGGGTTCCGTTTGAACCCATGCATTCCATAGATATTAAGTTACTATCTTGGAAAGTTCTGTTTTTGGTTGCTATTTCTTCTGCTAGAAGAGTTTCTGAATTATCTGCTTTGCAGTGTACTTCTCCCTATCTGGTATTCCATACAGATAAGGTAGTTTTACGTACCAAGCCTGGTTTTCTTCCAAAGGTCGTTTCCAACAGGAATATTAACCAGGAAATAGTTGTTCCTTCTCTGTGTCCGAATCCAGTTTCAAAGAAGGAACGCTTGTTACACAATCTAGATGTGGTCCGTGCTTTAAAGTTCTATTTAGAAGCAACAAAGGATTTCAGACAGACATCATCCTTGTTTGTTGTCTATTCTGGTAAGAGGAGAGGGCAGAAGGCTACTGCTACCTCTTTCTTTTTGGCTGAAAGGCATCATCCGATTGGCTTATGAGACTGCCGGATGGCAGCCTCCTGAACGTATTACAGCTCATTCTACTAGAGCTGTGGCTTCCACTTGGGCCTACAAGAACGAGGCTTCTGTTGATCAGATCTGTAAGGCAGCGACTTGGTCTTCTCTGCATACTTTTGCCAAATTTTACAAATTCGATACTTATACTTCTTCGGAGGCTATTTTTGTGAGAGAGGTTTTGCAAGCCGTGGTGCCTTCCGTTTAGGTACCTGGTTTGCTCCCTCCCTTCATCCGTGTCCTAAAGCTTTGGTATTGGTTCCCACAAGTAAGGATGAAGCCGTGGACCGGACACACCAATGTTGGAGAAAACAGAATTTATGTTTACCTGATAAATTTCTTTCTCCAACGGTGTGTCCGGTCCACGGCCCGCCCTGGTTTTTAATCAGGTTTGAAAAATGTCTTTCTTTATACACTACAGTCACCACAGCACCCTATAGTTTCTCCTTTTTCTCCTAACCGTCGGTCGAATGACTGGGGAGCGGAGCCAGAGGGGGAGCTATATGGACAGCTCTTGCTGGGTGCTCTCTTTGCCATTTCCTGTAGGGGAACAGAATATCCCACAAGTAAGGATGAAGCAGTGGACCGGACACACCGTTGGAGAAAGAAATTTATCAGGTAAACATAAATTCTGTTTTTCAAAACTTCCCAAAATACTCAATCAAATTTTTGTTTCCCAGATGGAGTGAGGTAGATTCTGAAGTGCTGATCTACAAGATATTGCAATGGATTCTCTTATCTACTTGAGACCTTATTTCCACCTCAGAGAGCATACAAAGAGAACAGAGGGGTAGACAGGAGTTTAAAGCCAGGAAGTGAAAATCTTCTTCCGTTGCGAAGATGTCACAAGCCTCCTAGGTAACATGTCTAGCAATGGCACCCATACTCTTCTCAGAGAACTATGGATGGTGGTGTAAGCTCAAGGAGTTGTTGTACCTCTGTACCTGGACAACATTTTTGTACAGACACCTTCTCTTCAGTTGGTGTCTGAAATCTCTGACAGAACAACATAGACTCAAGTTACAGAAGGCAAGCAGCCCCGATATTTGCCAGGTCTCGAGATCCTCAGGCAACTCTCATAGATAGTAGATCCCAGGTCCTTTAATCTGATGTTCAGGCTAGTAGCCAGTATCAAACGGGAACAAGTGGCAGTTTTTCTAACTGCTCTAATGTGGTGTTGCAGGACTTGGTATGCTGATTGGCTTCAAACGTCCTGCTACTTAAATTTGCAGCTTCCTCTCAGAAAGGGCCTTGTCTCATAAGGGCCCCTTCTTTCATCAGGATCTCAAAACACTAAGTTTGACAACATGCCGATTGATCGCCTAATCCTGGCCTAAAGAGGGTTATTTGATCAGGTTCATGATACCTTGTTTCAGCCAAAGCAACTTGTGATTAAGCGCATATATTGCAATGTTTTGAAAACCTTTCTTTCATAGTGGGAAGTTATTTATTTTTTAATGATTAAAAGGTTACAAACGATACATGCTTTTAGGGACATCTGTATGTGCAGTGATAGCATCTATACAGAGGTTTAAAACAGTATAGTTGGTGTTGGTACAAATTAGAGCATACAATTATACTCTGAGGACATATAAGTTCAAATAAAAACGTGAGCGAATGATGCATATGGATAAAACATTATCAATGCACAAGTCTTATCAAACAACCTGTCCCCAGGTAGGGGATAAACTTGTCTCTGTGATATTTCAATAGCTAATTGTAATACAGTGAAATTCCCACTTAATCTGGCTTTAGCCGATCTGGTTTAGCTAAACACTCTTTATTGTAATATTTTTCTTTTTGACTTTAAGTTTTATTCTTTTTAAATTAAATCTTTTTAACCAACATTTTTGTTGAACCAAACCCCTAGCACCTTGCGTAAACCAACTTTTACATTGGTTAATAGACACAACCAACATTCTGGAGCAACTACAACACAACCATTATTCTGGTTTTGTTTGTGACTAGTTTGGAGGCAACCAACATTCTGGAGCAAGTTGTTCAGCTGTAGCAACAGTTTTTAACACAAGCAAGAACTGTTATTATCCAGTGCACTTTTATGTTGATTGAACAATACCTAGATTTGCATTTTTTTCAGTAAGCAACTATACTTTATACATTACACTGTATTTTTCATTTCCTAACTGCACTAGAATGAATAACCTCAAGCCATGTATTTTATAACAGTAATATGATGTATATCAATAGAAGTGAAATGAAAATATTGGTTAACTGTAAATAATGGTTAATAGAAAAACAAATCGGCATTCAGACACATTATGGAGCAATCAACAATATTGAATCAATTATTTACAAGGTGCGTCATATACTATAAGGCACAACAATTGCAACATTGGATAATAAATATAAATATATATATATATATTTTACATGCACGCGTACACACTAACACATACACACGTGAAACATTTTAAATGCTGTTTTGTGTTGTATTTTCTTCTTGGAACAGCAACTATTTTATTACAATATTCACATAAAATAGCACTATTTAATTATGTTTAAATATATTATTTTTTTTGCATAAAAAGGTTAAAGTAAATGCTGTTTTATTTTCATTTCATAAACAACACATAACTGGTCCACAGAATAAAAAACAAAACAAAAAACAGTCTCGCAAAGAAAGCTACCATATCCTCTATTGGTGGACAGGGATACACCTTACTCGCATAAGAATAAAAAACTATTAATTTGTCAGACTAGAAACTCTATATTACAATGCTGTCTTTTAAAAGCAAAAAAGACCACAGATTACTGCCCCTTTAATGTACTAATCAAGAGGTCATATTTATTAACACTGTTTTGTCTAATAAATGATGTATTTCCATTTGGAGGGGATATATATATATATAATATAGTTTTAGTAGGAATAGTGCATTTCTCCATTAAAATGCTGCTTGAAGTGTTGTCTGCCAGCTGGCCCTTCATGACCTCATACAACTGTTGCAAGAAATGCATTTTTTCATATTTTAAGCTCCCTTGTAAGACCACAAGATATTCAGTGACCTTTGTTTCCACAGGAAAGAGGATTTAAACAAATGGTCTATCACAGTTGTTGGATGCGTATTTCATAGTAACCACCATGAAGTTCACAGCATTTAAGAGGCAAAGAAGCGGAGATGAAAAGATATATATTCAGGAAAGCTGATTATACACAGTTGGTGTATAATCTTTTATCCTGTCATTGGTACCAAAACTTCTGTACCCACCAGAACAAAAGACACTGAATTGGAAATGGTGGGAGCAAGGGACAGTTTGGTTGGCAGCATATTTTCTGGCCCAAAGGCCATGTCAGGGCTCAGTTTGATACCCTTTATGCCTAGTGACAGATGTGAGGTGGATTCTGTGAACGGGAAGTCATTACTAGCATGAGGACAGCATCATATCAAAAGTAAACTGTGATCAGACAAGGTAAAGGCGTAGGGGACGCTGCCGTTTCCCTGCCCTTAACACCTGCCTGATCACTAAGGGGAAGTGTGTTCATATGGCGTGTTTTGCACTTACTCCTTGATGTATAGTCAGGCAACACAAAGGGGAGGGGGGGCTACTGAATTTATGAAATTTTCTTTTAAATTGGATAACAATTTTTTCTTTCTGAAATATTATAGGGGTTGTTCTACAAATGCATGATGATGAAGTATCTTTTAAATATATATATATATATATATATATATATATATATATATATATATATATATATATATATATATATATTTGTAATTATTACTCTGAATGAAATGTTCAATGCGGAAACCATAAGTAAAGTTTTATTTAAATATTAACAGAATGAGTGATTTACTTTTGTATATTAAAATGTACCTAGCATTTGTCTGTTAAAAATAATTTTCTTCATCAATACTACATTTTGTTTAGCTTTTAATTTCATTGTATTTATTTTGTAATTCTGTAGTCACTTTACAGCAGTGATGCTGAATCATTGTCATACTTGTTTTTATGTGCTTTTTCAAGAGCTAGAGTTTAGAGTTGTCAGTGTGAATATATTAAAGGTACATTGGGCAAGATTACATATGAGGCCCGCAAAAGCTGCCAATGCTGATTTTTACGCGGTTTTGGTATTGCATATATGGCGCCGCATATAAATGCGGCGCGTATATTTCACCTGTCGGCCTCTATTTTTACTCCCATAAGCTAACATAGAACAGCGTCGCAAATCGGTACCACGTATTCAGCCCAAGGACTTGCACTGCAAAAATGGCGAAATTTTACTCAATTTTCACCTCGCCACACATAGGCAGGCACAGCAAGTCTTGCACTGAGTATGTGAGCACCGCAACTCCCTGAAAATAGTAACTAACACCTAATGCATGCGCAATATCTATCTACCTGTCCACCGCAATTCCCCCACCGCAATAACTAATAAAGTATATTAACCCCTAATGCGCCAACTCCCACATCACAATAAATGTATTATCCCCTAATCCGCCATTAACCACAACACAATATTCCTAATAAATCTATTAACCCCATCTATTAAAAATAAAAAAAACCCTCATTAAATTAATCTAAAATTACCAAAAATAAGTAA
Organism: Bombina bombina; assembly: GCF_027579735.1. NCBI lineage: Eukaryota > Metazoa > Chordata > Amphibia > Anura > Bombinatoridae > Bombina > Bombina bombina. The sequence goes on along the minus strand of NC_069500.1, from coordinate 261,568,219 downwards.
CATTACAGAAAATAAACAACATTTTCCAAAATAAAAAATTAAACATAATCTTTATGAAAATAAAAAGCCCCCCAAAATAAAAACACCCCCTAATCTAATGCTAAACTACCAATAGCCCTTAAAAGGGCCTTTTGTAGGGCATTGCCCTAAGTTAAACAGCTCTTTTACCTTAAAAAATATTAAGTCCCCCCTCTAACAGTAAAACCCACCACCCAACAACGCATGCGCCGCATATGTAATCTCGGCCATTATAGTTTTAAAAATTTTTTTTTACATGTTGCTGTGTATTGTTTTTTTTTTTCTTTTTTACTATATTTTTTTCTTTCTTTATTTTTTTTACGTTTCCCACACATACTAGTATTTTCATTCTAAGTTGAAACTTTCTTCATTAATCTGCTTCTGACCTGGGAGCATGGGCTCTTTCAGACGCAAGTAGTACCAGTCGCACCCCAACCCACAAATTACTATCGGTTATTTGTAGAGCACCAACAGATTCCACAGCGCTATACAAATATTGTGTTCCTTTACAGAGATATTTGATCTTTAAATTAAAGAGAAACACATTTATGTATAAGGTGACAAGTAAATTGTACATAAAAACTGAGACGCACTCACTGAGACAGAACTAAAGCTAGAAAAACTTCTGTGCTTGTCCACAAGGCCAGTGCCACTCATGGTGCAGTCTTTTTGCACATCAAGCCTTTTCACAGAGAAAAAATATCCTGTAATATATCAGTCTGATCCTGCCCAATGACAGTCCAGCCCCAAAATACCAGGCAATTCTTCTCTGAACAAGACAAACAACAAACCCCAGACGTACGTAAATTGTACTGCCAGCCACACGCTTGTTTTAAGGCATAGTGTTGTATGCAAAGCTAGAATAATATAAAAAATAGTAGCTATAAGGGAATTGTAAGATCCAACCCCTTGTTAAACACTTCTTTAGGTGATACATCAGGCTAAATAAATAGATTTGTAATGCTCACTGTGAGATTTCTGATTAAAAACTTGCTTTTAATATTCTCTTTCTTCAGTATTGTAGGGCATTAAATAATTGAAAAAGGGGTGTCATTTGCATTTCATTAACAAGACATAAGTGCCAAATGAATTAATGAAATATTAGAAATCTCTTGATGAAAGTAAAGCTGGTCAGCTCTCTGGTTCCCTAAAAGACAAGTGTTTACTTGTGCATGTAAACCCTGTTTCCAGATTAAATTTTTACTAAATTTGAAAACAAAATGTTTTTTTTGCTTTTTACCAAAAGGATAAGTTAATGCAGTGTACTCTTAAGTCTTCACTGACATTATACATACGCATTCTTTCTCTCTCTCTCTCTCTCTCTCTCTCTCTCTCTCTCTCTCTCTCATTATATATATGTGTGTAAAACTACAATATACCTATTTCTTTGTTTACTTAATGTAATTTACTATTTACGTGTTGTATGTCCAGTTATACTGATTTTTTATTTGTTTCTGTTATAAATTGTAGTTTATTATTTGTGTAACAATGTTATATATATTTTAAATAATATCCGTGTTTTCTTCTGCATGGTATTTTCACAAGTTTTTCTGGCTCATGCAAGCAGGGAATTAAATTGTTCTCCTTCGTTAGCAGTGTAATGGGTAGCCAGGAGCAGGGGTCAGCAGGAGAACGGGCATCAGTGAGAGTATTCCCTTAGCTCAGGTTTCAGCATAAGTAGATGGAAACGTGAGATAATTAACACTGGACTCGTAAAACAGAATATTCAGTAGAAATAAAAACGTGACACAAATTTGGATTTCTTTGAGAGTTATTAATAGTACATTGGTATAATATATGCCACCCCTTTAATCCCTTCTTGGCCACTGGGTATTTTATCTTACTGCTGTGTACTGCATTGAGCTTCCTTCTTTTAGCAAAGCTCGCGCATGGTAGTTTCCCACAATATGTAGCTTTGGTCTTCTTATTCCTGCTTGTTTGTTTCTGGACAGAAACTACTTGCAAGACCCAAATTGAGTGGATGATTGCACCTTTGTAACAGGTTTATATATTCTATCATTGTATCTGTGTCTTTGCCTTACACATATATTTGTGAAACATTTCAGTTAAGTTGTCAGAAAAGGTTTCACTTGCAACAAATTTCTATGACACCCCCCCCCCCACTTTTTTTATTTTAAAATATTTGTGTTTATTTTAGAAGTATAAAATTGTGAATACTTTTCAATTTTACTGAAAAGTTATTTTTTGCCACTTGGTGGCAGTAAAAGGAATATAATAAAATGTAAGGTTTAAAGTGAACAGCTATTCTTTGTGAATGTTTTATGTATAGACAGTGGATAATAGATTTTAAACCGGAAATGTAGTTTATTATACTAAAGGCCATCTACAGACCCAATTATCAGCATTTACATTTGTTTTAGTTATTAGAAAAATATTGTTACAAAATAGCTTAAAGGAAATTTTAACGTAACATTTTTATTTTATAATGGTCTCATATAATATGTTAATGAAATAAAGTTTTATACTTCATTTTAATGTTAGTTTTAATTTTTTTGTATTTATATTTTTATTGAGGTTCAGCAGATAAGTAATGCAACAATGTAGAAATGTGTATTACATTTTTAATCGCGTTTTTGATTGCTTATTTCTTACAAATATCAATTGAACCATGTATTTTACTTAAGTACATTTTTTTTAAAAAAGATTTTCAGTTTTTAATTAAATTTATTTGCAGTGTAAATAAATATAAAGCAATGGAAATTATATCACGCTATTTTGAGAAACCAATGGCTGCATAGTTTTATATAGACAAAATGTTTAATATAAAGTACAAATTTAGGAACTTGCCACATAGTCTCAAATTAGTCTCACATTTTTACATCCTCCTTTAATCATTGATATGGTATATTTAGTTTCTGCAAAGACATCTGTTAGATGTATATTGCACCTTATGACATATATATGTAAAGCGTATAGTAACGTTTGCTTGAATGTAGTATTTTACTGTATACAATTCAGAGATATTATGCACAAAGAAATAGTTGGAAAATTTTCAGCAATGACATGTTTTTCCTTAAATCATACAATTGATTACTTTTTACTTAATATAATTCTAGGGCATATTTTCTAATGAAAATTGTTCATTATAGGTCACTCTCTTTGGAATTGTCTTTAATTAGAAAAAGTTACACTCAGTGGAAAGTGAAATCGAGGAACATAATTATAATCTTGTATAGAAAAGCAATATTACCATTTCTCTGAGTGTTTTATTCTTTTGATTTATATAAGAACTATTTTGCATGATTAAAATTGGCTGAATCAATGAACAACATAGCACTAGCCTGGCTCTGTTTGCATTTTTAAAATGATATATATAATTAATATATATATATAATTAATATATATATATATATATATATATATATATATATATATATATATATATATATATATATATATATATATATATATATATATATATATATATATATATATACATACATACACAGATAATGTAAAAAGGCAAATAGGTAACCTGAAAATATTTCTGTAGAAGTTTTTGTTGCAGTCTGTTATAGTTGTGATATCATGCCCCATAAAAAGGATATATAGTCTCACACAATAGTCCTTGAAGGATTTCTAGAGTAGCATTCTTAGCAAGCAGACCACTTCCTTAATCGCTATTTGGAGAGCATATACAAAAAAAATAAAAAAATTCTGCTCCACTCTTTTTTTTTTTATGGTTGTGTCCAAACCACCTGAACACTAAGTAGGTTTGAACCCGCTGCAGCAAAACATGCTTGCAGACTTTGTGCAGAATCCTGGGCACCCAAGTGTCATGATTTTCTATTCTTTCTTGATTTTCATAGGATGTAGGTTTTCTTAAGAATAATTAAAATTAACACAATAATACATTTAAGGGTAGCCAAGTTCTGTTTTCTATCAGGCTGTGTTCTTTTAAAAGATGTTTTGGCATATAAGAACTATTTTGAATTTCTTCATCTCTGTAGCCTCCGTTTTTGTGGAAGCACAGTGTTGATGAGTAGTTTCATTCATTCCTAAGAAATGTGCTTTATTTTTCTCTTGCTGTTATCATAACATTTTTTTTCCTAGCATTAAAACCATCAGTTTTGTGTTCATTTTTAGAAAGGTGAATATCTTGGTTATGCCTCGTATGCACTATCCAATAAAGACTGACTCTTTTAAGTAGGACTGAATAGAATGCCAAAAGCCTAAAATCTTACAGGTTTGTATGACTTCTTCAGGACAGGCAGAATCCCTTAGCCTAAAAAACTATCACTACCTATAGCCAAACTAAAATATACCTTTAATAAACTTATGATGTTATAAAGTTAAGCTTTACCTGCAAGCCTACTGCAAAAATATTCAATATTATATATATTTAAGTTGGCTCTGATAACATTTTTTATTAAAAGCCTGATAATGTTCAGCTTGCGCTATCATGGAACTGACACACGAGCAGGTGATTTTGAAAGGTAAGTGAATTTTTGTCGCCTGTTTAAAGCATCTTGCTTGTTGGGATTTTTTATGTCCCTTTACCAAGTTATTAGTGGAGCAGAATCCTTTCTTAAGATATGTCTCCCTTTCCTAATCCACATTATTCTGAATTTTTCACATGGTCATTAAATTTCGGGGTTACATGCTACAATAGGGTAAATTAAAATTGCTTTAAAGTAATCTTTGAAGAAAAATATATATATTAAGACCATCCCGTGCATATTTTTTTATCTTAGAATGCTTGTGCAATAAGCCCTCTTATATGTTTTATTAAACAGTTTCTGATGCCAGATGCTTACACGGCATTTTGCCACTTGTGTTTGTCAGTGCATAAAAATAGAAAAAGTACTTAATAAATAATAATAATAATTATATATATATAATATATATATATATATATATATATATATATATATATATATATATATATATATATATTATTATATTATTTAGAGAAATTCACTGATCTAAATAAAATAAACAAATTAGGCTTGTTTTTAAAAAGGGCAATACAGATAACTATATATTAATAATAGAAAAAATATTATAATGAACAGCTAATTTTATTGCACACAAAGACTGTAGGTAACATTTTCTATGTTTTTGTTGATCTTCTTAGGTGGCAAAACAGCTTAATATCAAATTACTGCAAAATACTGTATTTTTGCACAAAATACAAAATTGACTATTTGCATATAAGTATTTCCAAGAAAAAAATTATTTTAAGAATAGTTTGAGTTGGAAAAAATAGTACTGCAAATTTGAATTTTATTTTAGTATATTCCTTTTAAATTTTCTTCCTCTGTTAGCTTAGCAATTTTTATAAAGCATTTTTAGGAAGCAGACATTTAGTTGTCACAGAATTTCTAAAGGGCCATAACTACACGATTTTCAGAGACTTTATCGTGTAAAGCTGCTTTATTGTTTATGAAACTCATTTCTCAGCAGGAGAGAACTTAACTATCTGAGTTGTATTATATATATATATATTTTTAAAGCAAGTATTGAGTTCTGTTTCGACAGGAATGCATTTGACATTTACTGCAGCAAAACCAGTGTTTTCACATTGTGAACATTTTTTTATTTTTATTTAGAGTAGTGGTATTAAAGGGCCATGAAATCAATGCTGTTAATCCATTAAAGCAAGCCATTTTTGTAATTTTGGACATTTTACATTTTTTTTAAGGTACAAGTAAATTTTTATAGGAATCCCAAACAGCTCTAAATTTCCAGTTTGAATAATTTTCGAGTTACATTCTATTCATTTGGAGAGTGCTGATGGGGTGTATATAACCAGCATTATGAGCATGCTTGCAAAGAGACTTTGCATGTTTGTTTCTATATCAATGACTGGTCATGTGCACAAGTTTACGCTCAAGCAGTGATTACTTTCCCAAGAAGCGTCTTTGCAAGCCTAAACCAGCTTCAAAAATATGCTTGAAGCATTCCTGTGAGGACTCTGATCTGAACCGCTTCAAGCTCCGACAGGTTAACATTGCATGAACACTTATGAACAGATTCCTCGTCTGAATGCTGCCTGTATCTACAGGCTAATGGTGTTGGCATCTTCCACTGCTCACCAAGAGTAAGGGTCTCCACAAATAATGCAATGGTCTGCCTTGGTTGTAAAAGAGAACCAGCTACTGATCTGTTGTTGTTGTTTCCTGGTAGAGAGCTTCTCTTTTTGGATGTATTTAAATAATGACTCTGTGAAAGTCTCTCTAAGCGTGTTGAGGGAAAACAGACATGGACTCCCTGCCCAATGTGCTTAGAGAGATGTGGCTGCACCTCACTGACGAGGCACAAAGTAGGCCAAAACTATCGTCTGTTCGAAAAATTAGATTAAAATCCTTCACTATGCAGAAAATGTTGAGAAAATAACTACTTGTGTAGCCCATTAACAAATCTTGTTAACAACTTTTTACTTCAAACCGTGTTTAGGCAGATTCCCCTTAAGCCATTGCATTGTTATACACGCAGCTAAGCTTAAAAATTGTGGGTACAGTGATTGAAGCAAAAAGGTAGGTTATTGTGAACTCATTCACATATCTTACCCAGAATAATTTGTTGCATAGGCGACAATGTAGCCAAAGGTTTTCTCTGGGTAAAGCAAGACTTCTAATTTGTCCAGATTTTTTAATGGGCTACACAATGAGTTATTTTATCTAAATTTTTTGTGTGTGTATGTGTGTGCGTGTGTGTATATGTACAGTATGTTATATATATATATATATATATATATATATATATATATATATATATATATATATATACATATATATATATATATATATATATATATATATATATACATATATATACACACACAAGGTAGGGAGAGGTTAGGTACTCAAACAGAATTCTCTCACGGAGAGTGAAAGGGAATAAAATTTTAGTAAAAATATATAGAAATGTCCTGCTGAGATTTAACCAGCTAAAAGGCTCTGGTGCAGACCCTCTATAGAGATTATAATTCAAATGGTAAAGGGAGAAATTCAGAAGTCAAAATAAGATTCTGAAAAATGAAAGGGATTTCAGCACTCTTTTTTTTTTTACCCCAAAATTACACAGTATGTTGTATATAGACTGGAATATTTCACAGAGATGACTAATGCACATACGGGTTCAGCAAAAAAATATAGGTTTATTAACAGTGGACACAAGACATATACAAATTTAAAATGAAAATTCAAGCACCTATGGTGTGCTACACACCAAAAACCTATACCGCTGCGGTAGGTAACAAAAGAGAACAGGCAAGCTTGCCAAAAGTATAAGGTACACAAAGAGATCTTGTAGACATGTATGGTGACATATGAACAAGTAAGTTTCTTTGTATATACAATTAATGCCTGAGACCAATCAAAATCTGAAATATAAGGCATAGTAGAATTGTAGGCCAAAAAGTTAAATATTATGGCATCAATATTCCATATGCAGAAAGCCAAGATGCTTTGTTATACATGTAGATGTTGCAAACAGAGATGTTATATGAAGTAATACGACATGTCTCCAATCTGTGAAATGGCAATTTCAATCAAACTCACACAAGCTGATAACTGGTAAGCGGCTGGAAAATGAGTTAAAGACGTCCTCTAGTATCCAATAAATCCAAGGCTAATTGAGTCAAGAGCCATCACAGCAGGTGAATAGGTAAGTAGACTGTTAGTTCACTGGTGCAGGGATAGATACATTTGTAGCATCCTGGTTTCACATTTTCTAGCCAAGTCTTAGCTTTTTAACAATGTAGCTGTTTTTTGTAAAATATCTTAAAATATCCTTAAGCAATCTCCCTCGTCTGTATCCTATTCTGGGGGCCTCCATCTTACCAAAGGGAGTGTTTCATCACTGCAGAATATCTCCCAATTCTCTGAGTATATGGCCGAACTCATTTTTATCTGCTGAGTAAGTCCTCGCCAGAGTCATCTTATCTGTGTTCTCTCCATCTGTTTTCTTATTACTGGCATCACTATCTTCCAATGAAGAAATATGTTCAGTAATTTATTGTGATAACCTCTCTGTAAGAAGCGTTGTCTCATTTCTTTAACTTGGATCTCTGCTAGCTTCTCATCCGTATTATTATTTTTTAACCCTGATAAACTGTGATTTTAGGGCAGGCGGAAGACAGTATGATGCATCTAGCAGAGAGTTTTTATCTGTGGGTTTTCTGTATAATGTTGTACTCAACTTATTATCCTATTTGTAAATCTTTAGGTCCAGAAATTCTATTTCCATTCGGTTGTAGTTCATCTTGAACTTCAGTGTTTCGTGTTCTGTATTTAGCTCGTTGAACCACACTTGCAAATCTTCGCGGCCTGACCAAACTACTAGCAGGTCATCGATATATCTTCTGAAGTAAACAATTTCTGACCTTTTGAAAGCAGGTTGTTCCATTATTCTCAAACTCTGACATAAACAGGTTAGTGTACGATGAGACCGTACTGGACCCCATTGCAGTACCCATAAGTTGAAAAAGCTCAATAGGTGGACCCACATATGGGTATTTCAATAGCTGTCTTCTCACTGCTGCCAAGCCTTCTTGATGACGAATAGCTGTGTATAAGCTAGTGACATCTAGTGTCACTAGCAGATCTTCTTTTATGTTGAGATTTCTCAGTGACCTGATGACATCACTAGAATCCTTTATGTATGTGTTCATGTTCTGAACCAGAGGTTGTAATAAGCTATCCACGTATACAGCCAGGGGTTGAAGTGCTGATTCTACCACAGAGACAATAGGACGACCAGGTGGTCTTTGTAGATCTTTATGGATCTTTGGTAGCTTGTAAAAGATGGGGGTCTTCGGGTGGTCAACTTTCTTCTGTTAAGTGTGATCAGTCTACGGGTCATCATTACTTCTGGGATATTACTCCTCCCCAACAGGAAGTGCAAGAGGATTCACCCAGCAGAGCTGCATATAGCTCCTCCCCCCTACGTCACTCCCAGTCATTCTCTTGCACCCAACGACTAGATAGGATGTGTGAGAGGACTATGGTGATTATACTTAGTTTTATATCTTCAATCAAGAGTTTGTTATTTTTAAATAGCACCGGAGTGTGTTATTACCTCTCTGGCAGAGTTTGAAGAAGAATCTACCAGAGTTTTGCTATGATTTTAGCCGGAGTAGTTAAGATCATATTGCTGTTTCTCGGCCATCTGAGGAGAGGTAAACTTCAGATCAGGGGACAGCGGGCAGATGAATCTGCATAGAGGTATGTAGCAGCTTTTATTTTCTGACAATGGAATTGATGAGAAAATCCTGCCATACCGATATAATGTCATGTATGTATACTTTACACTTCAGTATTCTGGGGAATGGTACTTCACTAGAATTACACTGTAAGAAGTACATAAAGCTGTTTAATAACTAGAAATTATGTTTAACGTTTTTGCTGGAATGTAAAATCGTTTTCATTTGCTGAGGTACTGAGTGAATAAATGTTTGGGCACTATTTTTCCACTTGGCAGTTGCTTAATCTTTTTTCTGACAGTTTCTGTTCTCTCTCACTGCTGTGTGTGAGGGGGAGGGGCCGTTTTTTTTGGCGCTTTTGCTACGCATCAGAAATTTCAGTCAGCAGCTCATTGTATTTCCTGCATGATCCGGTTCATCTCTACAGAACTCAGGGGTCTTCAAAACTTATTTTGAGGGAGGTAATTTCTCTCAGCAGAGCTGTGAGAATTATAGTTAACTGACATAAAAAACGTTTATTCTGTAATTTTTTTCCTGCTTTCAGAATTAGTTATATTTGCTAATGGGATTAAACCTTTGCTAAAGTTGTGTTGTTTACAAGGATTGAGGCTATAACTGTTTCAATTTATTAATTTTCAACTGTCATAGATCTTCTGTGCTTCTTAAAGGCACAGTACGTTTTTAATAATATTCTAATTGAATTGTATTCCAAGTTGCAAGTTTATTTGCTAGTGTGTTAAACATGTCTGATTCAGAGGAAGATACCTGTGTCATTTGTTGCAATGCCAAAGTGGAGCCCAATAGAAATTTATGTACTAACTGTATTGATGCTACTTTAAATAAAAGTCAATCTGTACAAATTGAACAAATTTCACCAAACAACGAGGGGAGAGTTATGCCGACTAACTCGCCTCACGTGTCAGTACCTGCATCTCCCGCTCGGGAGGTGCGTGATATTGTAGCGCCGAGTACATCTGGGCGGCCATTACAAATCACATTACAAGATATGGCTACTGTTATGACTGAAGTTTTGGCTAAATTACCAGAACTAAGAGGTAAGCGTGATCACTCTGGGGTGAGAACAGAGTGCGCTGATAATATTAGGGCCATGTCAGACACTGCGTCACAGGTGGCAGAACATGAGGACGGAGAACTTCATTCTGTGGGTGACGGTTCTGATCCAAACAGACTGGATTCAGATATTTCAAATTTTAAATTTAAGCTGGAAAACCTCCGTGTATTACTAGGGGAGGTGTTAGCGGCTCTGAATGATTGTAACTAAGTTGCAATACCAGAGAAAATGTGTAGGTTGGATAAATATTTTGCGGTACCGGCGAGTACTGAGGTTTTTCCTATACCTAAGAGACTTACTGAAATTGTTACTAAGGAGTGGGATAGACCCGGTGTGCCGTTCTCACCCCCTCCGATATTTAGAAAAATGTTTCCAATAGACGCCACCACACGGGACTTATGGCAAACGGTTCCTAAGGTGGAGGGAGCAGTTTCTACTTTAGCTAAGCATACCACTATCCCGGTGGAGGATAGCTGTGCTTTTTCAGATCCAATGGATAAAAAATTAGAGGGTTACCTTAAGAAAATGTTTGTTCAACAAGGTTTTATACTGCAGCCCCTTGCATGCATTGCGCCGATCACGGCTGCAGCGGCATTCTGGATTGAGTCTCTGGAAGAGAACATTAGTTCAGCTACTCTGGACGACATTACGGACAGGCTTAGAGTCCTTAAACTAGCTAATTCATTCATTTCGGAGGCCGTAGTACATTTAACTAAACTTACGGCGAAGAATTCAGGATTCGCCATTCAGGCACGCAGGGCGCTGTGGCTAAAATCCTGGTCAGCTGATGTTACTTCTAAGTCTAAATTGCTTAATATACCTTTCAAAGGGCAGACCTTATTCGGGCCCGGGTTGAAAGAGATTATCGCTGACATTACAGGAGGTAAAGGCCATGCCCTGCCTCAGGACAAAGCCAAAGTTAAGGCTAGACAGTCTAATTTTCGTTCCTTTCGTAATTTCAAAGCAGGAGCAGCATCAACTTCCTCTGCACCAAAACAGGAAGGAGCTGTTGCTCGCTACAGACAAGGCTGGAAACCTAATCAGTCCTGGAACAAGGGCAAGCAGGCCAGGAAACCGGCTGCTGCCCCTAAAACAGCATGAATTGAGGGCCCCCGATCCGGGATCGGATCTAGTGGGGGGCAGACTTTCTCTCTTCGCCCAGGCTTGGGCAAGAGATGTCCAGGATCACTGGGCACTAGAGATAATATCTCAGGGATACCTTCTGGACTTCAAATACTCTCCTCCAAGAGAGAGATTTCATCTGTCAAGGTTGTCAACAATCCAGACAAAGAAAGAGGCGTTTCTACGCTGCGTACAAGAGCTCTTGTTAATGGGAGTAATCCATCCAGTTCCACGGTCGGAACAGGGACAGGGGTTTTACTCAAATCTGTTTGTGGTTCCCAAAAAAGAGGGAACTTTCAGACCAATCCTGGACTTAAAGATCCTAAACAAATTCCTAAGAGTTCCATCGTTCAAGATGGAGACTATTCGGACAATTTTACCTATGATCCAAGAGGGTCAGTACATGACCACTGTAGATTTAAAAGATGCTTACCTTCACATACCGATTCACAAAGATCATTACCGGTACCTAAGGTTTGCCTTCCTAGACAGGCATTACCAGTTTGTGGCTCTTCCATTCGGATTGGCTACAGCTCCAAGAATCTTCACAAAGGTTCTGGGTGCTCTTCTGGCGGTACTAAGACCGCGGGGAATCTCGGTAGCTCCATACCTAGACGACATTCTGATACAAGCTTCAAGCTTTCAAACTGCCAAGTTTCATACAGAGTTAGTACTGGCATTTCTAAGGTCACGGATGGAAGGTGAACGAAAAGAAAAGTTCACTCGTTCCACTCACAAGAGTTCCCTTCCTGGGGACTCTTATAGATTCTGTAGAAATGAAGATTTACCTGACAGAGGACAGGCTAACAAGACTTCAAAGTGCTTGCCGCACCCTTCATTCCATTCAACACCCGTCAGTGGCTCAATGCATGGAGGTAATCGGCTTAATGGTAGCGGCAATGGACATAGTACCCTTTGCACGCTTACACCTCAGACCACTGCAACTGTGCATGCTAAGTCAGTGGAATGGGGATTACTCAGACTTATCCCCTTCTCTGAATCTGGATCAAGAGACCAGAAATTCTCTTCTATGGTGGCTTTCTCGGCCACATCTGTCCAGGGGGATGCCATTCAGCAGACCAGACTGGACAATTGTAACAACAGACGCCAGCCTTCTAGGTTGGGGTGCCGTCTGGAATTCTCTGAAGGCTCAGGGACAATGGAGTCAGGAGGAGAGTCTCCTGCCAATAAACATTCTGGAATTGAGAGCAGTTCTCAATGCACTCCTGGCTTGGCCCCAGTTGACAACTCGGGGGTTCATCAGGTTTCAGTCGGACAACATCACGACCGTAGCTTACATCAACCATCAGGGAGGGACAAGAAGCTCCCTAGCTATGATGGAAGTATCAAAGATAATTCGCTGGGCAGAGTCTCACTCTTGCCACCTGTCAGCAATCCACATCCCGGGAGTGGAGAACTGGGAAGCGGATTTCTTAAGTCGTCAGACTTTTCATCCGGGGGAGTGGGAACTTCATCCGGAGGTCTTTGCCCAAATACTTCGACGTTGGGGCAAACCAGAGATAGATCTCATGGCGTCTCGACAGAACGCCAAGCTTCCTCGTTACGGGTCCAGATCCAGGGATCCAGGAGCAGTCCTGATAGATGCCCTGACAGCACCTTGGGACTTCAGGATGGCTTACGTGTTTCCACCCTTCCCGATGCTTCCTCGATTGATTGCCAGAATCAAACAGGAGAGAGCATCAGTGATTATAATAGCACCTGCATGGCCACGCAGGACTTGGTATGCAGACCTGGTGGACATGTCATCCTGTCCACCTTGGTCTCTACCTCTGAAACAGGACCTTTTGATTCAGGGTCCTTTCAAACATCAAAATCTAACTTCTCTGAAGCTGACTGCTTGGAAATTGAACGCTTGATTTTATCAAGACGTGGGTTTTCTGAGTCAGTTATTGATACCTTAATACAGGCTAGGAAACCTGTTACCAGAAAGATTTACCATAAGATATGGCGTAAATACCTATATTGGTGTGAATCCAAAGGTTACTCTTGGAGTAAGGTTAGGATTCCTAGGATATTGTCTTTTCTACAAGAAGGTTTAGAAAAGGGTTTATCTGCTAGTTCATTAAAGGGACAGATCTCAGCTCTGTCCATTCTGTTACACAAACGTCTGTCAGAAGTTCCTGACGTCCAGGCCTTTTGTCAGGCTTTGGCCAGGATTAAGCCTGTGTTTAAAACTGTTGCTCCACCATGGAGTTTAAACCTTGTTCTTAATGTTTTACAGGGCGTTCCGTTTGAACCCCTTCATTCCATGGATATAAAGTTGTTATCTTGGAAAGTTCTATTTTTATTCCAAGTTCTTTTTATTGAAAATAAATCAAGCATAATACAAGCCATAAGAGTGGATTGGTACACATGGTAAAGAAAACCGTCATAAATGTTTGAGAAAGAAAAAGAAAAGAAGAGGCATGGTCCAATTTGGCTTATACCTGTGGAACATATTAAATTTCACAAATGATTCTCGCATATTAAGTGAAGTAAAAGTACAGAAGAAAAATTCTAGATTATAACACATAGGTAGGTCTAACTTTTCTATTAAATATCGATCAAGGGTCGTCCTGTCTGCGGCGTGTCCACTCCGGGTCGCCGGTTTATGTCTGGTCTCTCATTTATGTGTGAAAGGTAGTGATCCCAGAGGGCATGGGCCTCTATGAACGGATCTCTATTGTTATTTTTGTATGAACTAAACTCCTCAAGTTCAATTAGTTCAGATACTTTATCTCTCCACCTCTGAGGGTTTGGGGGAGTGTGTAGTTTCCACTGTTTGGCTATAATGGATTTAACGCTATTTATCATTATTTGGAATAAAATTTGGTGGGCTTTAGAGGTCAATTTCTTAAACTTATTAAGTAGGAAGACTAGGGGGTCTAAAGGGAGTGTGCACTCCAGAGCCTTCTCCATTTCTCCAATACAATTTCTCCAAAGTTGGTTGATAACGTTGCACCACCACCACATGTGACCCATGCCACTGCCAGTGTGTCCGCACCTCCAGCACCTATTTGGGATTGTTGGGTAAAGTCTGTGCAGGCGTTTGGGAGTAAGATACCAGTTATGTAGTATTTTGTAATTTAATTCAACCAGGTAAGCTGAAGAAGAGGAGGACTTGGTGTTTCTGAAAATATCTGCTGCTGTATGTGGGAGAATTATAGTACCAAGTTCTCTTTCCCACGACTCAATTGAGGGGGGAAGGGCACCTGGTGGCGGCTGTGTTAGGATAGAATGTATCCTGGATAGAGTGTGCTGTTGTGGATGTTTTGCCGTATATAATTTCTCGAGGTTCGTAAGGGGTCTTAGCATGTTGTTGCAATATTTGTGGGTCAGTATGTAGTGGCGAGTCCGTCTGTAGTTGAACCAGTTCTGGAATAACGAGAAGCCCTGATCCTGTAGGAGTGTTTGGGACATTAGCTGGTCATGGCTAGATATCTGGTGCAGTTCTATTTCAATAATATTTCCGTCCAGCCCACATGCCCCACTAAGATCAGTAACTGAAAATTCACTGTTATGGGTCAGTGACGTCAAAGGTGAGGGGTTGGAAGAGAGAAGAGGGTTTATTCTATTTGCATAATGCCATTGTTCTAGTGTTTCTCTGGTTATCGGATTTGCAATGTTTTTGGTAAGCGAGTGGAAGTTTGGATGCCAGCAGACGGCTGAAAGAGGTGTTTCTGGGTTTAAATTTTGTTCTATCTCTATCCATCTCTTTTGTGTTTTATGGGTCCTCCAATCCAATATACGTTGAAGGAAAATAGCCGTCCTATAAAGAGCAATGTCTGGTACACCCAACCCTCCCCGTTCTCTCGAGCGCATCATTGTTATTTTGTTTATTCTGGGTTGTCCACCCCTCCAAATAAATGAGTGGAATAGCTGTTGAATCTGAATAATGTATCTATTTGGAAGCGGTATTGGTAAGGTCTGCATAATGTAGAGTAATCTCGGAAAGGCGTTCATTTTGACCGTGTTAATCCTCCCTAACCATGTCAATCTCCTGGAGTTCCATGAGGAGAGGTCCCTAGCTAGGGCAATTCTGATTGGGATATAGTTTAATTTATATATCTTGTCCATGTCCTCCGCCAACTGGATTCCCAAGTATTTTATGGATTTCTCACACCATCTAAATGGACAAATTTGGGCTATCTGGGGTGTCATCCACTCTGGGAGAGAGACTCCCAGAATTTCAGATTTTGTATAATTAATAAGGAAATTTGTGAGTTTGTTAAATATCTTTAGTTCTTCCATCAGCGGGGGCATGGACCTGATAGGATTAGTAAGAGAGAATAGGATGTCATCAGCGAACAGGGAAAGTTTGTATTCCCTGTCCCTGATAACAATACCTGTGATGTTTTTGTTAAGTCTGATTCTGGTGGCGAGGGTCTCCAGAAAGCATACGAATAGCAGAGGGGAGAGGGGGCAGCCCTGACGGGTACCATTAGTTATCTGAAAGGGCTGTGAAAGAATACCATTTAGGGTTATTTTGGCACTAGGACTTGAGTACAGAGCGAAAATTCTCTGTAGCATAATGTCTCCAATTCCAAATGACCTCAGTGTCATCTTGAGAAACTGCCAATTTACTCGGTCGAAGGCCTTCTCCGCGTCTGTGGATAACCACACCGCGGGAATGTCCTCGACCTTAGTATGCCAAATTAAGTGCAGATTGCGGACCGTGTTGTCTTTGGCCTCTCTGTTTGGTATGAAGCCAACTTGGTCCTGATGTATTATGGAGGGAAGAATTAGGTTTAGTCTAGTGGCCAGTATTTTAGCGAAAATTTTTAAGTCACAATTTAATAACGAAATTGGCCTATAATTGGGAATGGCGTCAGGAGATTTGCCTGGTTTTGGGATGACTGTAATGTGGGCTTGTAGAGCTAGGGGCGAAAAGGGTTTGTTTTCATCTATTTCTTGAATGTAGGACAACAGGTGAGGGGCCAAGGTGTTTTTAAATTTATTATAGTACGCCGATCCGAAACCATCTGGTCCCGGGGCTTTACCTGTCGGGAATGAGGATATGGCGTCCTTGACCTCTTTAAGGGTAATTGGTGAGTCAAGGGCCGTCTGTTGTTCTGTGGTGAGGGATGGAAGCTGTAATTGGGCTAAGTAGGCAGATATTTCCTGTTCAGTGGGGTTGGACCCTGCGTCCTCTAAGTTGTATAACCCTTCATAGTATTTTCTAAATTGGTCAGCTATGTCTCTTGAGGTCGACCAGGTCTTCCCTTTAGGGTCTTTTATTGTCATTATGTGGCGTTTGTTGTTGCGTTGGCGTAATAGTCTGGCTAGTAATTTGCCCTGTTTGTTGTACCCTTCATAAAATGTTTTTTTGAGAAACAGCGCCGCCCTCTTGGTTTCATGACCCAAGAGCAGGTTGAGCTGGTCTCTTTTATGTTGTAGGCTAGTAAGAAGGGATGAGTTACTTGGAAATTTTTTGTGGATATCTTGTAGTTTACCCAGGTCATTCAGTAGGGCAGTCAGGAGTTGGGTTTTTTGTTTGTTTCTTGCTGCTTTTAGTGCAATAATCTCCCCTCTAATAACGCACTTATGCGCCTCCCATATAGTTTGTGCAGTAACATCTTGTGTGCTATTTGTGGTGAAATAGTCGGTAAGTGCCTTGGTAATCTGTATGGGTATGATCGGGTCATGAAGTAGTGTTTCGTCAAGTTTCCAAGTCCTATCATGTCTTTGTGAGGTAGGCCATCTGAGGGAGCAGCTGACCAGGGCGTGGTCCGACCATGTTATAGGAGAGATATCTGTATGTCTGACTAGTTCTAAGCTGGTTACATCAATAAATATGTAGTCTATTCTCGTGTAGACCCGGTGGGGGTGGGAGTAGAATGTGTAATCTTTTGTGGTAGGATGGGAAATTCTCCACATATCATGTACCGCTAAGTCAGCTAGGTGGGCCCTAAATGAGCGTAAGAGTTTCTGGGGGGCAGAGGAAGCACCTCTTGAACAGTCTAACTCCGGATCTATTGCTATATTATAATCCCCTCCTAGAATAAGGCTACCTTTGGAATAGTCAAGAATGGCTTTTTTGACGGTGTGATAAAATTGCGGTGTAGCGACGTTAGGGGCGTAGGTGCTAGTGAGTGTCACCATTTTATTGTAAAGCTTGCCCGTCACTACAATGAACCTCCCTCCCTTGTCTTTATGTACTTTTATTGGAGAGAATGGGATATTCTTTTTGATAACAATGCCAACTCCATTGTGTTTAGTGGAGTTGGATGCCAGGAACACCTGCCCATATTTATTGAGTGACATTAAGGGTTCCCTTCCTCTTTTAAAATGGGTTTCCTGGAGAAGAATTATATCACATTGGAGTCTCCTGTATTCTCTAAATGCCATAGACCTTTTGTGGGGGGAATTCAGGCCCTTAACGTTGTGAGATATTATTTTAATTTGTAATGGATCGTCTATCATAGTGTGTGAGTGAAGTGAGAAAGTGCTTTTTGTGTATTATGAGAGACCCAGAACGTGACATACCCTGCATCAAGGCTTCCCGGAGTGAACAGCACAGAAGAGCGAGCCTCGTACCTTTGAGAATCAATACCTAAGGAGAAATAACAACAACATCTCAAAAACATGAATCTGATTTGTGAATCACATTTAGCTGATCTTGTAAGAGTTATAGCTGTAGCATTGTAGACACTAATTTTAAAACTTAAGAAAGAACATTTTCGTAAACATATTTCTAACTTGCAATTGTAAATGTACAACATCTGGTATATCATTTACTATTTGCTAGGGGGACGAGTGGTGTCAATTAACCATCAGAGATTATTTATAGTGGTCTCTGAATTTAGTGCGAAAACTGGGGAGATTATAGAGTGGAACATAGGTAACAATTAGAACAGAAGCTTAAGGGGGGAACTACAATAAGCCTCCACGAATTTATGAATACCTGAGAGTAACCTGGTTGTGAGCAAATATGCTTCAAAGGAGCACTTCAAGTATGTTTAACCTTAATGGAATGAGCTGTGATGAAAAAGCAATAACAAAAAGAAGAAAAGGGTTAAGATAGAAGCCAATTAAAATTAGCACTGGTGGTCTTGTCTCATTTAGTGATTGAAGCACAGTCAACAAAAGTCCCATTTTAGGTTTGGTTGTCAAGTTCCTTGTGGGGGAGTTGGGCCAGTTTTCAATCTCTTTGCTGGGACTTTGGACCAAGTAGGTCGTTGTTCTTTAGGTCTTTCTCCATGACGATCCTCAGGTGAAACCTGGTTGTCTAGGACTTTTTCTGAGGGAGCCTCAAAAGTAATATTAAGCTTTTTAGATAGAGTGTCTAAGTCATTGAAACTTTTATAGATTATTTGGGATCCATTGTGATTAATGATGAGGCTAAAGGGGTAGCCCCACCTGTATCTGATATTGTTATCCTGAAGTTTTGAAGTGATGAATCTAATTTCCCTCCTTCTCTGAATAGTTTGAGGGCATAAGTCCTGGAAAATTTGTAATGAATGGTTATGAAAGGAGATAGACTGCCTAGATCTGGCAGCCTGCCAGATTTCTTCTCTTGTGGTGAATTTCAGCAGTCTAAGAATAACGTCCCTTGGTGGTGCTGGGGGTTTCTGAGGGGGCCTCAGTGCCCTGTGTATCCTCTCGATGTCTTCAGAGGCCAGTGGGGGGGATCTAGGAAGCAGAAACTGGAACAATTCTTTGACATAGGATTTTAGCTGCTCTTGGGGGATCTCCTCCGGGATGCCTCTTATCCTTAAGTTATTCCTCCTCCCTCTGTTGTCTAGGTCTTCCAGTTTATCCTGCAGGTTTTGTATGATGGAGTCTTGTATAGAAAGCTGATGGATGTTTGAGCTGACCAGATTGTTTAGGTTGTCCTGGCCATCTTCTAGGTAGTCAATCCTAGATCCCATTTCATTTAAGTCTTTTTTAAGATCTCTTATTTCATTTTTAATGAAGGACTTGAGTGATTCTATATCTGTCTTGGAGGGTAGACTAGCTATCTGAGACTGGATGGAAAGCAGGGAGTCCCTCTGAGTTACTACTGTGTCTGTGGTTGTTTCTGTTATGTGGGCCTCAGAAGTTTGCTGTGTTTCTGTTCCTTGGCCTTCTTGTGTCAGGAAAAATGTGGAGACCGAGGGGGTCTGGGCAGAGGTTTTATTTGGCTTTTCTGGCTTGTTGCCTTTTTTAGAGGTCATTTTCTTTGTTAGTGGTGGGCTGTACTGTGATGGAGGATCAAAGTTGTGGGTGTTAGGATAGAGTAGCCTCCTTTCTAAGCCCTCAGTGAGAGTTGCTGTGGTTGAGTTTAGGTTAGGCTGGATCAAACCGTGTGTCTGAATGTGAAATAAAGTTATTAGGGTATAAGGGTGGGTTCGACCTGATCTGGATTGCCCTCTAGCCCTCCAGCCACTATACCAGCTGTAGCTTATGTTAAATTGAAAATGTTCAGGATGTTAAAATGAGCAGCTACCAGCCGACAGATCTAGATAGTTTCGATGTCACTTTTGCCCCAGGCTGTTCCTTCAGAGCTGCAGCGAGGAAGCCGTGTGCCACTGTTGCCTGTATGGGCCTGAAGTTTCAGTATGTCAGTCTTATGAAATGGGGCAGGGAGCTCTCCGAAGTTTTAATTAGGGCCCAGCGTGGCGGCAACTCTGTGCTGTAATGGTAGCGCCCACGTGGTTGGTAGTTATGTTGGAAAGACCTAGGGCCTGGTGGGGCAGTATAGTGACTGATGATATAAGCGGATCTTCCCTCAGAACACCCCAATAGTGGCGTCCAGGTTATATTATGTGACCCTCGAGCACTCCACCACAACCCCTGATGCCTTCGTTACCGGGCGGTACCTGAATCTGTTGTTTGCGGTTGTCCCTCTGCTCCGATTGTCTGTAGGTTGCCTTTCCGGAACACGGCTCTCACTGCAGATTAAGCCTGGTGGTAGGTGTCACAAAGGGGCAAGCGTAGGTGCAGCGGCGAAGCAGCCGTGGAGTGCCGTTGTGGTTTGCTTTCAGCGTGGGTTTCAAAGATGGCGACCGCTTCAGTTATGTCTCTCAATTTCAGGCTGTGTAGGGACCTGCAAAATCACTTCCAAGCCCAGCAATAAGACCAGTGATGTTAACGGGCTGTTCCACATTAGTTGTGATATAATTTGATCCCAGTTTTCGTTTGTTCTTAGGCTCTGATGGTTTGACAGCTACGGAGCTCTCTCACACTGCGGCCATGTCCCAGCACGGCGTAGCTCCGCCCCCGGAAAGTTCTATTTTTAATGGCTATTTCCTCGGCTCGAAGAGTCTCTGAATTATCAGCCTTACATTGTGATTCTCCTTATTTGATTTTTCATTCGGATAAGGTAGTTCTGCGTACTAAACCTGGGTTCTTACCTAAGGTAGTTACTAACAGGAATATCAATCAAGAGATTGTTGTTCCTTCTTTGTGCCCAAATCCTTCTTCGAAGAAGGAACGTCTACTGCACAACCTGGATGTAGTCCGTGCTCTAAAATTTTACTTACAGGCAACTAAGGAATTTCGACAAACGTCTTCTCTGTTTGTCGTTTACTCTGGTCAGAGGAGAGTTCAAAAAGCTTCTGCTACCTCTCTTTCTTTTTGGCTTCGTAGCATAATTCGTTTAGCTTATGAGACTGCTGGACAGCAGCCTCCTGAAAGAATTACAGCTCATTCTACTAGAGCTGTGGCTTCCACTTGGGCCTTCAAGAATGAGGCCTCTGTTGAACAGATTTGCAAGGCTGCAACTTGGTCTTCGCTTCATACTTTTTCCAAATTTTACAAATTTGACACTTTTGCTTCATCGGAGGCTATTTTTGGGAGAAAGGTTCTTCAGGCAGTGGTTCCTTCTGTATAAAGAGCCTGCCTATCCCTCCCGTCATCCGTGTACTTTTGCTTTGGTATTGGTATCCCAGAAGTAATGATGACCCGTGGACTGATCACACTTAACAGAAGAAAACATAATTTATGCTTACCTGATAAATTCCTTTCTTCTGTAGTGTGATCAGTCCACGGCCCGCCCTGTTTTTAAGGCAGGTAAATATTTTTTAATTTATACTCCAGTCACCACTTCACCCTTGGCTTCTCCTTTCTCGTTGGTCCTTGGTCGAATGACTGGGAGTGACGTAGGGGGGAGGAGCTATATGCAGCTCTGCTGGGTGAATCCTCTTGCACTTCCTGTTGGGGAGGAGTAATATCCCAGAAGTAATGATGACCCGTGGACTGATCACACTACAGAAGAAAGGAATTTATCAGGTAAGCATAAATTATGTTTTCAAATACGCTTATGTTTGCTGGTTTATTCAATTGTAATTAAAGACATCTGTCAAGTATTCATCTATGTCCTTCTTGAACCTTTGAGTAGGGTCTCTTGGTAGTTATCCTCTTTTTTTATCTCCTCTGTCGTGGGGTCTGCCTCTTATGATGCCCCCTCCTCGGGTGGGGGCGCCCCCTCCACCGTTTGATCTTATCGTTACTCCTCTTTCGTTCTGTGAGCATACTGGGATATTCTATTCTGGTGTTGTATCAGAGTCTGTACCCGATCCAGAGCTATTAACTGTGGTTAAATTCCAAGGTCTCCTTGCTCTGAATCTTTTCGGGCGGTAACTCTCTTAAGGTTTTAAAAGCCACTTATAAACCTTTTAAAGGCAGTAAGTTCCCCTTGATACTGATCTAGTTGTGTTCGTAGTTTGCTCTCCCAATCCTCTTTCTGTGATGATGTTGTTATGTTCTGTGGTGTATTGTTCTATCTCTGTCCTCACTTGTGAGAGTAGAATCCTTACTTTAGCATCAGATCCAGTGCACACTTATTTAAGATATTACACCACCTTTCACAGAATGTGGGGTTAATTCTACCTAGGGTTGGGACATTTTTAACCCTAAAGCCCCTTGGTATGTAGCATTTTCTATGGTACTCTGGTAGGTATTGTCCTTGCAATTCCAGATATTTCTCCCTTTTCTTCAGTTTTAGAAGATGTGATAGTATGTGTGTAACTGGTTTATCAGTTGGTCCTGTAGTTAAGGTATGAATTAAGATCCCAACAGCATCTTCATCAGTATATTGAAATATATTGGCCCCTTGGATAATAGCCCCCTTTGTCTTTACTGAAACTGCTGTAGCTGATGGTGCAGATTGTGACATATTTAGAAAGCGACAGTCAAGTATATTTAAGAATCCAAAAGGTTCGGGTGCTTAAAACTAAAAAATATCAATACAGCACGTATGGGTTTAGCACTCACAATATAACTCGATATAACAAAGTCTCCTTGAATTTGAGACTTTGATACCGAAAGGCCTTAATTCCAAGACTGAGTAGCATAGCTTTCTGTAACATTCTTTTTTGCTTGTCAAATTGAGAGTATGTTTGATGGCTGGTAATAGACCGACTGAGTCTGTATTTATTTGTGGTTTTAGCCCCTATGCTTTATAATCTTGTAATTTTGTAGCGCTTTCATACCATATGGAGCATCTGTCCTTGATACACTGGATTACCTATTTGTTGATTTCCTTTAAGTCTAGAGTATTTATACGTTAATTTCCCCTGTCTTTTGATTGTAGTAATATACTTAATACTTATGTCCTATATAGAATCTTAGTTGTATTAAGGTTGGGGAATTGAGGTATAGAAGCACAATAGGACATCACATGTTTATTATGTATTCGGCGGCTAGTTGCTAGGTTAAAAATAATTTTAGTATTTTGGTGACGTCGGCAAGACACTGGGTAACTGCCGCTACATAAGTTATATTTGTTCACAAGTTCGTTGGAGAAGAAATATCACAAGTAATCTGCTGACTGTTCACATATTTGGAGATGTCACATTGTGGTATTAGTTCTCGGCACAGGCTTTTAGATTGTGTGCAGTGCTTGGTTGCTAGGCAACATAGATTGGTTGGTTGGTTGGTTTGTTTGTTTGTGACGTATGCTATGCGCCGTACATCGCTGCTTGAATACACACGAGGTGATTAGTGATAATGGTTATCACGTGTGGTGAATAGGGTATATAAGATTGGGATTGTGCATTTGTTATTTGTATGAGTCTGAGGACGTCACACTGTTAATAAAACTTTTTCCACTTTAAACCCGGTGAGTGCCTGCCTTTATTGGAGTATGTGTGTGTGTGTGTGTGTGTGTATGTATGTATGTATGTATATATATATATATATATATATATATATATATATATATATATATATATATATATATATATTAATGTTCATAGGGATTTGCACTCTCACCTCTTAATATATGAGCCAGGGTGTCAGGAACAGCAATATCCAATTCCATGTAATAGATCCGCACTTGCTGGCCTTTAAAAAACAATAGTTTGTTGTTTACAGTGACGTTTCGGGGAACAGGTCTGATGAAGGGGTCAGTTGGCTCCCTGAAATGTCACACAATACACAATAAAATATTGTTTTTTGAAAGTCCAGCAAGTGCAGATCTATTACTTGGAATTATATACAGTTGTGATCATAAGTTTACATACCCTGGCAGAAGTTATGATTTCTTGGCCATTTAATATGAATGATAACACAAAAACATTTCCTGGTGATTGTGGCCTGATAACATGCACACAAGTTGACACAAAGGGGTTTGAATGGCTATTAAAGGTAACCATCCTCACCTGTAATCTGTTTGCTTGCAATTAGTGTGTGTGTGTTTAAAAGGTCAATGAGTTTCTTTGACTCCTGACAGACCCTTGCATCTTTCATCCAGTGCTGCACTGACGTTTATGGATTCTGAGTCATAGGGAAAGCAAAAGAATTATCAAAGGATCTGCGGGAAAAGGTAGATGAACTGTATAAAACAAGAAAGGGATATAAAAAGCTATCCAAGGAATTGAGAATGCCAATCAGCAGTGTTCAAACTCTAATAAAGAAGTTGAAAATGAGGGGTTCTGTTGAAACCAAACCACGGTCAGGTAGATCAACTGAAAATTTCAGCCACTGCCAGGAAAATTGTGATGCAAAGAAAAACCCACAAATAACTTCAGGTGAAATACAGGACTCTCTGAAAACATGTGGTGTGGCTGTTTCAAGATGTACAATAAGGAGGCACTTGAAGAAAGATGGGCTGCATGGTGGAGTCGCCAGAAGAAAGCCATTACTACGTAAATGCCACAAAGTATCCCACTTACAATATGCTAAACAGCACATAGACAAGCCTCAAACCTTCTCCAAAGTCATTTGGAGTGATGAGACCAAAACGCTGCATTTGGAGAGGAGTCAACAAGGCCTATGATGAAAGGTACACCATTCCTACTGTGAAATACGCAGGTGGATCGCTGATGTTTTGGGGATGTGTGAGCTACAAAGGCACAGGAAATTTGGTCAGAATTGATGGCAAGATGAATGCAGTATGTTATCAAAAATACTGGAGGAAAATTTGCATTCATCAGCCCGAAAGCTGCACATGGGACGTACTTGGACATTCCAACATGACAATGATCCTAAAGACAAGACCAAGTCGACCTGTCATTGGCTACAGCAGAATAAAGTGAAGGTTCTGGAGTGGCCGTCTCAGTCTCCTGACCTCAATATCATTGAGCCACTCTAGGGAGATCTCAAACGTGCAGTTCATGCAAGACAGCCCAAGAATTTACAGGAACTGGAGACTTTTTACCAGGAAGAATGGGCAGCTTTACCATCTGAGAAGATAAAGAGCCTCATCCACAAATACCACAAAAGACTTCAAGCTGTCATTGATGTTAAAATGGGGCAATACACGGTATAAAGAACTGGGGTATGTAAACTTTTGATCAGGGTCATTTGGGTAGTTTCTGTTGTCATTATGATTTTTATGATTTAAAGAGTTAACACAGTTGATTGATAATAAATGGCTTCAGCCAAACACTAACCATGAGTGAAAGAAATGTTTTTGTCTTATCATTCATATTCTCTGAAAAATGGCCAAGAAATCCTAAATTCTGCCAGGGTATGTAAACTTATGAGTACAACTGTGTATATGTATGTGTGTGTGTGTATATATGTATATGTGTGTATATATGTATATGTGTGTTTTATGTATGTGTGTGTGTGTGTGTATATATATATATATATATATATATATATATATATATATATATATATATATATATATATATATATATATATATATATATATATATATGTGTGTGTGTGTGTATACACATGTACACACACACATACACATACACTCACACACACACACACACATATACAGTGGATATATATATATACACACATACATATACGGTGGATATAAAAAGTCTACACACCCCTGTTAAAATGTCAGGTTTCTGTGATGTAAAAAAATGAGACAAAGATAAATAATTTTAGAACGTTTTCCACCTTTTAATGTGACCTATAAACTGTACAACTCAATTGAAAAACAAACTGAAATCTTTTAGGTAAAGGGAAATAAAAATAAAAAAACTAATATAATATGGTTGCATAAGTGTGAACACCCTTAAACTTATACTTTATTGAAGCACCTTTTGATTTTATTACAGCACTCAGTCTTTTTGGGTGTGAGTTTTTCAGCATGGCACATCTTGACTTGGCAAGATTTGCCCACTCTTCTTTGCAAAAACACACTAAATCTGTCAGAATGCGAGGGCATCTCCTGTGCACAGCCCTCTTCAGATCATCCCACAGATTTTGAATTGGATTCAGGTCTGGGCTTTGGCTGGGCCATCCCAAAACTTTACTCTTCTTCTAGTGAAGCCATTCCTTTGTTGATTTGGATGTATGCTTTGGGTCGTTGTCATGCTGAAAGATGAAGTTCCTCTTCATGTTCAGCTTTCTAGTAGAAGCCTGAAGTTTGGTCCCAATATTGTCTGGTTTTTGGAACTGTTCATTATTCCCTCTACCTTGACTAAGGCCCCAGTTCCAGTTGATGAAAAACACCACCATGCTTCACTGTGGGTATGGTGTTCTTTTGGTGATATGCAGTGTTGTTTTTGCACCAAACATATCTTTTGGAATTATGGCCAAAAAGTTCAACCTTGGTTTCATCAGACCATAACACCTTTCCAACATGCTTTTGGGAAACTTCAGATGTGTTTTTGCAAATTTAGCCGGGCTTGGATGTTTTTTTTTGTAAGAAAAGGCTTCCGTCTTGCCACTCTACCCCATAGCCCAGACAAATGAAGAATACGGGCGATTGTTGTCACATGTACCCCACAGCCAATACTTGCCAGATATTCCTGCAGCTCCTTTAATGTTGCTGTAGGCCTCTTGGCAGCCTCCCAGACCAGTTTTCTTCTCGTCTTTTCATCAATTTTGGAGGGACATCCAGTTCTTGGTAATGTCACTGTTGCACCATATTTTCTTCACTTGATGATGACTGTCTTCACTGTGTTCCATGGTATATCTAATGCCTTGGAAATTCTTTTGTACCCTTCTCCTGACTGATACCTTTTAACAATGAGATCCCTCTGATGCTTTAGAAGCTCTCTGTGGACCAAGGCTTTTGCTGTAGGATGCGACTAACAAAATGTCAGGAAAGACCTACTAGAACAGCTGAACTTTATTTTGGGTTAATTGGAGGCACTTTAAATGATGATTGATGTGTACTGACTCCTTTTTAACATGATTTTGAATGTGATTGCTTAATTCTGAACACAGCTACATCCACAGTTGTAAAAGGGTGCTCACCCTTATGCAACCATATTATTTTATTTTTTTATTTTCCTTTACTTAAAAGATTTCAGTTTGTTTTTCAATTGAGTTGTACAGTTTATAGGTCACATTAAAGGTGGAAAAAGTTCTGAAATGATTTATCTTTGTCTCATTTTTTTACATCAGAGAAATCTGACATTTTAACAGGGGTGTGTAGACTTTTTATATTTTATATATATATATATATATATATATATATATATATATATATATATATATCTCTATCTATCTAATATTTTTTTTTTTCTCCAACATTGGTGTGTCCGGTCCACGGCGTCATCCATTACTTGTGGGAATATTCTCTTCCCCAACAGGAAATGGCAAAGAGCACAGCAAAAGCTGTCCATATAGCCCCTCCTCAGGCTCCGCCCCCCAGTCATTCTCTTTGCCGCTCTGAACAAGTAGCATCTCCACGGGGATGGTAAAGAGTATGTGGTGTTAGTTGTAGTTTTTTATTCTTCTATCAAAAGTTTGTTATTTTGAAATAGTACTGGTATGTACTATTTACTCTGAAACAGAAAGAGATGAAGAGTTCTGTTTAAAAGAGGAGTATGATTTTAGCAGCAGTAACTAAAATCAATTGCTGTTCCCACGCAGGACTGTTGAGCCCAGAGAACTTCAGTTGGGGGGAACAGTTTGCAGACTTTTCTGCTCAAGGTATGACTAGCCATTTTTCTAACAAGACTGTGTAATGCTGGAAGGCTGTCATTTTCCCTCATGGGGATCGGTAAGCCATTTTCTTAGACTTAGAATAAAGGGCTTATTATGGGCTATTAACTGGTGGACACTCTTAAGGGCTAAATCGATTGTTTATTTAAGTTATTATTTAAAGTTTGAAGTGGATTTCACACTTTTTATTATTTGGGGAACGTTTTTAATGCCAGGCACTAGTTAAGACACCTTCCCAGTCAGGAAGGGCCTTTCACTGTAGTAGGCAGAGCCTCATTTTCGCGCCATTATTGCGCAGTTTCTTTTGAGTGCAGTGCATGCAGCTGCATGTGAGAGGGTCTGGTTTCCACTGAAAACGTTCCTAGAAGGCTGAATTGGTATCGTATACCCCCCTGGGATAGGTGAAGTCGCAACAAAGGCTGTGGCTGGGACTGTAGTGGGGTTAAATTGCAAACGGCTCCGGTTTCCGCATTTTAAGGGTTAACAGCTTGAAAATTGGGGTGCAATACTTTGAATGCATTAAGACACTGTGGTGAAAATTTGGTAAAGATTGGATAATTCCTTCATAGTTTTTCACATATTCAGTAATAAAGTGTGCCCTGTTTAACATTTAAAGAGACAGTAACGGTTTTGTTTAAAAACGGTTTTTGTGCTTTATTAACCAGTTTAAGCCTGTTTAACATGTCTGTACCTTCAGATAGATCATGTTCTGTATGTATGGAGGCCAAGGTGGTTCCCCCTTCAAATGTATGTGATAATTGTGCCATGGCGTCCAAACAAAGTAAGGACAGTACTGTCACATTTAGTAAGGTTGCCCAGGATGATTCCTCAGATGAAGGAAGTAGGGATAGTTCTGCATGTCTATACCAGTTATGCCCGCGCAGGCGAACCCTTGTACTTCTAGCGCGCCAATGCTTGTTACTATGCAACAATTGACGGCAGTAATGGATAACTCCATAGCTAATATTTTATCCAAAATGCCAGCTTTTCAGAGAAAGCGCGATTGCTCAGTTTTAAACACTGTAGAGCAGGAGGGCGCTGATGATAATTTATCTGTCATACCCTCACACCAGTCTGAAGTGGCAGTGAGGGAGGGTTTGTCAGATGGAGAAATTTCTGATACAGGAAGAATTTCTCAGCAGGCAGAACCTGATGTTGTGACATTTAAATTTAAATTAGAGCATCTCCGCGCATTACTTAAGGAGGTGCTATCTACTCTGGATGATTGTGACAATCTGGTCATCCCAGAAAAATTGTGCAAGATGGACAAGTTCCTAGAGGTCCCGGTGCACCCTGATGCCTTTCCGATACCTAAAAGGGTGGCGGACATAGTGAATAAGGAGTGGGAGAAGCCAGGCATACCTTTTGTCCCTCCTCCTATATTTAAGAAATTGTTCCCCATGGTCGACCCCAGGAAGGACACATGGCAAACAGTCCCTAAGGTCAAGGGGGCGGTTTCTACACTAGCCAAACGCACGACCATTCCCATTGAGGACAATTGTGCTTTCAAAGATCCTATGGATAAAAAATTGGAGGGATTGCTTAAAAAGATTTTTGTACAGCAAGGTTACCTCCTTCAACCTATTTCGTGCATTATTCCTGTCACTACAGCGGCGTGGTTCTGGTTCGAGGAACTGGAAAAGTCGCTCAGTAGGGAGACTCCATATGAGGAGGTCATGGACAGAATTCACGCACTTAAGTTAGCTAATTCCTTTATTTTAGACGCCACTTTGCAGTTAGCGAGATTAGTGGCGAAAAATTCAGGGTTTGCAATTGTGGCGCGTAGAGCGCTCTGGCTAAAGTCTTGGTCGGCGGATGTATCTTCCAAGACAAAATTGCTTAATATCCCTTTCAAAGGTAAGACCCTTTTTGGGCCAGAATTGAAAGAAATTAATTCAGACATCACTGGGGGAAAGGGCCATGCCCTCCCACAAGATAGGCCTTTCAAGGCTAAGAATAAGTCCAATTTTCGTTCCTTTCGCAATTTCAGGAACGGACCGGCTTCCAACTCTGCAGCCTCTAGACAAGAGGGTAACGCTTCCCAGACTAAACCAGCTTGGAAACCAATGCAAGGCTGGAACAAGGGTAAACAGGCCAAGATGCCTGCTGCTGCTACCAAAACAGCATGAAGGGGTAGCCCCCGATCCGGGACCAGATCTAGTAGGGGGCAGACTCTCTCTCTTTGCTCAGGCTTGGGCAAGAGATGTTCAGGATCCCTGGGCACTAGAAATAGTCTCTCAGGGTTATCTTCTAGAATTCAAGGAACTACCCCCAAGGGGAAGGTTCCACATGTCTCACTTATCCTCAAACCAAATAAAGAGACAGGCATTCTTACATTGTGTAGAAGACCTGTTAAAGATGGGAGTGATACACCCAGTTCCAACTATGGAACAAGGTCAGGGGTTTTACTCAAATCTGTTTGTAGTTCCCAAAAAAGAGGGAAACCCACAGACCAATTCTGGATTTAAAAATTCTAAACAAATTTCTCAGAGTTCCATCGTTCAAAATGTAAACCATTCGAACAATTTTGCCTACAATCCAATCATCATCAGTTCCTAAGGTTCGCCTTTCTGGACAAACATTATCAGTTCGTGGCTCTCCCATTCGGACTAGCCACTGCTCCCAGAATTTTCACAAAGGTGCTTGGGTCCCTTCTAGCGGTTCTAAGACCAAGGGGCATTGCAGTGGCACCTTATCTGGACGACATTCTAATTCAAGCGTCGTCTCTTTCCAAGGCAAAGGCTCATACAGACATTGTTCTAGCCTTTCTCAGATCTCACGGGTGGAAGGTGAACGTAGAAAAGAGTTCCCTGTCTCCGTCGACAAGAGTTCCCTTTTTGGGAACAATAATAGATTCTTTAGAAATGAAGATCTTCTTGACAGAAGCCAGACAGTCAAAGCTTCTAAACGCTTGTCAAGTTCTTCTCTCTATTCTGCAGCCTTCCATAGCTCAGTGCATGGAAGTAGTAGGGTTGATGGTTGCAGCAATGGACATAGTTCCCTTTGCTCGAATTCATCTAAGACCATTACAACTGTGCATGCTCAGGCAGTGGAATGGGGACTATACAGACTTGTCTCCAAAGATTCAAGTAGACCAGATGACCAGAGGCTCACTCCGTTGGTGGTTGTCCCAGGATCACCTGTCTCAGGGAATGAGTTTCCGCAGACCAGAGTGGGTTATTGTCACGACCGACGCCAGTCTATTAGGCTGGGGCGCGGTCTGGGATTCCCTGAAAGCTCAGGGTTTATGGTCTCGGGAAGAGTCTCTTCTCCCGATCAACATCCTGGAACTGAGAGCGATATTCAATGCTCTCCGGGCTTGGCCTCAACTAGCGAAGGCCGGATTCATAAGATTCCAGTCAGACAACATGACGACTGTAGCTTACATCAACCATCAGGGGGGAACAAGGAGTTCCTTGGCGGTGAGAGAGGTATCCAAAATCATCAAATGGGCGGAGGATCACTCCTGCCACCTATCTGCAATCCACATCCCAGGAGTAGACAACTGGGAGGCGGATTATCTGAGTCGTCAGACTTTCCATCCGGGGGAGTGGGAACTCCACCCGGAGGTGTTTGCCCAGTTGATTCAATTATGGGGCATTCCAGACATGGATCTGATGGCGTCCCGTCAGAACTTCAAGGTTCCGTGCTACGGGTCCAGATCCAGGGATCCCAAGGCGACTCTAGTGGATGCATTAGTGGCGCCTTGGTCGTTCAACCTAGCTTATGCGTTTCCACTGTTCCCTCTCCTTCCCAGGCTTGTAGCCAGGATCAAACAGGAGAAGGCCTCAGTGATTCTGATAGCTCCTGCGTGGCCGCGCAGGACTTGGCATGCAGACCTGGTGAATATGTCATCGGCTCCACCATGGAAGCTACCTTTGAGACAGGATCTTCTAGTACAAGGTCCATTCGAACATCCAAATCTAGTTTCTCTGCAGCTTGGAAATTGAACGTTTGATTTTATCCAAGCGTGGGTTTTCAGATTCAGTGATAGATACTCTGGTCCAAGCCAGAAAACCTGTGATTAGAAAGATTTACCATAAAATATGGAAAAGATATATCTGTTGGTGTGAATCCAAGGGATTCTCCTGTAGTAAGATAAAAATTCCTAAGATCCTCTTCTTTCTCCAAGAAGGTTTGGATAAGGGATTGTCAGCGAGTTCTCTAAAAGGACAGATTTCTGCTTTATCTGTCTTGTTACACAAACGACTGGCAGCTGTGCCAGATGTACAAGCATTTGTACAGGCTTTGGTCAGAATCAAGCCTGTTTACAGACCCTTGACTCCTCCTTGGAGTCTAAATTTAGTTATTTCAGTTCTTCAAGGGGTTCCGTTTGAACCCTTACATTCCATAGATATCAAGTTACTATCTTGGAAAGTTCTGTTTTTGGTTGCTATTTCTTCTGCAAGAAGAGTTTCGGAATTATCTGCTTTGCAGTGTAATACACCCTATCTGGTGTTCCATTCAGATAAGGTCGTTTTGCATACTAAGCCTGGTTTTCTTCCGAAGGTTGTTTCCAACAGGAATATTAACCAGGAAATAGTTGTTCCTTCTCTCTGTCCGAATCCAGTTTCAAAGAAGGAACGTTTGTTACACAATTTAGATGTAGTTTGTGCTTTAAAGTTCTATTTAGAAGCAACTAAGGATTTTAGACAAACCTCATCTTTGTTTGTCGTTTACTCTGGTAAGAGGAGAGGACAAAAAGCTACGGCTACCTCTCTTTCTTTCTGGCTGAAAAGCATTATCCGATTGGCTTATGAGACTGCCGGACGGCAGCCTTCTGAACGAGTAACAGCTCACTCCACTAGAGCTGTGGCTTCCACATGGGCCTTCAAGAACGAGGCTTCTGTTGATCAGATATGTAAGGCAGCGACTTGGTCTTCTCTGCACACTTTTGCCAAATTTTACAAATTTGATACTTTTGCTTCTTCGGAGGCTGTTTTTGGGAGAAAGGTTTTGCAAGCCGTGGTGCCTTCTGTTTAGGTAACCTGATTTGCTCCCTCCCTTCATCCGTGTCCTAAAGCTTTGGTATTGGTTCCCACAAGTAATGGATGACACCGTGGACCGGATACACCAATGTTGGAGAAAACAGAATTTATGCTTACCTGATAAATTACTTTCTCCAACGGTGTGTCCGGTCCACGGCCCGCCCTGGTTTTTTAATCAGGTTTGAAAAATTTCTTTCTCTATATACTACAGTCACCACGGCACCCTATAGTTTCTCCTTTTTTCTCCTAACCGTCGGCCGAATGACTGGGGGGCGGAGCCTGAGGAGGGGCTATATGGACAGCTTTTGCTGTGCTCTTTGCCATTTCCTGTTGGGGAAGAGAATATTCCCACAAGTAATGGATGACGCCGTGGACCGGACACACCGTTGGAGAAAGTAATTTATCAGGTAAGCATAAATTCTGTTATTCTCAAACAGATAAACTGCCGGTAGCAGAGGTGCAGACAGATATCTAGTAAGAGGCGCCACACAAAATAGAAATAAAAGTAAAAATGAATGATATTCATAATATATGAAAAAAATATATCTAAAAATATAAAAAGGTACTGTAAAATATCAAATATAAAAAATAAGATATTTGGTGGATACCTATAAATGCAAAATAAAATATAATAATAATATAATAATAAAGATAATAAAAAAAACTTAAAAAAAACAATCAATTTACGGATATGTGGCAATGTCCACACAGTGATAATCAGTATAAGAGAAATAATAATAATAGTAAAATATTAATAGTCCAACTTGGAAGTATGTGGCAAAATCTAAGCAATAATTGGCAGACTACAAACAAATAATAAATCAGTGTAACAAGATGCGGATATTTAGCAATGTCCACACAATCATTTCCAAGAAATCAATCAAAGTCACATATTACAGATATGTAGCACAGTCCAAAAATAGTATTCAGGCAGCTCCTCTGGCATGTCGTGCCCCGACACAATATGATGATCTAGAACAAAAGAGACAGAGGGCGTCACATAGTGCAGATAAATGAGGATAAAGAAGGCTGAGGGGATATGCAGATGTACAGTATCCTACTCACTTGGCTGTAAGCGCTGATGTGCAATACAAACAGGCCGAGTCCAAAGAGTCGCTCGGCAGACCCTCCAGACACCTGGAACAGATGGTCTTTGTTATCCAGGCAACCAAACCTCCAGGAGGCAGGGGGGTTCCCCAAAGGCTTCTATGATGTTAAGCACTGTTTGTTGAGTAGAGGTATAGTTGCTGCTAGTAAGATAGCAGTAAGTAGAGCAGGGGTGCAATAGTAATTCTGCACAAAATCCACAGCAGCTTCGAAAGTAGACAATAGTGCAGCAGCAGAGTAACAAAAAAAGATTGTTTAATACAGTTTAAAAGTATAAAAACAAGCAACGCGTTTCTCCGTGTCCCAGCACGGTTTCATCAGGCTATAAACTTGGTATACAATGCTGCTACACTTTATAACAAATATTGGCCAATCGGCATCTAGTGAAATAACACACCCACATAAAGCACAGCTGTTACGTATCATAACAATTACTCATGCAGAAGTCTTATCGCCTAAGATAGGATTACTTGACTCACAAGTTTCAAGAATATAATCTATTACATACTCAACGGACAGCAGAATACTATCAATCAGAAGATAATTATATGATATATATTTTATGTTATGTTTTATAGTTGTTATGTATGCATATGCCTTTCTATATTGTTTACGGGTGCGTGGTGAGAAAGGGGAGTTGTCCAATAGAAGAGGGGCGGATATTCTTTACTAGACAATGTCTCATGGATATCCAATTAAAACCAAGTGGGTGTGATCGATTTCGCAATCAAAAGTTTGCAAACACAAAACATATCCCCAGCAGTGTCACAAATAATACATTCTAACACAGCCAGGCAACACCACTAAAAAGCCAGCCACACTCTATCGCATTCATCCCAGATGTAGATACACAACCCCACAACATCTGTCTAGGTACGCCCAGTACATCGTGTTAAACACACCCAGTTCAGATGTGTCACTCGGGACCGGACCAATCACAGCATCTCAAAACACTATCGCAGTGAAGTGTAGATCTATAATAATAAAAAAGAACATAGATTATCAGTATCCAATTAAAACATATTACAAGTGTCTATAAACGTATACAGCACATTCGTGAATAATACGTGCATAAATACGTGTAGCGGGAGTCTGTAAACATACATAACAGCTTCCTAAGAGTGCTGTTTTGCAAAAATAAGGATGAAGCTCTCCAAAATGCCCAATTATTTAATGCTTTATTGGAATAAGTGCAGAGTCATGCAGCCACAACGTTTCGGGGAGCTATGCCCCTTAATCATGTGGTAAGTGATAATACAGGTACACCTGTTTAAATAGCTTTCACTGGGATTTTAACCCTTACAATCTTATGAAATGCATACTATAAATGTAACAGCACCATCTACTGGTCAAAAACAGGTATATACAAGTACAAAAATTTAAAAACATACAGCTATGAAGCCTGTGAAAGAGGATCACATATAAAAAAAACTATAATGTAGAGAAAATTTCATCCAACTAATAATAGATATATTGCATTAGCAGGTCAATTTGCAACAAAAACAATGTGCTGAAGAATTTATGAACACAAGAGCAACATCAGTTCAATAGAATACAGACCAATCATTCTCTCTATTCAGCCCCCTCGGCTCCAGGGTATCCAACTTAAAAATCCAATAGGATTCACATTGTTTCAAAAGGATATCTCTATTGCCCCCTCTTCGGGGAACCTTGATTTGTTCGATAACCTGGAACCTGAGTTGGCTAATATGATGTCCTACTGCTAAAAAATGATAAGCAACTGGTGCTGTTAATATCTTGCACCTAATGTTGCTCTTGTGTTCCGTTATTCGATCACGTATCCTCCTTGAGGACTCGCCAATATAGGCTTTCCCACATGGGCATTTAATCATGTAGACAACATAATTACTGTTACAAGTAAAATAGTCTCTATAGTAAAATTTGTAACCACTATGTGGATGTAAAAAATAAGGACTTTTCACTATAGAAATACAGTTGCTACACCCAAGACAGGGGAAACAGCCTAAACTTTTCTTTGTGATATACTGTTGCACCGATGTTTTACCAGAGCCAATGTCAGCTTTAGTTAAAGCATCTCTCAAGCTTTTACTCCGCTTGTATGCTGGCATCGGCATTTGGTCAAATTCAACAACTTCCGAATTGCAATTTTTCAGGATATCCCAGTGTTTCCTAATAATTCTCCAAACCTGATCACTCTGTCTAGAGAATTCAGACACAAAAATCATTCTCTTAGAATCTTTTTTGACAGACCGACCAGGCTTTAACAATGTCTCACGATCCAATTGAGACACCTGATTAATGGTGTCTACAATGAGATCCTTAGGGTATCCACGTTGCAAAAACATGTCACCCATTTCTGAAAGTCTCATGGGCACTTTGGATTCCTCTGCAACAATGCGCTTAACTCTAAGCAATTGGCTCTGTGGTAAGGATCTGATCAAGGTAGGATAATGTGCACTATTGTACAACAACAGATTATTTCTGTCTGTCTCCTTACTGAAAATGTCTGTTTTAAAATTACATCCATCCTTTAGAACAGTCACATCCAAAAAGTCAATAGACATTTCACTGTAGGTAAGTTTAAACTTTATGTTGTTGGTCGAATTATTCAACTCCTCAACAAAAAGTTTAAGGGCTCCAACGTTGCCCAGCCATACTCCAAATATATAATCAATGTAGCGCCACCAGGTGGCGCCACATAATTAGGGGCAACGTTGGAGCCCATGGCTGTACCCTGCAGCTGTAAATAAAAATGATCTTCAAACAGAAAATAATTATTAAAGAGTGTTATTTCTAACAGCTGCAGAGTCAACCAAATCTGTGAACCAGAATACAAACCAGAAGTGAAAAGCACATGTTTAACAGCTCCCAGCCCACTCTCATGGGAGATAGAAGTGTAAAGACTTGCAACATCCAGACTGAAAAGAATAAACTTATCAGTCTGGAGCTGTAAGTTGTTCAACTTGACCAAAAAGTCATTGGTATCTTTGATAAAAGTGCTTGACTGCTCAACCAGGGGTCTCAATAGTTTATCCAAAAACCCAGGGCTGTGCATGTTACAGGGTCATAGGATGTGTACCTGGTCCGGCCTGAGAGTGCTGACCCCTTCCGTGTTTTGTATATGTCTGGGGAGATTACATCAGCCTGTGCACCCTTCATTTTTTCACAGTGGTTTGATTGTGAGCCTGCATTGTGTGGCTGTTTAGGGACCCAGGTTTTTGGAAGAGACCTTGACATGGTACCTAAGCTTTTCCCATTTGGCCAGATGCGGTAACTAACTCTTCCATTTGCTGCTTTTTATCTTAGTTGAGAACTTGTGAGTGAGTGCTGGACTTTCTCTGTGTGCTATATTAATGTATTATTTTTTTGTAATTTTCCCATTTGGGCCTTGCACCCAGGCCTGTCTGGGGTTAACTGCCTGTGACTCTGGTGATGGTGCAGCTTCCTGAGAGTGCTGTTTTGCACCCAGGGCTGTGCATGTTGCAGGGTCATAGGATGTGTACCCGGTCTGGCCTGAGAGTGCTGACCCCTTCCGTGTTTTGTGCATACATATATATATATCTCAATAAACGGTGGCTTGCGCTCGCTGGTCTTTTTAAAAACGTGCCTTTATTGTAACGTTTCGGGGGACAGTATCCCCTTCCTCAGACAGTGAAACACAGTGAACTGAACACATTTTAAGCATCACACAGCCAATAGAAACAATCTCCACCCCCTAATTATACCCAAAAAGAGCGCCCAAATAGTAGTCGTCATAGTGACACAAAAACAGAAATTAAACACCCACATTTCCTCACATAAATCTGGAGGTCAGAAATGTAAACATATATCATAACAACAGAAACCAATAGAGAATAAAATCATTACATGTGGAAGTGAAAACATAGCCAGAGATCGCAAACGCAGCCTACAGCTACAATAAACACAATCAACAATCACATATTAGGAAGTCTATAATCAGCTAGAGGAATATGGAATCAGAACACAGGCATACAAGCTGCACAATCAAGTATAATTAAAGGCACCGCATACAAGCGGCTTGAAAATACACACAAATAGTGCAACACTACATATTATGCATGAAATCATGGGACAACTACAGGACACCAATACTTATCGTAAACGGAATGGGGTTCCAACTGCCACATTTCAGAAATTGATTTCTGCTGCAATTGACAGATGACTTAGAGTGGATGGCTCGAGAAAGAAACTGCTTCCTTGTTAAAGGTTGCATATCCAATTTGTCCAATTTTGTACACATTACCAAAGGCGCACAAGAACATTTGACGACCTATTGTGTCTGCCAGGGGTTCCTGCACATCTAAGTTGTCAATTTATGTTGATTATTATCTCCAACCCTGTGTGAGGCAAATTACATCCTTTCTGAGGGATTCCTCTCAACTACTTGATCTTCTGAAACCACTTATGATTGAAGAAAACTGGTTGCTGCTTACTGCAGACGTCGCAAGTCTCTATACTATCATACCACACGAGGATGGTAAAGCTTGTGTTCGTGACTCTGTAAAGCTTGTGTTCGTGACTCTCTGAATAAACATCCGTTTGTAGGGCCACCTGTTGACAACCTCATAGAGCTCCTAGATCTGAGCCTTACCTTGAACTATTTCCGCTTTGAAATATTGTTTTATCAACAGGTCATGGGTACGGCGAAGGGATCAAATGTGGTCTGTCTCTGGCCAACCTCTACATGGAGCAATACGAGTGTGTAACTGAGGATCTACGAGAAAAAAGAGGTAGCCTTCTACCGAAGATACATTGACTACCTGTTCATCATATGGACAGGGTCTAAAGACGACCTCACTTCATGCTTCAGGAATTTTGAACCAATTTGACAGCCCGGTAAAGTTCAAGATCAACTACCACCAGGAGTTTGTGGATTTTCTTGATTTGAGAATATATAAGGTCGGGAATAAATTGGGTACTACTCTCTATCAGAAACCCACCCATCGAAATTCACTCCTTCGCACTACCAGTTGCCACCCTGGGGCTTTTTCTTACAGGCCATTCAGCAAGCACAATTAACAAGAGTTGTTCGATTATTAGGGTCGCTGTTATTTCTAATAACTCTTGTTAATTGTGTTTGAGCTATGAGCAACAAATTCTTAGAGGATACCATCCGAGGATCATTGGACAAGCATTAGAGAACTGTATGGGATCTGAGCAGATACGGCCCAGAAAAGAGGCGTCTAATAGCTCACGTATGACCTTTACCACAAAGTATTCTCCCGACTCAAGATTGGCTGGAATGAGCAATCACTGGCACATCCTGCAGGATGATCCCAACTTACCACTCTCTAAATGGCCTCCACCTCGAGTAGGTTATAAAAGGAATACAAGTTTAAGGACCTGATTATGAAGACTGACCCCACCCACTGCTACCTGGACACAACCTGGTTACAACCCAAAAAGATGGGGTGTTATCGATGTACAGGTTGTACTACGTGCAACTCAATGCTTCTGGGGGCTACGTTTGGACATCCACATAAAAAGAAGAAATACATCATCAGCCACTGCTTGACCTGTACAATGAAATACGTTGTATACCTGCTGTGCTGTAGTTGTGCCAAGTTCTACGTGGGTAAAACTACTGATGACGCCCATACAAGAATGGCGAACCATAGATCTGCGATTAGAGCTGCCATCAAAAACAAGAAGAGCGAACAACCAGTCACAAGACATTTTATGGAAGTTGGCCATTATTCAACAGACCTCCAATTTGTCTTGATTGACCACGTGCCCCCCTTGAGACATGGTGGCCATAGGAACAGGATCCTCCTTCAGGTTGAAGCTAGATGGACATACCGTTTGAACACCATACAGCCGCATGGACTAAATACCATGTTAGATTGGCATTGTTTTCTTTAACCCCTTAACGACACATGTCGTACAGGGTACGTCGCACACAACCTGTTCTTTAAAGACCAGCGACGTACCCTGTACGACATCAGGGTTTAAAGCGGCTGGAAGCGATCCTGATCGCTTCCAGCCGCTTTCAAGGTATTGCTGTGATGCCTCGACATTGAGGCATCACTGCAATACCTTTTTTCCAAAACTGATGCAGAGAGAGCCACTCTGTGGCCCTCTCTGCACCGGTAGCGATGGGCCCGATCGTTGGTGGGTGGGAGCAGCTACAGGGAGGCGGGTGGGCGGCCCATCGCTACCCGGCATCTGGTTCTTGAATGTGCACGCCGGGTGCCGGGAGCGTGCGTGGGCCTGCAGGGAGCGCGCGCGCGATCGCGTAACAGCCACTGCCACCAATGAATTTATGAATGGGAGAGAGGGAGGGGGGCGAAATAATTTTCAAAAGGATTTGGGGGGGGGGGCAGCTACACTACAGAAAACATTTAATTACATGCAAAAAAACAAAAAAAAAACATTTTTTGGAGGCAAATTGAGTACTGGCAGACAGCTGCCAGTACCCAAGATGGCAGCAAATAGGATGTGGGCAAGTGTTATAGAGCTGTTTTGGGGGGATCAGAGAGGTTAGGGGCTAAGGGGGGTCCATCACAGCTAAACAGATATTTTTTTTTTTTTTTTAAATTCATAAAAAAAAAAAAAGCCTTTTATTTTAGTACTGGCAGAGTTTCTGCCAGTACTTAAGATGGCGGGGACAATTGTGGGGTGGGGGAGGGAAAAGAGATGTTTGAGAGGGATCAGGGGGTGGGATCTCTCAGGTGGGAGGCTGATCTCTACACTAAAGCTAAAATTAACCCTGCAAGCTCCCTACAAGCTATCTAATTAACCCCTGCACTGCTGGGCATAATACACGTGTGATGCGCAGCAGCATTTAGCAGCCTTCTAATTACCAAAAAGCAACACAAAAGCCATATATGTCTGCTATTTCTGAACAAAGGAGATCCCAGAGAAGCATTTACAACCATTTATGCCATAATTGCACAAGTTGTTTGTAAATCATTTCAGTGAGAAACCTAAAATTGTAAAAAATTTAACATTTTTTTTTATTTGATCGCATTTGGCGGTGACATGGTGGCATGAAATATACCAAGATGGGCCTAGATCAATACTTGGGGTTGTCTACTACACTACACTACACTAAAGCTAAAATTAACCCTAGAAGCTCCCTACATGCTCCCTAATTAACCCCTTCACTGCTGGGCATAATACATGTGTGGTGCGCAGTGGCATTTAGCGGCCTTCTAATTACCAAAAAGTAATGCCAAAGCCATATAAGTCTGCTATTTATGAACAAAGGGGATCCCAGAGAAGCGTTTACAACCATTTATGCCATAATTGCACAAGTTGTTTGCAAATAATTTCAGTGAGAAACCTAAAGTTTGTGAAAAAAATTATGAAAAAGTGAATTTTTTCTTTATTTGATCTCATTTGGCGGTGAAATGGTGGCATGAAATATACCAAAATGGGCCTAGATCATTACTTTGGGATGTCTTCTAAAAAATATATATATACATGTCAAGGGATATTCAGGGATTCCTGAAAAATATCAGTGTCCCAATGTAACTAGCGCTAATTTTGAAAAAAAGTGGTTTGGAAATAGCAAAGTGCTACTTGTACTTATTGCCCTATAACTTGCGAAAAACGCAAAGAACATGTAAATATTGGGTATTTCTAAACTCAGGACAAAATTTAGAAACTATTTAGCATGGGTGTTTTTTGGTGGTTGTAGATGTGTAACAGATTTTGGGGGTCAAAGTTAGAAAAAGTGTGTTTTTTTCCATTTTTTTCCTCATATTTTATAAAAAACATTTTATAGTAAATTATAAGATATGATGAAAATAATGGTATCTTTAGAAAGTCCATTTAATCGCGAGAAAAACAGTATATAATATGTGTGGGTACAGTAAATTAGTAAGAGGAAAATTACAGCTAAACACAAACACCGCAGAAATGTAAAAATAGCCCTGGTCCTTAAGGGAAAGAAATTGAAAAATGGCCGTGTCCTTAAGGGGTTAATGAGGGTGTCCATGGATTTATTTGATCTCTTAGTTTGAGAGCCTTCAATTTTTGAGAGCCTCCAGTTTTTCCAAAGCCTCTAATGGTTTGAGAGCCTTTTAATTTTTCAGTTTTTTGATCAACCATTATTTTTTGAGAACCCACAATCCTTTGAGAGACCATGATCTGTTCCATCCCCTTAGGATTAGCATCCTAGTAGTCATCCCCTATATCCATTGAATCCGTTTCATGGTACACTATATGATCATCTTTTTGAGAGTCTACTGGCACTGTTATGTAACCTTTTTTTTCTCCCTATACTCATTGTTTGTTTGTACCATGGTTGTATACATATGTAGTTTTCTTTAGTTCTTTGCTATGTTATTATTTCCATTTTTTCCCCATCTTTTTTCAAATGTATTCTAAGGTGGCAACATAAACTTTTGCTATCATTTGGCCTATGAATTTGTTTACAAACATTTTTTATATAGATTTTTTTTAAAAAATATTTATTAACTTTTTATGAATTTTTTCTCTAATTGTTTGTTGTTTGCACTTTAAATCAATATATGGACACCAGTGTTATGGATCTATGGCCATTCCCCAAGCGCTGGTTTACAATCCTGACACCTCCTTGGTATGATCTACCTAGGTATGCGCTATTCCCTTAGTGTAGGTTGATTTGGTGTTCTCTTGGCTGTGCTAATACCACCCAAGTCATTTCCCATTTTTTTTGTCCCCTGAGTTATAATCCCTTCGCAACCAGGTTTTGCATAATATGTAGTGTTGCACTATTCGTGTGTATTTTCAAGCTGCTTGTATGCAGTGCCTTCGCTCTGATTCCATATTCCTCTAGCTGATTGTAGACTTGCTAATATGCGATTGTTGATTGTGTTTATTGTAGCTGTAGGCTGCGTTTGCGATCTCTGGCTATGTTTTCACTTCCACATGTAATTATTTTATTCTCTATTGGTTTCTGTTATGATATATGTTTACATTTCTGTCCTCCAGATTGATGTGAGGAAATGTGGGTGTTTAATTTCTGTGTCTATTTGTGTCACTATGACTACTATTTGTGCGCTCTTTTTGGGTCTAATTAGGGGGTGGGCTTTGTTTCTATTATTTGTGTTATGCTTAAATGTTTTCAGTTCACTGTGTTTCACTGTCTGAGAAATGGGATACAGTCCACAAAACGTTACAATAAAGGCACGTTTTTGAAAAGACTAGTGAGTGCAAGCCACCATTTTATTGATATATTTTTTTTTTGTCTGCATGCACCCTGGCAAGTTGTCCTATGAAGTGAGAAGTGCGCTCCATCTGTTAAACTATATATATATATATATATATATATATATATAACACACAGAGAAAACCCAGCACTCACTTACAAGCTCTCAGCTAAGATTTAAAAGCAAAAATGGAAAGGTTAGTCACCGCATCTGGCCAAATGGGACAAGCCCAGGTACCTCGTCAAAGTCCTTTCCAATACCTGGGACCCTAAAACAGCCACACAATGCAAGCTTTCAAATCCAAACAAACTGGGAACAAGGGAAGGGTGCACAGGAATATGTAATCACCCTAGACATATACAAAACACGGAAGGCAACTGCACTCTCATACTGGACCGGGTACACATCCCATGACCCTGCAACATGCTCAGCCCTGGGTGCCACTGGCACTCACAGGAAGCTGTGCTGCTCCCAGAGTCGCAGGCAGTTAGCCCCAGGCAGGTCTGGGTGCAAGAACCATAGGGAAAATTACAAACAAATACTACACACAGAGAAAACACAGCACTCACTTACAAGCTCTCAGTGTGTGTGTGTGTGTGTGTATATGTGTGTGTGTGTGTATGTATGTATGTATATATATATATATATATATATATATATATATATATATATATATATATATATACACACATAGTAAAAGGGCTCTATTGGGATGTTAGAAGCAAACTGTTTGATGAAGCACCTGTTACTATGGTTAGTCAAATGTGAATTGTAGAACAAATATTTTACTTAATGATCATATTGAATGCGATATTTAATGAACTGTATAATAGGTTCTATGTCATGGTCCTGTTTCGTTGTATTGACTTTGAAGAACATTATACCCATGATAATGCAAAATGGATGTGCAACATTTTATAGTCAAAACATAATTTTGCACGTGTCTCACATATGAACAATGAGGATATTTAATAGCTGTACTATTTTTTTTTTGATAACTATCTGTGCAAGTTATTGAGACATTGTTTAGGTGATCTCAAGGACATCGATCAAGTCTTTAAACCTTCTATATACCATGTTCAGATTTTCCTATCTTTAAATGGAACATCACTTTCAAGACAAGATACAGCTATACATCATTATGTTGGTTATGACAAGCCTTGGTACAATCAATGCAGGTTGACAGATAGATTAATCACTTTATAATGCAAGATTTGCTCATCTTTTTAATGAGTCATACTTTTCAATACAGTTTGTCACACACAAATCAACTGAATAATACAGAGACTCCATAAATCAATGTTCCCTAATCATAAAGGGGTCCATCTTAAAGTGTTGGAATACAATATTAATTTTTGCATATAGTCTAATTACACCATTGTTTAGAAATCTGTATTCTTAAAATTGAATTGTCTTTCTTTTTCAATTTATCTCGCTGGCAGATTAAAGGAGCCTAATAGCAAATAATGTTTTGATAATTGAATGTGCATTTGTTGTGATGAATATATTAAAAAAAAAAAAAGTAAAAAATAAATAACAAGGTCATGGTTCTGTGTATTTCCTTTGAAATACTTGCTTTAAAATTCCCTAAATCTGCCAGTTCTAGGTTCCAGTTTATTAGAAGGATTGCACTTAGTCACATCTTGTTGCTGAAAGGCCTCCTGTAGCTTAGGAGAAATGTTGTGGAGTTAAAGAAGACACACAATGTAGACACTCGTAGATAGGGAATTAGATGGGCGACAGAAGTAAATGTGCTGGAAGGAAACAACATGAAACCAGCAGGATAAAATGGTGAATCATCCTTCTCTTTTCATACACAGTTTGTAGCTAACTAGCAAATAAGGTATAGGGCAGTAACAGAGCACAGGCAAGTCCTTCATTGTACACAAGTCTAAAGGTCTGTGGTCTTCAGTGGTCTCTCAATCAACCAATACATGCAGTGAATATAAGAGTGGCATTTAAAATGATCTACAGGTATTCATTTCTTTGTCAGATTGCCCATCT
Source organism: Bombina bombina (assembly GCF_027579735.1). Classification (NCBI taxonomy): domain Eukaryota; kingdom Metazoa; phylum Chordata; class Amphibia; order Anura; family Bombinatoridae; genus Bombina; species Bombina bombina. Next base: position 261,523,309 of record NC_069500.1, on the reverse strand, counting down.
GTTTTCTGTCCTTCATATTTTTTTCTGCTTTTAGTTCAAAATGAATTTTGGTTTCATTTTTTTTCTTCTCAATGAAATAATAGTATGAACTCTGATATAACTATTTCCTCCTGCTGTCAAATCCTGAAAAATATCTAGGAGACCTTACTAAACAAATTGGTTGTTGGTGGCATTGAAAATATTACATTTGTGTCACAGAATCCTTGTATAAAATCATGTGTGTTTAACTTTTCCTTTGCTTAGTGAATAAAATCTGTCTTTAGATTCTCTGACTTATTAGTAAATTGATTACTTCTTTTGGACAGTGAGTAAGAAAGAGGCAGGGGTAGTATACCTGTGCACCATGTCTGTCCTAATTGCACACATTTTTAAGGTTTAGTTAAAGAGACTTACAGGACAAATTTAAATTACACACTGCTTGCCTGCATGTACCAGGGGAGCCATGTACTCAATAAAAGGTATAATAATGTGATGGCTTTCCTCAGAAGCATGTTTTAGTTTATCTTTGTGTAAGAAAGCTTGGCACACTCTGTTTAACATATTTATTTTCAGCTTGTGTTGACTTGATCACATGTCTGTCATGTTTATATTATATATTATAACCTACTACTATCAACTCTTCAAAAATACAGCAGCACTATCCAGGTAATAATCACGTTTCAGGCTCAAATGCCCTTAAAGGGACACTGAACCCAAAAACATTTCTTTAGTGATTCCGATAGAGCATGCAATTTTAAGCAACTTTCTAATTTACTCCTATTATCAATTTTTCTTCATTCTCTTGCTATTTTTATATGAAAAAGAAGGCATCTAAGCTTAGGAGCCAGGCAATTTCTTTCATGTAATTCGCAAGAGTCCATGAGCTAGTGACGTATGGGATATACAATCCTACCAGGAGGGGCAAAGTTTCTCAAACCTCAAAATGCCTTTAAATACACCCCTCACCACACCCACAATTCAGTTTGACAAACTTTGCCTCCTATGGAGGTGGTGAAGTAAGTTTGTGCTAAGATTTCTACGTTGATATGCGCTTCTCAGCATTTTTGAAGCCCATTTCCTCTCAGAGTACAGTGAATGTCAGAGGGACGTGAAGGGAGTATCACCTATTGAATGCAATGGTTTTCCTCACGGGGATCTATTTCATAGGTTCTCTGTTATCGGTCGTAGAGATTCATCTCCTACCTCCCTTTTCAGATCAACGATATACTCTCATATTCCATTACCTCTACTGATAACTGTTTCACTACTGGTTTGGCTATCTGCTATATGTGGATGGGTGTCTTCAGGTAAGTATGTTTTCATTACTTAAGACACTCTCAGCTATGGTTTGGCACTTTATGTATTTATATAAAGTTTTAAATATATGTGTTGTACTTATATTTGCCATGATTCAGGTTTCAGTATATTTCCTTTTGCAGACTGTCAGTTTCATATTTGGGAGATGCATTTTTTTAGAAATTTATTTCTTACCTGGGGTGTAGTCGTCTTTCAATTGACTGTCATTTTTCAAATTCGTGGGCAGAATTAGGCTCGCTAGGGCGTAAAATGCTAAAGTTTATTGCGTCATTCGTTCGTTGCGCAAATTCGTCATATCCGGCGTCTTAGTTGACACCGGGTCCTTTCACAAGGTTGCGTCATCTATGACGCGAGTGTGTCGTTTCCGGACGTTTTTGGCGCCAAAATTTTTTTTCTTTTTGTTGTGCGTCATACTTGGCGCCAAATATTTTCATTAATTTAGACCCCATTTCTATTTGCCTCTTTCCTTTTTTCTATGTCAAAGGGCTATTCTGTTTGCATTTTTTCCCATTCCTGAAACTGCCATATAAGGAAATTGATAATTTTGCTTTATATGTTGTTTTTTTCTCTTACATTTTCAAGATGTCTCAATCTGATCCTGTCTCAGAATTCACTGTTGGATCCCTGCTGCCTAATAACAGTTCTACCAAAGCTAAGTGCATTTGTTGTAAACTTGTGGAGATTATATCTCCAGCTGTGGTTTGTAATAGTTGTCATGATAAACTTTTACGTGCATAAAATGTATCCATCATTAATAGTTCATTACCTGTTGCTGTTCCCTCAACATCTAATGCACAAGATATACCTGTAAATTTAAAAGAATTTATTTCTGTTTCTATTCAGAAGGCTTTGTCTGCCATTCCGCCTTCTAATAAACATAAAAGGTCTTTTAAAACTTCTCATAAGGTTGATGAAATTTCAAATGACCAGCAACATACTGAATTATCCTTCTCTGTTGAGGATCTGTCTGATTCGGAAGATCCTGCCTCAGATATTGACACTGATAAATCCTTTTATTTATTTAAATTGGAGTATATTGTTTTTTTGTTAAAAGAAGTGTTAATTACATTGTATATGGAGGAAATTCTGTTTATAAAACTCCTGTGGTTATTCCAGAGGTTTTTCCAGTTCCTGATGCTATTTCTGATATGATTTCAAAGGAATGGAATAAGCCTGGTGCTTCTTTTATTCCTTCTTCGGTTTTAAAAAAAATTGTATCCTTTGCCAGAAGTTAGATTGGAGTTTTGGGAAAAGATCCCCAAAGTTGATGGGGCTATCTCTACTCTTGCTAAACGTACTACTATTCCTACGGAAGATAGTACTTCTTGTAAAGATCCTTTAGATAGGAAACTTGAATCTTATCTAAGGAAAGCTTATTTATATTCAGGTCATCTTCTTAGGCCTGCAATTTCTTTGATGTTGCGGCTGCTTCAACTTTTTGGTTGGATACTTTAGCGCAACAAGTATCGGATCATGATTTGTCAAGCATTGTTAAGTTGATTCAATATGCTAATAATTTAATTTGTGATGAAATTGGATTCAATAATTTCAACTGTTACTGGGGGAAGGGAGTTTTTTTGCCTCAGGATAAAAAACCTAAGGGTAAATCTAAAGCTTTTAACCGTTTTTGTTCCTTTCGACAAAATAAGAAACAGAAACCTAATCCTCCCCCCAAGGAATCTGCTTACAATTGGAAGCCTTCTTCAAATTGGAACAAATCCAAGCCATTTAAAGGGACAGTCTAGGCCAAAATAAACTTTCATGATTCAGATAGAGCATGTAATTTTAAACAATTTTCCAGTTTACTTTTATCACCAATTTTGCTTTGTTCTCTTGGTATTCTTCATTGAAAGCTTAACCTAGGAGGTTCATATGCTAATTTCTTAGACCTTGAAGGCCACCTCTTTTCAGAATGCATTTTAACAGTTTTTCACCACTAGAGGGTGTTAGTTTACGTATTTCATATAGATAACTTCACGTGCACGAGCACAGGGTTATCTGGGAGCAGGCACTGATTGGCTGAACTGCAAGTCTGTCAAAAGAACTGAAAAAAGGGGCAGTTTGCAGAGGCTAACACAGAGGTTAACTAACACAGAGGTTAAAAGTATATTATTATAACTGTGTTAGTTATGCAAAACTGGGGAATGGGTAATAAAGGGATTATCTATCTTTTAAAACAATACAAATTCTAGTGTAGACTGTCCCTTTAAGCCCCCAAGTCCGCATGAAGGTGCGGCCCTCATTCCAGCTCAGCTGGTAGGGGGCAGATTAAAAATGTTCAAAGATGTTTAGATCAATTCGGTCCAAAATCATTGGATTCAGAATATTGTCTCTCAGGGGTACAGAATAGGATTCAGAGTAAGACTGCCTGTGAGAAGATTTTTTTCTCTCACGCATCCCGGTAAACCCAGTAAAGGCTCAGGCTTTTCTGAAGTGTGTTTCAGACCTGGAGTTATCAGGGGTAATCATGCCAGTTCCGTTTCAGGAACAGGGTCTGGGGTTTTAGTCAAATCTATTCATTGTCCCAAAGAAAGAAAATTCATTCAGACCAGTTTTGGATCTAAAGATTTTGAATCGATATGTAAGAGTACCAACTTTCAAAATGGTGACTATAAGGACTGTTCTGCCTTTTGTTCAGCAAGGGCATTATATGTCCACAATAGACTTACAGGATGCATATCTTCATATTCCGATTCATCCAGATCAATATCAGTTCCTGAGATTCTCTTTTCTAGACAAGCATTACCAATTTGTTGCTCTTCCATTTTGGCCTAGCTACAGCTCCAAGAATCTTTTCAAGGGTACTAGGTGCCCTACTCTCTGTAATCAGAGAGCGGGGTATTGCTGTATTTCCTTATGTGGACTATGTCTTGGTACTCGCTCAGTCTTTACGTTCTGCAGAATCTCACACGAATCAACTAGTGTTGTTTCTTTGAAGACATAGTTGGAGGTTCAATTTGCCAAAAAGTTCTTTGATTCCTTAGACAAGGGTAACCTTTTTAGGTTTCCAGATAGATTCAGTGTCCATGACTTTGTCTCTAACAGACAAGAGACTTGGTTGCAGCCTGTCGGTACCTTCAGTCTGTCATTCCCTTCAGTAGCTATGTGCATGGAAGTTTTAGGTCTCATGACTGCAGCGTCGGACGCGATCCCCTTTGCTCGTTTTCATATGAGACCTCTCCAGCTTTGTATGCTGTACCAATGGTGCAGGGATTATACAGGGATATCACAATTAATATCCTTAAATCCCAATGTTTGACTTTCTCTGACTTGGTGGTTAGATCACCATCGTATAAATCTAGGGGCCTCTTTCGTTCATCTAACCTGGAATGTGATCACAACAGATGCAAGTCTTTCAGGTTGGGGAGCTGTTTGGGGATCTCTGACAGCACAAGGAGTTTGGAAATCTCAAGAGGCGAGCTTACCAGTCAATATTTTGGAACTCCGTGCTGTTCTCAGAGCTCTTCAATTTTGGCCTTTGTTGAAGAGAGAACCGTTCATTTGTTTTCAGACAGACAATGTCACAACTGTGGCATATGTCAATCATCAGGGTGGGACTCACAGTCCTAAAGCTATGAAAGAAGTATCTCGGATACTTGCTTGGGCGGAATCCAGCTCCTGTCTAATTTCTGAGGTTCATATCCCAGGTATAGACAATTGGGAAGTGGATTACCTCAGTCGTCAGACTTTACATCCGGGAGAATGGTCTCTTCACCCAGATGTGTTTTCTCAAATTGTTCAGATGTGGGGGCTTCCAGAAATAGATCTGATGGCATCTCATCTGATCAGAAATCTTGTCCAGGGATCCTCAGGGGGGAAGCAGTGGATGCATTGACACTTCCTTGGTGTTATCAACCTGCTTATATTTTCCCGCCTTTAGTTCTTCTTCCAAGAGTGATCTCCAAGATCATCATGGAGCAATCGTTTGTGCTGCTGGTAGCTCCAGCATGGCCTCACAGGTTTTGGTATGTGGATCTTGTTCGGATGTCCAGTTGCCAACCTTGGCCACTTCCACTAAGGCCAGACCTTCTATCTCAAGGTCCGTTTTTCCATCAGGATCTCAATTAAATTTGAAGGTATGGAGATTGTACGCTTAGTACTTAGTCATAGAGGTTTCTCTGACTCAGTGATTAATACTATGTTGCAGGCTCGTAAATATGTTTCTAGAAAGATTTATTATCGAGTTTGGAAGACTTGCATTTCATGGTGTTCTCATAAATTCTCTTGGCATTCTTTTAGAATTCCTAGAAGTTTACAGTTTCTTCAGGGTGGTTTGGATAAAGGTTTGTCTGCAAGTTCCTTGAAAGGACAAATATCTGCTCTTTCTGTTTTATTTCACAGAAAGATTGCTAAACTTCCTGATATTCATTGTTTTGTGCAGGCTTTGGTTCGTATCAAGCCTGTCATTAAATCAATCTCTCCTCCTTGGAGTCTTAATTTAGTTTTGAAGGCTTTACAGGCTCCTCCGTTTGAGCCTATGCATTATTTGGACATTAAACTACTTTCTTGGAAAGTGTTGTTTCTTTTGGCCATCTCTTCTGCTAGAAGAGTTTCTGAATTATCCGCTCTCTTGTGAATCTCCTTTTCTGATTTTTCATCAGGATAAGGTGGTTTCGCAGACTTCATTTAAATTCTTACCTAAGGTTGTGAATTCTTACAACATTAATAGAGAAATTGTTGTTCCTTACTTGTGTCCTAATCCTAAGAATTCTTTAGAGAGATCCTTACATTCTTTGGATGTGGTAAGAGCTTTGAAATATTATGTTGAAGCTACTAAAGATTTCAGGAAGACTGTTATTTTCTGGTTCTAGGAAAGGTCAGAAGGCTTCTTCTGTTTCCTTGGCTTCGTGGTTAAAGTTATTGATTCATCAAGCTTATTTTGAGTCGGGTCAAGCCCCGCCTCAGAGAATTACAGCTCATTCTACTAGAATGAAGCTTCAGTTGATCAGATTTGCAAAGCAGCAACTTGGTCTTCTTTGCATACATTTACTAAATTCTACCGTTTTGATGTATTTGCTTCTTCGGAAGCAGTTTTTGGTAGAAAAGTTCTTCAGGCAGCTGTTTCAGTTTGATTCTTCTGCTTTTGATTTAAGTTTTTTCCTTTCATTTATGAGATTAAACTTATATTTTTGGGTTGTAGATTAATTTTTTCAGTGGAAAATGTCTGTTTTTATTTTTTTATCCCTCCCTCTCTAGTGACTCTTGCATGGAGTTCCACATCTTGGGTATTGCTATCCCATACGTCACTAGCTCATGGACTCTTGCCAATTACATGAAAGAAAACATAATTTTTGTAAGAACTTACCTGATAAATTCATTTCTTTCATATTGGCAAGAGTCCATGAGGCCCACCCTTTTTTTTTATGGTGGTTATAATTTTTTGTATAAAGCACAATTATTTCCAAATTCCTTTGTTGATGCTTTTTACTCCTTTCTTTATCACCCCACTACTTGGCTATAAGTTAAACTGAATTGTGGGTGTGGTGAGGGCTGTATTTATAGGCATTTTGAGGTTTGGGAAACTTTGCCCCTCCTGGTAGGATTGTATATCCCATACGTCACTAGGTCATGGACTCTTGCCAATATGAAAGAAATTAATTTATCAGGTAAGTTCTTACATAAATTATGTTTTTTGGTACAGACCCTGGACAGCACTTGTTGATTGGTGGGTGAATTTATCCACCAATCGGCAATAACAACCCAGGTTGTTCATCAAAAATGGGCTGGCTTCTTAGCTTCATTCTTGCTTTTCAAATAAAGACCAAGAGAATCAATAAAATTTGATAATAGGAGTATATTAGAAAGTTGCTTAAATTTGCATGCTCTATCTGAATCGCTAAAGATTTTTATTGGGTTCAGTGTCCCTTTAATTATATGGCCACATAGCAGGATTCATACATTTCTTATACTCATCACCACAGGTGTATTCAGTTACAAATCAACCTATTCTTTGTCATTCTAATCCTTATACTTTTATAGTGACACCTAGTGGTGTAATATTATTAATGCACATTTAAAACAAAAATCATTATTCACATAGCAACTCATGACTACCAAATATACAGACTAAAGATATACATCAACGGTTTGTTCATATAAACATTGCGTAACTAATTACCTTTTCAAAAGACTTAACATAGGGTTATATGAAAAGATTAAAGTCTAGCTTACGATTCATACCTTTTGGATACATAGAATCAAGTACTATCTTTCTTATGGTACTATGTATACTAAAGTATTAAAATGATCTAAAACTACCTTTTAGTTTATTAGCTTTATGTAAATATTGCCTTCATGTCATCCATTTCCTCTCCAAGCTGTCACATTTTACAGATGCCAGTATACAACTATTATAAATTATATTGCAAAATCTATATTAAAAAGAATACATGAGCCTTGCTTTGTTTTCCAGCAAACATTTTTTATTGTCCTATGTTTGTTTTTTTATGTTGGTTTGTCAATGACTTGTCATAGAATAAAATGCAGCCCGAGTGTCTTTATTTAGTAGAAATGCAAAGTATATTTAGCCATAGCTACAGGAGTTATAGAGACAATGTTAGATTTTGTAAAGAATCTTTTAAACTGGATAGAAAGTAGAGTTTAATTGTAAGCGCTGACCTCTCTATTCCATTTCCCCAGAGAAACAAAAAACTAGTAAAAAGATGCATACAGATAGAGGATTTCTCATAAACAAGGCAAAATGAAGCCTGAAAGTATTGTTTCCAGCAACTGAATGTTAATCAGTTTCAATTTGCATGTTTACACCGCTCACACAAGAGAGGTCTAAGTTATTCTTGCTAATCCGTATACCCCACATATTCTCACTATGCATTTTTCAACTTTGGTTTTTCAATATTTTAAAGTTAATACCTTTCAGCTGTTGATGTGTAATCTTGCTGAATTTGTGACTAACATGGCTTATAAATATTGAGTGCTGTGCACGTAAATTAACTGAAACGTGTTTGTGCTTATGAGCTGTGCAGTTGTAATACAATTTTTTTAAATTCTATATCCGTGATAGCCAACTTCCTTACATATGGGGGGGGGGGGTGCAGATCAGTATTTTTGAAGCTTTAAGGGTCGCAGATAAATATTTTTGAATCCTTAAACTGACAGTCAAGTAAAAAAATGATCTATCATGATTTAGGGCATGCAATTTTAAAACAACTTTCCAATTTACTTTTTTCATCACATTTGCTTTGTTCTTTGGTATTCTTTATTTAAAGCTAAACCTAGGTAGGCTCATAAACTGATTTCTAAGCCCTTGAAGTCCGCCTCTTATCTCAGTGCATTTTGACAGTTTTTCACTGCTAGACTGCACTAGTTCATGTGTGCCATAGATAACATGCTAATGCACTGATTGGCTAAAATGCATGTGTGTCAAAAGAACGGAAATAAGGGGGCAGTTTGCAGAGGCTTAGATACAAGGTAATCACAGAGGTAAAAAGTGTATTATTATAATATTATGCAAAACTGGGGAATGGATAATAAAGGGATTATCTATCTTTTTAAACAATACAAATTTTCCAGTTGAATATCCCTTTAAGGGCTGCATATAAATTTATGGTTACGCACAGATGATAAAATATTTCCTAAAAATGCCTAGTGGTATAGGACCTGATTTAGGTAACATTGCAGGCTATCTATCCTTTATCTGCTTTTGAGTTGTGTTCACATTGTCCACCACCAGAATTCTACAAAGCGCACATTTTTAAATCAACTTTTTCTTGTGGCTGGGAAAAAGCTAAACTAATAATATGTGCCATAGTTTTTATAGAGGCATCAAAAACTAGTGCAAAGGGCCTCCATCCTTATTCTATATTTTTGATATTGATAGAGAATACAATGTACTGTGTGTACCACAACTTGACTGTCACATATTAATGTCATTGTTTGTATGACCTGTCCAGCTTGTGTCTGCACAGTAATGATTTGCATCATATCATTTAAAAATAGTGCAGTTTTACAGTGGGAAGTCTCTCCAACAATTAAATGCAGTTGGATGCTAGATTTGATTATGCAATTGTGTTAGTTATATGTAAACATATGCATCATATACAAACATACATATAAACAGGGGTGGAAAAATATCACTATAGTTTACTAGTTATGGGTTATAAGTTAGTGACCCAGACTGAAAAAGTTACATGTCCACTCAGTGTTAAAGACGGGAAAAATTCAGCTGCAATTTCTTACTCATCCAGAACTAGTGGAAACATTTTAATGTTCAGATTAACATTATAGCAAAGGTAGGTTAACACAATAAAAAGTGCATTGTACATTATACATAATTTAAACATTTAAAGGGATATAAAACTCATTTCATATACATTCTCAAGAGGACTATTTCCTGCCATTTAGTGCGCCAGATGTGTCTCCAGATGTCTACCTAGGTATCTCTTCAACACAAAATATCATGGGAACAAAGAAAAATAAAATTGGAAACTTTTTTTTTTAAAAGAATCACAAAAGAGAACTTTTGGGTTACATATTTAAAAAAACCTTTAGTTTTAGGAAACTTTCAAAGGCTTAGAATAGAATCCCTTACCCTTTTCTTTAAAAGCAGCAAGGATGATTATTCCCTTATGAAAGATCTTTAAGAGGGGCAGTAAACACCTTGATTTATTTCATTTAATTTGCAAGAGTCCATGAGCTAGTGACGTATGGATATATAATCCTACCAGGAGGGGCAAAGTTTCCCAAACCTCAAAATGCCTATAAATACACCCCTCACCACACCCACAATTCAGTTTTACAAACCTGGCCTCCTATGGAGGTGGTGAAGTAAGTTTGTGCTAAGATTTCTACGTTGATATGCGCAAAATGCCAAACTATATTGCGTTATTTTTGGTGCAAGATTTTTTTTGGTGCAAAGTTACGTTCGATGACGCAAATTTATCATTTCCGGCGTCTTTGTCGACGCTGAGTCCTTTCACAAGGTTGCGTCTTCATTGACGCGAGTGTCATTTCCGGATGTTCTTAGCGCCAAAATTTTTTCTCTTTTTGTGCGTCATACTTGGTGCCAAATATTTTCATTATTTTAAACCCCATTTCTATATGCCTCTTGCCTTTTCTCTCTTTCAGAGGGCTATGCTGTTTGCCTTTTTTCCCATTCCTGAAACTGACATATAAGGAAATTGATAATTTTGCTTTATATGTTTTTTTTTTCTCTTACATTTGCAAGATGTCTCAATCTGATCCTGTCTCAAATATCACTGTTGGAATCCTGCTGACTGATATCAGTTCTACCAAAGCTAAGTACATTTGTTGTAATCTTGTGGACATTATATCTCCAGCTGTGGTTTGTAATAAGTTGATAAACTTTTACATGCAGAGAATGTGTCCATCAGTTATAGTACATTGCCTTTTGCTGTTCTTTTAACATCTAATGTACAAGATATACCTGTGAATTTATAAGAATGTATTGCTGATTCTATTCAGAAGGCTTTGTCTGCCACCCCGCCTTCTAAAAAATGTAACGGTCTTTTAAAGCTTCTCATAAAGTTGATAAAATTTCAAATGACCAACAACATACTGAATTATCCTCCTCTGATGAGGATCTTTATGATTCAGAAGATCCTTCCTCAGATATTGACACTGACAAATCTACTTATTTATTTAAATGGAGTACATTTATTCTTTGTTGAAGAAGTGTTGATTATATTGGATATTGAGGAGACTAGTCCTCTTGATATTAAAACTAGTAAACGTTTAAATTCTGTTTATAAACCTCCTGTGGTAATTCCAGAGGTTTTTCCAGTTCCTGATGTTATTTCTGATATGATTTCTAAGGAATGGAATAGGCCTGGTACTTCTTTTATTCCTTCTTCAAGGTTTTAAAAAAAATTGTATACTTTGCCAGCAGTTAGATTGAAGAAAAGATACCCAAAGTTGATGGGGCTATCTCTACTCTTGCTAATCGTACTACTATTCCAACGGAATATAGTACTTCTTTTAAAGATCCTTTAGATAGGAAACTTGAATCTTATCTAAAGAAAGCTTATTTATTTTCAGGTCTTCTTCTTAGGCCTGCAATTTCTTTGGCTGATGTTGCAGCTGCTTCAACTTTTTTGTTGGAAACTTTAGCACAACAAGTAATACATTTATTGTAATAAATTATTTGGTTTACAGTTGGATTCAATAATTTCAACTGTCACTGGGGGGAAGGGAGTTTTTTTGCCTCAGAATAAAGATCTAAGGGTAAATCTAAAGCATCTAACCGTTTTCATTCTTAAATAAGGAACAGAAACCTAATTCTTCCCCCAAGGAATCTGTTTCTAATTGGAAACCTTCTTCAAATTGGAATAAATCCAAGCCATTTAGAGATCAAAATCAGCCCCCAAGTCCGCATGAAGGTGCGGCCCTTTTTCCAGCTCAGCTGGTAGGGGGCAGATTAAGATTTTTCAAAGATGTTTGGATCAATTCGGTCCAAAATCATTGGATTCAGAATATTGTCTCTCAGGGGTACAGAATTGGATTCAGAGTAAGACCGCCTGTGAGAAGATTTTTTTTCTCACACATTCTAGCAAACCCAGTAAAGGCTCAGGCTTCAGACCTGGAGTTATCTGGGGTAATCATGCCATGATAAGCATTACCAATTTGTTGCTCTTCCTTTTTGGCCTAGCGACAGCTCTAAGAATCTCAACAGATGCGAGTCTTTCAGGTTGGGGAGCTGTTTGGGGATCTTTGACAGCATAAGGGGTTTGGAAATCTCAAGAGGCGAGATTACCAATAAATATTTTGGAACTCTGTGCGATTCTCAGGGCTCTTCAGTTTTGGCCTCTGTTGAAGAGAGAACCGTTCATTTGTTTTCAGACAGACAATATCACAACTGTGACATATGTCAATCATCAGGGTGGGACTCACAGTCCTCAAATTATGAAAGAAGTATCTTGGATACTTGTTTTGGCAGAATACAGCTCCTGTCTAATTTCTGCAGTTCATATTCCAGGTATAGACAATTGGGAAGCGGATTACCTCAGTCGTCAGTCTTTACAACCGGTAGAATGGTCTCTCCACCCAGATGTGTTTTTTCAAGTTGTTCAGATGTGGGGGCTTCCAGATCTGATGGCATCTCATCTAAACAAGAAACTTCCCAGGTACCTGTCCAGGTCCAGGGATCCTCAGGGGGAAGCAGTGGATGTGTTGACACTTCCTTGGTGTTATCAACCGGCTTATATTTTCCTGCCTCTAGTTCTTCTTCCAAGAGTGATCTCCAAAATCATCATGGAGCAATCGTTTGTGCTGCTGGTGGCTCCAGCATGGCCTCACAGGTTTTGGTATGTGGATCTTGTTTGGATGTCCAGTTGCCAACCTTGGCCACTTCCATTAAGGCCAGACTTTCTATCTCAAGGTCCGTTTTTCCATCAGGATCTCAAATCATTAAATTTAAAGGTATGGAAATTGAACGCTTAGTGCTTAGTCATAGAGGTTTTTCTGACTCCGTGATTACTACTGTGTTGCAGGCTCGTAAATCTGTTTCTAGAAAGATTTATTATCGAGTTTGGAAGACCTATATTTCATGGTGTTTTCATAAATTCTTTTGGCATTCTTTTAGAATTCCTAGAATTTTACAGTTTCTTCAGGATGGTTTGGATAAAGGTTTGTCTGCAAGTTCCTTGAAAGGACAAATCTCTGCTCTTTCTTTTTTATTTCACAGAAATATTGCTAAACTTCCTGATATTCATTGTTTTGTGCAGGCTTTGGTTCGTATCAAGCCTGTCATTAAATCAATCTCTCCTCCTTGGAGTTTTGAAGGCTTTCCAGGCTCCTCCGTTTGAGTCTATGTATTCTTTGGACATTAAACTACTTTCTTGGAAAGTGTTGTTTCTTTTTGCCATCTCTTCTGCTAGAAGAGTTTCTGAATTATCCGCTTTCTCTTGTGATTCTCCTTTTCTGATTTTTCATCAGGATAAGGCTGTTTTGCGGACTTCATTTAAATTCTTACCTAAGGTTGTGAATTCTAACAACATTAATGGAGAAATTGTTGTTCCTTCCTTGTGTCCTAATTCTAAGAATTCTTTGGAGATATCTTTACAGTCTTTGGATGTGGTGAGAGCTCTAAAATATTATGTTGAAACTACTAAAGATTTCAGGAAGACTTCTAGTCTATTTGTTATCTTTTCTGGTTCTAGGAAAGGTCAGAAGGTTTCTGCTGTTTCTTTGGTTTCGTGGTTAAAGCTTATGATTCATCAAGCCTATTTGGAGTCGGGTAAAGCCCCGCCTCAGAGAATTACAGCTCATTCTACTAGATCAGTTTCCACTTCCAGGGCTTTTAAGAAGGAAGCTTCAGTTGATCAGATTTGCAAAGCTGCTACTTGGTCTTCTTTGCATACATTTACTAAATTCTACCATTTCGATGAATTTGCTTCTTCAGAAGCAGTTTTTGGTAGAAAAGGTCTTCAGGCAGCTGTTTCAGTTTGATTCTTCTGCTTTTGATTTAAGTTTTTTCCCTTTCATTTATGAGCATAAACTTATATTTTGGGTTGTGGATTAATTTTTTCAGCGGAAAATGGCTGTTTTTATTTTTATCCCTCCCTCTCTAGTGACTCTTGCGTGGAGTTCCACATCTTGGGTATTGCTATCCCATACGTCACTAGCTCATGGACTCTTGCCAATTACAGGAAAGAAAACATAATTTATGTAAGAACTTAACTGATAAATTCATTTCTTTCATATTGGCAAGAGTCCATGAGGCCCACCCTTTTTTATGGTGGCTATGATTTTTTTGTATAAAGCACAATTATTTCCAAATTCCTTTGTTGATGCTTTATTACTCCTTTTCTTTATCACCCCACTACTTGGCTATTCGTTAAACTGAATTGTGGGTGTGGTGAAGGGTGTATTTATAGGCATTTTGAGGTTTGAGAAACTTTGCCCCTCCTGGTAGGATTGTATATCCCATACATCACTAGCTCATGGACTCTTGCCAATATGAAAGAAATTAATTTATCAGGTAAGTTCTTACATAAATTATGTTTTTTGCCACAAATATATTGCATGCCATGAAATATGAATATAATAATGTTATATTCTGAATCTGCTGGGCCTGCTGCAAGAAACAATATATAATTTGTGTGGGTCACTCACTGTAAGTTGACTTACAATACCGTTTAAATATAGGTAGCAAATAAGCTGAAAATTGGCTTAGCACTGGGAAAATGACTTAAGAGCAAAAAGGTTAAGCCAAATATTAAACTTAAATTAGCTAATCCCCCACCCACACCCCCCCAAGTTTGTTGTACAAATTACTATTAAATCAATTTATGGTAAATTATTCAACCAGATTGTGCTTTGACTTGCTTAATATTAATAATTAACAGGTTTAGTATTGTAAAGTATTACAATGCCACCACCTGAATACTTCATATTGCCACACAACTGGCAATATTTTCTGTGGAGAACACTGTAGGCTGATTAAGCCTTAATACAAATTACCCAGATAAAGAGACACTGAAGCAGCTAAAGTTATGAATAGATCCAGTTACATATCAATAACCGTTTGTAAGGACAGCCCAATTCAAAATGCAATCTTCTCATTTCATCACAGAGTCAAAAGAAGGAATAGATGCTTAGAAGATGTCCCATTTCTAGAGCTCTATATGGTAGCAGTTTTGCAAGACTTATCAGTGCTGCCATCTAATCCTCTTGTAGTCCTCTTGCAAACAATTTTCTGCCATGTAGTGCTCCATATGCCCACCCATAGGTAGACTAAATACATACAGAGAAAAACGCACTCACAGGAACGAACAACCAGCTCAATACCATTGTCAGCCTGTTCTATGGCGATTTACCACCTGGATGCAGCTTCTTTTTAGCCCAGTAATGCTTTCCACAGAGTAGAACTTTACTGTAGTATATCAGTCTGATCCCTCTTTATTATGGTTAGTCCAGTGCCGAAATACCAGACTGATATACAACAGGAAAGTTCTACTCTGTGCAAAGCATTACTAGGCTAAAAAGAATCTGCACCCAGGTGGTAAATCGCCAAAGAACAGGCTAACAATGGTATTGAGCTGGTTGTTCGTTTCTGTGAGTGCTCTTTTCTCTGTATGTATATAGTCTCCCTATGGGAAAAAAGTGGCAGCCAGACATAGACTCCTTGCTCAGTGTGCTTAGAGGAATATTGCTACACCTCACTGACGAGCCCCAATGAAAGACGAAACGATAGTCTGGGGTTGCTGTGTTCCTTGTTCAGAGATGAATTGCCTGGTATTTCGGCGCTGGACTGACCGTTTTTTAGACGGGAGCAGACTGATATACTACAGGAAAGTTCTATTCTGAAAAACATTACTCCGGAGAGCTCACTGTGAAGAGCTCTTACTCCAGAGAGCTCACAGTCTACAGGTTAAGGGTGCAGAGACATAAGGTTGGGGAAGTTTGTCACATCGGTTGTAGTTGCAGCAGTGAGTCAAGCAGTTCATGTATTAGTTTGGTTCAGATGAAGGATGGAGGAGAGATGGTAAGTCTATCTGAATAGGTGGGTTTTCAAGGAGCATCTGAAGCTATACAAGGTTGGAGACAGTCTTATGGAGCGGAGTAGAGAGTTCCAGAGGACAGGAGCAGCACGTGCAAAGTCTCGGAGGCGGGAGTGTGACCTAGCGATAACAGGAATGGTGAGACATAGGTCAGAGGTTGATTGAAGAGGATGGGATGGGGAATATTTCATGATGAGAGAGGAAATATAGTTGGGAGTTAGACTGTTGAGTGCTTTTTAAGTTAGGGTTCATACTTATTCTGGAGTGTATGGGAAGCCAGTGTAGAGACTGTCAGAGCGGTGCAGCTGATGTCGATCGGCGACATAGGTGGATGAGTCTAGCAGAAGCATTCATAATAGATTGGAGGGAAGAGAAACAGTGTTTTGGAAGGGCTTTTAGTCATTCTGTTTATATTAAACTTTTGTCTTGGAAAGTTTTGTTCTTGTTGGTTATTTCTTCTGCTCGTAGAGTCTCAGAATTTTCGGCTCTGCAGTGTGATCCCCTTTATCTTATTTTCCATGCGGATAAGGCAGTCCTTCGTACCAAATTGGGATTTCTTCCTAAGGTGGTTTCGGACTGCAATATCAATCTGGAAATTGTCGTTCCTTCGTTGTTGCCTGAACCTTTATCTCAGAAAGAGCGTCTGTTACATAACCTGGATGAGACTCTTGCTCTAATATTATATCTCCAGGCTACTAAGGATTTTTGTCAATCTTCTACCCATTTTGTTGTGTTTGCTGGTAAACTTAAGGGCCTAGCGGCCACATCTATTACTCTTTCTTTTTGGTTGAGTAGTGTCATTTGTTTTGTTTATGAGTCAGCTGGACGACAGCCTCCTTAGAAGATTACGGATCATCCAACTTGGGCTGTTTCTTCTTCCTGGGGTTTTAAAAACTAGGCTTCCGTGGAGCAAATTTGCAAGGCAGCCACTTGGTCCTTGTTACATACCTTTTTCAAAATTTTACAAATTAGATGTTTTTGCCTCAGCTGAGGCTTCTTTTGGGAGAAAGTTTCTTCAAGCGGTGGTGCCCTCAGTTTAGGTCTTGTTTCTCTCTCCCTTTCCATTTTGTGTCCTCTAGTTTGGATATTGGTTCCTACTAGTATTTAGAAAAGATTACTGGACTCTCCATGCCATTTGGAAAGAAAACAAAATGTATGCTTACCTGATAAAGTCTTTTCTTTCCTGGCTTGTAGAGTCCACGACCCACCCTTGTTTAAATTCAAGTTGGCTTATCTTCTAAACTTCAGGCGCCTCTATACCCCAGGTGTTCATCTTCTCTTTCCATATTCCCTCGGCTGAATGACTGGGGATTATGGTAAGTGGGAGGGATACATTTAGCTTTGCTGGGGTGTTCTTTGCTGCCTCCTGGTGGCCAGGAGTTGAATTCCTACTAGTAATTAGAATGGATTTGTGGACTCTCCATGCCAGGAAAGAAAATAATTTATCAGGTAAGCATTCATTTTTTGTTTTTCTGGGCTTTCCAATTGCATTTAAAAGTGCAGATTGTAGACATACTCTAGTGACCCATTTATAGTTGTCCCTAATTGACCTAAGCAGAGAAGGAAACCTAGGTTACAACATGGTGGTACCTTCTAAAACTTTACTTTCTCTTGTTAAGTGTATCCAGTCCACGGATCATCCATTACTTGTGGGATATTCTCCTTCCCAACAGGAAGTTGCAAGAGGATCACCCACAGCAGAGCTGCTATATAGCTCCTCCCCTCACTGCCATACCCAGTCATTCTCTTGCAATTCTCAACAAAGATGGACGTAGTAAGAGGAGAGTGGTGTATTATAGTTAGTTTCTTAACTTCAATCAAAAGTTTGTTATTTTTAAATGGTACCGGAGTGTACTGTTTATCTCAGGCAGTATTCAGAAGAAGAATCTGCCTGCATTTTCTATGATCTTAGCAGAAGTAACTAAGATCCATGGCTGTTCTCACATATTCTGAGGAGTGAGGTAACTTCAGAGAGGGAATGGCGTGCAGGTTTTCCTGCAATAAGGTATGTGCAGTTAATATATTTCTAGGGATGGAATTTGCTAGAAAAATGCTGCTGATACCGGATTAATGTAAGTTAAGCCTTAAATGCAGTGATAGCGACTGGTATCAGGCTTATTAACAGAGATACATACTCTTATAAAAGTGTAATATAAAACGTTTGCTGGCATGTTAATCGTTTTTATATATGTTTGGTGACAAAACTTATTGGGGCCTAGTTTTTTTCCACATGGCTGGTTTGATTTTTGCCTAGAAACAGGCTTTACACTGTTGCAATATGAGTGGGAAGGGCCTATTTTATTGCTTTTCTGTGGAGCTAAAAATACTGACAGACATTCAGCTTCCCTCTGCATGATACAGGACATCTCTGAATGGCTCAAAAGGCTTCAAAGTCGTGTTTGATGAGGGTAACAATCACAGTAGACTGTGGCAGTTGTTGTGACTGTGTTTAAAAAACGTTTTCGTCATTTATTCTGTTTTTGTTATTAAGGGGTTAATCATCCATTTGCAAGTGGGTGCAATGCTCTGCTGACTTGTTACATACACTGTAAAAATTTTGTTAGTGTAACTGCCTTTTTTCACTGTTATTTCAAATTTTGTCAAAATTTGTTTCTCTTAAAGGCACAGTAACGTTTTTTATATTGCTTGTTAACTTTTTTTAAAGTGTTTTCCAAGCTTGCTAGTCTCATTGCTAGTCTGTACAAACATGTCTGAAACAGAGGATACTTGTTCATTATGTTTAAAAGCCATGGTGGAGCCCCATAGGAGAATGTGTACTAAATGTATTGATTTCACCTTAAACAGTAAAGATCAGTCTTTATCTATAAAAGAATTGTCACCAGAGGGGTCTGTCGAGGGGGAAGTTATGCCAACTAACTCTCCCCACGTGTCGGACCCTTCGCCCCCCGCTCAAGGGACGCACGCTAATATGGTGCCAAGTACATCAGGGATGCCCATAGCGATTACTTTGCAGGACATGGCTGCAATCATGAATAATACCCTGTCAGAGGTATTATCCAGATTGCCTGAATTGAGAGGCAAGCGTGATAGCTCTGGGGTTAGACGAGATACGGAGCGCGTAGATGCTGTAGGAGCCATGTCTGATACTGCGTCACAATATGCAGAACCTGAGGACGGAGAGCTTCAGTCTGTGGGTGACGTCTCTGAATCGGGGAGACCTGATTCAGAGATTTCTAATTTCAAATTTAAGCTTGAGAACCTCTGTGTATTGCTTGGGGAGGTATTAGCTGCTCTGAATGACTGTGACACAATTGCAGTGCCAGAGAAATTGTGTAGGCTGGATAAATACTATGCAGTGCCGGTGAGTACTGATGTTTTTCCAATACCTAAAAGGCTTACAGAAATTATTAGTAAGGAGTGGGATAGGCCCGGTGTGCCCTTTTCCCCACCTCCTATATTTAGAAAAATGTTTCCAATAGATGCCACTGCACGGGACTTATGGCAGACTGTCCCTAAGGTGGAGGGAGCAGTTTCTACTTTAGCAAAGCGTTCCACTATCCCGGTTGAGGACAGTTGTGCTTTTTCAGATCCAATGGATAAAAAATTAGAGGGTTACCTTAAGAAAATGTTTATTCAACAAGGTTTTATTTTACAGCCCCTTGCATGCATTGCGCCTGTCACTGCTGCGGCGGCATTCTGGTTTGAGGCCCTGGAAGAGGCCATCCATACAGCTCCATTGACTGAAATTGTTGACAAGCTTAGAACTCTTAAGCTAGCTAACTCACGGCTAAGAATTCCGGATTCGCCATCCAGGCGCGTGGGGCGCTATGACTCAAATCCTGGTCAGCTGATGTGACTTCAAAGTCTAAATTACTCAACATTCCATTCAAGGGGCAGACCTTATTCGGGCCTGGTTTGAAAGAAATTATTGCTGACATTACTGGAGGTAAGGGTCATACCCTTCCTCAGGACAGGGCCAAATCAAAGGCCAAACAGTCTAATTTTCGTGCCTTTCGAAATTTCAAGGCAGGTGCAGCATCAACTTCCTCTGCTTCAAAACAAGAGGCAACTTTTGCTCAATCCAAGCAGGCCTGGAAACCTAACCAGTCCTGGAACAAGGGCAAGCAGGCCAGAAAGCCTGCTGCTGCCTCTAAGACAGCATGAAGGAGCGGCCCCTATCCGACAACGGATCTAGTAGGGGGCAGACTCTCTCTCTTCGCCCAGGCGTGGGCAAGAGATGTTCAGGATCCCTGGGTGTTGGAGATCTTATCTCAGGGATATCTTCTGGACTTCAAAGCTTCTCCTCCACAAGGTAGATTTCACCTTTCAAGATTATCTGCAAACCAGATAAAGAAAGAGGCATTCCTAAGCTGCGTACAAGATCTCCTTGTAATGGGAGTGATCCATCCAGTTCCGCGGACGGAACAAGGACAGGGGTTTTATTCAAATCTGTTTGTGGTTCCCAAAAAAGAGGGAACCTTCAGACCAATTTTGGATTTAAAGATCCTAAACAAATTCCTCAGAGTTCCGTCATTCAAGATGGAAACTATTCGAACCATTTTACCCATGATCCAAGAGGGTCAGTACATGACCACAGTGGACTTAAAGGATGCCTACCTTCACATTCCGATTCACAAGAATCATCATCAGTTCCTGAGGTTTGCTTTTCTAGACAGGCATTACCAATTTGTAGCTCTTCCATTCGGGTTGGCTACAGCCCCAAGAATTTTTACAAAGGTTCTGGGCTCACTTCTGGCAGTCCTAAGACCGCGAGGCATAGCGGTGGCTCCTTACCTGGACGATATCCTGATACAGGCGTCAAGCTTTCAAATTGCCAAATCTCATACAGAGATAGTTCTGGCATTCCTGAGGTCGCATGGGTGGAAAATGAACGAAGAAAAGAGTTCTCTATCTCCTCTCACGAGGGTTTCCTTCCTAGGGACTCTACCCCACGGTGGCTCAGTGCATGGAAGTAATCGGCTTAATGGTAGCGGCGATGGACATAGTGCCATTCGCGCGTCTGCATCTCAGACCGCTGCAATTATGCATGCTCAGTCAGGGGAATGGGGATTACACAGATTTGTCCCCTCTACTAAATCTGGATCAGGAAACCAGAGATTCTCTTCTCTAGTGGTTATCTCGAGCCCATCTGTCCAAGGGTATGACCTTTCGCAGACCAGATTGGACAATTGTAACAACAGATGCCAGCCTTCTAGGTTGGGGTGCAGTCTGGAACTCCCTGAAGGCTCAGGGTTCATGGACTCAGGAGGAGAAACTCCTCCCAATAAATATTCTGGAGTTAAGAGCAATATTCAATGCTCTTCTAGCTTGGCCCCAGCTAGCAACACTGAGGTTCATCAGATTTCAGTCGGACAACATCACGACTGTGGCTTACATCAACCATCAAGGGGGAACCAGGAGTTCCCTAGCGATGTCAGAAGTCTCCAAGATAATTCGCTGGGCAGAGACTCACTCTTGCCACCTGTCAGCGATCCATATCCCAGGTGTAGAGAACTGGGAGGCGGATTTTCTAAGTCGTCAGACTTTTCATCCGGGGGAATGGGAACTCCATCCGGAGGTGTTTGCTCAATTTGTTCTCCGTTGGGTCAAACCAGAATTGGATCTCATGGCGTCTCGCCAGAACGCCAAGCTTCCTTGTTAAGGATCCAGGTCCAGGGACCCAGAAGCAGCACTGATAGATGCTCTAGCAGCGCCTTGGTTCTTCAACCTGGCTTTTGTGTTTCCACCGTTTCCTCTGCTCCCTCGTCTGATTGCCAAAATCAAACAGGAAAGAGCATCGGTGATATTGATAGCGCCTGCGTGGCCTTGCAGGACTTGGTATGCAGACCTAGTGGACATGTCATCCTTTCCACCATGGTCTCTGCCTCTGAGACAAGACCTTCTAATACAAGGTCCTTTCAATCATCCGAATCTACTTTCTCTGAGACTGACTGCATGGAGATTGAACGCTTGATCCTATCAAAGCGTGGCTTTTCCGAGTCAATAATTGATACCTTAATACAGGCACGAAAGCCTGTCACCAGGAAAATTTACCACAAGATATGGGGTAAATATCTTCATTGGTGTGAATCCAAGAATTACTCATGGAGTAGGGTTAGGATTCCTAGGATATTGTCCTTCCTCCAAGAGGGTTTGGACAAAGGATTATCAGCTAGTTCTTTAAAGGGACAGATTTCTGCTCTGTCTATTCTTTTACACAAGCGTCTGGCAGAAGTTCCAGACGTTCAGGCATTTTGTCAGGCTTTAGTTAGAATTAAGCCTGTGTTTAAACCTGTTGCTCCTCCATGGAGCTTAAACTTGGTTCTTAAAATTCTCCAAGGGGTTCCGTTTGAACCCCTTCATTCTATTGATATCAAACTTCTTTCATGGAAAGTTCTTTTTCTGATGGCTATTTCCTCGGCTCGAAGAGTCTCAGAGTTATCTGCCTTACATTGTGATTCTCCTTATCTGATCTTTCATTCAGATTGTTGTTCTGCGTCCAAAACTGGGTTTTTACCTAAGGTGGTTTCTAACGAGAATATCAATCAAGAGATTGTTGTTCCATCATTATGTCCTAATCCTTCTTCAAAGAAGGAACGTCTTTTGCATAATCTAGACGTAGTCCGTGCCTTGAAGTTTTACTTACAGGTTACTAAAGATTTTCGCCAAACATCTAACCTGTTTGTTGTTTACTCTGGACAGAGGAGAGGTTAGAAGGCCTCGGCAACCTCTCTTTCTTTTTGGCTTCGGAGTATAATCCGTTTAGCCTATGAGACTGCTGGACAGCACCCTCCTGAAAGGATTACAGCTCATTCTACTAGAGCTGTGGCTTCCACCTGGGCCTTTAAAAATGAGGCCTCTGTTGAACAGATTTGCAAGGCTGCAACTTGGTCTTCCCTTCATACTTTTTCCAAATTTTACAAATTTGATACTTTTGCTTCTTCGGAGGCTGTTCCTTCCGTTTAAGTTCCTGCCTTGTCCCTCCCATCATCCGTGTACTTTAGCTTTGGTATTGGTATCCCACAAGTAATGGATGATCCGTGGACTGGATACACTTAACAAGAGAAAACATAATTTATGCTTACCTGATAAATTTATTTCTCTTGTAGTGTATCCAGTCCACGGCCCGCCCTGTCCTTTTCAGGCAGGTCTAAATTTTAATTAAACTACAGTCACCACTGCACCCTATGGTTTCTCCTTTCTCGGCTTGTTTCGGTTGAATGACTGGATATGGCAGTGAGGGGAGGAGCTATATAGCAGCTCTGCTGTGGGTGATCCTCTTGCAACTTCCTGTTGGGAAGGAGAATATCCCACAAGTAATGGATGATCCGTGGACTGGATACACTACAAGAGAAATAAATTTATCAGGTAAGCATAAATTATGTTTTTTCAATATTTTAACACATTATATCATTTGGAAATGTATTTATACATATATATATATTTATATATTATTCTCAAGCAAATTTTGGCTTTGAATACATCATTCTATCTAGCATGTGTTTAACGTTCAGTTTAAAGGGAAATAAGAATCCCAAATGAAAATAAAGGGCATAGGAAATTCGGCAGTTTAAAAAAAAAAAAAGAGCTCCCTTTAGTTTGAAAATGTCAGTGTTTTCCAGAACAGGGCTCTGGAAAGTTAGTTATGTCATTAGCGCTATTTCACAGGAGGAATTTGGAAAACATTGGAGGCAGTGATGGGTGCCTTTGACTTTTTTGAAGCACTGCAAGTAAAAGCACACACAATGGTGCCAGCATAGTGTATCACATGGAAAAATAGGAACATTTATACATAGATACATACACAAAAATTAGGTTACACCAGCAGTCGGGGTAGAAATGCTCACCAGATGTCCAGGGGTATAGCACTAATTTTTCCATCAGTTTGTCAGATAATTGGAATTATGAAAGAAGAATCCAGAAAATCCTATGTTTTACATTTGTTCTGGCAGATTTAAAGAATGAACACAAAACTTCATGATGTATTCCTTTGTTTGCTAACAGTAGCACTTATCTTCTGAAATATCTGTACCATAACAGAATTCAGGGCTTAGGTCTCTTTGTGATGTAACTCTACACTTCTGAGCGATTATTAGTAATTTATTTGCTGTGATAAGATATAATGTATTGCGGGGGTGCCCAATAGGTAAACCTATTGATCTACCAGTTGATCGCGAAGGTGCTGCTGGTACATCGCAACCAGCCAGGTCAACAACCCTCCTTTAACCAATCACATACTCATAAACCTGCTGTTATTTATGTATTCCCTTTCACCAACTGGACTAACCGGAAGGGCTAGCGGAGAGATCTTTCATAATGCCCAACCATGCGGTCCTCATCCGTTGCCTTTCCTCACCGAGCTTCTGTTTGATTGGTCCCGGCGGGGAAATTTGGGAAAAGGGAGGGTTGTTAATCACCAGCAGGTAGGGGGGCCTTTAAGGGATACTCTGTAAGAGAGAATAAAAAAGGTGTTGTAATGCCAACTTAATCACTACGTTTTGATAAAAGGTGGTATGCTGATTGATTAAAATTTCTCCAACATAGGTGTGTCCGGTCCACGGCGTCATCCTTACTTGTGGGATATTCTCTTCCCCAACAGGAAATGGCAAAGAGCCCAGCAAAGCTGGTCACATGATCCCTCCTAGGCTCCGCCTACCCCAGTCATTCTCTTTGCCGTTGTACAGGCAACATCTCCACGGAGATGGCTTAGAGTTTTTTAGTGTTTAACTGTAGTTTTTATTATTCAATCAAGAGTTTGTTATTTTAAAATAGTGCTGGTATGTACTATTTACTCTGAAACAGAAAAGAGATGAAGATTTCTGTTTGTAAGAGGAAAATGATTTTAGCAACCGTTACTAAAATCCATGGCTGTTCCACACAGGACTGTTGAGAGGAATTAACTTCAGTTGGGGGAACAGTGAGCAGTCTTTTGCTGCTTGAGGTATGACACATTCTAACAAGACGATGTAATGCTGGAAGCTGTCATTTTCCCTATGGGATCCGGTAAGCCATTTTTATTCAGACAGTAAATAAGGGCTTCACAAGGGCTTATTAAGACTGTAGACATTTTCTGGGCTAAATCGATTCATATATTACACATATTTAGCCTTGAGGAATCATTTAATCTGGGTATTTTGGTAAAATAATATCGGCAGGCACTGTTTTAGACACCTTATTCTTTAGGGGCTTTCCCTAATCATAGGCAGAGCCTCATTTTCGCGCCGGTATTGCGCACTTGTTTTTGAGAGGCATGACATGCAGTCGCATGTGTGAGGAGCTCTGATACATAGAAAAGACTTTCTGAAGGCGTCATTTGGTATCGTATTCCCCTTTGGGCTTGGTTGGGTCTCAGCAAAGCAGATACCAGGGACTGTAAAGGGGTGAAAGTTAAAAACGGCTCCGGTTCCGTTATTTTAAGGGTTAAAGCTTCCAAATTTGGTGTGCAATACTTTTAAGGCTTTAAGACACTGTGGTGAAATTTTGGTGAATTTTGAACAATTCCTTCATACTTTTTCGCAATTGCAGTAATAAAGTGTGTTCAGTTTAAAATTTAAAGTGACAGTAACGGTTTTATTTTAAAACGTTTTTTGTACTTTGTTATCAAGTTTATGCCTGTTTAACATGTCTGAACTACCAGATAGACTGTGTTCTGAATGTGGGGAAGCCAGGGTTCCTTCTCATTTAAATAAATGTGATTTATGTGACACTGAAAATGATGCCCAAGATGATTCCTCAAGTGAGGGGAGTAAGCATGGTACTGCATCATTCCCTCCTTCGTCTACACGAGTCTTGCCCACTCAGGAGGCCCCTAGTACATCTAGCGCGCCAATACTCCTTACTATGCAACAATTAACGGCTGTAATGGATAATTCTATCAAAAACATTTTAGCCAAAATGCCCACTTATCAGCGTAAGCGCGACTGCTCTGTTTTAGATACTGAAGAGCATGAGGACGCTGATGATAATGGTTCTGAAATGCCCCTACACCAGTCTGAGGGGGCCAGGGAGGTTTTGTCTGAGGGAGAAATTTCAGATTCAGGGAAAATTTCTCAACAAGCTGAACCCGATGTGATTACATTTAAATTTAAGTTGGAACATCTCCGCGCTCTGCTTAAGGAGGTATTATCCACTCTGGATGATTGTGAGAATTTGATCATCCCAGAGAAACTATGTAAAATGGACAAGTTCCTAGAGGTCCCGGGGCTCCCAGAAGCTTTTCCTATACCCAAGCGGGTGGCGGACATTGTAAATAAAGAATGGGAAAGGCCCGGTATACCTTTCGTCCCTCCCCCCATATTTAAAAAATTGTTTCCTATGGTCGACCCCAGAAAGGACTTATGGCAGACAGTCCCCAAGGTCGAGGGAGCGGTTTCTACTTTAAACAAACGCACCACTATACCCATAGAAGATAGTTGTGCTTTCAAAGATCCTATGGATAAAAAATTAGAAGGTTTGCTTAAAAAGATGTTTGTTCAGCAGGGTTACCTTCTACAACCAATTTCATGCATTGTCCCTGTCACTACAGCCGCGTGTTTCTGGTTCGATGAGCTAGTAAAGGCGATCGATAGTGATTCTCCTCCTTATGAGGAGATTATGGACAGAATCCGTGCTCTCAAATTGGCTAATTCTTTCACCCTAGACGCCACTTTGCAATTGGCTAGGTTAGCGGCAAAGAATTCTGGGTTTGCTATTGTGGCGCGCAGAGCGCTTTGGTTGAAATCTTGGTCAGCTGATGCGTCTTCCAAGAACAAACTCCTTAACATTCCTTTCAAGGGGAAAACGCTGTTTGGCCCTGACTTGAAAGAGATTATCTCTGATATCACTGGGGGTAAGGGCCACGCCCTTCCTCAGGATAGGTCTTTCAAGGCCAAAAATAAACCTAATTTTCGGCCTTGAAACGGACCAGCCCCAAGTGCTACGTCCTCTAAGCAAGAAGGTAATACTTCTCAAGCCAAGCCAGCCTGGAGACCAATGCAAGGCTGGAACAAGGGAAAGCAGGCCAAGAAACCTGCCACTGCTACCAAGACAGCATGAAATGTTGGCCCCCGATCCGGGACCGGATCTGGTGGGGGGCAGACTCTCTCTCTTCGCTCAGGCTTGGGCAAGAGATGTTCTGGATCCTTGGGCACTAGAAATAGTCTCCCAAGGTTATCTTCTGGAATTCAAGGGGCTTCCCCCAAGGGGGAGGTTCCACAGGTCTCAATTGTCTTCAGACCACATAAAAAGACAGGCATTCTTACATTGTGTAGAAGACCTGTTAAAAATGGGAGTGATTCATCCTGTTCCATTAGGAGAACAAGGGATGGGGTTCTACTCCAATCTGTTCATAGTTCCCAAAAAAGAGGGAACGTTCAGACCAATCTTAGATCTCAAGATCTTAAACAAGTTTCTCAAGGTTCCATCGTTCAAAATGGAAACCATTCGAACAATTCTTCCTTCCATCCAGGAAGGTCAATTCATGACCACGGTGGATTTAAAGGATGCGTATCTACATATTCCTATCCACAAGGAACATCATCGGTTCCTAAGGTTCGCATTCCTGGACAAGCATTACCAGTTCGTGGCGCTTCCTTTCGGATTAGCCACTGCTCCAAGGATTTTCACAAAGGTACTAGGGTCCCTTCTAGCGGTGCTAAGACCAAGGGGCATTGCAGTAGTACCTTACTTGGACGACATTCTGATTCAAGCGTCGTCCCTTCCTCAAGCAAAGGCTCACACGGACATAGTCCTGGCCTTTCTCAGATCTCACGGATGGAAAGTGAACGTGGAAAAGAGTTCTCTATCTCCGTCGACAAGGGTTCCCTTCTTGGGAACAATAATAGACTCCTTAGAAATGAGGATTTTTCTGACAGAGGCCAGAAAAACAAAACTTCTAAACTCTTGTCGAACACTTCATTCCGTTCCTCTTCCTTCCATAGCGCAGTGCATGGAAGTAATAGGTTTGATGGTAGCGGCAATGGACATAGTTCCTTTTGCGCGCATTCATCTAAGACCATTACAACTGTGCATGCTCAGTCAGTGGAATGGGGACTATACAGACTTGTCTCCGAAGATACAAGTAAATCAGAGGACCAGAGACTCACTCCGTTGGTGGCTGTCCCTGGACAACCTGTCACAAGGGATGACCTTCCGCAGACCAGAGTGGGTCATTGTCACGACCGACGCCAGTCTGATGGGCTGGGGCGCGGTCTGGGGATCCCTGAAAGCTCAGGGTCTTTGGTCTCGGGAAGAATCTCTTCTACCGATAAATATTCTGGAACTGAGAGCGATATTCAATGCTCTCAAGGCTTGGCCTCAGCTAGCAAGGGCCAAGTTCATACGGTTTCAATCAGACAACATGACGACTGTTGCGTACATCAACCATCAGGGGGGAACAAGGAGTTCCCTGGCGATGGAAGAAGTGACCAAAATCATTCAATGGGCGGAGACTCACTCCTGCCACCTGTCTGCAATCCACATCCCTGGAGTGGAAAATTGGGAAGCGGATTTTCTGAGTCGTCAGACATTACATCCGGGGGAGTGGGAACTCCATCCGGAAATCTTTGCCCAAATTACTCAACTGTGGGGCATTCCAGACATGGATCTGATGGCCTCTCGTCAGAACTTCAAGGTTCCTTGCTACGGGTCCAGATCCAGGGATCCCAAGGCGACTCTAGTAGATGCACTAGTAGCACCTTGGACCTTCAAACTAGCTTATGTATTCCCGCCGTTTCCTCTCATCCCCAGGCTGGTAGCCAGGATCCATCAGGAGAGGGCGTCGGTGATCTTGATAGCTCCTGCGTGGCCACGCAGGACTTGGTAAGCAGATCTGGTGAATATGTCATCGGCTCCACCATGGAAGCTACCTTTGAGAAGAGACCTTCTTGTTCAAGGTCCGTTCGAACATCCGAATCTGGTCTCACTCCAGCTGACTGCTTGGAGATTGAACGCTTGATCTTATCAAAACGAGGGTTCTCAGATTCTGTTATTGATACTCTTGTTCAGGCCAGAAAGCCTGTAACTAGAAAAATTTACCACAAAATATGGAAAAAATATATCTGTTGGTGTGAATCTAAAGGATTCCCTTGGGACAAGGTAAAGATTCCTAAGATTCTATCCTTTCTTCAAGAAGGATTGGAGAAAGGATTATCTGCAAGTTCCTTGAAGGGACAGATTTCTGCCTTGTCTGTGTTACTCCACAAAAAGCTGGCAGCTGTGCCAGATGTTCAAGCCTTTGTTCAGGCTCTGGTTAGAATTAAGCCTGTTTACAAACCTTTGACTCCCCCTTGGAGTCTCAACTTAGTTCTTTCAGTTCTTCAGGGGGTTCCGTTTGAACCCTTACATTCCGTTGATATTAAGTTATTATCTTGGAAAGTTTTGTTTTTGGTTGCAATTTCTTCTGCCAGAAGAGTTTCAGAATTATCTGCTCTGCAGTGTTCTCCTCCTTATCTGGTGTTCCATGCAGATAAGGTGGTTTTACGTACTAAACCTGGTTTTCTTCCAAAAGTTGTTTCTAACAAAAACATTAACCAGGAGATAGTCGTGCCTTCTTTGTGTCCGAAACCAGTTTCGAAGAAGGAACGTTTGTTGCACAATTTGGATGTTGTTCGCGCTCTAAAATTCTATTTAGATGCTACAAAGGATTTTAGACAAACATCTTCCTTGTTTGTTGTTTATTCTGGTAAAAGGAGAGGTCAAAAAGCAACTTCTACCTCTCTCTCTTTTTGGATTAAAAGCATCATCAGATTGGCTTACGAGACTGCCGGACGGCAGCCTCCTGAAAGAATCACAGCTCATTCCACTAGGGCTGTGGCTTCCACATGGGCCTTCAAGAACGAGGCTTCTGTTGATCAGATATGTAGGGCAGCGACTTGGTCTTCACTGCACACTTTTACCAAATTTTACAAGTTTGATACTTTTGCTTCTTCTGAGGCTGTTTTTGGGAGAAAGGTTTTGCAAGCCGTGGTGCCTTCCATTTAGGTGACCTGATTTGCTCCCTCCCTTCATCCGTGTCCTAAAGCTTTGGTATTGGTTCCCACAAGTAAGGATGACGCCGTGGACCGGACACACCTATGTTGGAGAAAACAGAATTTATGTTTACCTGATAAATTACTTTCTCCAACGGTGTGTCCGGTCCACGGCCCGCCCTGGTTTTTTAATCAGGTCTGATAATTTATTTTCTTTAACTACAGTCACCACGGTATCATATGGTTTCTCCTATGCAAATATTCCTCCTTAACGTCGGTCGAATGACTGGGGTAGGCGGAGCCTAGGAGGGATCATGTGACCAGCTTTGCTGGGCTCTTTGCCATTTCCTGTTGGGGAAGAGAATATCCCACAAGTAAGGATGACGCCGTGGACCGGACACACCGTTGGAGAAAGTAATTTATCAGGTAAACATAAATTCTGTTATTTGACTAGGATCGGCCTCATGCAGCTCTCGTCATTTAGTTATCTACAGCTTGTAGCTTAGATTGCCAGAATCAAACAGGAGAGAGCTTCAGTGATTTTGATAGCACCTGCATGGCCACGCAGGACTTGGTATGCAGACCTGGTGGACAGATATCTGCTTTATCAATTCTACTGCACAAGCGTCTGGCAGATGTTCCAGACGTTCAGTCGTTCTGTCAGGCTTTAGTTAGAATCAAGCCTGTGTTTAAACCTGTTGCTCGGCCATGGAGTCTGAATTTAGTTCTTTAAGTTCTTCAAGGGGTTCCGTTTGAACCTATGCATTCCATAGATATTAAGCTTCTATCTTGGAAAGTTCTGTTTTTAGTTGCTATCTCTTCGGCTCAAAGAGTTTCTGAACTATCTGCGTTGCAATGCGACTCGCCTTATCTTGTTTTCCATGCTGATAAGGTGGTTTTGTGTACCAAACCTGGATTCCTTCCAAAGGTTGTTACTAATAGAAATATCAATCAGGAAATTGTTGTTCCTTCTCTGTGTCCTAATCCTTCCTCTAAGAAGGAGCGTCTGTTGCACAACTTGGACGTGGTTCGTGCTTTGAAGTTTTACTTGCAAGCAACCAAGGCTTTCTGTCAAACATCTTCTTTCTTTGTTGTCTATTCTAGAAAACGTAGAGGTCAAAAAGCTACGGCTACCTCTCTTTTTGGCTGAAAAGCATCATCCGTTTGGCATACGAGACTGCTGGACAGCAGCCTCCTGAAAGGATTACAACTCACTCTACTAGAGCGGTGGCTTCCATATGGGCTTTTAAAAATGATGCTTCTGTTGAACAGATTTGTAAGACTGCGACTAGGTCTTCGCTTCATACCTTTTCCTTCATACCTTTTCCAAATTTTACAAATTTGATACTTTTGCTTCTTCGGAGGCTATTTTTGGGAGAAAAGTTCTTCATTCAGTGATGCCTTCTGTTTAACCATTTGTCTTGCCCCTCCCGTTCATCCGTGTCCTGTAGCTTTGGTATTGTATCCCACAAGTAAAGGATGAATCCGTGGACTCGTCGTACCTTATAGAAGAAAAGTAAATTTATGCTTACCTAATAAATTAATTTCTTCTATGGTCCACGGCCCGCCCTGCCATTTTAAGACAGATTATATTTTTTTATTTTAAACTTAAGTCACCTCTGCACCTTTTAGTTTCTCCTTTTTCTTCCTGTACCTTCAGTCAAATGACTGGGGGGGTGGAGCTAAGGGAGGAGCTATATAGACAGCTCTGCTGTGGTGCTCTTTGCTACTTCCTGTTAGCAGGAGGATAATATCCCACACGTAAAGGATGAATCCGTGGACTCGTCATACCATAAGTGAAATTAATTTATCAGGTAAGCATAAATTTACTTTTTATTGCATGTTTCCTAAAGGAAGATAATGAGAAGGGATCAAATGTACTTCCTCATTGTGTATGTCATGGGGCATCAGTGGGCAGAGTGCAATATCACTTTCATTACAGAAGTGCCCATTGCTTTTGCTAGGGGGACAAGTGACCTAATTTGAGACTTGCTTCTCTTGAATGACAATTTTCCCTTCAGCATGTGAATGGTGATGTCCTGTTAAACGAAGCCATGGAATGTTTTTGTACGGAGACAGAGAGGTTACAGGATTTTATAATAATATGCAGGTGAAGAGATAATAAGACTCTTTGAAAACGCCTTTCCTTTCTTAACCTATTTATCATACAAAGGGCCTGCAATCCCATTTTGGAAGGAGTCTCCTTTTTCCAATGAGATCTTAATTTTTCTGTCTTTAGTAGTTAAACCATTCTAAGCCATGACAACCTGTGTTCTGCATGTTTTCAATGTAAATAAAAATAGTTCACACCATCTTTTTGGTCCATTGATTCTCTTTAAATCTCCCTCCCTAATTGGATTGCAAGCCATCTGGATTTGTATGCAATTAAGAAAATACAGAAATGACAGAAGATCTAGATGAAGAAAATAGAAAATAACTCAAAACGGACAGCAAATGTACTAACAAAAGAGCCCTACTATTATGTTGTGGATGTTACACCATTGATGTGTGTAGTAAAGTAATATTTTTACTGGGCATACAATCTTCCTGGTATTACGCCTAGGATAATTACTTTGGGACTGCAGCTAATTTTTTTAAAAATTGTGTGCTTTTTATCTCTTAAAGGCACAGTAACGTTTTTTTCAAATTGTGTTTTTTATTTGATTAAAGTGATTTCCAAGCCTGTTTGTGTACTCTACTAGTCTGTTAAACATGTCTGACACTAAGGAAAATCCTTGTTCAATGTGTTTAGAAGCCATGGTGGAACCCCCTCTCAGAATGTGTCCCACTTGTACTGATATGTCTATACACTTTAAAGATCATATTGTTGCACTTAAGAATGTGGCCCAAGATGATTCTCAGACTGAAGGTAACGAGGGTAGCCCGTCTGCCTCTCCCCAAGTGTCACAACCAGTTACGCCCGCGCAAGCGACGCCTAGTACCTCTAGTGCGTCTAACCCTTTTACATTACAAGACTTAGCAGCAGTCATGGATAATTCTCTTACAGCCTTCTTATCTAAACTGCCCGTGTTACCTGCAAAGCGTGATAGCTCCGTTTTAAGAACAGATTATGAGCATTCTGACGCTTTGGTAGCCGTATCCGATATACCCTCACAACGCTCTGAAGTGGGAGCGAGGGATTTGATGTCTGAGGGAGAAGTCTCTGATTCAGGAAGGGTTCCTCCCCAGACATATTCAGATACATTGGCTTTTAAATTTAAACTAGAACACCTCCGTGTTTTACTTAGGGAGGTATTAGCTTCTCTGGATGACTGTGACCCTTTGGTGATCCCAGAGAAATTGTGTAAAATGGACAAGTATCTAGAGGTCCCTGTTTACACGGATGCGTTTCCGGTCCCTAAGAGGATTGCGGATATCGTTACTAGGGAGTGGGATAGGCCAGGTGTCCCTTTTGTCCCCCCTCCTGTTTTTAAGAAAATGTTCCCCATATCTGACCCCATGCGGGACTCGTGGCAAACGGTCCCTAAGGTGGAGGGGGCTGTTTCTACACTAGCTAAACACACAACCATACCAATTGAAGACAGTTGTGCTTTTAAAGACCCTATGGATAAAAAATTAGAGGGTTTACTTAAGAAAATTTTTGTTCAACAAGGTTTTCTTCTCCAACCTATTGCCTGCATTATTCCTGTAACTACTGCAGCTGCTTTCTGGTTTGAGGCGCTGGAAGACTCGCTCCAGACGGAGACCTCATATGAGGAAATTATGGATAGAATTAAGGCTCTAAAGCTAGCTAATTCTTTTATCACTGATGCTGCTTTACAAATAGCTAAGTTAGCAGCGAAACATTTCAGGTTTCGCCATTTTGGCGCGCAGGGCGCTATGGCTAATGTCCTGGTCGGCCGATGTGTCGTCTAAATCCAAGCTTTTGAACATTCCTTTCAAAGGGAAGACCCTATTCGGGCCTGAATTGAAAGAGATTATTTCAGATATCACCGGGGGAAAAGGCCATGCTCTCCCTCAGGACAAAGCCTTTAAAACAAAGAACAAAGCTAATTTTCGTTCCTTTCGCAATTTCAGGAACGGCCGATCTTCATCCTCTCTGGCTGCAAAGCAAGAGGGTAACTCTTCACAGCCCAAGGCAAACTGGAAACCTTACCAGGGCTGGAATAAGGGTAAACGGGCCAAAAAGCCTGCAGCTGCCACCAAGACAGCATGAAGGGGTAGCCCCCAATCCGGGACCGGATCTAGTAGGGGGCAGACTCTCTCTCTTCGCTCAGGCCTGGGCAAGAGATGTACATGATCCTTGGGCATTAGAGATTGTAGCGCAGGGATACCTTCTAGACTTCAAGGACTCTCCTTCAAGGGGAAGGTTCCACATTTCTCGTCTGTCTACAGATCAGACAAAGGAAGAGGTGTTTTTACGCTGTGTAGAAGATCTACATACAATGGGAGTGATCCACCCAGTTCCAATTGCAGAACAAGGACTGGGGTTTTACTCAAACCTGTTTGTGGTTCCCAAAAAAGAAGGAACTTTCAGACCAATCCTGGATCTCAAAATTCTAAACAAATTCCTCAGAGTCCCATCATTCAAGATGGAGACCATTCGGACAATCTTACCAATGATCCAGGAGGGTCAATATATGACTACCGTGGATCTAAAGGATGCGTATCTGCACATTCCTATCCACAAAGATCATCACCAGTTTCTCAGGTTCGCCTTTCTGGACAAGCATTTTCAGTTTGTGGCTCTTCCTTTCGGGTTGGCCACTGCTCCCAGAATTTTCACAAAGGTGCTAGGGTCCCTCCTGGCGGTTCTAAGACCGCGGGGCATAGCAGTGGCGCCTTACCTAGACGACATCTTAATTCAGGCGTCAACTTTCCAAAGAACCAAGTCTCACACAGAGATTGTATTGGCCTTTCTGAGGTCTCACGGGTGGAAGGTGAACATCAAAAAGAGTTCTCTCTCCCCCCTCACAAGAGTTCCATTCCTAGGAACCCTGATAGACTCGGTAGAAATGAAAATATTTCTGACGGAGGTCAGAAAGCTAAAACTCTTAACTACTTGCCAAGCTCTTTATTCCATTCCTCGGCCATCTGTGGCTCAGTGCATGGAGACAATCGGACTAATGGTTGCGGCAATGGACATAGTCCCTTTTGTTCGGATACACCTCAGACCACTGCAACTATGCATGCTCAAACAGTGGAATGGGGATTATGCAGATTTGTCTCCTCAAATTCAGTTGGACCGGGACCAGAGATTCTCTTCTCTGGTGGTTGTCTCAGGATCACCTGTCTCAAGGAATATGCCAGAGTGGATCATCGTAACGACCAACGCCAGTCTGTTAGGCTGGGGTGCGGTCTGGGACTCCCTGAAAGCTCAGGGCTTATGGTCTCGGGAAGAAACTCTTTTCCCGATAAACATTCTGGAACTGAGGGCGATATTCAACGCTCTTCAGGCATGGCCTCAACTAGCGGCGGCCAAATTCATCAGATTTCAGTCGGACAACATCACGATTGTAGCTTACGTCAATCATCAGGGGGGAACAAAGAGTTCCCTAGCGATGACGGAAGTAACCAAAATAATCAGGTGGGCGGAGGATCACTCCTGCCATCTCTCAGCAATTCACATCCCAGGAGTAGACAACTGGGAAGCGGATTTTCTAAGTCGTCAGACTTTTCACCCGGGGGAGTGGGAACTCCACCCGGAGGTATTTGCCCAGCTGACTCAGCTATGGGGCACCCCAGAGTTGGATCTGATGGCGTCCCGTCAGAATACCAAACTTCCTCTGTACGGGTCCAGGTCCCGGGATCCCAAGGCGGTATTGATAGATGCTCTAGCAGCGCCTTGGTCCTTCAATCTGGCTTATGTTTTTCCACAGTTTCCTCTCCTCCCGCGTCTGGTTGCTAGAATCAAGCAGGAGAAGGCTTCTGTGATTCTGATAGCGCCTGCGTGGCCACGCAGGACTTGGTATGCAGACCTAGTGGACATGTCATCTGTCCCACCATGGACACTGCCAATGAGGCAGGATCTTCTAATACAGGGTCCGTTCAAGCATCCAAATTTAGTTTCTCTACTTCTGACTGCTTGGAGATTGAACGCTTAATTCTATCAAAGCGTGGGTTCTCTGAGTCAGTTATAGATACTCTGATTCAGGCTAGAAAGCCTGTCACCAGGAAAATCTACCATAAGATATTGCGGAAATATCTTTGTTGGTGTGAATCCAAGGTTTACTCATGGAGTAAGATTAGTATTCCCAGGATATTGTCCTTTCTCCAAGACGGACTGGAGAAAGGATTGTCAGCTAGTTACTTATAAGGACAAATATCTGCTTTGTCTATCCTGTTACACAAGCGTCTGGCAGAGGTACCAGACGTTCAAGTGTTTGCTCAGGCTTTAGTCAGAATCAAGCCTGTCTATAATCCTGTGGCTCCGCCATGGAGTTTGAATCTCGTTCTTTCAGTTCTTCAAGGGGTTCCGTTTGAACCTTTTCATTCCATAGACATTAAGTTGTTATCTTGGAAAGTTTTGTTTTTGATAGCTATCTCTTCTGCTCGAAGAGTTTCAGAATTATCTGCCTTACAGTGTGATTCACCTTACCTTGTGTTCTACGCAGATAAGGTAGTTTTGCGTACCAAGCCTGGTTTTCTTCCTAAAGTTGTTTCTAACAAGAATATTAACCAGGAAATAGTTGTTCCTTCTCTGTGTCCTAATCCATCTTCGAAAAAGGAACGTCTATTACACAATCTTGATGTAGTTCGTACTTTAAAGTTCTATTTACAAGTAACTAAGGATTTCAGACAAACATCTTCCTTGTTTGTTATCTATTCTGGTAAGAGGAGAGGTCAGAAAGCGACTGCTACCTCTTTCCTTTTGGCTGAAAAGCATCATCCGTTTGGCCAATGAGACTGCTGGCCAGCAGCCTCCTGAAAGAATTACTGCTCATTCTACCAGAGCAGTGGCTTCCACATGGGCTTTAAAAAATGAGGCTTCTGTTGAACAGATTTGTAAGGCAGCGACTTGGTCTTCACTGCATACTTTTGCTAAATTTTACAAATTCGATACTTTTGCTTCTTCGGAGGCTATTTTTGGGAGAAAGGTTTTGCAAGCAGTGGTGCCTTCCGTTAAAGGTACCTGTCTTCTTCCCTCCCTTCATCCGTGTCCTAAAGCTTTGGTATTGGTATCCCACAAGTAAAGGATGAATCCGTGGACTGGATACACCTTGCAAGAGTAAACAGAATTTATGTTTACCTGATAAATTACTTTCTCTTGCGGTGTATCCAGTCTACGGCCCGCCCTGGCATTTAAGTCAGGTAAAAAATGTTTTTGTTTAAACTACAGTCACCACTGCACCCTATGGTTTCTCCTTTTTCTTCCTATCCTTTGGTCGAATAACTGGGGGGTGGAACTAGAGGGGGAGCTATATGGAGAGCTTTGCTGTGTGCTCTCTTTGCTACTTCCTGTAGGGAATGAGAATATCCCACAAGTAAAGGATGAATCAGTGGACTGGATACATGGACAAATATCTCCAGGTTGTGGCCCTTCCATTTGGTCTAGCCACGGCTCCCAGTATTTTTTCAAAGGTTCTGGGGCTTGCTGTGGCACCCTACCTGGACGACATATTGGTTCAGGTGCCATCTTTTCAACTAGAAAAATATCACACCAATATATTGTCTTTTCTTCGTTCCCACGGATGGAATTTTGATCTGGAAAAAAGCTCCCTTTCCCCTGCTTCAAGAGTAGTGTCAGGAAAAACTGCTCCTCCTTCAGTGGCTCAATGTATATAGGTAATCGGTCTGATGGTGGCTTCCATGGACATCCATTCCTTTTGCTCAATTCCATTTGAGAGCTCTCCAGTTGTGCATGCTCAGACAATGGAATGGCGACCATGCGGATCTATCTCAGAGAATTAAGTTAGATCAGTCATCAAGGGAGTCGCAGGACACATGCTTTCGTAGACCATTCTGGGTGATCGTGACCTGCTGGGCTGGGGAGCAGTTTGGAACTTGTTAAAAGCACAGGGCCTTTGGACTCGGGAGGAGTCTGCTCTTCCTATCAACATCTTGGAGTTGAGGGCGATTCAGAATGCTCTATTGGCTTGGCCTCAGTTATCCTCAGCCCAGTTTATAAGTTTCGAGTCAGACAACATAACCTCTGTGGCTTACATCAATCACCAGGGAGGAACTCGGAATTCCTTAGCCATGAAGGAGATTACTCGTATTCTTCAGTGGGCAGAGACCCACAATTGCTGTCTATCTGCCATCCACATTCCAGGAGTAGACAACTGGGAAGCGGATTTTCTGAGCAGACAGACTTTTCATCCCGGGGAGTGGGAACTCCATCCGGAAGTGTTTTCAAGCTTAGTCCTCAAATGGGGGGTGCCAGAGATAGATGTGATGGCGTCCCGTCAGAACACCAAGCTTCCAAGGTACGGTTCAAGGTCAAGAGATCCGTAGGCCGTTCTGATAAATGCTCTGGTGGTTCCTTGGGTTTTCAGGTTGGCATACTTGTTTCCTCAGTTTGCTCTCCCTCCACGAGTCATTGCTCGTATTAAACAGGAGAGGGCATCTGTGATTCTAATAGCCCCTGCGTGGCCTCACAGGATCCTAGGGGAGATGTCTTCTCTCCCACCTTGGAGACTACCTCTGAGGAAGGACCTTCCTTCATCCAAATCTCGTTTCTCTGAAGCTGACTGCTTGGAGATTGAATGCTTAATTCTGTCTAAGCATGGTTTTTCTGAGTCGGTCATTGAGACCATGATTCAGGTTCACAAGCCTGCTACTAGAAAGATTTACCATAATACATGACGTAAATATCTTTATTGGTGTGAATCCAAGGGCTAATCCTAGAGTAGAATTAGAATTCCTATAATTTTATCTTGTCATCAGGAAGGCCTGGAGAAGGGATTGTCAGTCAGTACCCTAAAGAGTCAGATTTCTGCTTTATCAGTTTTAATACATAAACGTTTGGCGGATGTGCCATATGTGCAATCTTTTTGTCAGGCCTTGGTCAAAATCAGGCCTGTCTTTAAATCTGTTGCTCCTCCTTGGAGCCTTAACCTTGTTCTTAAAGTTTTACAGCTTGCTCTGTTTGAGCCATTGCATTCCATAGACATTAAGTTGTTATCTTGGAAGGTTTTGTTTCTAGTTGCTTTCTTTTCTGCTCAAAGAGTCTCTGAACTCTCAGCTCTGCTGTGTTATTCCCCTTATCTTATTTTTCATGCCGATAAGGCGGTTCTTCGTACTAAGCTAGGATTCCTTCCTTTGGTTGTTTCTAATAGAAATATCAACCAGGAAATTGTTGTTCCCTTTCTGTGTCCTAATCCTTCTTCTTCCAAAGAACGTTTGTTACATAATTTGGATGTTGTATGTGCTCTTAAATTCTACTTACAGGCGACTAAGGATTTTTGACAGTCTTCTGCCCTCTTTGTCTGTTTCTCTGGGAAGCGTAAAGGTTAGAAAGCTACTGCTGCTACTCTTTCTTTTTGGTTACGAAGTATAATTCTTTTGGCTTATGAGACTGCTGGACAGCAGCCTCCTGAGAGAATTACGACTCCTTCCACAAGAGCTGTTTCCTCTTCTTGGGCTTTGAAAAATTAAGCTTCTGTGGAACAAATTTGCAAGGCTGCAACTTGGTCTTTTTCCAAATTTTCCAAATTTAATACTTTTGCATCGGCTGGGGTTTCTTTTGGCAGAAAGGTTCTTCAAGCTGTGGTGCCTTCTGTTTAGGACCGCCTGTCTTGTCCCTCCCTATTTATTAGTTTCCTCTAGGTTGGGTATTGGTTCCCAACAGTAATTACTCAAGCCGTGGAATCACCATATCTTAGGATAAGAAAAACAAAATTTATGTTTACCTGATAAATGTATTTATTTCTGGATATGGTGAATCCACGGCCCTACCCTTTATTTTAAGACAGTTGTTCTTTTGACTATAACCTCTGGCACCTCTACACCTTGTGTTACTCCTTTTTCTCCATTTCCCTTCGGTCGAACGACTGGGGGTTGTGGGTAAGTGAGTGATACTTAGAAGTTTAACAGTTAAACTTTAACTGTGGTGCTCTTTGCCTCCTCATGCTGGCCAGGAGTGATATTCCCAAGAGTAATTACTCAAGCCGTGGACTCGCCATATCCGTAAATAAATACATTTATCAGGTAAGCATAAATTTATTTTTTTCAAATTGGCTAACAAAGATGTTGGCGTATAAAGGGGGGGGGGCATATTAGAGCCCATGTCGGTCCCTTTCTTTTGTAAGTAGAAAGTATCTTAAAAGAGGAAATAATTGAGATACAATAGTATATTCAACATGTCTTCAATAAAATTGCATTGCAATGGAGAAAAATTAGTTTCTTGTTTTGTTAATTCTAATGCTGATTGTATACCTGCCTCATGGGGATGCAAGTATAAAGGCTAACAACGTCAAGAGTACATCACTATCCTCACTAGATGTGTGTGTTTGTTTCTCAAAAAAATCTCCAGTGTATTTTAAATATACAATTTTTGGACAGATGCCAAGGGATTGAGGATTTTGTCAATAAGAATTTTTAATGTTAGAGAAAACAGAGTCTGTACTAGCAACTATGGGCCTACCTGGGTGTTCACTAAGATTTTTATGAATCTTTGGCAGCGTGTAGAAAACAGGGGTGATGGGGGCTTTTTTTATGAGAAAAGTGGCAAGATCTTTAGAAATGACTTTATTTAACATAGCTGTTTCTGTTACTTTTTTAATTTCCTTCTGAATGTCAGATAGTGGATCACTATCCAAAATCTGGTAGATACCACCATCAGACAATTGTAACAAAATTTCCTGTGTATAGTATTTGGTGTCCAAAATGACCACCACCCCACCCTTATCAGCATTTTTAATGGTAATGGTTTTGTTCTCTGCCAAACCTTTAAGTGCCTGTCTTTCAGCCATAGAAATGTTGCTATTGTATCTCTGTTTTTTGTCAGAAAGTAGAGATTTCATATAATTTTGAACAAACCTAATGTAGGTTTCAACCCCTGCATTAATTGTATTGGGGACAAAAGCGTGAAATAAGTGGTTTCTATACCTGTGACACTGACCATGTTTTTTTTTTTTTTTTACTTAAATATCCATGTGGGCGGGGCTATGTGGGGTAGACCATACGCCCCATTAGGGACAGAATCAGCACCCACAAATCCTTGATTAGGTGTGAGGACAACTCCCTTCGTGTTTCAACACAATTTATTGAAATGAGACACACGGTCAATCAATTAAGATTTCAAATAATTGACCACATTTCAAAACTAAGGAGAGGTGGTAATAGGTAACTGGAGCTCAAAAAAAGAGAGGTTTTGATTTAACACCTTAAAACTTTGCATCCGATAGGTCTTAATAAAGATTATGATCTCCATTTGTTTTTATAAGTAATTCTTTATGTAACTTTTTTCTTTTAAATGTTGAAATATTCTAATTATATTGTATGGTTTTAAGCTTGCTATCTATCACTTTCTGCTAGCATATAATCTGTTTTAGAGAGAGTAATTTTCTTTGGGTGTTTATGTTTATTTTTTGTCAGTAGATGGCAGTGTTGTAATGTCATATGATAGTATTCAAGAGCCCAAAAGGTTAATGATTAGTAATTAAGACACAGGTGCTATATAAGGCAGTGTTTCATAGCATGACTAAGGGTCTGTGGGACCCCAAAACATTGCTTTTCCTCTATGTCACAATAAAGATGTTAGTTTAATTAAAGATGCAGTGAACGCCATCTTTGTTCCTTTGGATATACATATTTGAGGAGTTGCAGGACCCCCAGGCGGATTTGGTGCTGGGCCTACTACTACTTTTTGTGTGTGTGTGTGTTTGTATGTATGTATATGTGTGTGTGTGTGTATATATTAGAGCTGCGCATCTTCACCTGTCTCACGATTCGATTCGATTACGATTATCATCGTAACGATTCGATACGATTCGATTCTACGATGCATCGCGATGCATCACGATTACTGCACTATTTCTGCCCAAT
The DNA here is from genome assembly GCF_027579735.1 of Bombina bombina. Classification (NCBI taxonomy): domain Eukaryota; kingdom Metazoa; phylum Chordata; class Amphibia; order Anura; family Bombinatoridae; genus Bombina; species Bombina bombina. Next base: position 261,481,680 of record NC_069500.1, on the reverse strand, counting down.
TTTTAAATTTTTCAGAAAAAAAAATTCAAGAAGTCAAAGTATTGAAATAAACTCTTTTTTTATTTTATTAGCTCAAAAAAGGACACTCTTCCTGTGGCAAAGTCTGAACACAGCAGACAACAACAGTTTATAGAACAGTAAATACTAAATGGCAATTGTTGTATTGGTTTGGAAACAATATTATGGCATCAAACTGTAGTTACAGAGTACGTAGTGTAAAAAGTGCAGTGCTCACAGTGTACTTCTTCAGTAAAAGAAAATATTTAAATGTATATATTATATATTAGTAAGTAGTACACTATACACTTGTAAAGAAACATGAACAACAAATAAATGTCTAACCTATCTATGTTGGTTTTAATTTAATTTCTTTACTTACTTAGTAATAATAATATAATAGACATTAAATTAAAACCCAAATAGATAGGTTAAGCTTAAGTTACCACCATAATACCTTATTTGTGTGAAAATTGTCCTCAGAAAACAAAACATAAATCCCTTATAGGTACAAAATTACAGGTGCAGTCCACTGTGCCTTCATGACTGTCAATTTGTGGCAAACAAACATCACGTGAAGAATCTGGAACACAACACAAAAGCACAGAGTGTGCACACAACACACATGTGATTGTGACATATACAATTAGTTTACACAGTTACAGACTTACAATAGTACTAGAGACTGAGAGAGAGACATTTAAAACAAGTAGCATTGAACTGAACTACTATAACTACAGTTTCTTCTTGATGATTATATTATCTTTATGGGATCACAAATATAATTAGTTAGTTATTAGTTACTGTTAAAGCAGTACTACACACAACTGAATAGTGACTGAGTCTGTCACTGAACAGTACACAGCAGTCACACACAAACAAACAATACATAAAAAAGGACACAGACATCAAGGAGTAAATCATGGTGAAGAAAGGGTGGCACGCCACTCACCTGAGGTGTGTGTGCTTTATTTTTGTATTGTGCTGTTGTGTGTGGCACTGTGTGTGTGCTGTACTGTCTGTAGTGTACAGTATATTTGTGATCCAATAAAGATTTACTCAAGGTTTACTCAAGGCTTTTCCTTCCCCTATAGTGGGGTTTGGCTTCAGTCTCACTCTCTGCATAGTGCACTCATAGACAGTTAGACAGTCACACTCACTAGACACTCAGACACTAGAGACACAGTGGGACACACACACAAACAAAAACATTCAATGGCACCACAGTCAGCCACAGTCACACTCACACTCATAGACACTTAGACAGTGACACTGGGACAGACACACAATCACATACAAACAAAAAAATTCAAAGGCAGTTAATACACTCATCTCACACACACTCATAGAGAATGAGATACATACAAACTTTTCAAACTGGCACTCACTCACAGACACACTCACACACTCATAAAGAGACAGTTAGACACTGCAGTACACACATTGTTATTGTTAACTGGTTGGTTATATTCGGTTAACCCCTACAGATCTGCCTGGGAGTGGGTGGGATGGCATTTGGGATTGGGAATTGGGATCATAAACAAAAACATATGATATCTTTCTTAAAGGGTCTATTTAAAATAGACAATTTTTTAGTGTGAATGAATAATATTAATAATCCCTTATGCAGTGTGCACTATGCACTCACTGCATTGCAAACAATACAGGGGTGTGCTGTAACAATAGCACAACATCTACAAAACAGAGCACTTCCTGATTGGCAAACATCACAGTAACACTAGAAGTAGTAATAGACATTAAACAAGAAGTAGCATTGAACTACTAGATTTACTAACTTTGATTATCAATATCTTTATGGGATCACAAATATATTGTTACACAACACACACACAGTCACAGTCACACACAGTCAAACAATACCAAAAAAAACACACATAATAAAAAGAGTGAATCATGGTGAAGGGTGACACTGACTGACACGCACACATGAGGTGTGTGCAGTTGTGTGTTGTTTCTTTTGTATTGTGTGTGTGTGTGTGTGACTGTGACAGAGTGACGTGGTCGGTCGTGTCGTGTAGTGTACTAGTATATTTTGTGATCCAACAAAGATTTACTCAAGGTTTTAAGCTTCATTTTTCAAAAAGCTATAAGCTATATAACAGTAACAAATATAAAATAACTTAACAGTAGTCTGCACTGGGCAGTGGGGCACACAGCACTTTCTTCTGGATGTGCCAAAAAACATTAAATATTAATATTATAAACCTGAATCACTACTCAGAATTATGGAATATGTAGGTTTTTCTGTAAGAACACTAGTTGATCCACATGCTCTGGTTTGAGGGTGCTTCTTTTAGCCGTTACCACATCTCCTGCAGTGGAGAAAACCCGCTCTGCAGACACGCTTGTACCTGGGATACACAAGTATCGCTTTGACAAATGAGAGAGGAGGGGAAATATGACCTCATGTACATGCCACCATTTCAAAGGGTCTTCAGTGAGAGGCAGAGATGGGGCTTTACAATATTTCTCTATTTCCTCTTCAGCCTTGGCATAGGGGGTCTTGGGTTCTATTGTACCTTCAGTGTCAGTGAAAGACTGTCCCAGCAAAGTCATGAGAAGCGATGTGGACTTTCTTTTGGGAGGAGAAGGGTTATCCTCCTCGATGGCTGATTCTTCTTCCAGAGTTTCTTTTCCCTCAGGCAGTGGCACTTCATCCACGTTTGTCCTCCTAGATGTAACTGTACTAGTACACTCAATCTGTGTTTGAACAAAAGAATAGAAAAAATAGCATTCATTATTACCTCGAGCAGCCAGCCAGCTAATGCTATGTGTGTGCTCAGAGAGACAGTAATGCATAAATAAATGCATACAACAGCTCACATCTATTCAAGAAACATGATGCAATTAAAATTACCTCCAAGGATGCAGCCTCCTCAGTCACTCCTCTGTATATCTCCAATCTCTCCTCCTCTGTGAGAATAAAAGGCAGTCCCTTAAAACGAGGATCCAGGGCAGAGGCTGTATAAAGTATCTTCTTCTCTGCCTCACTGCTGTACCTCTTCAGGAGATCTGTTTTGATGGCATTCTTGATCTCATGGATCATGGGTGTGTCTCCCATGGTGTCTGTCATGTTCTGGAGCAGTTGTGCATTTAGAGGGGCAATGAGAGAAACAGTTGGATTGCGCTCTTCTGACATCAGTGTGGTTGCATCTTTCATTGGCTTTAATGCACTCACAGCATCCTCTGCATTTGACACATCTGTTTCGTTGAGAGTGCAGAGATCTGACTCACTTTTTCTGACTTCTGGAGACAACAATGTGGCACAGATTGCAGGTTGCTGTTCTAGGAACCTCTCGACCATGTCATATGAGCTGTTCCACCTTGTTGTCACATCAGTTATTAGCTTATGATTCTTCAGGCCAAGACATTTCTGTTTTTCTTTCAGACAGTGGTTTGCTGTAGTGCTGCGGTGAAAAAATGTTGATATTCGTCGCACTCTGCCTAAAAGCCTGGAGAGCGTGGCCACTTTCAGCGCCCGCTGGGATGCGAGATTCAGTGTATGGGCGAAGCATTTTACATGAGGGAATTTTCCAACTTGAGCAGCAACAATCATGTTCGAAGCATTGTCGGTCACAAGCACTACAGATTTATCGGACAGCTGCCATTCTTCCACGACACGAGACAGTAGCTCCGCCAGATGAGAACCCGTGTGAGACTCATAAACTGCTCTCGTTTGCAGCACATGCGACAAGATCTTCCAGTCCTTGCTAATGTAATGTGCAGTTACTGTTACATAAGACTCCGTCGTGACTGAAGTCCATGAATCACACGTTAGTGCGACTCGACTGGCTTGGCTCATTGATGCAATTACCTGAGCTTTTGTTTCTTGGTAGAGTGCAGGTATAACGTTTTCTGTTAAGTGATTGCGTGACGGGATCTTATAACGTGGCTCTAGTGTCTTCAACAGGTTGCGAAACCCAAGGTTTTCCACAACAGAGTAAGGCCGTAGGTCCTTCGCTATGAAAGTTGCCACAGCTTTGGTTATTCTCTTCCCTTTTTCAGAGTTGGGTGGCAAAGTTGACAGCATTGCATCAATTCTTGGCTGATGAGCTTCAGCTAGTCTTGTTATTTCCTTGGCAGTGGCACTGGCGACAGCGGCAGGGGTTAGCATCTCAGAGTGAAAACGTCTAACGTGATTTCTCAAGTTAGTAGTATTCCCTAGGTATTTAATTTTTGTGTGACAGGCTTTACAAACCGCGTGTGTCTTGTCCAATTCGTGCTTTCCAGTATGTTCATAAAATCCAAAATGTGCCCAGATGCTTGCTTTTAAAATGCTAGGTGCATTTTTTATCTCTCTATCTTTTTTGTCTCCCTCTGTCATTTTAGCATGACATGTACATATGTGACGGATGATGTTGTTGTCAACGTCAAACTCTGTCAGTGTTAAAAAAAAAAGAAAATACACTAAGTTCCAGTTGTCAAAATGTCAAGCCGCAAATGTAAAATCAACAAGTACTAGTAACTTCAACTACTTTGCCAATGCCATACATTTTGCGAACATAAATTTTAAAACAAATTGCATTGTGATAATTGCAGGGGACATCACTCACTCACTGACACAGTTACTGTAATATATTACACACTTAAAGGTGCAAAAACCCAAACATTTACTTTCATGATTCAGATAGAGAATACAATTTTAAATAAACATCATAACTAACTCTTCTATTATTTAATTTGCTTCATACTTCTCAGATATCGTTTGTTGATGACATATTAGCAATGCATTGCACAGCACACACATTACTTACTATAAGTATATAATACTTTGTGCACAAGGAGGAGGCTATGCATTTCAACAAAGGATAAGCAAATTATATAATAGGGAAAGTTGTTTAAAATTGCATGCACTTTCTTGAATTAATATATTATTAAAATATTAGAACTTCAGACCAGGCCATCCATCCATGTGAAAAACATGTAGATAATAGATACAGATTAGACTAATAGAGACATTATTAGACAATAATAGTATACTATATTTATTTATAATACATTTTTTATATATGCAATATTATTCAATAATGCAGCAATTAATTATGCAGCAGCCTGAGCCTCAGTCAGCTCAGCATACTACGTTAAGTAAATAAGGCAAGTATTTAATTGTTACCCCTTATTGTGTAATAAATGTGATTGTGTACCCCTTATTGATTTGCTCTTACCTATTGGCAAGTAGTAGGCAGTTGAGGCAATAGGCAGGCATGGCAATGGCAATTATGGCATGGCATTGGCAAAATGTACAACGTTTTGGTAACTATTAACTAAACAAACAGTTAGTTAGTCTAATTCTCACCATAGGTCTCCTCCTCTGTCTCCCACAAAATAAAAATGAGCCCGCCGTGTAGCTGTAGTATACCGCCGTGTACCATCATCAATCTCAGGCAACAAACTCCTGCTTTGCTGCTTTGCTCCTACTGCGTAACTTCGGCACTTCAAGAGACCGCCCATGAGCGCCCATGTTGCTTTATTGGGTGACGTGACGTCAGTGACGTCAAAACGATGTACCGCGCACTTTCGCGCACTTTCTTTTACGTTTCCTGGAGGCTGGTCACGTGGGTAACGTTAATCGATTATCGCGTCTCAGCGCATCGATGCAGAATCGTTTCATGCCGCATCGCGATGCATCGTCAAAACGATTATTTTTGACAGGCCTAGTATATATATATATATATATATATATATATATATATATGTGTATATATATATATATACAGTGTAGCTATATGTGTGTGTGTGTGTGTGTGTGTGTATAGATATATATTGTACAAAAAAAAACACATAAGTAGAAATATGTCTCTGAATAAATAGAACATATTATACTATGTGCAGAACATTTAAATGTGAAATATTCATATCTTCATGTCAGATTAGTGCACATGAGAATATGCAATCGTGTTTGCGCAATAGTTTTTCTCATTGACTTCTATTGGCGAATATGTGAACACACACACAATATTCTAGATTCAGATTTTTTTCGTTTGTCGGGTTAGCGCAAGAGTGAAAACATTTTTACTTTCAATTCGTAATACTAGTTCAACCTGATGCGCGCAAAAATCTTACTTCTAGCGCAATTAACAATCGATCGGGAGCATTACTTAGTGCTACTTTTGTAATCTAGCCAATAGTGTTTTGTAAGACGTGTTTTTTTCATAATTTATAACTGAAATATATTGAAATGAATGTTACAAATGACCACTACTCTACTATTTAAAAACAATAGAAAGTAAGGGAAAAAACTAAAGGGACATGACTTTTTTTTTTTTTTTTTTCCTTTCGTGATTTAGATAGAGAATATGTTTTTAAACAGCTTTCCAATTTACTTCTATTATCTGTTTTGATTCTTTCTCTTAGTTTCTTTTGTTGAAGAAACAACAATGCAAATGTGTGAGCCAATAACATGAGGCATACATGTGCAACCACCAATTAGCAGCTCCTGAGATAATCTAGATATGCTTTTTAACAAAGGATACCAAGAGAACAAAACAAATTAGATATATATTAAATGGGAAAGTTGTTTAAAATTGCATGCTTTCTCTGAATCACGAGAGAAAAAATATTGGGTTTCATGTCCCTTAAATTAGCTAAAAATTCAGTCCTCTAAACTAATTGATCTAATTAAAAAAAAAAAGTCCCTGAAATAACACAAATATTTTGTGCATGTAAAGTATTTTGTGAAAACCATGTTTCTTTCATGTAATTAGCAAGAGTCCATGAGCTAGTGACGTATGGGGCAAAGTTTCCCAAACCTTAACCCCTTAACGACCAACGACGTATGGGGTACGTCCTGCAAAAAAATGCAGTTAATGACCAAGGACGTACCCCGTACGTCGTTGGTCTTTGAAAGCAGTGGAAGCGATCCTGATCACTTCCAACTGCTTTCATGTTATAGCAGTGATGCCTCGATATTGAGGCATCCTGCTATAACATTTTTTAGCCGTCCGATGCAGAGAGAGCCACCCTGTGGCCCTCTCTGCATCGGCCATCAATGGCTATGTTCGTTGGTGGGTGGGAGCTGATCCAGGGAGGCGGGTGGGTGGCCATCGGTGGGAAGGGGGGCGGGATCGAGTGCGTGCGCGGGTGCGCGCGCGTGCACGTGATCGCGGGTGCGGGAGTGGGAACCCTACACTATGGAACAAGTAAGGTGGTACTTGGTGGGAGAGAGGGTGGGAAGTTGAACATTATAAATTCTAACGATCTGGGAGGGTGGGAGGTTGGGGGTTGAGGGGGGGCAGCTACACTACAGAAAATAGTAGTTTTAAAATAATAAAATAAAAAAATTGATAGAAAACATTTGATTTCAAACTGGGTACTGGCAGACAGCTGCCAGTACCCAATATGGTGCATAATAAGGCAGAGAGGGGGGTTAGAGAGCTGTTTGGGGGGGATCAGGGAGGTTGGGGGCTAAGGGGGGATCCTACAGAGCAGAATTATTATTATTTTTATTTTTTTAAATCCCCAAAAAACTCTTATTTTAGTACTGGCAGACTTACTGCCAGTACTTAAGATGGCGGGGACAATTGTGGGGTGGGGGAGGGAAGAGAGCTGTTTGGGAGGGATCAGGGGGTGTGATGTGTCATGTGGGAGGTTGATACCTACACTTAAGCTAAAATTAACCCTACAAGCTCCCTACAAGCTCCCTAATTAACCCCTTCAATGCTGGGCATTATACACGTGTGGTGCGCAACGGCATTTAGCTGCCTTCTAATTACCAAAAAGCAAAGCCAAAGCCATATATGTCTGCTATTTCTGAACAAAGGGGATCCCAGAGAAGCTTTTACATCAATTTATGCCATAATTGCACAAGCTGTTTGTAAATAATTTCAGTGAGAAACCTAAAATTGTGAAAAATTTAACGCTTTTTTTTATTTGTTCGCATTTGGCGGTGAAATGGTGGCATGAAATATACCAAAATGGACCTAGATCAATACTTTGGGTTGTCTACTACATTATACTAAAGCTAAAATTAACCCTACAAGCTCCCTACAAGCTCCCTAATTAACCCCTTCAATGCTGGGCATAATACACGTGTGGTGCGCAGTGGCATTTAGCGGGCTTCTAAATACCAAAAAGCAATGCCAAAGCCATATATGTCTGCTATTTCTGAACAAAGGGGATCCCAGAGAAGCATTTACAACCATTTATGCCATAATTGCACAAGTTGTTTGTAAATAATTTCAGTGAGAAACCTAAAGTTTGTGAAACAATTTGTGAAAAAGTGAACAATTTTTTTTATTTGATCGCATTTGGTAGCGAGATGGTTGCATGAAATATACTAAAATTGGCCTAGATCAATACTTTGGGATGTCTTCTAAAAAAAAATATATACATGTCAAGGGATATTCAGGTATTCCTGAAAGATATCAGTGTCCCAATGTAACTAGCGCTAATTTTGAAAAAAAGTGGTTTGGAAATAGCAAAGTGCTACTTGTATTTATTTCCCTATAACTTGCAAAAAAAAAGCAAAGAACATGTAAACATTGGGTATTTCTAAACTCAGGACAAAATTTAGAAACTATTTAGCATGGGTGTTTTTTGGTGGTTGTAGATGTGTAACAGATTTTGGGGTTCAAAGTTAGAAAAAGTGTGTTTTTTTCCATTTTTTCCTAATATTTTATAATTTTTTTATAGTAAATTATAAGATATGATGAAAATAATGGTATCTTTAGAAAGTCCATTTAATGGCGAGAAAAACGGTATATAATATGTGTGGGTACAGTAAATGAGTAAGAGGAAAATTACAGCTAAACACAAACACTGCAGAAATGTAAAAATAGCCTTGGTCCCAAACGGACAGAAAATGGAAAAGTGCTGTGGTCCTTAAGGGGTTAAAATGCCTATAAATACACCCCTCACCACACCCACAATTCAGTTTTACAAACTTTGCCTCCCATGGAGGTGGTGAAGTAAGTTTGTGCTAGATTCTACGTTGATATGCGCTTGATTGAAAATAATCACATTTTGTTGCTTTACAACCTGAAATAAAGACAGACACAGTTTTTATTTATCCAATTGTTATTACTCAGTGCAACTATTAACATCCAAGTGAAAGATATAGCACCAACATGTCAGACAAAAATAAAGACAATTCAAAAACAGAGACACTGAGTTGCAAAAACCCTCCTAAAGGAAAATCTGCTGCCCTCTGCCAGAAAGTTGTCAATGGTAAGAAGGTTTACCTTCCAGCATGACAATGACCCAAAGCACACAGCCAAAATGACCACACAGTGGTTGAAGGAGAGAAAGGTGAATGTCCTTGCATGGCCTAGTCAGAGCCCAGACTTAAACCCCATTGAATATCTGTGGCATGACTTGAAGACTGCAGCTCACAAACGGTCACCATCAAACTAACTGGAGCAGTTCTGCAAAGGAGAGTAGGCAAATATTGCAAAGTCTAGATGTGCAAAGTTAGTAACGACATATCCGAACAGACTAAAGGCTGTAATTAAAGCAAAAGGTGGTTCAACTAAATACTGACACAATGCAGTGATCCTTTTTCCAACTCAGTGTCTCTGTTTTTGAATTGCCTTTATTTTTGCCTGACATGTTGGTGTTTTATCTATCACTTGGATGTTATAAGTTGCCCTGAGTAATTACAACTGGATAAACAAAAACTGTGTCTGTCTTTATTTCAGGCTGCAAAGCAACAAAATGTGATTATTTTCAAGGGGGGGGGGGTGATTCTTTTCACTACCCACTGTATTAGGCTTTAGGAAATGTCATAGATAGTAGAAACTTTTTTCTTTTTTTCCCCTCCTATGTAATCATAGTACAACTGAGAGAACAGAAATTGCATGTTTCTGCTGTCTAATGAATAAGGTGGATGAACTGGTATATACTATGAGTGATTGCCTGTGTTCTTTTCCTAGGAGTCTAGTAAATATTAGTTGTTTGGTGTCAGCAGTTATAAAAACACATTGAATTAATGTCTTGGGAAGTTTAGCTTTGCTAATTCTTAAGAAAAAAGTAATTAATAATACATAACATTGTGCAGCTTCTAGCAGTGTTAAACCATTCCGTTCTGTAAGGGCATTTAGTGCTGTAGGGACAATTTTTAGATCACTGTGTTGCATGTAAACAGTCACAGAATGAAATAATTTTGCCTTACATTAAATTACAACCTGGTCAACTAGCCTTAGGCCCATGTGTCATACTGCAGCCCTCCTTTTTTATTTTATATTTGTCCTCCAATTCCCCAGATGAATTTTAATGTTTAAACCATAAATAGATTACATTGAAACTGCATGTCACCCAAACTGCTTATGTGCATCACAATTATTATTATATTGTCAAAGTATATTTAGGATATACTGGTTATTCCATCTGTCCTATTGTTTGTGGCTTCAGATACATATCTGCTAATGCCTATTATATATATTTCTTCTATAAGGTACGAGTCCACGGATTCATCCTTTACTTGTGGGATATTATCCTCCTGCCAACAGGAAGCGGCAAAGAGCACCACAGCAGAGCTGCCCACACAGCTCCTCCCTTAGCTCCACCCCCAGTCATTCTCTTTGCCTACTCTAAGTACTAGGAAGGGTAAAGTGAAAGAGGTGATAAAATATTAGTTTTGTATTTCTTCAAGCAAGAGTTTTTTATTTTAAATGGTACCGGTGTGTACTATTTACTCTCAGGCAGCAGATGGATGAAGACTTCTGCCTGGAGGCTGATGATCTTAGCATTTGTCACTAAGATCCAGAGCAGTTCCCACAGAGGCTGAGGGGTACAAGAAACTTCAGTGTGAGGAACGTTTTCATGCTATAAAGCAGTGAGGTATGTTCAGTCATTTTTTCTGGAGAGACTGGTATTTCAGAAAGGCTGACAGTATCCCCATGAGGGTAAGGGTAAGCAGTAATCCTAATAGTTATAGAAGGGTATTACTAAGCTTGCATAAGGGGCTTATTAAAAAATGGTTGACACTGAGTTTTGTATGTTTGTGGGCAAACGTTTTGTGAACTGGGAGTGCTGTTAACGTTTTGTGGGATTGGAGAAGGGGCTATCAGCTAGTTCCTTAAAGGGACAGATATCTGCTTTATCAATTTTACTGCACAAGCGTCTGGCAGATGTGCCAGACGTGCAGTCGTTCTGTCAGGCTTTAGTTAGAATCAAGCCTGTGTTTAAACCTGTTGCTCCGCCATGGAGTTTGAATTTAGTTCTTAAAGTTCTTCAAGGGGTTCCGTTTGAACCTATGCATTCCATAGATATTAAGCTTCTATCTTGGATAGTTCAGAGTTTCTGAACTATCTGCATTGCAATGCGACTCACCTTATCTTGTTTTCCATAAGGTGGTTTTGCGTACCAAACCTGGATTCCTTCCTAAGGTTGTTACTAATAGGGATATTAATCAAGAAATTGTTGTTCCTTCTCTGTGTCCTAATCCTTCCCCTAAGAAGGAGCGTCTGTTGCACAACTTGGACGTGGTTCGTGCTTTGAAGTTTTACTTGCAAGCGACCAAAGATTTCCGTCAAACATCTTCTTTGTTTGTTGTCCATTCTGGAAAATGTAGAGGTCAAAAGGCTACGGCTATCTCTTTCTTTTTGGCTAAAAAGCATCATCCGTTTGGCATACGTGACTGCTGGACAGCAGCCTCCTGAAAGAATTACAGCTCACTCTACTAGAGCGGTGGCTTCTGTTGAACAGATTTGTAAGGCTGCGACTTGGTCTTCGCTTCATACCTTTTCCAAATTTTCCAAATTTGATACTTTTGCTTCTTCGGAGGCTATTTTTGGGAGAAAAGTTCTTCTAGCAGTGGTGCCTTCTGTTTAGCCATCTGTCTTGTCCCTCCCGTTCATCCGTGTCCTGTAGCTTTGGTATTGTATCCCACAAGTAAAGGATGAATCCGTGGACTTGTCGTACCTTATAAAAGAAAAGTAAATATTTGCTTACCTGATAAATTAATTTCTTCTATGGTACGACGAGTCCACGGCCCGTCCTGTTATTTTAAGACAGATTATATTTTTTGGTTTTAAACTTCAGTCACCTCTGCACCTTTTAGTTTCTCCTTTTTCTTCCTGTACCTTCGGTCGAATGACTGGGGGGTGGAGCTAAGGGAGGAGCTGTGTGGGCAGCTCTGCTGTGGTGCTCTTTGCCGCTTCCTGTTGGCAGGAGGATAATATCCCACAAGTAAAGGATGAATCCGTGGACTTGTCGTACCATAGAAGAAATTAATTTATCAGGTAAGCATACATTTACTTTTCTGCCTCTTCACAGGGTTGTTCTTGCTTATGCTCTTTCAGTTCATTTAAAAGGAAGGGTTTTTAGGCAGTGCTCAAATATCTTAAAGGGGCAGTAAACACCATGTAATTACAAGGCATTTCTGTATGCTGTAGAATAACATTTCAGCCAAGTCTTAAAGGGACAGTCTAGTGAAAATTAAACGTTCTTGATTCAGATAGGGCATATAATTTTAAACAACTTTCCAATTTACTTGTATCATCAAATTTGCTTTGTTTTCTTGTGGTATTTTTGAAAGGCTCAACCCGATTTCTAAACCGTTGAAAACCGCCTCAGAGCATTTTGAATGTTTTTCACAGTTAGATAGTACTAGTTCATGTGTGTCATATAGATAACATTGTGCTCACTCCTGTGGAGTTATTTAGGAGTCTGCAGTGATTGGCTAAATGACATGCCTGTCAAAAGCACTGAGATAAGGGGGCAGTCTGCAGAGGCTTAGATACAAGGTAATCACAGAGGTAAAATATATATTTATATAACTGTGTTGGTTATGGAAAACTTGGGAATGGGTTATAAAGGGATTATCTATTTTTTTTAAACAATAACAATTTTAGTGTAGACTGTCCTTTTAATGTTTTTTAAAACAAATTAACATCCTTATTTCTGCAAAGATTTTTCAATAGCCAAACTCCACCCACCATAAGTTGTTTTCTCCAACATAGGTGTGTCCGGTCCACGGCGTCATCCTTACTTGTGGGATATTCTCCTCCCCAACAGGAAATGGCAAAGAGCCCAGCAAAGCTGGCCATATAGTCCCTCCTAGGCTCCGCCTACCCCAGTCATTCTCTTTGCCGTTGCACAGGCAACATCTCCACGGAGATGGCTTAGAGTTTTTTGGTGTTTAAATGTAGTTTTTGTGGGAACTGAGAGCGATATTCAATGCTCTCAAGGCTTGGCCTCGACTAGCAAAGGCCAAATTCATAAGGTTTCAATCAGACATCATGACGACTGTTACATATATCAACCATCAGGGGGGTAACAAGGAGTTCCCTGGCGATGGAGGAGCATCCGGGGGAGTGGGAACTCCATCTGGAAATCTTTGCCCAAATAACTCAATTATGGGGCATTCCAGACATGGTTCTGATGGCCTCTCGTCAGAACTTCATGGTCCCTTGTTACAGGTCCAAATCCAGGGATCCCAAGGCGACTCTATTGGATACAATAGTAGCACCTTGGATCTTCAACCTAGCTTATGTATTCCCACCGTTTCCTCTCATTCCCAGGCTGGTAGCCAGGATCAATCTGGAGAGGGCTTCGGTGATCTTGATAGTTCCTGTGTGGCCACGCAGGACTTGGTATGCAGACCTGGTGAATGTGTCATCGGCTCCACCATGGAAGCTACCTTTGAGACAGGACCTTCTTATTCAGGGTCCATTCGAACATCCGAATCTGGTTTTCCTCCAACTGACTGCTTGGAGTTTGAACGCTTGATTTTATCAAAGCGTGGGTTTTCAGATTCTGTAATAGATACTCTTATTCAGGCTAGAAAGCCTGTAACTAGAAAAATTTACCATAATATATGGAAAAAATATATCTGTTGGTGTGAATCTAAAGGATTCCCATGGAACAAGATAAAAATTCCTAAGATTCTTTCCTTTCTACAAGAAGGTTTGGAGAAAGGATTTTCTGCGAGTTCTCTGAAGGGACAGATCTCTGCTTTATCTGTTTTACTTCACAAAAGGCTGGCAGCTGTGCCAGACGTTTAAGCGTTTGTTCAGGCTCTGGTTAGAATCCAGCCTGTTTACAGACCTTTGACTCTTCCCTGGAGTCTTAATCTAGTTCTTTCAGTTCTTCAAGGGGTTCCGTTTGAACCCTTACATTCCGTAGATATTAAGTTATTATCTTGGAAAGTTTTGTTTTAGGTTGCAATTTCTTCCGCTAGAAGAGTTTCTGAGTTATCTGCTCTGCAGTGTTCTCCGCCCTATCTGGTCCATGCAGATAAGGTGGTTTTACGTACTGAGCCTGGTTTTCTTCCGAAGGTTGTTTCCAACAAAAATATTAACCAGGAGATAGTTGTACCTTCTTTGTGTCCGAATCCAGTTTCATAGAAGGAACGTTTGTTACACAATTTGGACGTTGTCCGTGCTCTAAAATTCTATTTAGAGGCTACTGAAGATTTTAGACAAACATCTTCTTTGTTTGTTGTTTATTCTGGTTAAAGGAGAGGTAAAAAAGCAACTCTACCTCTCTTTCCTTTTGGTTTAAAAGCATCATCAGATTGGCTTTTGAGACTGCCGGACGGCAGCCTCCTGAAAGTATCACAGCTCACTCCACTAGGGCTGTGGCTTCCACATGGGCCTTCAAGAATGAAGTTCTTGTTGACCAAATTTTTTAAATTATATACTTTTGCTTCTTCGGAGGCTATTTTTGGGAGAAAGGTTTTGCAAGCCGTGGTGCCTTCCATTTGGGTGACCTGATTTGCTCCCTCCCTTCATCCGTGTCCTAAAGCTTTGGTATTGGTTCCCACAAGTAAGGATGACGCCGTGGACCGGACACACCTATGTTGGAGAAAACAGAATTTATGCTTACCTGATAAATTACTTTCTCCAACGGTGTGTCCGGTCCACGGCCCGCCCTGGTTTTTTAATCAGGTCTGATGAATTATTTTCTCTAACTACAGTCACCACGTTACCATATGGTTTCTCCTATATATATTTCCTCCTGTCCGTCGGTCGAATGACTGGGGTAGGCGGAGCCTAGGAGGGACTATATGGCCAGCTTTGCTGGGCTCTTTGCCATTTCCTGTTGGGGAGGAGAATATCCCACAAGTAAGGATGACGCCGTGGACCGGACACACCGTTGGAGAAAGTAATTTATCAGGTAAGCATAAATTCTGGTTTTTTTTGTTTTTTTTTGGAGGAGCCAATCTGGGCTTTAGTCTGCAGACAGCAAGGCTCGCCATGGTCATAAAATTAATATAAAGTGAATTGTTTTGCCATTGAAATCTCATAAAGCCAGATAGGGTTATAGGCTTGAGAAGTCAGCAGGGTGCATTTCAGGTTCTGAGTGTTAGAAATTGTTCTATTTTTAGAGCTAAATGACATGGAAAGGTGGCAAAATAGATAATATTGCAATAACTTAAAATGTTATATAAAAATCTCAAGGTGTTTACTGTCCCTTTTTAAATATCTTTCATATGTGAATGATCATCCTTGCTGCTTGTCAAGAACCGGGTCATGGGTTCTTTTCTATGCCTTGGCAGGTTTCCTTAAACTGAAGATTTTCTTAAAGAGATATGAAACACAAACATTTTTTTCGTTGTTCATACAGCGCACACCATTTAAAAAAGATTTCAACTTCTATTACCAAATTTGCTTTATTCTCATGATATTCTTGGTAGGCATCTGGAGCACTACATGGCCTTATAGTGCTCTACATATGGGACAGCTCCTAAGCATCTGTTTCTGCTTTTCAGCAAAAGATACCAAGAGAATGAAGAAAACTTGATAAGATGTAAATTAGAACTTTGTTTAAAATAGCATGCTCTATCTGAATCATGAAAGAAACATTTTGGGTTTTATATCCCTTTTTAAATTTCCTTAAGTTTTGTTAAGGTTTCTTTAAGTTTTGGCTCTGTGATGAAATGAGCAGATTCCGTTGTGAATTGGGCTGTCCTTACAAACGGTTATTGAAATGTAACTGGATCTATTGATAACTTTAGCTGCTTCAGTGTCTCTTTATCTGGGTAATTTAGGCCATATTATACAATATTATAACCTTTCTGTTAATTATAAATATTAAAGGGACAGTTGACCCAAAATATTTATTGTTTAACCCCTTAACGACTGAGGACGTGCAGGGTACGTCCTCAGAAAAAAGGCAGTTAATGCCTGAGAACGTACCCTGCACGTCCTCAGTGTGGAAAGCAGCTGGAAGCGATCCTGCTCGCTTCCAGCTGCTTTCCGGTTATTGCAGTGATGCCTCGATATGGAGGCATCCTGCAATAACCTTTTTAAGTCATCCGGTGCAGAGAGAGCCACTCTGTGGCCCTCTCTGCACCGGAGATCGGTGGCTACCTGCGTTGGTGGGTGGGAGCCGGACCGGGAGGCGGGTGGCGGCCATCGATGGCCATGTGGATCTGAAGGGGGGCGGGATCGTGGGCGGGGGTGGCTGGGGGCGCGCACGGGGCGCGCGCGCGTGCACGGGAGGGTGGGGGCGGGCGCGTGCACGGGGAGGGAGCGGGTGGGAACCGCTACACTGCAGAAAATGGGGATATAAAAAATATAATAAAAACTAAAATCCAAACAATCAGCAAGGTGGTGGGGGTTTGTTTGTGGGGGGTGGGGGGTTGGGGGAAGCTACACTACAGAAAAAAACAAAAAAAAAACCCAAAAAAGCACTTTTTATTGTAAACTGGGTACTGGCAGACAGCTGCCAGTACCCAAGATGGCCCCCAATAAGGCAGAGGGGAGGGTTAGAGAGCGGTTTTGGGGGGGATCAGGGAGGTTGGGGGCTAAGGGGGGGATCCTACACAGTAGCATATGTAAATATGCTAAAAAAAATTTCATTTTTTTTTTAAAAACCCTTTTATTTTAGTACTGGCAGACTTTCTGCCAGTACTTAAGATGGCGGGGACAATTGTGGGGTGGGGGAGGGAAGGGAGCTGTTTGGGAGGGATCAGGGGGTGGGATGTGTCAGATGGGAGGCTGATCTCTACACTAAAGCTAAAATTAACCCTGCAAGCTCACTACAAACTCCCTAATTAACCCTTTCACTGCTAGCCATAATACACGTGTGAGGCGCAACAGGATTTAGTGGCCTTCTAATTACCAGAAAGCAACGCCAAAGTCATATATGTCTGCTATTTCTGAACAAAGGGGATCCCAGACAAGCATTTACAACCATTTGTGCCATAATTGCACAAGCTGTTTGTAAATGATTTCAGTGAGAAACCTAAAATTGTGAAAAATTTTAAGTTTTTTTTAATTTGATCGCATTTGGCGGTGAAATGGTGGCATGAAATATACCAAAATGTGCCTAGATCAATACTTGGGGTTGTCTACTACACTACACTAAAGCTAAAATTAACCCTACAAGCTCCCTAAAAGCTCCCTAATTAACCCCTTAACTGCTGGGCATGATACACTTGTGGTGCGCAGTGGCATTTAGCGGCCTTCTAATTACCAAAAAGCAACGCCAAAGCCATATATGTGTGCTATTTCTGAACAAAGGGGATCCCAGAGAGGAATTTACAACCATTTATGCCATAATTGCACAAGCTGTTTGTAAATGATTTCAGTGAGAAACCTAAAGTTTGTGAAAAAATTTGTGAAAAAGTGAACAATTTTTTGTATTTGATCGCATTTGGCGGTGAAATGGTGGTATGAAATATACCAAAATTGGCCTAGATCAATACTTTGGGATGTCTACTAAAAAAAAATATATACTTGTCAAGGGATATTCAGGGATTCCTGAAAGATATCAGTGTTCTAATGTAACTAGCGCTAATTTTGGAAAAAAATGGTTTGGAAATAGCAAAGTGCTACTTGTATTTATGGCCCTATAACTTGCAAAAAAAGCAAAGAACATGTAAACATTGGGTATTTCTAAACTCAGGACAAAATTTAGAAACTATTTAGCATGGGTGTTTTTTGGTGGTTTTAGATATGTAACAGATTTTGGGGGTCAAAGTTAGAAAAAGTGTGTTTTTTTCCATTTTTTCCTCATATTTTATAATTTTTTTTATAGTAAATTATAAGATATGATGAAAATAATGGTATCTTTAGAAAGTCCATTTAATGGCGAGAAAAACGGTATATAATATGTGTGGGTACAGTAAATGAGTAAGAAGAAAATTACAGCTAAACACAAACACCGCAAAAATGTAAAAATAGCCTTGGTCCCAAACGGACAGAAAATGGAAAAGTGCTCTGGTCACTAAGGGGTTAAAAAGATAGATAATCCCTTTATTACCCATTCATCAGTTTTGCACAGCCAACATGGTTATATTAATAAACGTTTAACCTCTGTGATTTATTATACATTGACTTGCATTTTAGCCAATTAGTGCAGTGTCATCCACAACTCCATGTGAGAGAGCACAATGTTATTTATATGGCCCACATGAACTAGCAGTCTCCTGTTGTAAAAGCTATTACAAAATCATGTGATAAGAGGCTGTCTTTAGTGGCTTAGAAACAGGCAGAAATTTAGAGGTTTAAATGTTATAAAGTACATTAATATAACAATGTTGGTTGGGCAAAGCTTGGTGAACGAGTAGTAAAGGTGTTATCTATCTTTGTTGTTAACTGTCCCTTTAAGAAATTCAAAGCACAAACTGGTTGCATTATTGACCATAACTTGATTTAATAGTAATTTGTACAACAAACATAGGGGGGGTTAGCTAATTTTAGTTTAATCTTTGTTTAACCCTTTTGCTCTTAAGGCATTTTTCCAGTGCTAAGCCAATTTCAGCTTTTTTTGCTATCTATATTTAAATTGTATTGTAAGTCAAATCACAGTGAGTGACCAACACAAATTATATATTGTTTATTTCATCAGGCCCAGCAGATTCAGAATTCAGATTCAGGTGACCGCTGCTGCTGATACTGTGATAACCTTACTAAATTGTCATCAAGGGGCCCATAGAGCTTTTTGGGGGGGTTATAACAGGGGTCATCAATTGTGGCCCTCCAGAGGTTTTGGAACTACATTTCCCATCATGCTCAGCCAGCTGAAATGCTTGTTATAATATAGATTAGAGAGACCTATGTGTGCAGTTTATTTTTGTGTACTTGAAAATAAACTTTATTAAGGGTGTATAGACAGAAAATATTTTTCTTTATTTAGCATATAATGTCCCATTCCAGAGTAAATCTCCATGTTGTGTGTGTTTTTTGTTTTGTTTTTTTAAAAACATCTGCTTTGTTGTGCCTTTCCAAGATAACCCCCACAAAAGCAGGCAATTCTCTTTCAAATGAGGGGGTTTGGAGGTCTGTGGATAGTAAGTGAGCTGAGATTTAGGGGTTTGAACAGCAACCCCCATCCAGTTCCCTTATCTGTCATATTGTGGCTTCACCCCCTCTTATCTCACCATGTACTTTCATGGTGACATTACCATGAAGGTAGCTCTGGGAATGATGCCCACTATGCCACCAATGATCAGACCTGCAGTACAGGTGATTCCCCTTCATGAGGAGAACAGGTCGTCATGTGCTTATGATGACACTTTCTCGTCATGTGCAGCAAAAGGGTTGAATTTTAGCTGGGTGATCAATAAAATCAGCCTGGTAGTGTGCCTATTAAATATGTCCAGGGGAGAACACTCCATCCCCAGGCCTGTTTGTGGTGTAAAGGATAACTCTCTTTAAAATTGGATAAGATCTTGCTTTATGTGGTTTTGCTGAAACATGACAACAAATGCACAGTTGTATGAACGACAGCTGTATGTGCAGCAGGGTTTTGTGTACTCTGTTACAATTAAAAATGTTTTGCTTAAAAATGCTTTTAAAATGAAAATCAATGCTGTGGACTTGATGTAGGGCAAATTATTAACTATTAAAAAGATTAGAAAATAATATAAGTATACGTTGGCATCAACCTTGTGCAACAAATATATTTACTGAAGCAATTTAGAACACTGAAATCAGGTGTAGTAAAAGAAATACATACAGAAAAGGGTTCAGAGATCTTAGGGGATAGACAGAAATTTCAAGTAGCAAATTAGAATTTTAGTCTTATATAGCCTTGTTTCTCAACTTGTGGTACTTGTTCCCCTGTGGGTACTTGGGGCATTGGGATACTCCAGAGAAAAAAACCTTAATTTATTTTTTTCCTGATGTAGCTACAGTAAGCATAACAGATATCACAGAAAGTAGTGTTTCTCGTTTCCATCCTCAAGTAATTCTAAAAGGGTAGATTGTATTTCACAGGCTAGGTTGGTCCCCTTCTCATACACTGATTCACCTCAGATTTGGAAATCCTTAGAATTTGGCCTGTTAGTGACATTTGAGCACTGGAGTTGAGTTTAAATGATAGGAAGTGTCCCACAGGGAAAGTACCATGTAATGTGTATTACAGTGTCTCACAAAAGCAGGTGCCAGATAAATTAGTATTATTATAATACTTTATTTATAAAGCACCAATATATTCCGCAGCGCTGTCCATGGGTACAATTCATTTAAATAAAACAATGATAAAAACTTGTAAGAGATAAGACAATGGACAAACATACAGGAGAAATTGAGGGCCCTGTTCCTGTGGGAACTTACAATCTAGAAGGGTAGGAGGTTGAGAAACAGGAGGAGAGGACTGCAAGAGTGAGAAAGATGTTAATGAAGAGTTAGATGAGGGAAATATTAGATGAGTGGAATTCATTTATTACTGAGTTGGCTGGTAGGATTCTCTGTACAAAAAAAGTCTTCAGGGTATTAAGGGTTCAGATAAATGTGCAACTGTGAAATGTGCTAGGTAAAAAGTGTATTATAATCACATGTACCAGAGTAAAATGAACTGTTTTGTCTCATAGGAGTTTGAGATGAATAATTTTTATGTGTTGCAATTGGGGTGCATAGGAAATAAATCTATGCCTGTAGGGGTGCTTGCTACAAAATGGTTGTGAAACACTTATAGATGATGGATAATTTATTTATTATTATTATAAAGATAGTTTGTATTTAAGATACATTATAATCCAGAGGTTATTCATCCTGAAATATAGATTAGTTTTTAATTATATAGCAAGATGCTGTATATTTATGGCTGTAATGTGTTTTTGTTGTTGTTAAATTAATTCCATTAATCCATTCACAATTTCATGCTCTCCCAAAAGTTTCTGTAAAATTATTTTGAACAATTTTTCTATTTTGAAGATATTATCACATATTATTGCTTTTGTAGTTCTCAAAACTGAGAATTTGTCTGCAGAAGTAACATTCCCCTTCTTCACATCAAGCATGTTATAAAATTAACATACAGAGTTGATAGACCTTAAAGGGACATAATTATGAAAGATAACTTTTGAGTTTCAGATAGAGCATACAATTTTCAGATTTCAGATTTGCTTTTATTAGATTTGCTTCATTCTCTTGGAATAAATTTATTTTCATTTTACTAGTATATTAAAATATTAAATGTCTTTTCAAATTTAAAATATATTAGCACCATAAATTAAATGTCCCTGAGTATGTTTTAATAAAGTAGCCAGTCTTGATGTATTATGCACTTTTAAACATTTAGGAATACATATGATATATCATGTAAAGCAAAGGCCCATAAATTAAATACATTAATTTCTTCTTAAACGGAAAGAGTCCACAGCTGCATTCTCCCCTTTTGTTTTTCTCCTGCATTCTCCCCTGGTTGACTTGTCTGCCAGGAGTTGAGGCCCCCACTTGGTTTTCCTGTGAGGTACAGGATTTCTGAGAGACTCATCCTGTTAGGGTCTTTTAGAGATATTATCATTTTCTCATCCTACGGACTTGTTTGGAGCCTGTCCCTTGTAATCCTGTGGTCTTTAGAGGGGGGTGTCCCCTTTCGGTTCTCTAAGAGATCTATCTCTTTGGGCTTTCAGAAGAGGATCCGGGATCCAGTTGCACCTTCGGGTGCTTGTTGCCCTCTTCCTAGACCTGTTAAGGTGGCTCCTTGGCCTCTTTGGTCTGTATTTCTTTCAAGAGTCCAATGTCCAGGGACATTGGCATATGGGAGTGCACTGCAGGGTTCATTCCTCCGTATGTGATCACTGGATGGTCCTTAAGGGGTTAGAACATTGACCGGTCTTGGGTTCTCGGGGTCTAGGCTTTCGGCCATGTCTCTTGACTGATATTCTGAGTCAGGATCTGGATTGGTCCTAGGTTAAACCAGCTGCAGCTATTTGCACCTTGAAATTGTGCTCTCAAGCTGTTTCACATTCAGTTTCAAGCCTTTGGGTTCTACATCTTCCAGTTGTCCCTTCAGGGGACGATTTAGTATCTGCCTGAGGACTAGTTTTGCTTTCTTTCAGGCAAGATCTTACGGTTGTTGTCAGGGGCAGTTATTGCACCTTGAAGTGAGCTTATGGGTTGGTTTCAACTGAGCTGTTGGCTTCTTCGCCAAGCCTCTGGCTGGGAAAGTGGTTCCTTTAACGTTTACCCTCCTGGGAGGTTTCGCAGTGTTTGCGTCCATGAGGCCTTATTGCTCTTTCTTTTCTCGTTTGCCGAGAGGAGCTGCCTTCCTTTGCGTGTAAGAAGTTATAGGGCTGGATTCTGGTACTGGGATGCTGTAGTTCAGTGTCCTATCTCCCTTGGTTGGGAGTGGTCCTTTTTTTAGGAAGAGCGCTGTCTAGGGGTTCTGGACCCTGAAGCACACAGTCTTCTGTCCTGTCACTCTAATTTAACTAATAGAGTTGTTTTTCCTTGGAGCCCCTCTTTTTATCTTCTGAGGTGTGATTTGGAGAATTTTGTATTCCTTGTATTTGGACGCTGCCAATTTTTTTGGACTGGGTCCGTTACCTCGGAAGAGGGGTCGGGATCTGGCTGCTCTGTTGAGTCTTGACCGTGTGCTTCCAGTTGCTGCAGGTCTAAGTGGCCTGAGGGTTATCTCCCTGCCTAGTGGCTGAGGGTTGAAGTTGATCCTGCTGTGACAGCTCTTTAAACTTGTTCCTGCCTTGGTGGTGGGGGGGGGGTCACGGTGTT
This sequence comes from Bombina bombina, assembly GCF_027579735.1. Lineage (NCBI taxonomy): Eukaryota > Metazoa > Chordata > Amphibia > Anura > Bombinatoridae > Bombina > Bombina bombina. The sequence continues at coordinate 261,458,815 of NC_069500.1, read as the reverse complement.
CATCCCTCCACTGGTCGCTCATGCTGCTGGTGTTGGATGTTTTTCTAAGGTCCTAGACGAGAGTGTTGTCTAGAATTTGCGTCATTCTCTGTGGGATGGTCTCCCATGTTGGCTTATGGTCAGCTTTGCTGTCTTGAGGCTGGAGTTTGCGACTTCTTGTTCAGAGGTGAGTGGTTCACGAGATAGCTTTTTCTTTGATGGGATTATAATCCTTGTCTGTCTCTGTGGGCTTCCTGCCTATATTTGACCAGTTTAGCTACTGTGTCTGCTAAGCTAGGGTACAGTGGGGAGCTTGTAGCTTCCTTGTGGCACCATTGGTCGTATGGTGTTGTGTTTTTAGCAACCTTGGGTTCGCCTTAGTTGTTTTGAGGTTCTTTCCTTCGTTGGTGGTCCTTTAGACATCTTTTGGATCCTCCGTTTTTTTCCCTCGGGGGTAGGTGGAGGTTCCTACTTTGGGGCGAGGGTTAGTTATGTGCTATCAGTAAGCCCGCGGGACTTGGCTCCTTGGGGGCTTTTTGTGCTCGTTGGATCTTAGGGATCTGAGCGGTCGGTAGCTTGGCTTTGTATGTTATTTAACTGATGGGCAGTTACTGGGTCCTTTCAGGTTTTTAACCCCTTGTTCTAAGCCTTAGTTTTTTGTAGGGTGTAGTGTAGTATCCTGTGTAGCTTGGCTATTGTTTTCCCAAAAGTAATGAATGCAGCTTTGGACTCTTCCCGTTTAAGAAGAAAAACTTTAATTATGCTTACCTGATAATTTTCTTTTCTTCTGATGGGAAGAGTCCACAGCTCCCCGCCTGTGCTTTATATGAGGCGGCGGTAGTTTTTAGTTTTTTTGTTCTTCTGGCACCTTTTTCACCCTGATATTTCTCCTACTGTTCCCTTGGCAGAATGACTGGGGGATGAGGTAAGTGGGGGGAGGTATTTAAGCCTTTGGCTGGGGTGTCTTTGCATCCTCCCTGTAGCCAGGTTCTGAATTCCCAAAATTAATGAATGCAGCTGTGGACTCTTCCCGTCAGAAGAAAATAAAATTATCAGGTAAGCATAATTTAAGTTTTTCAATTAATAATAATGTGTATTCGTATGTTTAGTCGCTATCTGAATGCGGAAGAAAGTGACTGCTCGCAGCGTTCGGCTATTTCGGAACAGGATTTCTTCTTGTGACACTGCAACACACGAAGATCTTTTTTCGCACAGATATTAGTTTGTTGCACTTTCACAAGAAATCCGCCCACTTTCTTTTGTATTCAGATAGAATCTAAATATATGAATGCAGATGTTTAAAAATCATAGAGCTGCATTTTTTCATCTTTCTCTGCATTCTGGGACAACACAATGAAATATATCAGAATGCCACTCATAGTTTTTGTGTTTTTTATTTTTATAGAAGTGATTATAAGTAAAGAAAACTGTAGTTTCTATGTGAGACCTTCGGTTGATTTACTTTCTGACCTCTGAATTTAACCAATTATGTATTCAAATCAAATATTAATTATTATTTTGAATGAAATACCTGTGTACAAATTACAAGCCTCAGGAATGTGAAATATCCATCTTCATTGCATAATAAGTCTTTCACATTATGAAAACCCATTGAATAGTTCACAAATTAAGTGAGAACTGGAAAATATACCCCACAACAACAACTAAAAGATAAGTTTTAATTTTATACTGTATTTTTTTTATTTCACAAAACATAATTTGTATTTTAAATACTAAATGATACAACACTATAACCATATGGGTGTTGTGTACATGCATAGTTATCAGATTTATGTAGTTAGTTGATATTGCTCATATATATTATATTAACACTATTTTCCACTGTCATTCCTTCATTTATAGGAAGAGTGGCAATAAATATGCGACCAAACTAAACCATGGACAAGAACACTGCAGAACACACAATACAGCAGATATTTTGTGATAGGATCATTTTGGTCAAGGTATAGTTCAATATATAATGTAAAATGAGATTTATTTTAGATGCAATAAGGTAATATACTTTGATTCATGTGTATGGCATTTAAACTTTAATGATATTCAGCTTGCACTAGTTTTATTGTTCTTGTTGATTGACGGTGCTGCCTTTGAATATGGTAGGGCCATTGATTGTAAGGAGATTAATAAAGCAAGGAAAGGTTTGTGTGAATCATTGGTAGCTTTTGCAATTAGTGTTTTCTAATTACCTTTGTTTTCCTCTGATTGTAATACTTGTTTTAATCTTACTAAGGAAGAAATGCAGAATTTAAAGGGTTACTAAACCCAAGTTTTTTCTTTCATGATTTAGATAGAGCATGCAAATTTAAGCAACTTTCTAATTTACTCCTATTATCAAATTTTCTTCGTTCTCTTGCCATCTTTATTTGAAAAAGCAGGAATCTAAGCTAAGAAGCCGGACCATTTTTGGTTCAGCACCCTGGATAGCGCTTGCTGATTGGTGGCTAAATTCTGATTGCCAATCAGCAAGCGTTTTGGTGGCTAAATGAAGCCACCAAATCAGCAAGTGCTACCCAGGGTTCTGAACCAAAAAGGGTCCGGCTCCTTAGCTTAGATTCCTGCTTTTTAAAATAAAGATAGCAAGAGTATGAATAAAAATGTATAATATGAGTAAATTAGAAAGCTGCTTAAAATCGCATGCGCTATCCGAATTACGAAAGAAAACAATTTGGGTTTAGTATCCCTTTAAAGTGAAAATGAAGTGAATTATTTCACATAATATAAATTCCTCTTCAAATATAAAAATATGGATTTGCTGTATCAGCAACTACTATGGAGTAGAAACTGAAACTAAAGAGCTGTGCCAGATAAGAGAAGACAGGTCAGAGATGGCAAAAGCTGACATTAGTTAACTTTATTATACGTAGCTTCATGCATGTTCTTCTTTATATTGAATCACAACTCTATCCTGGAAATAATATACTCAAAAAGGCATTAGAATTCTCTAACACCTGAATGAATGTTCTGTATTGCTATATTACTACTCATATTATTATAATCTTGTCCCCAAGGAACTTACATTACATAATGTTATGCCATTATCATACTTTATAACATTAAAATCTTAACAATAAAGAAAATGAGTTGCATCTGCGCTGTTAGACGTTTGAATGTTAACGCATGTAAAACAAGTAGATATGGTTTGTGTGTTTTTAAAATGAAAGAAAGCAGTTATCAAAGCCTGTGGGATTTAATTAGCAGTGTAAGTAACCCGAGCTAACTGACACTTTTATCTTGTTTTATTGTAGATTGACACACTATTCACTGAGGGACCAGAATGACTTGTGCAGTCTGTTTTTCTGCTTTCAAATATCAAATAGTCAATCCTGCAGGAAGCTTGATTTCATCAAAACTTTTTAAACACATGGAAATAATTTATATATATTTTTTATATTTTGGAAAATTATATATTGAGTATTATTGAATTGTAGGATAAAAAATATAAATATTGTCCTGTCATTTTTTGTTATTTTGCGGAAGGTTGACATATTTGTATATTATTGTAAATGTAAGTTTTCTATTGAATATTTATCATTAAAATGCATGAGAGATTGCATCCTTATTGTTTAATGGTAATAAAATAGATCAAGTATGTGCCTTGTCAACTTGTCAGTGTGTGTTTAAATAAAGACTTTCTATACAATTAAAAAAAAATCTGTTTTCTTTTTCTTCATGAAAGCAGTATGATATCCTTGTTGTTTTAGTGAGTTTTTGAAATGTTCTTTCATACTTATCCTGTAACACAAATGTTCTTAATAGCATTCACACTGCCAAATGTGTGTCGTATTCTAACACAACTTTTTGACCATAAAATAGTATTACATTAGCAATTGAAAGAATAAAGCAACATTAATGCTCCGTTATCATTAAAGCACCAAATGCTTTGCTGCTAAATGTATTGCTAAACTGAGAAACAAAGAAAACAAAACGCCAACTGTAATTTTTATCTAGTTTTTTGTTTCACAAAGTGATGTTAAAAGACAAAAACAGTATACATTGAAGTATAAACATTCCATGTATTTATGTATGTGTGTGTATATGTATATGTGTGTGTGTGTGTGTGTGTGTGTGTGTGTATATATATATATATATATATATATATATATATATATATATATATATATATATATATATATATATATATATATATATATATATATATATATATATATATATATATATATAACCAAAAAGGGTACAGGACAAATGGCTACTATAAATGTGTCTTTTTCCAAAAACAATTTTATCAAACTTTAGAAAACATTAATGTTATGCTAGATTATAATTTTAATGTGGTGCAGACCCTATAAAAAATTATTCTTCAACAAACTACAAGAGGAGAACAAGGACCATCAAAAATTTCTTAAGGCCCTGTATAGATAGGGAATCAAGCACTCTTTTTTTAATAAAAAATAGCTCAAAAGTGTAGCTAAATTAAACAATTGGAATGAATCTCTGACCAGTACAATCACTGAGAACAAAAAATAATTTATTAATAGTACAGAAAGAAGTAAATCCTAACTGTCTAAACATAGCAATAGGCCAGTTGTGTGCTGGCCTCGGGTATATGTTAGCAACACAAAGTAAAGTATGTTGAACAAACAATATAGTACATGTGGCCAATTAAAACCCTGAAGATGTGCACATCATAATCATAATATTGGCAAAAATACAATCCAAAGACACCTAGTACACTGCTACACCCAAGCTGTACACGGTACCCAAGTCAATACAAGGGATGATTACTGGACAGGTACATTTTTAGGGATCTAAGTAGTGATAGGTGCTTTGTAAAGATTTCAGGAACAATAATGGCAGTATAGCAACAATTACAAAGAATTACATACAAGTATGAAGAATAGCTATTGCAATGGTTATTAGCAATAAGATAGATAGTGAGTTACATGCAAGTATGAAGAATAACTATTGCAATGGTTATTAGCAATAAGATAGATAGTGGAACATAGTAATACATCCTCCATAATGAATTGCCTCAGTACAGCAGTTACACAGAGACACAGCAGTTTACATAGAGATGCCTGCATATATTGAGATAAAATTCTCACAAGAGTGTATTGCTGAAGAAAACAACCAAATCACACCAGGATGATTTTCCACATATAGCGGTATTGTCTTCAGCCTGACTTTAGCAAAATGGGATAGGTGCTGCCAAAGTTGCATGCGTGTTAGTAAAGCATAGTACTTCTTATTGCTGAAGATGTTGTGTGAAAGCAGCAAACAAGCCAAATGAGCTTGAAGATGTTGTGCTTTCACACAACATCTTCAGCAATAAGAAGTACTATGCTTTACTAACACGCATGCAACTTTGGCAGCACTTATCCCATTTTGCTAAAGTCTGGCTGAAGACAATACCGCTATATGTGGAAAATCATCCTGGATGATGCAATTTTATGTATCAAAAACACACTTCACAAACCATGCATCACAAAAATATCTACTGTACTAAACTCTCCCCAACCACCAAATATAAAAGGAATTAAACTAAACATCCATCTCAGATAGAGATGCCGTGATCACGTCCTATGACAAGTAAAAAAGTATAACACAGATAGCAATTTAAAAATACATATAAACTTCAGTCATAAAGGTGCAAAAGTATCAAGCTTGCAAAGTAAGTTCTTCCTTTAATATGCTTCATACATCTGCTCTGTTTGCAGCGTTGAAGTTTTAAGTTGTAATCCTTCCACATGTCAGTTAATGTAGCCCGTTAGTCACTCAAGTTTCTCCTCACCAAACTTGTCAAACCATTTCATCGTCCAGTCATTCTGGAACACGTAAGGGCCTTCCTCGAACTTGCCACAAAGTTGGACACAGCCAATTGTCTAAAATGTCTGTATTGTGTGGCATTGAGATGACCCTTCACTGGGACTAAGGGGCCTAGCTTAAACCCTGAAGACAGTTGTCTCTCTTCCACCACACTTTACTGTAGGTGATATAAATTCCTGTATGTAGATTTCTCCTGGCGTCTGCCACAAACATATTCTTACCTCAGAGTGCCAAATAGTGCAGCGTAATGTATCACTCTTGAGAACACATTTCCTGAGTCCAGTGGCATTGGGATTTACACCACTGCAACAGATGCTTCTTGTGCTGATGTTGTTTCCAGAGCCATTTTGGAACACAGTAGTGCGAGATGACACTGATGAAAAGCAATTTTTGTTCGGCAGCCTTACTCAGTGAGTTAGGGTGGTCTACCACTTTGTGTGTGTATGTATGTATGTATGTATATTAGTCTCAATATTATAAGCCTGACTGAAATGTGTGTTTAAATTAAAAATTGTTACAAAATTTGAGAATTTGAAGTGAATTGTAGAAATTTTAGAAATTTGGTAAATGGGATTGGTTTAGCAATATGCAAAACTGGAAAGTTTAAATGAATAAGTTTTGTAGTTTTTGAGAAATTAAGTTGTCTATAATAGTCCATTAGAACAACCATGCAAAGTGATTTGCACAGCTTTTAGCAAATGTCAAAAAAAAAATGATGTTCAAGAAATGTTTTACACCAGTTATGACATTTTTATTTTTTTTATAAATATCTTATTCAAAACCCTTGATCAATGTGAAAAGCCTAAGAAAACCGTGCCTTTCATAGTTGTATGTTTACCAAATCAGAGTATACATAAACCTGTTTAAAGGGACATGAAACTCAAAAATTTATTTCATGATTTAGGTTGAACATACAATTTTACCTTATTACATTACAAAATCTAAAAAATGGAAATGCCACCTTAAAGGGCCATTATACACTCATTTTTTCTTTGCATAAATGTTTTGTAGATGATCTATTTATAAAGCCCATAAAGTTTTTTTTTTTAAGTTTTTTTTATAATTTTGCTTATTTTTAAATAACATTGCTCTGATTTTCAGACTCCTAACCAAGCCCCAAAGTTTTATTTGAATACCGTCAGCTACCTTCTCCAGCTTGCTCCTGTTTGTGTAAAGGGTCTTTTCATATGCAAAAGAAGGGGGAGGGGGGAGCGTCTTATTTCCCACTTGCAGTGGGCTTTCCAACTACCTTTTCAACAGAGCCAAACTGACAGCTTCTATTTAAGTTTTTAAACAGTTTTATACTGGATTTTTATATCAGTATCTGTGCATCTTATTCTTTATAGTAGTGTCTATTACATGCAGTTATATGAAAATGAGTGTATACTGTCCCTTTAATGTGTTTGTTCAAGTAGACCTGTGCAGTTTGATTTATTTTCGTGTACAAATGCATCATTGTTTGTAAGAAATATTGCAACAACTGAGATGGTTTCTTACTGTAGAGATTGGAGAGTTTTGGGAGTCATGGTTCCTAAAATATTTACCTTGGACTGTCCTACGCACATTTTATGTAAAAACTCTGTCTGGCTCCTACAAAAGTGTTTGGTAGGCTCCTAGATATGCTAAGAGAGCTATAGAAGAAATAACGAAAAATTCAAAATCACTCTAGATTTTGGAATTCTAGATATGGGAATTAGAGTACATGTATAAACATCATAGACGTAATATCCAGTAGATGGAAAAATGTGTGTATGTGTTTTTCAGGGCTACGGAAGTTTGCAGCGCTATACAGTATATAACTATTGTGAAATTATTTATTACATTCTCTGACAAGCTGAATGGCAATATAAGAGTATAAGCGGGGGATTGCAGTGCTTTTTCTTTGCACATTATTGATCCATAAAGACTTAAGATGTATTATTCTAAGCTTGCATCTACTTTAAAGGACCCCTGGAAAAAAAATTAAGGATCTGAAGTGACAGAAGTCATTTTAATAGCATGGCTATTTGGTTTTAGCTAACTGGAACAGTGAGTAGTATAATCAATCATTATAGCACATTTCTGTACACATTTTAGTAGTCTATAGCAAATGCTGAACAGACTATCAAGGTCATTGTCTAGTGATGTTAGGAGATATTGTTTTCAGGGTTTAGCAATTCTACAAGTGCTCAGTATAAACAGCCGAGCCTATTCCCTGGGGGTTGGTGGTGTAGCCAAGCATTGTGAGAAGGGAAAGCGAACAGCTGGGAGGTGACAGAGCCCTACATTCTATGTAGTATGGAAGCTGTGGCCTTATTAAGGGGCAGCAGAGCATTTCAAGCTCAGAACATTTCACTTGTACACGTTAAAATGTTTTCTATAAAAATATATTTACTATGAAATACATATTAGCATTATTGTCATTGATTTTATTGTCAACATATTTAATTAAATTGACATTTATCAATTGTACACATTGTTTTTTTTTTGTTGTTTTTTTAAATAAAGCTCATGATTTTATTACTTTCAGAGACCGCATCAGATTCACAGAAAAATAAAAATGGCTTCTTCAGCTGTAATTTTTATATACTGTGTGTGTGTGTGTATGTGTATATATATATATATAATATATATATATATATGTATGTGTATTTATTTAAAAAAAAAATGTTATTGTAACTAATAATGTTAACAATTTTCAAAATAATAAAAAAGTTCATATTTCTTCACTGATCTCCCTTCTGCACCCATCTCTTGCTCTTCATGCTCAGAAGCTGCATGGCCTCTTCTGAGAGCGCTTTTGGCACTACATGCACTTTTTGGCACTACGTGCACTTTTTGGCATTACGTGCACTTTTTGGCATTACGTGCACCTTTTGGCATTACGTGCACTTTTGGCATTACGTGCACTTTATCTTGAAAGAGTCCTCCCTTCAAGCAAGGAAACTTTACTGACATTGGAGTTCTTGTGGACTTACTGGGTTCCTTAATGAGGCTGTCTTTGCCACTCACCACAATCTTTTTTTGAATTTGAATGATTTATGTTTGAGTAGAAGGTGCCAATTTTTCTTTAACTGTAGGTGAAAATGTATACTATTTTATTTGTTCCCGTGAGAAATAGTATGAACTAGTTACCATGATGTAATCAAATGAAAAAACAGAATTTATGCTTACCTGATAAATTACTTTCTCCAACGGTGTGTCCGGTCCACGGCGTCATCCTTACTTGTGGGATATTCTCCTCCCCAACAGGAAATGGCAAAGAGCCCAGCAAAGCTGGCCATATAGTCCCTCCTAGCCTCCGCCTACCCCAGTCATTCGACCGACGGACAGGAGGAAATATATATAGGAGAAACCATATGGTAACGTGGTGACTGTAGTTAGAGAAAATAATTCATCAGACCTGATTAAAAAACCAGAGCGGGCCGTGGACCGGACACACCGTTGGAGAAAGTAATTTATCAGGTAAGCATAAATTCTGTTTTCTCCAACATAGGTGTGTCCGGTCCACGGCGTCATCCTTACTTGTGGGAACCAATACCAAAGCTTTAGGACACGGATGAAGGGAGGGAGCAAATCAGGTCAGCCAAACGGAAGGCACCACGGCTTGCAAAACCTTTCTCCCAAAAATAGCCTCCGAAGAAGTAAAAGTATATAATTTAAAAAATTTGGTCAACAGGAACCTCATTCTTGAAGGCCCATGTGGAAGCCACAGCCCTAGTGGAGTGAGCTGTGATACTTTCAGGAGGCTGCCGTCCGGCAGTCTCAAAAGCCAATCTGATGATGCTTTTAAACCAAATGGAAAGAGAGGTAGAAGTTGCTTTTTTACCTCTCCTTTAACCAGAATAAACAACAAACAAAAGAAGAAAAAGCGTTTGTTCAGGCTCTGGTTAGAATCAAGCCTGTTTACAGACCTTTGACTCTTCCCTGGAGTCTTAATCTAGTTCTTTCAGTTCTTCAAGGGGTTCTGTTTGAACCCTTACATTCCGTAGATATTAAGTTATTATCTTGGAAAGTTTTGTTTTAGGTTGCAATTTCTTCCGCTAGAAGAGTTTCTGAGTTATCTGCTCTGCAGTGTTCTCCGCCCTATCTGGTTCATGCAGATAAGGTGGTTTTACGTACTGAGCCTGGTTTTCTTCCGAAGGTTGTTTCCAACAAAAATATTAACCAGGAGATAGTTGTACCTTCTTTGTGTCCGAATCCAGTTTCATAGAAGGAACGTTTGTTACACAATTTGGACGTTGTCCGTGCTCTAAAATTCTATTTAGAGGCTACTGAAGATTTTAGACAAGATCACCGAAGCCCTCTCCAGATTGATCCTGGCTACCAGCCTGGGAATGAGAGGAAACGGTGGGAATACATAAGCTAGGTTGAAGATCCAAGGTGCTACTATTGTATCCAATAGAGTCGCCTTGGGATCCCTGGATTTGGACCCGTAACAAGGGACCATGAAGTTCTGACGAGAGGCCATCAGAACCATGTCTGGAATGCCCCATAATTGAGTTATTTGGGCAAAGATTTCCAGATGGAGTTCTCACTCCCCCGGATGCTCCACCATCGCCAGGGAACTCCTTGTTACCCCCTGATGGTTGATATATGTAACAGTCGTCATGATGTCTGATTGAAACCTTATGAATTTGGCCTTTGCTAGTTGAGGCCAAGCCTTGAGAGCATTGAATATCGCTCTCAGTTCCATTATGTTTATCGGGAGAAGAGAGTCTTCCCGAAACCATAGACCCTGAGCTTTCAGGGGTTCCCAGACCGCGCCCCAGCCCACCAGACTGGCGTCGGTCGTGACAATGACCTACTCTGGTCTGCGGAAGCTCATTCCCTGTGACAGGTTGTCCAGGGTCAGCCACCAACGGAGTGAATCTCTGGTTATGTGATCTACTTGTATCGTCGGAGACAAGTCTGTATAATCCCCATTCCACTGTCTGAGCATGCACAGGTGTAATGGTCTCAGATGAATTCGTGCAAAAGGAACTATGTCCATTGCCGCAACCATCAAACCTATTACTTCCATGCACTGCGCTATGGAAGGAAGAAGAACAGAATGAAGTACCTGACAAGAGCTTAGAAGTTTTGATTTTCTGGCCTCTGTCAGAAAAACCTTCATTTCTAAGGAAACTATTATTGTTCCCAAGAAGGGAACTCTTGTTGACGGGGACAGAGAACTTTTTTCTATGTTCACTTCCCACCTGTGAGATCTGAGAAAGGCTAGGACAATGTCCGTATGAGCCCTTGCTTTTGACAGAGACGACACTTGAATCAGGATGTCGTCCAAGTAAGGTACTACTGCAATGCCCCTTGGTCTTAGCACCGCTAGAAGGGACCCTAGTACCCTTGTGAAAATCCTTGGAGCAGTGGCTAATCCGAATGGAAGTGCCACAAACTGGTAATGCTTGTCCAGAAAGGCGAACCTTAGGAATCGAAAATGTTCCTTGTGGATAGGAATACGTAGGTACGCATCCTTTAAGTCCACCGTGGTCATGAATTGACCTTCCTGGATGGTAGGAAGGATCGTTCGAATGGTTTCCATTTTGAACGATGAAACCCTTAGAAACTTGTTTAGAATCTTGAGATCTAAAATAGGTCTGAATGTTCCCTCTTTTTTGGGAATTATGAACAGTTTGGAGTAAAAACCCATCCCTTGTTCTCCTAATGGAACAGGATGAATCACTCCCATGCTTAACAGGTCTTCTACACAGTGTAAGAATGCCTGTTCGAAGATAATTGAGACCCGTGGAACCTTCCCCTTGGGGGTAGTTCCCTGAATTCCAGGAGATAACCTTGAGAAACTATTTCTAGCGCCCAAGGATCCTGAACATCTCTTGCCCCAGCCTGAGCAAAGAGAGAAAGTCTGCCCCCCACCAGATCCTTCCCAGATCGGGGGCCAACACTTCATGCTGTTTTGGTAGCAGTGGCAGGTGACTTGGCCTGCTTACCCTTGTTCCAGCCTTGCATCGGCCTCCAGGCTGGCTTGGTTTGAGAAGTATTACCCTCTTGCTTAGAGGGTGTAGAATTTGAGGCTGGTCCGTTTCTGCGAAAGGGACGAAAATTTGGCTTATTTTTAGCCTTAAAAGACCTATCCAGAGGAAGGGCGTGGCCCTTTCCCCCAGTGATGTCTGAAATAATCTCTTTCAAGTCAGGGCCAAACAGTGTTTTACCCTTGAAAGGGATGTTAAGCAAAAGCGCTCTGCGCGCCACGATAGCAAACCCTGAATTATTCGCCGCTAATCTAGCTAATTGCAAAGCGGCATCTAAAATAAAAGTTAGCCAATTTAAGAGCTTGAACTCTGTCCAAAACCTCCTCGTACGAAGATTCTTTATTGAGCGACATTTCTAGTTCTTCGAACCAGAAACACGCAGCTGTAGTGACAGGAACAATGCATGAAATTGGTTGTAGAAGGTAACCTTGCTGAACAAACATCTTTTTAAGCAAACCCTCTAACCTTTAATCCATAGGATCTTGAAAGCACAACTATCTTCTATAGGAATAGAAGTGCGTTTGTTTAGAGTAGAAACCGCCCCCTCGACCTTGGGGACTGTATGCTATAAGTCCTTTCTGGGGTCGACTATAGGAAATAATTTCTTAAATATAGGGGGAGGACAAAAGGTATGCCGGGCCTTTCCCACTCCTTATTTACTATGTCCGCCACCCGCTTGGGTATAGGAAAAACATCGGGGGGCACCGGAACCTCTAGGAACTTGTCCATCTTACCTAATTTCTCTGGAATTACCAAATTGTCACAATCATCCAGAGTAGATAATACCTCCTTAAGTAGTGCGTGGAGATGTTGTAATTTAAATTTAAAAGTTACAATATCAGGTTCTGCTTGTTGAGAAATTTTCCCTGAATCTGAAATTTCTCCCTCAGACAAAACCTCCCTCCTGGCCCCTTCAGATAGGTGTGAGGGTATGTCAGAACAGATATCATCAGCGTCCTCTTGCTCTTCAGTGTTTAAAACAGAGCAATCACGCTTTCTCTGATAAGTAGGCATTTTGGAAAAAAATGCATGCAATAGAATTATCCATTACAGCCATTAATTGTTGTATAGTAATAAGTATTGGAGCACTAGATGTACTAGGGGCCTCTTGTGTGGGCAAAACTGGTGTAGACACAGAAGGGGATGATGCAGTACCATGCTTACTCCCCTCATTAGAGGAATCATCTTGGGCAATATCATATCTATGGCATTATTATCCCTACTTTGTTTGGACATTATGACACAAATATATCACATATATTTAAATGGGAAGACACATTGGCTTTCATACATATAGAACATTGTTATCTGATGGTTCAGACATGTTAAACAGGCTTAAACTTGTCAACAAAGCACAAAAAACGTTTTACAATAAAACCGTTACTGTCCCTTTAAATTTTAAACTGAACACACTTTATTACTGAATATGTGAAAAAGTATGAAGGAATTGTTCAAAATTCACCACAGTAACTTAAAGCCTTAAAAGTATTGCACACCAAATTTGAAAGCTTTAACCCTTAAAATAACGGAACCGGAGCCGTTTTTACATTTAACCCCTATACAGTCCCAGGTATCTGCTTTGCTGAGACCCAACCAAGCCCAGAGGGGAATACGATACCAAATGATGCCTTCTATAAGCTTTTTCAGTGGTTCTTAGCTCCTCACACATGCATCTGCATGCCATGCTTTCCAAAAACAACTGCGCATTAGAGGCGCGAAAATGAGGCTCTGTCTATGACTAGAAAAGGCCCCCAGTGAAAAAGGTGTCCAATACAGTGCCTGCCGTTTTTATTAAAACAATCCCCAAGATTTAACAACTATTAAAAGTAATAATCTGCCAAATATACTTAGTAAAGTAATCGTTTTAGCCCAGAAAAATGTCTACCAGTTTTTTAAGCCCTAATGAAGCCCTTTATTCTTTTACTTAAACTAAGAAAATGGCTTACCGGTTCCCATAGGGAAAATGACAGCTTCCAGCATTACCGAGTCTTGTTAGAAATGTGTCATACCTCAAGCAGCAAAGTCTGCCCACTGTTTCCCACAACTGAAGTTACTTCATCTCAACAGTCCTGTGTGGAAACAGCTATCGATTTTAGTAACGGTTGCTAAAATCATTTTCCTCTTACAAACAGAAATCTTCATCTCTTTTCTGTTTCAGAGTAAATAGTACATACCAGCACTATTTTAAAATAACAAACTCTTGATTGAAGAACAAAAACTACATTTAAACACCAAAAAACTCTAAGCCATCTCCGTGGAGATGTTGCCTGTGCAACGGCAAAGAGAATGACTGGGGTAGGCGGAGCCTAGGAGGGACTATATGGCCAGCTTTGCTGGGCTCTTTGCCATTTCCTGTTGGGGAGGAGAATATCCCACAAGTAAGGATGACGCCGTGGACCGGACACACCTATGTTGGAGAAAAATAGTCTTTTTTTTTAAAGTTTAGATTTCAATTTTGTTCAAATTATTTGTAAAATATAATATTTTGCATAAAACTAAATCAAATCAAATTAATATTGTGCTTCATTTCACTGGTCGCAAGCTGACCAAATCCTTGTCATCTTGTCTTTGAAATGACAGGACCTTTAAAAGTTCCTTCAAAAAAAAATCCATTATATTTTATTTTGCTTTTAGGTAGCAAATTAGAAAATAAAACATTTGCATTGGCTGAGACGAAACCCTTGTGGTACATTAAAATATACATTTGTGTACTAAAAGCTTGTATTTTCTTTCTTCTCAGTTAGCTGCTCCAAGTATCACCTTTTTTATTTTATTTTATATAAATACCTGCCAACATATTCTACTCTAGATAAATAAAAACACATTGAAAGCTGTATGAATACAGATTCATCTATAAAATTCTGTTTTTCTTTGTATTCTATATAATTCATTGTTCGCTGTTCACGAGCAGTGAAAAACAAATGTAACTTTGTCAGACTGTCGTAATGTAGCTTTTGTTTTATTTTAACCTAATTGCGTATTAAAGTAATCCTCAGTCAGTGTGGCTTGGAGATACTTTTATCACCACAAATGGATGAACGTAACAGAGGAAGATAGAGATGAGGTTCTTATGATTTATGAGGGGTGTAGAAATATTTTAGAGATAGAATCTACAATTGTATAATCTATGTTCTGTGATGGAAGAATTTTTAATATTGAAAAAGTTAAATAAAAAGTGACAATTTGCAAAATATTATTTGTGGGGATAGGATAGTCAAAATTAAACATTCATGATCCAGATAGAGAACCTGTCATAAAACAATTAAAATCCCTTCTATTATGAAATGTATTTTGTTCTCTTAGTAACCTTTATTGAAAAACGTGTAAAAATTCTCAGCAGCAGCATCGCTTTTCTGGAAGCTAGCTGGTGATTGTTGGTTACACACATTTGTCTCTTGGCATTGGCTCACCAGATATGTTCAGCTAGCTCCCAGTAGTGCATTGCTGTTCGGGAGCCTAATTTAACTATAAACACCTAAAACACAAAGTATCAGCGATAACACAAGAAAAAAAAGATATAAAGAATAATATCTAGTTGTTAAAGGGACAGTCTACACCTTAGTCATTTCAAAGTTTTCCTTTAGATTAAGCTGCAAATGTCCTGAACCCTTTCTATATCACGCAGCAATTATTTTAAAATGAATATCGTTTCTGGTCACTTTGAATTGGCTGCTCTGCCCACTGATGACATCATGATCTGGGCTGCATCTATGCACTCTGCTGAATAGTATTAACAGTCTGTTGAATCCAATTAGTGAGTCTTTTGTAACTAGTGAAGCCTTTAATGCAGCTCAGATCGTGATGTCATCAGTGGGTGGGGTTTTGCAGCCATTTCAAAATAACTTTTTTTTACTGTTACTGCTGCATGATATAGAAAGGGCGCAGGATGATATTTGCCACTTAATCTAAAGTAAGACTTTGAGATGACTAAGGAGTAAACTGTCCCTTTAAATCTCCCAGTCTTCTAAGATAAAAACCTAAATACGAGTAAATAGCAATAGAAACAATAGACAGCACTCAAACAATATTGTTCAATAAAACAAAGTATGTAAAAACATTTTGACAATGTAATAAAATACATAAAAACAAGGATACCTGAATAAAATTGAATATCACTAAATGTAGCTAGTCTACTCTCTTGAGTCTGGCCAGACTATGTGATACATTTAGGAAACTCTTTATCCAAACTGCTTTGGACTACAAAAAAAATTGGATTTCTGATTAGTTTGGATTTCAAAATATTTTTATGTTTGTAAATGTAAAATTGGATGGTTTGGAGAGGGGGTGGAAACAACAATATCTTACGTCATTTAGGTAAGATTTACATGTCATAATACAGCTTATATATAGAACCTAAAGGCAGTTTTATATAATTCTTAATCCATTTGTAACAGCTTCAAGCACTCCCTAAAAACTCTACTATTCAGGGATGCATACAACCAACACTAACCTTTCCTAATGCCTTCCCCTTGAACCCCTTAGATTGTAAGCCTATGGGCCCAGCTGTTTACAGATCGCTTCATAAGAGCCGTCTACAACAGTGAAACTCTCGGCAGGGCCCTCTACCCACTTGACCCCTACAAAAGCTATCCTGTACACCGACTATGTTTACAGCGCTGCGGAATCTGTTAGCGCTCTACAAATGCCTGATAATAATAATAATAAATAGTACCATCAGAAAGACAGTACAGTACTGTAACCACAAAGGTAATAATTGTTGTTTTAAATAGTCTGTTTTTGTGTTCTAAAATGCAAATAATAAATGGACCAAATGCACAGGCAGAGAAGATTGTGACTCACAGGTTAATAAAAACAGTATTTTTTGATTAAAAAAAAAATTAATAAAAAGTTTGGATTTCAGAATAAGTTTGGGTTTTGAACCTGTAACCACTATGCGTTACGAGGATCCACCTCTTCATCAGGTCAGTGGACTTTCGATTAAAGAGGTGGCATCTTAAAAAGCATTGTTTGTCACATTGATTTCTATTGAATCCTTTTCACTAAATTATTTAATATGTTATATTCTCTTATTTTTTTAGAAGTAGTTGGAAACTGAAAACAAAGTGTTCGCGAGCTCCTTACCCTTTGTAAACTAATACACCTTTAATCTACAGCTATAACAATCAGAATCGTTATCGCCAACAATATTAGCCGAGTGTTAATCCATGCGCAGTTACTTTACATAATCATAGAGAAAAGTCTGATTCTGCATAAATGGACATTACAACCAATATGTAACAGACTGTCCCTCTCTGATGAACAAGATGTCAACCCCGAGACGCATGTTTCAGCCTTCTGTGTGCCTCGTTATTGAGGTGCAGCCGTATC
Organism: Bombina bombina; assembly: GCF_027579735.1. NCBI lineage: Eukaryota > Metazoa > Chordata > Amphibia > Anura > Bombinatoridae > Bombina > Bombina bombina. The sequence continues at coordinate 261,441,737 of NC_069500.1, read as the reverse complement.
CTATAGGTTCCAATACCTCCAGCTCTCTACTTCAGACATCGCCCTCTTTTTTTCAATCGGGTAGAAAATTGTCTTTCTGCAGTTTTCTCATTGATGCTATTACACTACTTATAACTTAAAGGGATATGGAAAACAAAACCTTTATTTTGTGATTCAGAAAGAGCAAACAATTTTTTACAAAGTTTCCAGTTTACTTCTATTATCAAATCTGCTTTGTTCTCATTGTAATCTTTGTTGAAGAAATACCTAGGTAGGTGTCTGGAGCACTGCATTGCACAAAATAGCATAACATTCTTGCAAAACTGCTGCTATATAGTGCTCCAGATGTGCACGTTCCGGACCTTACGTCCCTGCTTTTCAACAAAAGATACCAAGGGAACAAAGAACATTTTATAATAGAAGTAAATAAAAAAGTTGTTTAACCCCTTAATGACCACAATGTACCCTGTATGTCACTGGTCGTTAAGGGTTTTTTCAGGACATAATAGCACAAGTCTAGCAAGAACACGCTATTAATGCCCTCCCTCCAGCAGGCTTTGTGGAATAGAGCAGTCTCAACGCTTGTGGCAAGACCACGCTATAAAACAATCAAGTCCCAAAAAAAGGCCAGCGACATACAGGGTACGTCGCTGGTCCTTAAGGGGTTAAAACTACATACTCTATCTGAATCATTAAATAAATAATTGTCTTTTGTGATTCATGTTACTTTATTATCTTAAAAGCAAAGCTGTTATCTATTCCCATCTACTCTACACGTCCCATACCTGAATTCTCTTAGCATTAAACTCTGTAACCATCACTTCTACCCAGGTTTGTTGTCTGAGTCACACTTAAAGGGACATTAAACACTAAATACATGCTAGATAGAATGATGCATTCAAAGAAAAGATTAGTCCATGACTAACATGTAGATGTATTTTTTAAAGTTTCATTAGTTGTTTAAAAAGTGACAAAATAAGTGTAAAGTTTTAGTGTCTATAAAACACGTAGCTGCCATGTTGTAACTTGTGTTACCTTCTCTGCTGTGGCCAATTAGGGACTGTTATAAATAGATCACTAGAGTGTGCAGCCAATGGTTGTGCTGGATTTAACAGTGTTCTGCACTTCCATTTCTAACAGGAACTGAAAAGCTCACAATTTCAGAATGGAATTACAGGAAAAGAGGACAAAATAAATAATGAAAGTATACTGCAGAGTTGTTTTATTATATACAATTTATCATTTTATATTACCATCTCAAAGTGTTTAATGTCCCTTTAACTCAGCTCCGTCACTCTAAATATGCAAGCACTCTCCATGTCCTGTCATTTTTATCTACACTCCATCTCTAGAATTCCCTCTTTCCTTACCTTATTCTGTTTTTCCTCGATTACTGTAATTGTCTAGTTATTGGTCTCCACAACTCCACATGGAGATTGGTCCCGAGGTGTTGATTAGGCATAGAGCCTGGTTTCTCTCTTTTATGTATGCAAATTAGTTTAATTGCAGGTCCCATTATAAGACCCGATATATCAAGTGCTTATATCTCAATAAAACATAACTGAAAAGTATATATAGTGAGCATTTGAAATTAATCGGTTCAATTGTTTAACCCCTTTGCTGCTGAGCTGGTTTTGAACTTTTAGATGCCGGTGAAAGCGATGTTTTACAATGAGAAACCCAGCAGCTTAAATGTATACCATTATTTTGGGGAAATGTTATCAAGCTGCATTTGCAGCTTATGAGTGCAAGCTTGCATGGGTGAGCCTGTAACTGCAAATCTAAGAACAAAAAAGACCTGCTTCTTTGGCCTCTTCTTCAGAGGTGACGAGAAATCACCTTGGTACTCTTATTCTGGGTGATTGACATGCCCTGCACTCATACCATCTGTTGCACTAGAGCAGGGTGCAGAATTGCACACAAACTCTTGTTAAACTCCATAGTCAAAATGTTTGTGGTTCTATTGCAGTGATCACCTGGCTATAATAAAAACTTATATAGTGCATTTATTTTAAAGAGGGGCTTCAGGGCTTTAACGTAATGGGTCTTGGGAGTTTCAATGTCTTCATGATTGATTATAACTGCCTAGAAACTCCCACTCTGTGTGTGTGTGTGTTTATTTTCATTTTTTTAATTTGGAATTTAACTGTGTACCCCTAAGTCACATACCGATTGAAAGAGCAGCCAATTTACTTTTAATGGGGATCTTGGAGGCTGCTGGGCCTTAAGTGAGCTGAGGGATCTTTTTTGTTTGTTTGTTTGTTTTTACTCCATACAGTTCAATTCTTGTGGAAGCACCCCTGCATTCCAGGTTTCTGGGGCTTGGTGATGTCTCTGGCATGCTCTAGGGCAGTGATTTGCAAAAATTTTTTGGGCGTGGCACACTTTCTAACATTAAAAAAATCCTGTGGCACACCACCATCCCAAAATTTTACAAAATCACACATTATAGCCTAATACAGGATATATATATATATATATATATATATACAGCATATTTATATATATATATATATATATATACACACACTGTACTGTGCTGTCATGCCATGCCTCCTGCAAACTATACATGACATACTGACATTCATTCACAAACAATCATGATTGCCTGTGAATGAATGTCAATGTCATGGTTGTAAATGATGCCTGATGAGCCTGTTGCATACCTCCCAATATTTCAAAATTTGAAAGAGGGACACCCCCGCACTGTTGTCAGTCTGCTGCGGCACACCTGAGGATCTCTCACGGCACACTAGTGTGCCACAGCACACTGGTTGAAAACACTGCTCTTGGGTTCCCCCTGTAATAACAAACTGCTTGACCACCCTGTAGGCCCATGGAAATGCAGAGGTTAAAGCATAATCCACTCAGGTATTGTGCAGAGAAATACTACATCACCCTCACACTGCTCGACAAATCTGTTTAAATATTAGGAGCCCGTAAGAATATTTAGGAGCCAGAAAGTGGTATTTGTATATAGATATATGGAGAATAACCCCAAAAGTTAGGATCCAAGGATAGAATTCTAGGCGCCAGCGGCTCCCTGGCTCCTTGGTTTGTCGAGCCCTGCTGTAGGGGTAAGAGATTTATAGTTAGTACTGTTATATTTTGTAAATGGTGAGATTTCTTTATAGACAGCATTACCTTTTTAAAACTAAAATTTAAAGGAACTAATTATATTATTGCAGTTTATTTTTGGCATTAAACAGATATAATGTAGTGATTTGTTTTAGACAGAATAGGATGGTTTGCAATACGTTTACTTGATTATATATGATTATATTTTAGTCATACACTTTAAAAAAAAAAAAAATTTCCATAAGGTGTGATTTCTTTTTACACAGCTACAGAACTAACAGCTAGACGATTTCTCGTCATGATAGAAATAAATAATATTGTAAAAAATATTGTATTGTTTGCTATATCAGAGTTTCACCCTTTGTAGTTTAAACATAACCTTTGATTTAAAAAAAAAAATGATAGATTTAAATAAATAAAAATATAATAAAAATTAAAGTAAGGTACTTTAAATCCTCTTTTTTTATTTTGTTTCATCTCCTATATTTTTCATTTATTGTTTGAGGCCTAAAGAATAGATTAAATGTATGGAAGCCTGTCTTTTATTATGCATTGTTAAAACAAGGATATTAAAGGGACACTCAGGTTAAATTAAATTTTCATGATTTAGATGCATGTCATTTAAACATTTTAAATTTTATATTTACACTTTTTTAGTCACCAGATCCTACTGAGCATGTGCAAGAATTCTATACGTATATGACTATACGTATATGCATTTGTGATTGGCTGATTGCTATCACATGGTACAAGGGGAGTGGAAATATACATAACTTTGAAATTTGTTATAAAAAAATCTACTCATATGAAGTTCAGACTAAATGCTATTGCATTGTCTTGTTATCTTGCTTTTGTTGATTATGCAAATCTAATGTGTTGACTGGTCCTTTAACACTTGCTGCTGTACACTACATATACACAAGTGCTCCTAACTTATTGTTGTGTATTTATCTTAGCATGAAAATCCTCTGACTCCTAAAAAAAAGTGACTGGATGCTCGCTTTTATGGCTGTCACTAATTTTTTTTTTATATACATTTATCAACTCTTTATACATCTTAAATAGCAAATATTAGTGATAAACTAGACCTTTATAAATGCATGTTCTTTTCCCTAAGGTGATATGATTTCTAAGGCTGAAGTTATATGACTATGTATAATATCTTAATTCAATGTATAATATTTTTTGAGGTATGTTGGATACATTGATAAGTTTCTAGAAGAGGAAATGGACTAGAAATGTACTTCACACTTGAAGAAATGTGCAGATCACTATTCTGTTGTTTTGATTGAGCTGAGTCTAAGATAGGTCTGTAATTTTCAGTGAGAAATCTGTTGAGACTGTGCTGGAAAATACATGTAAAGTAATTGAAATAGCTATGTACATATATTGTTTCAATCTGTTGCCTGATAGATTACTTTTTCTGTCCAAGTAGAAGGATAGAAAAATTATAAGCAGAAACATTCAGGTGAAAGGCAACTATCTCTATCAACTGAGGTGAGCGATGTACCAGTGAAACTTCTTACTAGAAAATTGAATGTTTTTTTTTTAGATTTGACAGGCTATAATTTTCAGATAAATGAACCTTGAAAAGGAAAACAATTCAAATATCTCTTCCTTCCAGAAGAAATAAAACACATTTATTCACACGTAAATGTAAATTTTTATTGCACCAAACGTTTTCATATAAGATTGCACATTTAGTGTGTGATTGAGATTCTAGGAAGATATTAGGACAGATAGAATCACTGTGAAAAAATTACTGAAGGACAAACATAAGAAACTTAAAAACAAATATGAAAGTCAAGCACAAATTTGAAATGTAATTGAAAGCAAAGTTTGGAGTTAGTGGGGTGGTGAATGGTCAGAGATTCCTTTTGATTTTTGTTTGTGGCTGATGTTATTCTGAGGATTTACCTTTGAGGAGCCCTTATTAAAGGTTTTATAAGAGGTTTGTTAAATCTTATGCTGCACCATTTCAACTGTTTTATATATATATATATATATATATATATATATATATATATATATATATATATATATGTTCGTTCCTGTGATTGCACTTCTCTCTGTATGTATTTAGTCTCCCTATTGGAAAAAGGGGCAACCAGAAGTGGACTCCTTGCTCAGTGTGCTTAGAGGAATATGGCTACACCTCACTGACGAGGCCCAATGAAGGCCGAAAAGATTGTCTGGGGTTGCTGTGTTCCTTGTTCAAAGAAGAATTGCCTGGTATTTCGGCGCTGGACTGACCGTAATAGGCGGGATCAGACTGATATATTACAGGAAAGTTCTACTCTGTGAAAAGCATTACTGGGCTAAAAAGCTGCACCCAGGTGGTAAATCACCATAGAACAGACCAACAATGGTATTGAGCCAGTTGTTCGTTCCTGTGAGTGCACTTCTCTCTGTATGTATGTATATGTGTGTATGTATGTGTATATATATATATATATATATATATTCATAAATGGAAAGAGTCCACAGCTGCATTCATTACTTTTGGGAAACTCAGAACCTGGACACCAGGAGGAGGCAAAGACACCCGAGCCAAAGGCTTAAATACCTCTCCGACTTCCCTCATCCCCCAGTTATTCTTTGCCTTTTGTCCCAGGAGGTTGGCAGAGAAGTGTCAGAAGTTTTCGATAGCCTTATGGAGGGTAGTACTCTTCGGCATGGGACTGGAGTTTTAAAGTAGTCCTGTCAGCCTCTCAGTGAGAGCATGGATGAAAGTTAGAGTCCGTAGATACAGGGAGAGTCTTTCTGCTAAACCATCCCGACTCATATTAACAGCTCCACAAGCGATCAGCGTTGATGGGTTTCGCTGCCTGCTTTCTTCTCTCAAGTCCATGGCAGAGGTGAGGCAGACGTTATGATTGTCTGTATTACATGGCAGAGGTGAGGCAGACGTTATGATTGTCTGTATTACAAATGTTTTCCTGAGAGGCTACCACCTTGCAGGACTAACTATAACTCAGGGTCTCAGTGAGGCTCCTTTTGTATCTTGGAATCAAGGTTTAATATCTCCTGAGTGGGTTTATTGAACAGGGGGAAAATCATTTTTATGTGATTCAACCTGCTTATGTGTAGTGTTACTTACTCTCTTGGCAATAGAACATAACAATCTTTGGAAGTGACGCAGCCTTTATGGTTGAGTGCACTTTTTGGACCGCACGGTGCACCTGGTGACTGGGCGTAATCACGTTTTGACTCTCCATTTCCGCATTCCTGACAGTGTGGCGCCGGAAAATTTCTGGTCTGCTGGTGTCTGGGTCCTAGGAGGTGGTGAGTGCCCCAGTCATTGTGGGTGTCGGGTGCCGTTTGCAGTTTATTATTTGGTCAATTTGTATTCAGTATCCCAGTTATGGAGGAATCTGATATTGGGGAGACGAACGTGGTTCTTTTTCTCGTGAGGAATACAAATTGGCCCGGGTGGTGCATGCCCTTCAGTTATGTTCAGAATGCCAACTTAGAGTGCTCAATTCCTCTGAATCGGGGAATCAAGGGGCTGCTGAGCCATCCGTCTCTGGCGGGTGAGTTCCCTACCACCGCTTTCTACACATGCAGGTAACCCAGATTTTGCTTATCCTTCTCTGAAAGATGGTTTGTCCCCCCCCCCCACCCCCCACCCCCCGGAGGTCATGGCACGTTTTTGCATTTCCATTATTATGGCGCACTTTTTGGACCGCACGGTGCACCTGGTGACTGGGCGTAGTCACGTTTTGACTCTCCATTTCCGCATTCCTGACAGTGTGGCGCGGTAAAACTTCTGGTCTGCTGGTGTCTGGGTCCTAGGAGGTGGTGAGTGCCCCAGTCATTGTGGGTGTCGGGTGCCGTTTGCAGTTTATTATTTGGTCAATTTGTATTCAGTATCCCAGTTATGGAGGAATCTGATATTGTGGAGACGAACGTGGTTCTTTTTCTCGTGAGGAATACAAATTGGCCCGGGTGGTGCATGCCCTTCACTTATGTTCAGAATGCCGTCTTAGAGTGCTCAATTCCTCTGAATCGGGGAATCAAGGGGCTGCTGAGCCATCCGTCTCTGGCGGGTGAGTTCCCTACCACCGCTTTCTACACATGAAGGTAACCCAGATTTTGCTTATCCTTCTCTGGAAGGTGGCTTGTCACCCCCCAGAGGTCATGGCACGTTTTTGCATTTCCATTATTATGGCGCTGGCGCATCTGCAACTGCCAGAAGTGTGCTTGCGATATTGTACGTGTTCTGTTGACAGGGGCTCTTCAGGCATGGGATGGCCTGCTCAGCTCTCCGGGGAACGACTGTCCCTGAGGCTTCAGGGGGTCAACCTTCGGGGTCGTCTTCTGTTTCGGCGACGGTATGCTGTACCTTTCGTTACAGACTGGAGCGCCTTCATGTCCTTTTTGAGACACATTCTGGCGTTGTTGGAGGATCCCATTCTTAACGGATGTGGGAATTCTCAGTCTTCTACTTCAAGCGGCTTGCAGCATTAGCTATATGAGGATGAAGTAATCTTTCTATAGCCTTGTTTATTGAGTATCCTTTCCAGTCCTGAGCTGGGAGAACAGGATCCCGGTCCAAGGGTGTGTCTGTTCTTCTTGGGCAATCACCGGAAATCCAGAGAGGGAACAAAAAAACAGCGCTCCAAGCCCAGAAAAAAGTTAAAAGTTCAGCTTTATTCCAACATGATTAAAAACATGCAAAATATGTAAAAAGTGGTCAGCACAGTTGTGCAAAATACAAGTAAAAGAACAGGTGCAAAAAACAGCAAACGTTTCGTGGTTCACGCACTTGATCACTGCTGTGCGAGTAGCACTTGGGCGATCACCTATGGGTTGCCTTATTTTTATTTTAATCTGGTTAGGATGATTTTTTATTTGAGCTCATGTTTATGTATTTCCTTCAGGAATTTTTCTGGAATTGATGCTCGCGATTTTTGTTTTTTTGCTCAGTTTACTTCTACGGAAGTTTGTTGGTGTGAGGACATCTTAGTCTTATGTTTGTTGGATGTTTTTTCTCCATATCTGGGGATGCCCATCTGCATCCTTGACAGTATCGACCCTGAGTTTCAGGCTGGTCCTGAGTGGGTTAGGACCCTTCTGTCTTGCGGCCTATTTCAGAAACGTGGCACCTGTTCTGCTTGGCTGGTCCGGTTGGGGCGCCGAGTGTTTCACATTATTATTTGTATTTTTCCTTGTTTTTCTTTACAAGTTAAGCTAAGCATTTGAAAGGACCTGAGGGTCTGCAAAGCATGGAGGATTGGTTCAATCCTTGCTAGCCTTTCTAGCTGCCTGAGGAAACAGCTGAGCTGAGAAACACGTTGCAATCTGTTACAAAATATTTGTTTTTATATACCTTGGGTCACATCAATACCCATAGGTTTTTATATTACCTGTTTTAATAAAATATAATTTGGATTATATGGAAGCCTGAGCATGAATCATCATTCCTAGTGCCTGTGCCATGGGATCAGTTTTGCTGGGACACTGTGAGTTCCCAGCTGCTCTATTTGTGAGTATAACCACAATACAAGTTATGTTTTATTTAATCATCATTGCAGTATCACACTAGGAGACGCCCTCTTTTTTGTGATTCTCCATTCACAGATTCCTGACAGGTGTTTTCACCTGTAAGGATGAGCAGTTTATCCTTCTGGGGATTGTTCTGTTACATCTGGGGAGATTGGAATCTCCATGATGAGTCTGTCAGTATGCTAAGTCTTCATCATTGAGGTCTACTGTATTTTGCTATGTCCATCTCCTTTGTGGTTCTCTTTGAGAGTACCTCTTGGAGGAGTTCTTGGGTTAGCATCCAAGTTCTGTCGGGGGGGGGAGGGGGCTGAGTCCTCTCCATTCCATCCTTCCCTAGGGGTTAGTGATTGGGGTCCTTTCTGTTTCCCTGGTTTTCAGACCTGCCTGTCGCTTGGGCTGGCCCGTTGTGGAGCAGGAACTGAAATCTGTTATCCGTCCTCGGGTCACTTGAGGTTCTGTTAGCCTCCTTGAGGTTCTGTGCTTCTCCATGTTCCAGATATTTGAGTAGGTCTGGTGGCTTTTAGCCTGTGATGTGCCCACTATTTAGTGGATGTTTAGCAGTCTGACAATGAAGGTTTGTTAACTCTTTCAGCTGCTCTCCTTACTAACAAGTGTTCTAATAGTCATCCTGGTATGACTGTGGAGTGTGGTGTTGTTTCAGGTGTTTTGCTTTTCTGAGTTTTCTGCACGTGTTTGATCTCTGAATATTTCAGTATTTTGAGTCATCTCGTGTCCTGAAGACTCTGTCTTCAGTTGTCTTTCAGGGTGTGGTTGCACTGTAATTTGGAGAAGTTTTCTTCTTGGTTTCAGATTCCCGGTTTTAACCTTGTGGTTTCTGTACTTCCGGGGTCTGGGCATTGCCTTTCAGTAATCCTTAATTTTTATTCATGTCTTCTCCTTTTTTGGAGAGTTGTCGGTGTTGCTGGGGACCGACTGCTGGGTGGCGGTGTCTCCTGGAGGCGTGTTGGCTCAGTCGAGTTTATTTCTGTGGTCTCTAGCTAGGCTTATGGACTATCTGCGGGTCAGTGTCCTTGGGCTTCCTTTTCAAGGTTTTATCGACTTCGAATGAAACAGGTTTTTTTTTGGGTAGGGTTTGCAGGCCTGGTGCCTTCAGAATGGGCCGCCTTTTGTACCCTCCCGTTTTTGCATTCAGTGTCCTCTATAGCTTGGGTATTGGTTTCCCAAACGTAAAGAATGCAGCTGTGGACTCTTTCCATTTATGAAAAAAAAACATAAATTATACTTACCAGATCATTTTCTTTTCTTCAGATGGAAAGAGTCCACAGCTCCCCGCCCGTGTTTTTTTCTGTGGGGCGTCTGTTATTTTTATTCTTCTGGCACCTTTTCACCCTGATATTTCTTCTATTGTTCCTTGTTCCTCGGCAGATGAGGGAAGTGGGAGAGGTATTTAAGCCTTTGGCTGGGATGTCTTTGCATCCTCCTGGTGGCCAGGTTCAGAATTTCCCAAAAGTAATGAATGCCGCTGTGGACCCTTTCCACCTGAAGAAAAGAAAATTATCAGGTAAGCATCATTTATGTTATTTCCAAATTTGGAACTCTGTAGTAAGTGATGCAACAGGTGCTACACGCTTCAGCACACCCTGGCTCTTCCCTGTGAGTTTGCGTGAGCTACTACTTCATGTCTGGGCTGTTATTGTCCCAAAATGCTTCCACTTCACAATAGTAGCACTTACAGTTGACCATAAATTTCATGAACTGACTTCTAGCACAGGTTGCATCCTATAACAGTGCCGAGTTTAAAGTTGCTGAACTCTTCAGTACAGCCCATTGTACTGCTAACTCTTGCCTATGGAGATCTCATGGTTTTGTTCTTTATTATATGCACCTATTAGCATTAGATGCGTTTAAAACACCTGAACTCAATAATTAGTAGGGGTATCAACATACATTTAGCCATATAGTGCTTGAACATGCACCCTCAAGTTTGTTTAAAAACAGCACTCCATAAAATGCGCCCTGTTCTCTTTATGCTTACTATGAGCACACCCACACAAGAAACTTCTCTTAACTTATGTCTTATTCTGCCATGTTAAGCCAGCTATATGGTAACATCCGACCTCAGTCCAGACAAAGCTCTCCACATCTCTTTTATGGCAAAGAACTTCTGTTTAAGTAAAGAGCCATTATAGTGATAAACTGACATGCTTTTATTTGTTGGAACATGCAGTTTTATCACTAGCGACGCTGCAAATATAGGTGTTTAACCTTTGCAAATGGTTTAAGCACATAGTTTCTGCTTGGGACCAGCAATTCTCTTCGGGTACTTTAACAATGTGCTTAACTCCTTTGCTGGGTTAATTTGAAAGATTTGCAGTGCAGCTAGTGATAAAATGACATGTTCTAACGATTTAGATAATGTAATTTTATCACTGTAATGGCCCTTAAATTTAAAAATTGTATAAATATATTAATAATGGGATTATTAAACTCACAATATATAACCTGTAAATAGATTCCTTAGGTGGTTGTAGCTATGTTATGGTTATAGCAGAAAGTCTAGGTAGTTATGGTTGTAGCAGAAAGTCTAGGGATGATGCAGTGGTAAATGATAAAAAGTGTCTTCGATATTTTAAATTGTTATTTTTTTTAAAAGTATTTTTGAAACGTTTTAAAGGCAATGGTAATCCTGGAAAAAGACTAGCCAATAGTGATCTTTGTGGTCATATATGTATCACTTTCTCAGGCAAGACGAGTTTTTGCTGTCCCATTTCTTGTTTTCATTGGTCAGTTGTGTAGTTAAATGGGCAGTATACACCAATGTTAATTTAACTGCATGTAATAGACAGTACTGTAGAAAGAATAATATGCACAGATACTGATATAAAAATCCGGTGTAAAACCTTTTAAAAATGTACTTAGAAGCTCCCAATTTAACACTGTTAATGAGATAAGCCTGGGACACCCACTGAAAGGGGCTGATAGCATAACCTCCCCCCTCCCCTGCATATGAAAAGACCTATTATACAATCAGAAGCAGTCTGAATAGAGCAGTATACATCTAAAACTTCGGGGCTTGGTTAGGAGTCTGAAAATCAGCACAATGTTATTTAAAATAAGCAAAGCTCACAAAAACACATCCAGATAGGCTATATAATTGGATCATCTACAAAACATTTATGCAAGGAAAAATCTAGTATATAATGTCCCTTTAAATCAAGGTTGGAAGTTTCTGCTGAAGAGGCACGGAATGATATGTGTCAAACAATATAACAGTGTGGTTTGGTGTTAGTTAATTTAGTGTATCATTGATAACAGTAAGAAAAAAAAAGTTGATGTATTTTATCTCCGAAATATTGATGTATTGACGCTTTCTTCAGCTTTTGGTCACGCTTCAGTAAAGATTTTAGTTTTATTGGGGATATTTAGATTGGCAGTTGTGCACTTCCATCAAAAGTCCCCACAGATTTGTTTGGGAATTCTAAGGTCATGTGTTACGTTGCATACTGATAAGAGGAGGACATGGCAGTAGGTTGTGTGACATCCAAATTGGATTTTGACACAAAGCTGCATTTACAGCTGCTGGTACATTTTGGACAACAAATAAAAGTAATTTAATGTGTGTAGTTGGAGAGATTTAAAGTTCAATAACATGGGAACTCCATTAACTGCAAGAGAGAGCATGTGTATTTTAGCAACATATAGGTGCTGATTCAAAATCAAAGAAACCTGATGATTTGTGCCAAAACTTACCTCAAAATCAATAATCAGTATTCATATTCAAACGATATGGCTCATATATGCAGCTATTCGGCTGATGCGTGAAATGTTGCAGGAAAATGTGTGGTTGCTATACACTTCATGCCATATTGGCTTGGAAAAAGCAAGCAATAATACAAACAGGCTTGAATAAACACAGCAAATCTTCACCAGCTACTTGTTGGGGAGCTCCATTGTAAGCAATGGAGGAAATGCAGCCAGACAACAGTGCCCCTTAAAAAATACTGAACATTAGAAAAAATGCTTAAGATAAAAAAAAAAGAATAAAAACCCCAAGAAAATAAAAACTCACCAGTTTCTATGGTTGCTTCTTAAAGCACTGCTTTTCTTTTTCTTTTTTCTTTCAACCTTGGTGCAATTTGCACAAATATTGGCAGTGCATTTTGCCTACATTTCGTTTTCAGTATGTTTCAAAATACTCTGTGGATTTAATCGGACCTGCTTGAAAATATGTTGTTTCTTTTTTGAATAGAGACCATAGTGTATCACTGTGTTGCCACCTCAGCCGTGTTTTCCTGGACACTTATGAGTTACACATGCTTCATGGTATGCAGGGAGGAACATGAATAATGCTTTCTAGGGTAGGGTTGACACTCGTCCCTCAAAATAGAGAAGACTTATAAGTTACACATGCTGCAGGGAGGAACATGTATAGTTTTTCTGGACAGCACTATTTATATTCCTCCCTGCACACCCTGCAGCATGTGTAAATCATAAGTGTTCTGTATTTTGAGGGACGAGTGTCAGCCCTACCCTAGAAAGCATTATTCATGTTCCTCCCTGCATACCCTGCAGCATGTGTAACTCATAAGTGTCCAGGAAAACATGGCCGAGGTGGCAACCTTAGTATCACACCTCTAACCAGACAAGTCTGCATTCTGTTTTGTGCCAGTACTTAAAGTGAAAGTAAATCCTAGTGTTTTAGAAACGCTAGGATTTACTATTGAAACAAATAAAGGGCACTTTAATTCATGAAGTATAAGATACTTCATGTAGAAAGCTCCTTTATTTGATTCAATCGATCGCCACTCTTAGTTCCTTCAGCAGCGCATGACTATTTTTTTTTTTGGCTAAGAGGTGACGTTTTCACCTCTTAGCAAATAGCCGTGCGGTAAATCCGGCTCCCATGGGCGCCAAGCCGGATTTACCACACGGCTATTGGCTAAGATGTGAAAACGTCACCTCTTAGCCAAATTTTTTTTGGCTGTAGGAGCTAAGAGCAGCGATCAGTTAAAACAAATAAAGGAGCTTTCTACATGAAGTATCTTATATTTCATCAATGAAAGTGCCCTTTATTTGTTTCAATAGTAAATCATAGCGTTTGTACAATGCTAGGATTTACTTTCACTTTAAAGAGACAGTCTACACTAGAATTTTTATTGTTTTAAAAGATAGATAATCCCTTTATTACCCATTCCCCAGTTTTGCATAACCAACACAATTATATTGATATACTTTTTACCTCTGTGATTATCTTGTATCTAAGCCTCTGCAAACTGCCCCTTTATTTCAGTTCTTTTGACAGACTTGCAGTTTAGCCAATCAGTGCCTGCTCCCAGATAACTTCACGAGCACAGTGCTATCTATATGAAATACATGAACTAACACCCTCAAGTGGTGAAAAACTGTTAAAATGCATTCTGAAAAGAGGTGGCCTTCAAGGTCTAAGAAATTAGCATATGAACCTCCTAGGTTAAGCTTTCAACTAAGAATACCAAGAGAACAAAGCAAAATTGGTGATAAAAGTAAATTGGAAAATTTTATTAAAATTACATGCTCTATCAGAATCATGAAAGTTTATTTTGGCCTAGACTGTCCCTTTAAGAGAGAATAATATAATGTAACCTTTCATTTTGTTATACACATGCAGAACCAGTAATACACGGATCACAAATTACCATCATCCGTTTTATTTATATATTTACCATAACGCAAAGGTAAGTATTTTAAAAAATATTATTTAAAAAAAAAAAAAGCGTCTTTTTAAAGTTTAATAAATGAAAGTGCCCCTGTTTTTAAGATTTTGTTAAACTTTACAATCGTTAAACTTTACAATCACTTTAACTTTAATTCGACCATTAAGTTTTCTTCCTTTCAAAAATGCACTTATCATTTGTTAAACTTTTTTTTTTTGAGGTGTGTTTATGTAAGTGTATGTAAGACAAGGGGACTTTCTTATCTTATAGGAAGAAACTCTGGAGCATTTATGTTACATTTTCTTGTCTTAGGAAAGAAAAATATGTTTATTCATTTTCGTCATTACATGCCATTTTAGCTCTATTTCAGAATGAAAAGTAAAGAAACTGGTAATTCAAATTTATCTCCTAACAAATATTTTAATGATAAATATTTGATTATAGTCAGCTCACTAAAAATGTCAGTTAAGAAAAGCTTTTTCTTTGCAGTGTTTGATATGACTGCAGAGTGTGCATTGCTTTAATTTGTCTTTTAATTAAAATCAGGATTACATTATTAGGAGACTTTCACATTGATGGCCAAAGTTTGGGTCAGATCTTCCTTTAGGCAATTTATGTGAGAGCATAAGATCTCTCTCACATTGTTGCTAATGCTACTTTAGAATGTATTACTCAAGGGAAAAGCTCTGAATTTTTATAAAAAGAAACACAATAATCTCTTTTATTTATGTTGTCTATCAAGTTTACTAATGCCTGCCCAAAAAATGTAAATGTGCTGAATGAAGGAAGGTTACATTTCTTTTACAAGGGTCAAATACTGTCTTGCAATCCCCTAATTGCTGCAGTAGTATCGGCAGTGAAATCATGATGAAAACCAATTTCAGATGTGTTTTGCAGTTTTAATTACTTTATCTCATCTACATTTTCTTAAGTGCAGCAAAAAAAAAACAACCTTGTTTTGTAAGATCAGATTGCAGAAAAAATATTAAAAGGATTTAAAACTCAATTGTTTTTCTTTCGTGATTCAGACAGCCCATATAATTTGAATCAAGTTTCCAATTTATTTCTTTTTAATCAAATTTGCTTCATTCTTTTTGTATCCTTTCTTGAAGAAGCAGCAGTGGACTACTGGGAGTGAGCTGTAACACATTGGGTTAGCCAATCACAAGATGTATATACCTGCAGCTACCAATCAGCAGCTAGCTACCAGTGGTGCATTCTTGCTCCTGAACCTACCTAGTTATGCTTTTCAACAAAGGATACAAAAAACAAAGAGCAATGGATAATAGAAGTAAATTGGAAAGTTGTTTAAAACAAATCGAAACCCTGCGATCATGCCTACGATCGCAAGATTTCAATGTTTGGATCGGTTCAGGGGTGTCCCTATGATGCTAGGAACGCCCTCCATGCCGCGATCCCAATCTGTAAGCGCCGTTGGCTTCAGTACAGCCAAACGGCTAGGACGTTCCATGCCGTCCTAACGGCGCTAAAGCCCAGCTCAGTTAGGACGGCATGGAACGTCCTAACGGCGGCAAAAGGTTAAAATAATATTTTGACATTTATTTTAGTCTTTTGTTTTGGAAAACATGTTTCTGTACTAAGAATTAAAAAAAAAATTGTTTTTTTCTTTCTTGTGAGATCAGCCAGTGCGCAATCAGTCCTTAAAGGGGCATGGAACCCAAAATGTTTCTTTCATGATTCAGATAGAGCAAACAATTTTAAACAACGTTCTAATTTACTTCTATTATATGATTTGCATAGTTCTCTTGGTATCCTTTTTTTATTTATTTAAAAAGCATACTTAGATAGGCTCAGGAGCAGGGAGCTAGCTGCTGATTGGTGGCTGCATATATATATATATATATATATATATATACCTCTTTTTTATTGAATTACTGATGGGTTTAGCTAGCTCCCAGTAGTGTATTGCTGTTCCTTCAATAAAGAATACCAAACGATTGAGGCAAAATCAATAATAGTAGTAAATTGGAAAGTTGTTTGAAAATGTATGTTCTATCTGAATCATGTTTGTGTTTCCTGTCACTTTAAGGCTCAGTACACAGACATGCACATGATGTTACATCCAAATCTAAATAAACCGCTTTAACATCATGCAAAAAACCACGTTTTTTATAATATACATTTTTAGACTTCATTGTCATTTCAAAGGGCCCAGCCCTCCTCATTGCTTCAGTTTCCACTCCTTTGGCAGACCTCTCAACTCATTGAGCACAACTGAATTACTTGTAATTACAAGTTTACCCAGCCATCTTCTAATTAGGTATGCCACCATTTTGGAACAAAGAGAGTTGCTGCACAAACACTTCAGCATTGAAATGTAGTGAAAGATTTTAAAATGGCGGCACCCATGAATATAGGCAAGCCTACAGGGAGGGAATAACCTACTGTAAATACTATGCTTATAAAAATGTATTTAGTGTTTAATATCCCTTTAACACCTTCAAGCTGATTTTCTGGTAAATCCCAGCCATCATTTTAGGTTCACCATTCCCTACACAGCCTCTTAAAGGGATGTTAAACAGTGGATACATTCTAGACATAATTATGTATTTATAGCAAAGATTAGTCTTAGCATAATATATAGATGTATTTTTACAATTAGTTGTTTAAATATTGAAAATATAAGTGTAAAGGTTTATTTTTCTTTCATGTAATTAGCAAGAGTCCATGAGCTAGTGACGTATGGGATATACATTCCTACCAGGAGGGGCAAAGTTTCCCAAACCTTAAAATGCCTATAAATACACCCCTCACCACACCCACAATTCAGTTTTTACAAACTTTGCCTCCTATGGAGGTGGTGAAGTAAGTTTGTGCTAGATTCTACGTTGATATGCGCTCCGCAGCAAGTTGGAGCCCGGTTTTCCTCTCAGCGTGCAGTGAATGTCAGAGGGATGTGAGGAGAGTATTGCCTATTTTAATACAGTGATCTCCTTCTATGGGGTCTATTTCATAGGTTCTCTGTTATCGGTCGTAGAGATTCATCTCTTACCTCCCTTTTCAGATTGACGATATACTCTTTTATATACCATTACCTCTGCTGATTCTCGTTTCAGTACTGGTTTGGCTTTCTACAAACATGTAGATGAGTGTCCTGGGGTAAGTAAATCTTATTTTCTGTGACACTCTAAGCTATGGTTGGGCACTTTATTTATAAAGTTCTAAATATATGTATTCAAACATTTATTTGCCTTGACTCAGAATGTTCAACATTCCTTATTTTTCAGACAGTCAGTTTCATATTTGGGATAAATGCATTTGTTTCAATCATTTTTTCTTACCTTAAAAAATTTTGACTTTTTCCCTGTGGGCTGTTAGGCTCGCGGGGGCAGAAAATGCTTCATTTTATTGCGTCATTCTTGGCGCGGACTTTTTTGGCGCAAAATTTTTTTTCTGTTTCCGGCGTCATACGTGTCGCCGGAAGTTGCGTCATTTTTTGACCTTTTTTTTGCGTCAAAGATGTCGGCGTTCCGGATGTGGCGTCATTTTTGGCGCCATAAGCATTTAGGCGCCAAATAATGTGGGCGTCTTTTTTGGCGCTAAAAAATATGGGCGTCATTTTTGTCTCCACATTATTTAAGTCTCATTATTTATTGCTTCTGGTTGCTAGAAGCTTGTTCACTGGCATTTTTTTCCCATTCCTGAAACTGTCATTTAAGGAATTTGATCAATTTTGCTTTATATGTTGTTTTTTTCTTTTACATATTGCAAGATGTTCCACGTTGCAACTGAGTCAGAAGATACTTCAGGAAAATCACTGCCCAGTGCTGGAGCTACCAAGCTAAGTGTATCTGCTATAAACTTTTGGTATCTGTTTCTCCAGCTGTTGTTTGTATTGCATGTCATGTCAAACTTATTAATGCAGATAAAATTTCCTTTAGTACTGTTACATTACCTGTTGCTGTTCCGTCAACATCTAATTTTCAGAGTGTTCCTGATAACATAAGAGATTTTATTTTTTTTAAATCCATTAAGAAGGCTATGTCTGTTATTTCTCCTTCTAGTATACATAAAAGTCTTTTAAAACTTCTCTTTTTTCAGATGAATTTTTAAATGAACATCATCATTCTGATACTGATAATGGTTCTTCTGGTTCAGAGGTTTCTGTCTCAGAGGTTGATGCTGATAAATCTCTGTATTTGTTAGATGGAATTTATTCGTTCTTTACTTAAAGAAGTATTATTTGCATTAGAAATAGAGGATTCTGGTCCTCTTGATACTAAATGTAAACGTTTAAATAGGTTTTAAATCTCCTGTAGTTATTCCAGAAGTGTTTAATCTCCCTGATACTATTTCTGAAGTAATTTCCAGGGAATGGAATAATTTGGGTAATTTATTTACTCCTTCTAGACGTTTAAGCAATTATATCCTGTGCCATCTGACAGATTAGAGTTTTTTGGGACAAAAATCCCTAAGGTTATGGGGCTGTCTCTACTCCTGCTAATGTACTACTATTCCTACGGCAGATAGTACTTCTTTTAAGGATCCTTTAGATAGGAAAATTGAATCTTTTCTAAGAAAAGCTTACTTATGTTCAGGTAATCTTCTTAGACCTGCTATATTTTTAGCGGATGTTGCTGCAGCTTCAACTTTTTGGTTAGAAGCTTTAGCGCAACAAGTAACAGATCATAATTTTATAGCATTATTATTATTCTATAACATGCTAATAATTTTATTGGTGATACCATCTTTTGATATCATTAGAGTTGATATCAGGTATATGTCTCTAGCTATTTTAGCTAGAAAAGCTTTATGGATTAAACTTGAAATGCTGATATGTCTTCTAAGTTAACTTTGCTTTCCCTTTCTTTCCAGGGTAAATAATAATTTTCGTTCCTTTCCTCGCAACAAGGAACAAAAGCCTGATCCTTCATCCTCAGGAGCGGTATCAGTTTGGAATCTATTTCCAGTTTGGAATATATCCAAGCCTTATAGAAACCTATAGCCAGCTCCTAAGTACCTATGAAGGTGCGGCCTTTATTCCAGCTCAGCTGGTATGGGGCAGATTACGTTTTCTTCAAAGAAATTTGGATCAATTCCGTTCTCAATCTCTGGTTTCAGAACATTGTTTCAGAAAGGTACAGAATTGGCTTCAAGTTAAGGCCTCTTGCTAAGAGATTTTTTTCTTTCCCGTGTCCCAGGTAACACAGCAAAGGCTCAGCATTTCTGAAATGTATTTCAGATCTAGAGTTGGCTGGAGTGATTATGCCAGTTCCAGTTCTGGAACAGGGGCTGGGGTTTTATTTTATCTCTTCATTGTACCAAAGAAGGTCAATTCCTTCAGACCAGTTCCGGATCTATCATTATTGAATCGTTATGTTAGGATACCAACATTCAAGATGGTTACTGTAGGACTATCCTGCCTTTTGTTTAGCAAGGGCATTATATGTCTACAATAGATTTACAGGATGTGTATCTGCATATTCCGATTCATCCAGATCACTTTTAGTGTCTGAGATTCTCTTTTTAGACAAGCATTACCAGTTTTGTGGCTCTACCGTTTGGCCTAGCCTCAGTTCCAAGAATTTTTTCAAAGGTTCTCGGTGCCCTTCTTTCTGTAATCAGAGAACAGGGTTTTGGTATTTCCTTATTTGGACGATATCTTGGTACTTGCTCAGTCTTCTCATTTTCGAAGAATCTCATACGAATCGACTTGTGTTGTTTCTTCAAGTTCATGGTTGGAGGATCAATTTACCATTCAGTTCATTGATTCCTCAGACAAGGGTAACCTTTTTAGGTTTCTAGATAGATTCAGTGTCTATGACTCTGTCCTTGTCAGACAAGAGAAGTTTTAACATTGATATCAGCTTGTCAAAACCTTCAGTCACAATCATTCCCTTTGGTAGCCTTATGCATGGAAATGTTAGGTCTTAGGACTGCCGCATCAGATGCGATCTCCTTTGCTCGTTTTCACATGCGACCTCTTCAGCTCTGTATGCTGAACCAATGATGCAGGGATTACTCAAAGATATCTCAATTAATATCTTTAAACCGATTTTACGACACTCTCTGACATGGTGGACAGATCACCATCGTTTAGTTCAGGGGGCTTCTTTGTTCTTCCGACCTGGACTATAATCTCAACAGATGCAAGTCTTACAGGTTGGGGAGCTGTGTGGGGGTATCTGACGGCACAAGGGGTTTGGGAATCTCAGGAGGTGAGATTTCCGATCAATGTTTTGGAACTCCGTGCAATTTTCAGAGCTCTTCAGTCTTGGCCTGTTCTGGAGAGAGTTGTTCATTTGTTTTCAGATAGACAATGTCACAACTGTGGCATACATCAATCATCAAGGAGGGACTCACAGTCCTCTGGCTATGAAAGAAGTATCTCGAATTTTGGTTTGGGCGGAATCCAGCTCCTGTCTAATCTCTGCGGTTCATATCCCAGGTATGGACAATTGGAAAGCGGATTATCTCAGTCGCCAAACGTTGCACCTGGGCGAATGGTCTCTTCACCCATAGGTATTTCCTCAGATTGTTCAAATGTGGGAACTCCCAGAAATAGATCTGATGGCTTCTCATCTAAACAAGAAACTTCCCAGGTATCTGTCCGGATTCCGGGATCCTCGGGCGGAGGCAGTGGATGCATTATCACTTCCTTGGAAGTATCATCCTGCCTATATCTTTCCGCCTCTAGTTTTTCTTCCAAGAGTAATCTCCAAGATTCTGAAGGAATGCTAGTTTGTTCTGCTGGTAGCTCCGGCATGGCCTCACAGGTTTTGGTATGCGGATCTGGTCCGGATGGCCTCTTGCCAACCGTGGACTCTTCCGTTAAGACCAGACCTTCTGTCGCAAGGTCCTTTTTTCCATTAGGATCTGAAATCCTTAAATTTAAAGGTATGGAGATTGAACGCTTGATTCTTGGTCAAAGAGGTTTCTCTGACTCTGTGATTAATACTATGTTACAGGCTCGTAAATCTGTATCTAGAGAGATATATTGTAGAGTCTGGAAGACTTATATTTCTTGGTGTCTTTCTCATCATTTTTTGGCATTCTTTTAGAATACCAAGAATTTTACAGTTTCTTCAGGATGGTTTAGATAAGGGTTTGTCCGCAAGTTCCTTGAAAGGTCAAATCTCTGCTCTTTCTGTTCTTTTTCATAGAAAGATTGCTATTCTTCCTGATATTCATTGTTTTGTACAAGCTTTGGTTCGTATAAAACCTGTCTTTAAGTCAATTTCTCCTCTTTGGAGTTTGAATTTGGTTCTGGGGGCTCTTCAAGCTCCTCCGTTTGAACCTATGCATTCATTGGACATTAAATTACTTTCTTGGAAAGTTTTGTTCCTTTGGCAATCTCTTCTGCCAGAAGAGTTTCTGAATTATCTGCTCTTTCTTGTGAGTCTCCTTTTCTGATTTTTCATCAGGATAAGGCGGTGTTGCGAACTTCTTTTGATTTTTTACCTAAAGTTGTGAATTCCAACAACATTAGTAGAGAAATTGTGGTTCCTTCATTATGTCCTAATCCTAAGAATTCTAAGGAGAAATCGTTGCATTCTTTGGATGTTGTTAGAGCTTAGAAATATTATGTTGAAGCTACTAAGTCTTTCCGTAAGACTTCTAGTTTATTTGTTATCTTTTCCGGTTCTAGAAAAGGCCAGAAAGCTTCTGCCATTTCTTTGGCATCTTGGTTGAAATCTTTATTTCATCATGCTTATGTCGAGTCGGGTAAAACTCCGCCTCTAAGGATTACAGTTCATTCTACTAGTTCAGTTTCTACTTCCTGGGTGTTTAGGAATGAAGCTTCGATTGATCAGATTTGCAAAGCAGCAACTTGGTCCTCTTTGCATACTTTTACTAAATTCTACCATTTTGATGTATTTTCTTCTTCTGAAGCAGTTTTTGGTAGAAAAGTACTTCTGGCAGTGGTTTCAGTTTGAATCTTCTGCTTATGTTTTTCATTAAACTTTATTTTGGGTGTGGATTATTTTCAGCAGGAATTGGCTGTCTTTATTTTATCCCTCCCTCTCTAGTGACTCTTGTGTGGAAAGATCCACATCTTGGGTAGTCATTATCCCATACGTCACTAGCTCATGGACTCTTGCTAATTACATGAAAGAAAACATAATTTATGTAAGAACTTACCTGATAAATTAATTTCTTTCATATTAGCAAGAGTCCATGAGGCCCGCCCTTTTTTGTGGTGGTTATGATTTTTTTGTATAAAGCACAATTATTCCAATTCCTTATTTTATATGCTTTCGCACTTTTTTCTTATCACCCCACTTCTTGGCTATTCGTTAAACTGAATTGTGGGTGTGGTGAGGGGTGTATTTATAGGCATTTTAAGGTTTGGGAAACTTTGCCCCTCCTGGTAGGAATGTATATCCCATACGTCACTAGCTCATGGACTCTTGCTAATATGAAAGAAATTAATTTATCAGGTAAGTTCTTACATAAATTATGTTTTTTTATAAAGTACTTTAGTATTGGGTGCTGCCATGTTTAAAGTAGCTCTCTATTTATCTCTGTGTAATCTATTTTAGATTATCCTATTTTTATACAGCCTTATTTGGACAGTACCTTTTACTGTCTGTTTTATATCTGTCCCTAATTATCTTTAGCTGTGGAAAGAGATAAGGGATAACTTAAGTTCAAACATGGTGGCGCCCATTACTTTATAGAAACTTGATAGAATTTAGAAAACCAACAATGTTTATGGTTAAATTACAGGAAAATGGGTAAAATAAATAATGAAAGTATATTGCAAAGCTTTTTAACTGCATATTATTAAAATTTGATTTTACAATCTCATACGGTTTAATATCCAATTAACTTCTCCAACACAATGAGCACAGCTGAATTACTTTGAAATCTCAGCTACCATCTTAGTTGCAGTCTCTGCTAATTTAAGAAATCTTCCCAACCCAAAGGGAAGTAAACCCAAAAAATGCCTTTCATGATTCAGATAGTGTAAACCCCCCCAAAACTTTCCAATTACTTCTATTATCAAATTTACCTTGTTCTTTTGGTATCCTTTGTTGAAAAGCAGATAGATGCAGTAGCATGCATGTGACTGCAGTTTATACCTATATGTTTACTAGAACAGTAGATGACAGCAGTGTTTCCTTTTATGTGCTGCTCTAGAAACGTGCACATTTACCTATCTAGTAGGGATGTGCGTTCCTGTTTTTTCGTTCTAATACAAATGCAGAATCCGGCTGCCACCAACAACATTCGGCTCTTTGCGGAGCTTGATTTATTTTTGCGAAAGTGCGCCACACAAAGATGTGTGCAAATCCAGATCATTGTGTGCTGCACTTTCACAAGAAGACATTTGTGGCATCATTAATATTCCAAAAATAATAATGCAGTTAAATGAAATGCTGTGAAAATGGACTTGATGCTTTAAAAAATAAGTTATTACCCCATTAAATGGCCAGTAAATAGAGTTGATTTGCATGATAACAAGACAATTGCACTTGGTCTGAACTTCAAATTAGCAGTAGATTTTTTTGGGGACAAATTTCAAAGTTATGTATATTTCCACTCCCCGTATCATGTGACAGCCATCAACCCATCACAATTCTTGCACATGCTCAATAGTAGCTGGTGACTCAAATGTTTAAATACAAAAATACTTTTTTGTTAATGGAAGTAAATTGGAAAGTTGTTTAAAATTGCATGCTCTATCTGCATCCTGAAAGTTTAATTTTGACTTGAGTGTCCCTTTAAATTGTGGCTGCACATTGTTTAGTCTTGAGTTGATTGGCAGGAGTTTTCTTTCTCTCACTTTATAGCGGTAATGCAATTGTTAAGGAGTCTTCTTGCACTCCCATTTATAGGTTTGTGTCACCTGTATTCTGCACTTACTATACACATACATATATCCCCTCACTTGTTTTAATAGATCTCTCTGGCGGTATCTTTTATGCTTTCTCACTACCAGTTCCCTGTGCAGCTCAGAGCTATATACTCTGGCCTCTAGTGGTGTAATGTGCAAAATGTGTGTTTTATAATGAGCTGAATATGTGGAAACAAATCTGTAAAAGTTTCAGATTTAATGCTTACCAACACTGTTTTACAATTCATAACCTGACGGTGAGCTGGAATTGGAATATTACTTGAATAAAAATTGATAACTGGCTCGGAGGAATTTTTTGAGTCACATATTTTTTTGTGGCAGTCAGTTTAGAAAAGTATTTATGTACAGGTTTTATTAAGACCATTTTACTGTTTTCCGAATATTCTGTAGTGTGAAACAGCAGTGTCAGGGGGTCTTCCTCTAATACAGCTTGAATAAGTATAAATTTGTAATTTCAGCAGGATTTGTTCAACACACAGTATACGCCCCTAGAGTGTAAATAAGCATTTGCTTTCATGTATTAAATTATGTAACTGTTAATTGCTGCCAGAAACGCTGCAGAAAGTTCTCCGCATTAGTCAGAAAACAATCATAATTAGTAATTGAAGGTTATAAAGGGCAGCACGCACACAAATTAAAATGGGATTTTACTTTTCACAAAAGAAAGGTATGCGATTCTAACATTGAATATATTACTAAATTACTTCACTCAACAGCAGGCAAACAATTAGTGGCCAAGAATACATTTTATACCAGAATATAACAAACAAAAGAGACCTAACACATTTATTTGTATGTGAACTTGTCATTTGTCAAGCAGAAACAATTGTTAATATTAGCCTTTTTTTATTTATGTATTTTGTGTAATAAGAATCAAAAGTAGAATGAGATGTAGTAATTTCTTATACATTACTTCCCAGCTTTGGTGCTTTGCTTTTCTTACCTGTTAGTCAGTTTGATTTTCAAGCAGGAGACCCCATTAGAGACTTTTGGATTTAGGAAGGTACACCGCTACTCCTTAGCTTTTTTTGGAGTCGGAATTATTTTCTTTTGCTTGTCACCATTTTCTACAGATGTTATAAGATATGCATGTCTGCAAACTCAAAAGGGTTGGCTGACATTGCTCAAGCATACCCACATCCTGAAATGCTGTTCTTTTGGGAGGTACATAGAGATAGTTTGTTACACTACATGCCAAATGTATGCAAGCCTGAAGGTACCCAAAATCCTCTCACACTGCAATGCTTCTTTGTATGCAGCAAAACTGTCTCATATGTAATTTATGAAAGAGCTGACAAATATAGCTAATGTTTAAAATGCCCAGAATGTACAATCTTCAAATAGACAGGTAAGCATTTTTCTTCTCAGTAGGCTTAACCCCTTGAGTGCTGACGGCGGCTCTGAGCCGTCGCAGAGTTTCCCACTCTGGTGCTAAATACGGCTCAGAGCCCACCTTGAGGGAGATCTGGGGGCTTCCACCCTCTCCTACCCCGGCGATCGGGCCTGCATAGTGACAGGCATCACCGGGGCTTTACGTTTTGCGTGATGACGTCACTGTGCAACTTTATTAAAAATTTACAATACAAAGTATAGGGAAAGGGGGCATGCTGCTTAGATGCCTGTATCTCAGGCATCTAAGCAGCTACAGTTCCCCAAGACTCACCGTTGGAAAGGTAATCTTTACAACGGTGTAAGTCTTGTGAATAAGGAAATAAAAAATACAAATTTAAAAAAATTATTCTTTTAAAAAAAAATTAAAAAAAACCTTAAATCACCTTAGCACCCAGGTAGGAAAGTGCTTAGCACTAGGGATATGAAACCCATTTTTTTTTCTTTCATTATTCAGATAGAGCATGCAATTTTAAGCAACTTTATAATTTACTCCACTATCAATTTTTCTTCATTCTCTTGCTATCTTTATTTAAAAAGCAGGAATGTAAAGCTTAGGAGCTGGCCCATTTTAGGTTCAGCACCCTTAGCACCCAGGTGGGAAAGTGCTTAGCATTAGGGATATGAAACCCATTTTTTTCTTTCATTATTCCGATAGAGCATGCAACTTTATAATTTACTCCTACTATCAATTTTTCTTTATTCTCTTGCTATCTTTATTTAAAAAGCAGGAATGTAAAGCTTAGGAGCTGGCCCATTTTAGGTTCAGCACCCTGGATAGTGCTTGATTATTGGTGGCTACATTTAGCCACCAATGTACAAGTATAATCCAGGTTCTGAACCAAAAATGGTCTGTCTCCTAAGCTTTACATTCTTGCTTTTCAAATAAAGATAGCAGGATAATGAAGAAAAATTGCTAATAGGAGTAAATTAGAAAGTTGCTTAAAATTGCATGCTCTATCTGAATCATTAAAGAAAAAAACTGGGTTTAGTGTCCCTTTAAGCATTATATTAATAATTATTTTCCTTGGTTCTTCTTTACTTTACTTTCTTGCAGCCCTGAGTCTGGAGTATCCATATTGTTTCCAAAAGACTTGCAACAAACATGCTTAGGAGGGTAATATTTTTTATATCAAATGTATTAGACATATATTTGGAGAAACTTGAATAATATTATTTGGCTGCACCTTCCACATACTGAATATTCTGATTCAGACTATGAATTTTTTATGATCCTGATATTTCTTTTTAATTTGTTACTAATAATTGTATTGTATTGATTCAGATAGAGCATGCAATTTTAAGCAACTTTCTAATGTACTCCAATTATCCATTTTTTTCATTCTCGTGCTATCTTTATTTGAAAAAGAAGGCATCTAAGCTAAGGAGCCAGCCAATTTTTGCTTCAGATCCTGGACACCACTTTTTCATTGGTGGGTGAATTTATCCACCAATCAGCAAGAACAACCCAGGTTGTTAACCAAAAATGGGCCGGCATCTAAACTTACATTCTTGCTTTTCACATAAAGATACCAAGAGAATTAAGAAAATTTGATAATAGGAGTAAATTAGAAAGTTGCAAATTGCATGCTCTATCTGAATCACGAAAACATAATTTATGTAAGAACTTACCCGATAAATTAATTTCTTTCATATTGGCAAGAGTCCATGAGCTAGTGACGTATGGGATATAAAATCCTACCAGGAGGGGCAAAGTTTCCTAAACCTCAAAATGCCTATAAATACACCCCTCACCACACCCACAATTCAGTTTAACGAATAGCCAATTAGTGGGGTAAAAAAAAAGGAGTAAAAAGCATCAACAAAGGAATTTGGAAATAATTGTGCTTTATACAAAAAATCATAACCACCATAAAAAGGGTGGGTCTCATGGACTCTTGCCAATATGAAAGAAATTAATTTATCAGGTAAGTTCTTTACATAAATTATGTTTTCTTTCATGTAATTGGCAAGAGTCCATGAGCTAGTGACGTATACCCAAGATGTGGAACTCCACAGAAGAGTCACTAGAGAGGGAGGGATAAAATAATAACAGCCATTTTCCGCTGAAAAAAATAAATCCACAACCCAAAATATAAATTTATTCTCATAATGAAAAGAAAAAACTCAAACATAAGCAGAGGAATCAAACTGAAACAGTTGCCTGAAGAACTTTTCTTCCAAAAACTGCTTCCGAAGAAGCAAATACTTCAAAACGGTAGAATTTAGTAATTGTATACAAAGAAGACCAAGTTGCTGCTTTGCAAATCTGATCAACTGAAGCTTAATTCTTAAAAGCCCATGAAGTGAAGACTGATCTAGTAGAATGAGCTGTAATTCTCTGAGGCAGGGCCTGACCCGACTCTAAATAAGCCTGATGAATCATAAGCTTTAACCAAGATGCCAAGGAAATGGCAGAAGCCTTCTGACCTTTCCTAGAACCAGAAAAGATAACAAATAGAGTAGAAGTCTTCCTGAAATATTTAGTAGCTTCAACATAATATTTCAAAGCTCTTACCACATCCAAAGAATGTAAGGATCTCTCCAAAGAATTCTTAGGATTAGGACACAAAGAAGGGACAACAATTTCTCTATTATTGTTGTTAGAATTCGCAACCTTAGGTAGAAATTTAAATGAAGGCAAAACTGCCTTATCCTGATGGAGAATCAGAAAAGGAGATTCACAAGAAAGAACAGATAATTCAGAAACTCTTCTAGTAGAAAAGATGACCAGAAGTTTGGCAATCTTTCTGTGAAATAAAACAGAGTAGAGATCTGTCCCTTCAATGAACTTGCAGACAAACCCTAATCCAAACTATCCTGAAGAAACTGTAAAATTCTAGGAATTCTAAAAGAATGCCAGGAGAATTTATGAGAACACCATGAAATATAAGTCTTCCAAACTCGATAATAAATCTTCCTAGAAACAGATTTAGGAGCCTGTAACATAGTATTAATCACTGAGCCAGAGAAACCTATATGACTAAGCACTAGGCGTTCAATTTCCATACCTTCAAATTTAATGATTTGAGATCCTGATGGAAAAAACGGACCTTGAGACAGAAGGTCTGGCCTTAATGGAAGTGGCCAGTGTTGGCAACTGGACATCTGAACAAGATCTGCATACCAAAACCTGTGAGGCCATGCTGGAGCAACCAGCAATACAAAAGATTGTTCCATGATGATCTTGGAAATCACTCTTGGAAGAACCAGAGGCGGGAAGATATAAGCAGGTTGGTAACACCAAGGAACTGCTAACGCATCCACTGCTTCCGTCTGAGGATCCCTGGACCTGGACAGGTACCTGGGTAGTTTCCTGTTTAGATGGGAAGCCATCAGATCTATTTCTGAAAGACCCCACATCTGAACAATATAAAAAAACACTTCTGGATGGAGCGACCACTCCCCCGGATGTAAAGTCTGACGGCTGAGATAACCCGCTTCCCAATTGTCTATACCTGGGATATGAACCATAGAAATTAGACAGGAGCTGGATTCCGCCCATGCAAGTATCCGGGATACTTCTTTCATAGCTTGGGGACTGTGAGTCCCTTCCTGATGATTGACATATGCCACAGTTGTGATATTGTCTGTCTGAAAACAAATGAACGGTTCTCTGTTCAACAGAAACCAAACCTGAAGAGCCCTGAAAATAGCACAGAGTTCTAAAATATTGATTGGTAACCTCTCCTCTTGAGATTTCCAAACCCCTTGTGCTGTCAGAGATCCCCAGACAGCTCCCCAAACTGAAAGACTTGCATTTGTTGTGATCACAGTCCAGGTTGGACGAACAAAAGAGGTCCCTTGAACTATACGATGGTGATCTAACCACCAAGTCAGAGCGAGTCGAACATTGGGATTTAAGGATATTAATTGTGATTTCCTTGTATAATCCCTGCACCATTGGTTAAGCATACAAAGCTGGAGAGGTCTCATATGAAAACGAGCAAAGGGGATAGCGTCCGATGCTGCAGTCATGAGACCTGAAACTTCCATGCACATAGCTACTGAAGGGAATGATTGAGACTGAAGGTTCCAACAAGCTGAAACCAATTTTAATCATCTCTTGTCTGTTAGCGATAGAGTCATGGACACTGAATCTATCTGGAAACCTAAAAAGGGAATCAAAGAACTTTTTTGTAAATTGATCCTCCAACCATGTCTTTGAAGAAACAACACTAGTTGATTTGTGTGAGATTCTGCAGAATGTAAAGACTGAGCTAGTACCAAGATATCGTCCAAAGAAGGAAACACCGCAATACCCCGTTCTCTGACTACAGAGAGTAGGGCACCAAGAACCTTTGAAAAGATTCTTGGAGCTGTCGCTAGGCCAAATGGAAGAGCGATAAATTGGTAATGCTTGTCTAGAAAAGAGAATCTCAGAAACTGATAGTGGTCTGGATGAATCAGAATATGAAGATATGCATCCTGTGGACATATAATGCCCTTGCTGAATAAAAGGCAGAATAGTCCTTATAGTCACCATTTTGAAAGTTTGCACTCTTACATTCAAAATTTTAAAGATCCAGAACTGGCCTGAATTAATTTTCTTTCTTTGGGACAATGAATAGATTGGAATAAAACCCCAGACCCTGTTCCTAAAACGGAACTGATATGATTACCCCTGAAAGCTCCAGGTCTGAAATACACTTCAGAAAAGCCTGAGCCTTTACTGGATTTGCTGGGATGCGTGAGAGAAAAAAAATCTTCTCACAGGAGGTCTTACTCTGAAAACTATTCGGTACCCTTGAGAGACAATACTCTGAATCCATTGATTTTGGACAGAATCTGCCCAAATGTTTTGGAAAAATCTTAATCTACCCCCTACCAGCTGAGCTTGAATGAGGGCCGCACCCTCATGCAGACTTGGGGGCTGGCTTTGGTTTCTTAAACTGCTTGGATTTACTCCAACTTGAAGAAATTTTCCAATTGGAACCAGATTCTTTGGGGGAAGGATTAGGTTTCTGTTCCTTACTTTGTCGAAAGGAACGAAAACGGTTAGAAGCTTTAGATTTACTCTTAGGTCTTTTATCCTGAGGCAAAAAACTCCCTTCCCCCCAGTGACAGTTGAAATAATCGAATCCAACTGAGAACCAAATAACTTATTACCTTGGAAAGAAAGAGATAGTAATCTAGACTTGTCAGCATTCCAATATTTGAGCCACAAAGCTCTTCTAGCTAAAATAGCTAAAGACATAGATTTAACATCAATTTTGATGATATCAAAAATGTTATCACAGATAAAATGATTAGCATGTTGAAGCAAGCGAACAATGCTAGACAAATTAGGATCCATTTCCTTTTGTGCTAAACTTTCCAACTAAAAAGTTAAAGCCGCTTCAATATCAGCCATAGAAATGGCAGGCCTGTGAAGATGGCCAGAATATAAATAAGCTTTCCTTAGATAGGATTCAAGTTTCTTATCTAAAGGATCTTTAAAAGAAGTTCTATCTTTCATAGGAATAGTAGTACGTTTAGCAAGAGTTTGGGGATCTTTTCCCAGAACTCCAATCTGCTGGCAAAGGATTAAATTTTTTAAACCTTGAAGAAGGAATAAAAGATGTACCAGGCCTATTCCATTACTTAGAAATCATATCAGAAATAGCATCAGGAACTGGAAAACCTCTGGAGTAACCACAAGAGGTTTATAAACAGAATTTAAACGTTTACTAGTTTTAATATCGAGGACTAGTTTCCTTAATTTCCAATTTAATCAACACCTCTTTTAACAACGAACGAATATACTCCATTTTAAATAAATAAATAGATTTGTCAGTGTCAATATCTGAGGAAGGATCTTCTGGATCAGATACATCCTCATCAGAGGAGGATAATTCAGTATGTTGTTGGTCATTTGAAATTTCATCAACTTTATGAGAAGTTTTAAAAGACCTTTTACATTTATTAGAAGGCGGGATGGCAGACAAAGCCTTCTGAATCAGCAATAAAATCTTTTATATTCACAGGTGTATCATGTACATTAAATGTTGAAGGAACAACAGGCATTGTACTATTACTGATGGACACATTCTCTGCATGTAAAAGCTTATCATGACAACTATTACATACCACAGCTGGTGATATAATCTCCATAAATTTACAACAAATGCACTTAGCTTTAGTAGAACTGTTTACAGGCAGCAGGGTTCCATCAGTGGTTTCTGAGTCAGGATCAGATTGAGATATCTTGCAAATGTAAGAGAAAAAACAACATATAAAGCAAAATGATCAATTTCCTTATATGGCAGTTTCAGGAATGGGAAAAAAATGCAAACAACATAGCCCTCTGATATAGAAAAAGGCAAGAGGCATATAGGAATGGGGTTTTAAATAATGAAATTATTTGGCGCCAAGTATGACGCACAACGCAAACTGAATTTTTTTTTGGAGCTAACAACATTCGGAAATGACACACTCGCGTCATTGTAGACGCAACCTTGTGCAAGGGACTCAGCGTCAACTAAGAGGCCGGAAGTGACGATTTTCCGTTATCGGATGTACCTGACGCAATAAACTTTGGCATTTTGTGCCTCTGCGAGCTTAATTTTGCCCGCAAAATTTAATGAAAAAACAGTCAATTGAAACAAGACTACCCCAGGTAAGAAAAATATTTTCCTACATATGTTTTTCTCCCAAATATGAAACTGATAGTCTGAAAAAGGAAATATACATAAACCTGACTCATGGCAAATATAAGTACAATACATATATTTTAGAACTTTATATTAATGCATAAAGTGCCAAACCATAGCTGAGAGTGTCTTAAGTAATGAAAACAACTTACCGAAAGACACCCATCCACATATAGCAGATAGCCAAACCAGTACTGAAACGGTAATCAGTAGAGATAATGGAATATGAGAGTATATTGTCTATCTGAAAAAGGTAGGTAGGAGATGAATCTCTACGACCGATAACATAGAACCTATGAAATAGATCTCCCATGAGGAAAACCATTGCATTCAATAGGTGATACTCCCTTCACAACCCTCTGACATGCACTGTACTCTGATAGGAATCGGGCTTCCAAATGCTGAGAAGCGCATATCAACGTAGAAATCTTAGCACAAACTTACTTCACCACCTCGATAGTAGGCAAAGTTTGTAAAACTGAATTGTGGGTGTGGTGAGGGGTGTATTTATAGGCATTTTTAGGTTTGGGAAACTTTGCCCCTCCTGGTAGGATTGTATATCCTATACGTCACTAGCTTATGGACTCTTGCCAATTACATGAAAGAAAACATTTGGGTTCAGTGTCCCTTTAACTTCTATTATCATTTTTTTATATTTACTCTGTGGCCAGTATCTGGTAACTATCCCATTAGCAGTGCTTAAGCTTAAAAATATCTATATATACTCACATATTGTAAGGTGAAGAAAATTACTATTAGTAGAACATACTCTGGTGAATTGTACTACTGCAGCTCTTGGACAAACAAAATATCTCTTACATTTTTTTGAAAAATATTTTTTAATTGTTTTTCAGAGACTACAATGTATTTATATTCAGTAACTTTCAGCACTGTCACTGTTTAATGCACTATTTTAATCTTGTGGTCATTTATATATTTTGCTCTGAAGATATAGAAGATTTTTCACTTCATTTGTACATTGTTTAGTACGCTAAAAATGTTACCTTCTTTGAAGTGTCATCTCCTTTGTTTCTATATTCTTCATCACTTTTTATGTCAGGAATGTTTCCTTCAAACACTATAATGACAACACTTGCTGCATTATAACACAGGTACAATTCCCTTCACAAGCAACATGGGAGTTGAGAAATTTGTTTGGCGTGCCAACAAAAGAATCAGAGGAAAGGTCACTACATGTTAAATAATAAACAAAGCTGTATAAGTAAAGGATCAGAGTAAGCCGTGTGTGCCCTGAAGACAGCTCAGAATAATAGATCTAGGGCTGGGGACCTCCCTGCTTTCATTCTGTGAATACAAACAATTCTCTATTCCTGACAGTTCATGGTTCTATATCTGTTACATATTTTGAGCTATCTTCAGAAGTTGATAATGCCCGTTTCAATTGTTGCCAATTCTAATAAAAAATATTAGGTGAATAATGACTCCTCATCTGTATTTTTTTCAGGGTACTCTCTGAGTATAATGCAGATCTGACAAGTATTTTGTCTCTTCTTAGATAACATAAAAACACCACAGATGTCTTTCATGGTTCTTGAATTTGTTTTCCTATGTTCAGTCGTTACCTTTTTTTAAATTTATTTTTTAGTCAAACTGGGTTATGGACCTTTATTGAGATGAAGAAAGATGATGGAAACCATCTTGTTAAAACACAATCTCTACTGCATGGTCTAACTACCCCTGAACACCATAATTCCCTGAGTATAATAACGATCCTGTTGATAATGGGATACATAGAGAAACTTATGATAAGTGCTCAGGTGATGTCAAAGTATAGATACTTTATCATTAGGAGGTTTCATTCATAGGTTCTTTCTGATTAGTAATAGATAATGTAATAATATTAGCAAGTTAGATTACTGTCTGATTAAAAATATTTTTTAAAAAGTGCAAGTCAAAAGGAGTAGCCAGTATTATTATTATTATTATTATTTATTTATAAAGCGCCAACAGATTCCGCAGCGCTGCCCATGGGTATAAGGATAACAGTATAATGGAGAAACAATACAATAAGACAAAATTTTACAGACAAAAACAGGGGGAATTGAGGGCCCTATTCCCGTGGGAACTTACAATCTAAATGGGTAGGATGGGAAACAGGAGGTGGGGACTGCAAAGGTGAGAATGATATTAGTGAGGAGATAGAGGGCAGCTGTTAGTTAAGTGAAGTTAGTATGTTAATAAGTCGGGTGATAAGCTTCCCTGAACAGAAAGGTCTTTAAGGAATGTTTAAAGGAGGAGAGGTTAGGGGCAAGTCTGACAGCACGAGGAAGTGCGTTCCAGAGGGTTGGTGCCGCACGAGAGAAGTCCTGTAGTCTAGCATGAGAGGAGGTGATGGTAGAGGACGCAAGAAGCAGGTCATTGTTGGATCTTAGGGGGCGGGCAGGAGTGTATTTGTTGATAAGTGAGGACAGGTAGGGTGGGGCAGCATTGGTGAGGGCTTTGTGGTCAGTAATTTTTAAAAACAGATGGCACATTCAAAGTATGTTAAAAAATTAATACAAAAAAATAAATAAATATATATATATATATATATACCGTATATATATCTTAAAAGCAAAAATGCCATAAAGAATGGACCAAGGTTCCCTGTGCAAATGCAATTAGTGCTTATGTGCACTTGATGAATGCTACCTAGGGGCTTGATACCCAAGTTTGAATACCTAACACTTTACAGTATGTTAAAGAAATTCCAGTACTACCCTACTACCTCTGTTAAGCCATAGGAGGGTAATAGTATAATTTTATTTCATGCAGGTGGTGTATGTAACCCCAAGAGCTCTCTAAACCCCTCCCACCTCACTGGTAAACTAGTCTTGTTTTTGCCTCCATTGGAGGAAGGTGAATAATGAAGATGTGCTTGTTCTTCAGTGAGAGTGGTTTTTAGACTGAGTTGAGGCCCATTTCCCCTCAGAGTAAAGTGTTTGTCAGAGGGTTGTATATGGAAAAGGAATGAAGGAGCCGCACTAAGTTCAAATTTCAAGATTTGCAAATGTATTGCATGAAGACAGATTAAACAAACACAGCAAAAAAGGTGTCTGACGCGTTTCCCGCCCTCTAGTGGCGCTTCATCAGAGACGGTGTTTGTCAGAGGGTTGTATATGGAGTATGGGTAGTGAATCTCTTTTTACTTTATGGGAAATTAGTCACACGCATGTGTTGCAGGGGACTGTTCCTTTGCCTCATCCTGCTGGGTTTCAGTATACTCCTATTCCATATGCTCTGCTGATATGTTTCAGCACTGGTTTGGCTTTCTACTTGTTTTACCAGTAGATGAGTGTCTCTTGCTAGGTAGTATTTTATTATTATTTGGCAGGGATCATACTCAGCTGTTTCAGGAGATGTTTCTGGATCACAGAAAGGTCAGTTTTACAAATTCTCAAATTCTCTCATGGACAGAATCCAACCATTGTCTAATTTCTGCTGTTCATATTTCATTAATGAACAATTGGGAAGCAGATTTTCTCAGTTGTCAGCATTTGCATCCAGTGTAAGGGTCTCCCCCCAATCAATATGTTTTCTTTCAGATTGCGGGTTTGCAACAAACTTCCCAGGTACATTGAGAGGTCCAGGGATCCTTAGGTGGTGTTTGTCTATGCTCTAGTAGCTCCTTGATCTTTTAGCCTATGTGTTTTTTCCTCTGGTTCTTCTTCACAG
Organism: Bombina bombina; assembly: GCF_027579735.1. Taxonomy (NCBI): domain Eukaryota; kingdom Metazoa; phylum Chordata; class Amphibia; order Anura; family Bombinatoridae; genus Bombina; species Bombina bombina. Next base: position 261,405,999 of record NC_069500.1, on the reverse strand, counting down.
AGTAATTTCCAAGATCAGGCAAGAGGAATCATCAGTAATTGATTGCTCCAGCCTTTATTTCTTGGTGTTTTGATCATGTTTTTTTTGTCTGGCATTCTTTCAGATTTCCTAGGATTCTGCAGTTTTTACAGGATGGACTGATTAAGGACCTATTTGCCACTTCTTTGAAGGGGCAGATTTCTGCTCTTTCAGTTTTGTTTCATAGGAAGATGGCCGACCTTCCTGTCATTCATTCTTTTGGCTATTTCTTCTGCTAGAAGAGTTTCAGAATTGTCTGCTCTTTCTTGTGATTGTTCTTATCTAATGTTTTATCCATATGAGTAAGTTTTGAGAAATAAGTTTGACTTTTTGCCTAAGGTTGTGTCTTCAGGAAATATAAATTGGGAAATGACTGTCCCTTCTTTGTGTCCTAATCCTAAGAGTTCTCCAGAGAGGCTTCTTCTCAATGTGGATGTTGTTAGATCCTTGAAGTATTATGTAGATGCTACTAAGGATTTCAGACAAACTTCTATTTTTTTTGTCCATTTTTCTGGTTCTAAAAAAGGGCAGAAAGCCAATGCCATTTCTTTTGCTTTTTGGTTGAAACTTTTGATCCATAAAACTTGCTGCCCGAAAGGTCACTTTGTTTGACCCAAGTGTTCTAACAATAAATCTTTTAACCTGCCTTTTGGTGCTGCCGTTTGTGGACTTTGCTTGAGAAGGGTATACAGCACCCTTGTGTCGGCGTGCACCAGACAGTAGTGCTATGCTATTTGAGTGAGTACATAAAACTTACTTGGAGATGGGACAACCTCCACTTAAATTGATTATTGTTCATTCTACAAGACCAGTTGCCACTTCCAAATTTCAGAGGACAACCTCCACCTAAATTGATTATTGTTCATTCTACAAGACCAGTTGCCACTTCCAAATTTCAGAGGCAGCTACTTGATCCTCTTTGCATACTTTTAATTAATTCAACCATTTGGATGTTTTTGATTCTTCTGACGCATCCTTTGGTAGAAAAGTCCTTCAGGCAGTAGTCTCAGCATATTTTTTTTGTTTTGTCCCTGTTGGTCATTTCAAGTGTATATTAAAAATAAAACAACAACAAAATTACAATTTATTATTTGGATTCTATTTTGTTGTGGATTTAGCTTTTATTTGAGAGGAGGCTTATGGGAGCCTCCATGTGCAGATCAAATTATACAACTATACCCAAAAGCCCTTATTTATATGTGGATAAACCCCTTTGTCATTTGACTATAGAATTTAGACTATAGAATTTAGAAAAGACACACACGCACTATTTTTACATATTTGCTTATTAAAATTTTAATTAAATTATACAACTTTTTAAAACATATTGTTGTAGATTTATTGCGAGTCGTGATGTATACTATATATAAAATGGTATAGTTTGAATGTGCTGGGTCTGCTGAGGAATATTACTGAAAAATAACCTATGGTATGGCTTAAAAGTGAGCTCAGCACAAGGTGGAAATATCAGTTATAGAGTTATAGGAACAGTAATGTCAAAATTAAATGTTCATGATTCAGATAGAGCCTGTTATTTAAACAACTTTCCAATTTTTGTCTGTTCTCAAATTTGCTATTGTTCTCTTGATATCCTTTGTTGAAGTCAATCTAGATAAGCTGAAAGGAGTTTAGGAATGTACACTTGCAGTATATGGCATAAGTGTTGCTATAAACATTGTAGCATGCATTACCTGATGGCACACTGCTTTTTAACAAAGGATGACTAGTTAACAAAGCAAAATTGATAACCAAATTGGAAAGTTGTTTAAATGTTCATGCTTTATCCAATACATTTAAGTTACATTTAACTGTCCCGTTAAGTATGCAATTAACTGACCAAGCTACATGCTACACTTAAACCAATGCAGGAGCTCATTTATGTCTTGCCCTAGGGAGCCACTTCAGAAGATATAATGTAAACCTTCTTATAAGATTTATCAAGGAAACTGCAAAATCTTTCACTGCTGGACCTAATGCTAATTTGAATGCTTCTAAAACATTTATTTTAATGCATATATTTTGCATTGCAGTACTAAATTTGTACTAATAAGGCAGTTGATCTTATGTTGAATTAATGGTTGTGTTAGTATTGTTCATCCAATTACTTCTAGTTTAATTATAATGCGCAACAGTGCTGTACATTTAAAATTGCACTGTGTTAGAATTTGGCCATGTATTACTATATGGACAGTTTATAGGTGCAACCTTTTTCCTTAGCAACATTTTTGAAAACCTCCATTGGCTTTTTCTTCTAAAGTCTGTTAGCTAGTACCCATATGTGGAAATTACATTATAATAAATCACATCACAGGAATAGAGACAAGCGTTCTGATTGGCTATTAAAAAGTAGGTAACCTCAAAGGTTATACTTCTTCTATTCTCCCACTTGAATAGCAGACCTGATAATGACAATTGCAATAATTATCTAGGGGTTGGAAGTTCTCCAACTTAAAAACAAAAGACAGAATTTTAGTCACCTATAATGTTTGTATATTCCAAAAAGTATATTATCTTTAGTTAGCAGGGAAGGGGGTGTTAGTATTGTATGCTAGCAGTTTGGTTAAGATAGTATATGGGTGGACCCTTTGTAGACTAAATCAATATATTGGGTTCAACATTTGCTTCCCAGAAATTTCAGGACCCAATATATTGTAGTTATGTATTATTAGCCTCACTGCTATCCATCAAATGTTACTTTGTACATGTGGAAACAGGCATGCAGACACGAGACGGCAAACTCTTTAAATTATTTCTGTTTGGTCTTGTAGACCATCATTTTTATTTAATTATAGGTTTTATATTAGGAATACTAATATTAAGTGATAGGTACTACCATATGGTAACTTAGGTTTCCTTCTCTGCTAAGGCCAGTTAGGGGAGATATTATCTGGTCATTAGTGTGCAGCCAACAACTGTGTGGATTATTATAGTGTTAGGTATGAAGTCTCCACTTCTAACAGGAATTGTAAAGCCCACAATTTTTAGAATGAATTACAGAAAATGGGGCAAAATAAATAAATGTATATAGTTGTTTTACTACATATAATTAAACTTTTTATATTACAACTAGTGTTAAAGCCCGTGTAAACAGGCCCGCGCAGGGTATTATGGGGATGGAACGTAGTGCTCGCTACTACATTCCCCTTAATACTGCGGTTTCTCCTTAAGGCCAGATTTATTTGTCTCGCGCCAGGTATGTTTGTCTCACTGCAGTTTCTCCTTAGGCCAGGTATGTTTGTCTTGTGAAAAAGTATGTTTGTCTTGCGCAGTCTCTACTGCGCATGACTGCGTCGGACAAACATACCTGGCATTTTAATATATAGGATGTTTAATGCACCTTTTATTAAGGAGCTATCTCAGTTTAAGGATTTTTTTTATTACTATTTACATATGTAGTTTAAGAGAAATCTTTTTTTGTTGTTGAAATTTGTAGAAATTGTTTTGTTCTCCACACACACACACACACACACAGTTTTTCTTTATTGCTATGTATTGATTTAATTTCTGGCTGTAGTATTGACATTTTCCAGCGTCCACTGTGCAGTTCTGAAATATTGGCTTGATTGTCCAAAGCAAACAATTTTAAAAGAAAACCACTTACTGGCCAATACAAGCCTGCTGTGATCGTATAGATTAAACTATATCTCTCTTTTTTTTTCTCAAAGAAAGAATGGGACAATATGATTATACATACAATACAATCCAGCTTAGTTGTATTGTATGTGTTTTAAAATAGATACAAATAAATAAAAGATGTATTTTAATCCATAAATTCTCAGCAGGTTTACATTGGCTGGCACATTGTTTTCTTTAGCAGTAATCTGTTTTAGCAAAACTTAGCAGGGTATTATATTTTTAACCATTACATAGAGATTGACATAAAAGGCACCAATTTGTATTTAGTAGTTTGTAAGTGCAAAGCTAACAATTGTTTGAGGTTTGGTTTTATTCCACCACATTTTGAGATGATTCTTGTTAAAACGAAAGTAAAGTCAAAATTAAAGGGACAGTCTACTCCAGAATTGTTATTGTTTAAAAGATAATCCCTTTATTACCCATTCCCCAGCTTTCCATAATCAATACTGTGTATCTAAGCCTCTGCAGACTGCCCACTTATTTCAGTTCTGTTGACAGACCTGCATTTTAGCCATTCAGTGCCCTCTCATAAGTAACTCTAGGGGCATAAGCAGAATGTTATCTATATGGCACACATAAACTAACGCTCTCTAGCTGTGAAAAACTGTCAAATGCATTCAGATAAGAGGTGGCCTTCACGGGCTTAGACATTAGCATATGAGCCTACCTAGGTTTATCTTTCAAACATAATACCAAGAGAAGAAAGCAAATTTGATGATAAAAGTGTTTTGAAAAGTTGTTTAAAATGGCATGCCCTAGGAGCCCCCCAACAATTTAGCACTCTATGCAGATGATATGCTGCTCTTTGTTCAAGATCCAAAAAATCATATTACTTCTATTCTTGCCACCCATCAAGACTTTGGCTCTTTTTCGGGCTACAAAGTCAATATGCAAAAAATCAAAATCCTATGGTTATGCCGGGATGACAAAATAGATCATAAATATCCTTTCACTATAGCTAATAATGTCATAGCGTATTTAGGAATTCAAATCCATGTTAACCCCAACAAGCTTTATGCGACTAACACCAGTCCCTTATGTGCTAAACTTTGCAGCTTGATGAGAAGCTGGAAATCGCTCCCGATTTCACTAGCAGGATGGATAAGCCTCTTTAAGATGTTTGTCTTACCTCGCCTACTATATCCAATGCTTATGTTGCGCCTCCATCTGACTTAAGCCGATGTGAAAGCATTGAACTCCGCAATGAGATACTTTGTATGGAAGGGTGGCAAACCTTGCATATCTGCAGAAAAACTAAGTATGGGCTACCTTAATGGCGGTATATCCCTTCCAGACTTTAAACTATACAATTGTGCGGCTTTGATTCGCCTGGTTTTGGACTAGCAAGTAGGAACTCAACACTTTTACAGCCATAATTTAAAAAGATCAATTTTAGATGATATTTCTTTGGCTTACCTTTACCATATGTCTAATTTCAAATGGATTAAGGCAATAGGCTTGAATACTTTATATAGAGACCCGATACAAGCTTGGCAACAGGCACATAGATTTCTGAAAAAGTCATGCAACTCTTCTCTATACCTGCCCATTGAAGGCAATCCAGACTTTCCTGCAGGTTCAGATACAATGCTATTTAGACTATGGGACAACATGGGTTTAAAATCTGTGGGCCAGTTAATAGACCCACTAACATGTTCAATTAAAACATTTGCTGCCCTAAAGCGGGAATATAATCTCCCAAATACCTATTTCTACGCTTAACTTCAGTTGCACCATTACGTGGGGTTTTGGTTATAGACAATCCTAAATTTTTGGGATGGATCTCCGTTCCGGCTCACACAAACTTTGTTTAAAATGGGCAGATTCTCTCTGTCAGAGATATACCAGACTCTTCTGCACAAACATTTTCAATTATTACAACCAATCGTGGTATTCTTAGTTGAAAGCTAAACCTATGAGGTTCATATCCTAATTTCTAAGCCCTTGAAGGCCGCCTCTTCTCTCAGGGCATTTTGACAGTTTTTCACCACTTGAAGGTGTTAGTTCATGTGTTTACTATAGATAACACTGTGCTCACGCATGTGGAGTTCAGGTGAACCAGCTTTGATTGGCTAAAATGGATGTCTGTCAAAGAACTGAAATAAGGAGGCAGTTTGCAAAGGGTTAGATACAAGGTAATCACAGAGGTAAAAATAGTATTTTTATAACTGTGTTATAAACTAAGCTGTGCAAAACTAAGCTTTTTAAACAATAAAAAATCTGATGTTGACTGTCCCTTTAAGTTTAATAACTCTAATGGCCAGGAAATATATCTTTAAACAGTGGATAAAAAAAAATGCACCTTCTTTTCCTTGCTTCCGAAGTGTGTTAAAGTCACAGCTGTTCGTGGAACAAATGGATGTAAGAGTAGATGTACAAAATAGATTAAACCTCTTTCTGAGGAAATGACGAAGACTAATTTGAACGTTTAAACTAGAAGTACAAAGGCAAACCCTTTTCCCATTTCGTGATACAACAATTTTTTTAGAGGACTTCTTAGTTACGTGGAGAGTAGTCTCACATCTTTACCCTTAGGGGACAGTTACCCAGAAAGTGGTGTGGTGACTTCCTCCTCAATTCACCCCCCCCCTTTCTCTCTCCTCCCCGCTCCTCAGCTCTCTTTTGCCTGACCCCTGATGCTGTGAAAGCCGATAAATATGTGGTTCAGTGGTCTTGTATTACAACTCAACAGAAAGTAGTTAAAATTAATTGTTAATTGTTGTTTAGACATTGGTTAATGTTTTGTAACAATGTTAGTTAAATATAATATAATATAAAAATATGAAGGAATAGTGATACTATACAGGATGAACATGACTGATCTATTCTCAACAAATGTCAACTCACAGCATATACAAGGGTTAATGTATACTGAACATTGCAATGTATTGCTTATTACCTGCCATGTATTGTCACCTGTTTTCCTTTCCTTCAATAAAAAGATTTTGGGGGGAAAAATTGCATGCCCCATTTGAATCATGAAAGTTTAATTTTGACTAGACTGTCCCTTTAAAGTTTCATGATTCAAAGATATCATACAAATTTAAACAACTTTATAATTTACTTTTTCTTTAACCTAATTGACTTAATTCTCTTGGTATCCTTTGTTTAAAAGCATGCCTAGGTAGGCTTTTTTTACTTTTTATTATGTCAGTTAAAATAGCAGTTTTTACCTGTTGGAACCACCACTTATACTGAAACTATGTTACTTAGGTATTCTCTAAAGATAAGATATTTAAATAAGAGGCAGTAAGAAGCAATGGGGTCTTGAAGAGATACATGTCTTTGAATTGGCAATTGGGTATAGATGGAGAGTTAAAATAAGGAGGCCATAATGTCAAGAGAGAGAGAGATACATTTAGGAGGTCTGCTATTTATGTAGGATTAATACATGTATAGTTACGCATGTTCTTGAATAAAATGGTTTGAGGCTTCAATCAGCAAATAGTTATTTCATATATAAAAACAAAACTATAGGATACAATTTGCATTCTTTTTATATAACAAGTTGAGCATACATTAAGGGGAAATTTTACAGTAAACTTTTCTAGACTAGTAGAATATGAGGAAGTTCTAATGTACAATAAATGGCAGGTAACCCGGATGATAGTACCAAATGCATTTTAACAGTAACTATGGTATATAAAGTATGTAATCTTATGAATATTACATGATATAATGCATTGGGAAAATTTTCAGTTAATCGATTCCCTTTGTGATAATAAATCTTTACAATTTGAACCTCTCCACTTACTCATCCTGACACAACTCCATTTTCATACCCATATATAGGTTAGCCTATGTATTATATGAATAATTATATTAAATATGGATCATATATTATTCCAGAAAGGTCACATGCATTTTTATTAAGAAACTGTGGACATTTTAAATAGATGTGTATATATAATGCTTAACCAAACTAAGGATGGGAAAATCCCATTTTAAAACTAAATCTTTTTTTTTTTTTTTTACAGGTTTCTGGGTTGTTTGCATTTATAGAAAAAACTATTTATGTTTTGTATTTTATTTATGTATTTTTAGTTTTAATCACTGTCTTGTATTAAGTTTGAATTATTTTATAAAATATCGTATCAATGGACAAATTTGGTCTATGTTGTTATGCAGTTAAGTTATTTTGTTTCTATGAGCTTAATTGGGATTGCTGTTTAGTTTTGACACCTTTATGAAAAGGTTTAAAATGTCATCAAGTGGCTTAAAGGGATATGAAACTCAAACTTTTTATTTCATGATTCAGATAGATCATGCAATTTTAAGCAACTTTCTAATTTGCTACTATTATAATTTTTTCTTCTTTCACTGGTTATCTTTATTTGAAAACCAGGAATGTAAGCTTAGCAGCCTCCCATTTTTTGGTCAGCTCCTTGGTAGTGGTTGCTGATTGTAATACGTTTAATATATTATATAGCCCTCAGGAATATGTACTTGGAAGTGGACAATATGTTGGCATTTTATTAAAATAATAATAATAACAAAACAAAAAAAATGTTTGCGTATATATATTTGACTGGCTCTTGTATTTTTAACCATGTTTAGCTAATCAGTTTGCCTTGTGTATGAGTTGAATATAGATGCTTGTTTTAGAATGCATTAGGCACAAATTAATAAGCTAGAATAACAGTGTAATTTTCCTAACCTATACTGTATACTGCAGTTCTATGTTTATTTGTATCAATACATCTAGAAACACTGTTAAGATAAAAAATAAAAAAAATCTATCAAATGTATCAAATTTTGAAATGTTATATAAAATGTAATCATTTTTGTTTTATTTTTAAAGAGTAGAAAAAATGCAAATCTTGCTTTTATGAGATGGCGCAGCATTTGTTTTGATTTATTAAATTAATGGTAACCGTTGTTCTTGAAGGACTTGGTAGGAAGCTAGTGTCGATTGTGAAGTTTTTTGACAAGACATTGCCAGTAATTTTTGATTTCTGTAAATACTGGTTCATCCCACAAAGCTGGAGAATCAGGTACTAGTAGAAAACTCCACTATAGGATCTCTTGAAAGCACCTTCAAGGGACTTTTTTGTGGTCTATATATACCACTAGTATTGAAATCATGGTGGATTTTATTTAAATCAAATTGATTTAAATCACTATTCAGTAAGACTGATTTAAATTGATTTAAATCATGGTTTTCATTATTATAATAATGTTTCAGATTATTTTTCCAATTATATCAGACCATTGCTGATTTGGTTATATATCATTATATATGCACAGACAAATTATTGAAATTAATGAAATTATTGAAAGGGAAACTATCTCCAGTTTAATATGTTAATCATATTTGATTAACTTTTCAGCTGTACTTTATTGAAAGGAGAAAAATAATAATTACCTTAATAATAACAATTTAAATAGTTTTATTTAACTAAAGAAAAATAATCATTACCCTAATTATAAAAAATGAAATAGTTTTATTTAAAAGGCCACTAAACCCAAAATCTTTTTCTCCAACATAGGTGTGTCCGGTCCACGGCGTCATCCTTACTTGTGGGATATTCTCTTCCCCAACAGGAAATGGCAAAGAGCCCAGCAAAGCTGGTCACATGATCCCTCCTAGGCTCCGCCTTCCCCAGTCATTCTCTTTGCCGTTGTACAGGCAACATCTCCACGGAGATGGCTTAGAGTTTTTTGGTGTTTAACTGTAGTTTTTATTATTCAATCAAGAGTTTGTTATTTTAAAATAGTGCTGGTATGTACTATTTACTCTGAAACAGAAAAGAGATGAAGATTTCTGTTTGTAAGAGGAAAATGATTTTAGCAACCGTTACTAAAATCGATTGCTGTTTCCACACAGGACTGTTGAGAGGAATTAACTTCAGTTGGGGGAAACAGTGAGCAGACTTTTGCTGCTTGAGGTATGACACATTTCTAACAAGACGATGTAATGCTGGAAGCTGTCATTTTCCCTATGGGATCCGGTAAGCCATTTTTATTACATAAAGAAAAAAAGGGCTTCACAAGGGCTTTTAAGACTGTAGACATTTTCTGGGCTAAAACGATTGATATATAAGCATATTTTATACTTCATAGCTTTGAGGAATTATTTTATTCTTGGGAATTATGTAAAATAACCGGCAGGCACTGTATTGGACACCTTATTCTCTAGGGGCTTTCCCTAATCATAGGCAGAGCCTCATTTTCGCGCCTCTATTGCGCACTTGTTTTTGGGAAGCATGACATGCAGATGCATGTGTGAGGAGCTCTGATACATAGAAAAGACCTTCTGAAGGCGTCATTTGGTATCGTATTCCCCTTTGGGCTTGGTTGGGTCTCAGCAAAGCAGATACCAGGGACTGTAAAGGGGTTAAATATAAAAACGGCTCTGGTTCCGTTATTTTAAGGGTTAAAGCTTTCAAATTTGGTGTGCAATACTTTTAAGGCTTTAAGACACTGTGGTGAAATTTTGGTGAACAATTCCTTCATACTTTTTCACATTTGCAGTAATAAAGTGTGTTCAGTTTAAAATTTAAAGTGACAGTAACGGTTTTATTTTAAAACGTTTTTTGTACTTTGTTATCAAGTTTATGCCTGTTTAACATGTCTGAACTACCAGATAGACTGTGTTCTGTATGTGGGGAAGCCAAGGTTCCTTCTCATTTAAATAGATGTGATTTATGTGACACAAAATTTAGAGAAAATGATGCCCAAGATGATTCCTCAAGTGAGGGGAGTAAGCATGGTACTGCATCATCCCCTCCTTCGTCTACACCAGTCTTGCCCACACAGGAGGCCCCTAGTACATCTAGTGCGCCAATACTCCTTACTATGCAACAATTAACGGCTGTAATGGATAATTCTATCAAAAACATTTTAGCCAAAATGCCCACTTATCAGCGAAAGCGCGACTGCTCTGTTTTAGAAAATACTGAAGAGCATGAGGACGCTGATGATATTGGTTCTGAAGTGCCCCTACACCAGTCTGAGGGGGCCAGGGAGGTTTTGTCTCAGGGAGAAATTTCAGATTCAGGGAAAATTTCTCAACAAGCTGAACCTGATGTGATTACATTTAAATTTAAATTGGAACATCTCCGCGCCCTGCTTAAGGAGGTGTTATCTACTCTGGATGATTGTGAGAATTTGGTCATTCCAGAGAAATTATGTAAAATGGACAAGTTCCTAGAGGTCCCGGGGCCCCCCGAAGCTTTTCCTATACCCAAGCGGGTGGCGGACATTGTAAATAAAGAATGGGAAAGGCCCGGCATACCTTTCGTCCCTCCCCCTATATTTAAGAAATTGTTTCCTATGGTCGACCCCAGAAAGGACTTATGGCAGACAGTCCCCAAGGTCGAGGGGGCGGTTTCTACTCTAAACAAACGCACCACTATACCCATAGAAGATAGTTGTGCTTTCAAAGATCCTATGGATAAAAAATTAGAGGGTTTTCTTAAAAAGATGTTTGTTCAGCAAGGTTACCTTCTACAACCAATTTCATGCATTGTTCCTGTCACTACAGCAGCGTGTTTCTGGTTCGATGAACTAGAAAAGGCGCTCAATAAAGATTCTTCTTATGAGGAGATTTTGGACAGAATTCATGCTCTCAAATTGGCTAACTCTTTCACCCTAGACGCCACTTTGCAATTGGCTAGATTAGCGGCGAAAAATTCTGGGTTTGCTATTGTGGCGCGCAGAGCGCTTTGGCTAAAATCTTGGTCAGCGGATGCGTCTTCCAAGAACAAATTGCTTAACATTCCTTTCAAGGGGAAAACGCTGTTTGGCCCTGACTTGAAAGAGATTATTTCTGATATCACTGGGGGCAAGGGCCACGCCCTTCCTCAGGATAGGTCTTTCAAGGCCAAAAATAAACCTAATTTTCGTCCCTTTCGCAGAAACGGACCAGCCCCAAGTGCTACGTCCTCTAAGCAAGAGGGTAATACTTCTCAAGCCAAGCCAGCCTGGAGGCCAATGCAAGGCTGGAACAAAGGTAAGCAGGCCAAGAAACCTGCCACTGCTACCAAGACAGCATGAGATGTTGGCCCCCGATCCGGGACCGGATCTGGTGGGGGGCAGACTCTCTCTCTTCGCTCAGGCTTGGGCAAGAGATGTTCTGGATCCTTGGGCGCTAGAAATAGTCTCCCAAGGTTATCTTCTGGAATTCAAGGGGCTTCCCCCAAGGGGGAGGTTCCACAGGTCTCAATTGTCTTCAGACCACATAAAAAAACAGGCATTCTTACATTGTGTAGAAGACCTGTTAAAAATGGGAGTGATTCATCCTGTTCCATTAGGAGAACAAGGGATGGGGTTCTACTCCAATCTGTTCGTAGTTCCCAAAAAAGAGGGAACATTCAGACCAATCTTAGATCTCAAGATCCTAAACAAGTTTCTCAAGGTTCCATCGTTCAAAATGGAAACCATTCGAACAATTCTTCCTTCCATCCAGGAAGGTCAATTCATGTCCACGGTGGATTTAAAGGATGCGTATCTACATATTCCTATCCACAAGGAACATCATCGGTTCCTAAGGTTCGCATTTCTGGACAAGCATTACCAGTTTGTGGCACTTCCGTTCGGATTAGCCACTGCTCCAAGAATTTTCACAAAGGTACTAGGGTCCCTTCTAGCGGTGCTAAGACCAAGGGGCATTGCAGTAGTACCTTACTTGGATGACATACTGATTCAAGCGTCGTCCCTTCCACAAGCAAAGGCTCACACGGACATTGTCCTGGCCTTTCTCAGATCTCACCGGTGGAAAGTGAACGTAGAAAAAAGTTCTCTATCTCCGTCAACAAGGGTTCCCTTCTTGGGAACAATAATAGACTCCTTAGAAATGAGGATTTTTCTGACAGAGGCCAGAAAATCAAAACTTCTAAACTCTTGTCAAATACTTCATTCTGTTCCTCTTCCTTCCATAGCGCAGTGCATGGAAGTAATAGGTTTGATGGTAGCGGCAATGGACATAGTTCCTTTTGCGCGAATTCATCTAAGACCATTACAACTGTGCATGCTCAGTCAGTGGAATGGGGACTATACAGACTTGTCTCCGACGATACAAGTAGATCAGAGGACCAGAGATTCACTCCGTTGGTGGCTGTCCCTGGACAACCTGTCACAGGGGATGAGCTTCCGCAGACCAGAGTGGGTCATTGTCACGACCGACGCCAGTCTGGTGGGCTGGGGCGCGGTCTGGGGACCCCTGAAAGCTCAGGGTCTTTGGTCTCGGGAAGAATCTCTTCTCCCGATAAATATTCTGGAACTGAGAGCGATATTCAATGCTCTCAAGGCTTGGCCTCAGCTAGCAAAGGCCAAGTTCATACGGTTTCAATCAGACAACATGACGACTGTTGCGTACATCAACCATCAGGGGGGCATTCCAGACATGGATCTGATGGCCTCTCGTCAGAACTTCAAGGTTCCTTGCTACGGGTCCAGATCCAGGGATCCCAAGGCGACTCTAGTAGATGCACTAGTAGCACCTTGGACCTTCAAACTAGCTTATGTATTCCCGCCGTTTCCTCTCATCCCCAGGCTGGTAGCCAGGATCAATCAGGAGAGGGCATCGGTGATCTTGATAGCTCCTGCGTGGCCACGCAGGACTTGGTATGCAGACCTGGTGAATATGTCATCGGCTCCACCATGGAAGCTACCTTTGAGACGAGACCTTCTTGTTCAAGGTCCGTTCGAACATCCGAATCTGGTCTCACTCCAACTGACTGCTTGGAGATTGAACGCTTGATCTTATCAAAGCGAGGGTTCTCAGATTCTGTCATTGATACTCTTGTTCAGGCCAGAAAGCCTGTAACTAGAAAAATCTACCACAAAATATGGAAAAAATATATCTGTTGGTGTGAATCTAAAGGATTCCCTTGGGACAAGGTAAAAATTCCTAAGATTCTATCCTTTCTTCAAGAAGGTTTGGAGAAAGGATTATCTGCAAGTTCTTTGAAGGGACAGATTTCTGCCTTGTCTGTGTTACTTCACAAAAAGCTGGCAGCTGTGCCAGATGTTCAAGCCTTTGTTCAGGCTCTGGTTAGAATCAAGCCTGTTTACAAACCTTTGACTCCTCCTTGGAGTCTCAATTTAGTTCTTTCAGTTCTTCAGGGGGTTCCGTTTGAACCCTTACATTCCGTTGATATTAAGTTATTATCTTGGAAAGTTTTGTTTTTGGTTGCAATTTCTTCTGCTAGAAGAGTTTCAGAATTATCTGCTCTGCAGTGTTCTCCTCCTTATCTGGTGTTCCATGCAGATAAGGTGGTTTTGCGTACTAAACCTGGTTTTCTTCCGAAAGTTGTTTCTAACAAAAACATTAACCAGGAGATAGTCGTGCCTTCTTTGTGTCCGAATCCAGTTTCAAAGAAGGAACGTTTGTTGCACAATTTGGATGTAGTTCGTGCTCTAAAATTCTATTTAGATGCTACGAAGGATTTTAGACAAACATCTTCCTTGTTTGTTGTTTATTCTGGTAAAAGGAGAGGTCAAAAAGCAACTTCTACCTCTCTCTCTTTTTGGATTAAAAGCATCATCAGATTGGCTTACGAGACTGCCGGACGGCAGCCTCCTGAAAGAATCACAGCTCATTCCACTAGGGCTGTGGCTTCCACATGGGCCTTCAAGAACGAGGCTTCTGTTGATCAGATATGTAAGGCAGCGACTTGGTCTTCACTGCACACTTTTACTAAATTTTACAAATTTGATACTTTTGCTTCTTCTGAGGCTATTTTTGGGAGAAAGGTTTTGCAAGCCGTGGTGCCTTCCATCTAGGTGACCTGATTTGCTCCCTCCCTTCATCCGTGTCCTAAAGCTTTGGTATTGGTTCCCACAAGTAAGGATGACGCCGTGGACCGGACACACCTATGTTGGAGAAAACAGAATTTATGTTTACCTGATAAATTACTTTCTCCAACGGTGTGTCCGGTCCACGGCCCGCCCTGGTTTTTTAATCAGGTCTGATAATTTATTTTCTTTAACTACAGTCACCATGGTATCATATGATTTCTCCTATGCAAATATTCCTCCTTTACGTCGGTCGAATGACTGGGGAAGGCGGAGCCTAGGAGGGATCATGTGACCAGCTTTGCTGGGCTCTTTGCCATTTCCTGTTGGGGAAGAGAATATCCCACAAGTAAGGATGACGCCGTGGACCGGACACACCGTTGGAGAAAGTAATTTATCAGGTAAACATAAATCCTGTTTTTTCATGATTCAGATAGAGAATACAAATTTAAACAACATTACAATTTACTTCTATTATTTATTTTGCTTCATTTTTTTTTAGATATCTTTAGTTGAATAAAAAGCAATGTACATGGGTGAGCCAATCACATGAGGCTTCTATGTGCAGCAACCAATCAGCAGCTACTGAGCATATCTAGATATGCTTTTCAGCAAAGAATATCAAGAGAATAAAACAATTTAGATAATAGAAGTAAATTAGAAAGATTTTTAAAATAGCATTGTCTTTCTAAATCATGTAAGAAAAAATGTGGGTTTTTGGTCCCTTTAACTAAAACAATAACATTATATTTAATTGCTAATGCTTTTTCCTCCCTATACACACTTAAGTCCTTGTGCAAATCTATTACACTTGAGCTTCTTCAAACGTAGTATGGGTTGGTTCTGTCTACATTGATATACAAGGGAGCAATAGCATTAAAGGGACAGTAAAGTCAAAATATAAATTCCATGAATAAGAAAGAATGTGCAATTTGTATTCATTTTCCAATTCACTTTTCTAATTTGCTTCGTTCTCTTGGTATAAATTTTTGAAAAGCATACATAATTCGGCTCAGAAGCAATGCACTACTGTGAGTTAGTTGCTTGTTACTGTCTCACCAAATGTGTTCAGCTAGGCCCCAGTAGAGCATTGCTCTCTTTCAACAAAGGATACAGAGAGAGTGAAACAAGTTTTAAAATCAAGGTCAATCTGCAATCTGCAAATCGTATGCTCTATCTAAAACCCAAAAGCCCACTTTGTCCAAATTAATTTTGTACCAGGGCCTCTGGAATCTTAAGTGATGAGTCCCATTAAATGTTTCACGCAAGGCTGTCTGCTATGTTTGTTCCTTTTATTTTGAAAAAGTTAATTGCTTACTCAAAAGGGGTTCAGACATTCAACAACTTCTGTGTGCAGCAGACATTCTGAATCTGGAGAAAAGTTCTGGTAGTTCTTAAAACTATGTACACGAAACCATCCACCAGGTTATTGGCTGGGGGTTCTCAGTCTAATTTCATTTGATCTGGGGAATGTTATCAGCAAGGGTAAATCAAGCCCTCTACTCTCATTTCTAATGCTCAATTAGTTTGAGCTGACACTTTTGCTGGCTGATACCTTCCTTCATGTTGTAACATCAACTTTATAGAATGTTCTCCAACTATTAGTTTAATCTGAGTAATATAGCGGTGCTGGCTTTTTATCTTTCCAATACTAGGT
Source organism: Bombina bombina (assembly GCF_027579735.1). Taxonomy (NCBI): domain Eukaryota; kingdom Metazoa; phylum Chordata; class Amphibia; order Anura; family Bombinatoridae; genus Bombina; species Bombina bombina. Next base: position 261,389,948 of record NC_069500.1, on the reverse strand, counting down.
AGAACGCTTTTTATTTGTCATGCAATTTCATTGACAGTCTCATAAGATGAGAAAATCTGGGTATTACAAGTACTAATAATATGATTAAAAAAGTATAACAGTCAGCCCAGCTGTTAACAATGACAGTAATCAAAATCTTCTTTCGTAAGACTTGCAATAATTCAAGGGATGCATTACGGGCATATTGATAGCAGAAATAATGATAGTTAACCGTCTCCTACCTCATATGCAGAACTGCTTATGCAGATGAAACCGGCACTCCACTCAGCATAATGCTTTACCACTATAGTGCTTCTCTTCAATCCCGGGAGCCGTGTTCTCAACGCAGCAACAGCCCACTGAGTGTAAGCTGTCACTGCGGAGACGGTTCCCCTCTGTGAGGGAGCCGTTAAAGGGACAGTGTACAATAGAATTTTTTATGTTTTTAAAAGATAGATAATTCCTTTTTCTCCAACATAGGTGTGTCCGGTCCACGGCGTCATCCTTACTTGTGGGATATTCTCTTCCCCAACAGGAAATGGCAAAGAGCCCAGCAAAGCTGGTCACATGATCCCTCCTAGGCTCCGCCTACCCCAGTCATTCTCTTTGCCGTTGTACAGGCAACATCTCCACGGAGATGGCTTAGAGTTTTTTAGTGTTTAACTGTAGTTTTTATTATTCAATCAAGAGTTTGTTATTTTGAAATAGTGCTGGTATGTACTATTTACTCAGAAACAGAAAAGAGATGAAGATTTCTGTTTGTATGAGGAAAATGATTTTAGCAACCGTCACTAAAATCCATGGCTGTTCCACACAGGACTGTTGAGAGCAATTAACTTCAGTTGGGGGAACAGTGAGCAGTCTCTTGCTGCTTGAGGTATGACACATTCTAACAAGACGATGTAATGCTGGAAGCTGTCATTTTCCCTATGGGATCCGGTAAGCCATGTTTATTACGATCGTAAATAAGGGCTTCACAAGGGCTTATTAAGACTGTAGACTTTTTCTGGGCTAAATCGATTCATTATTAACACATATTTAGCCTTGAGGAATCATTTTATTTGGGTATTTTGATATAATAATATCGGCAGGCACTGTTTTAGACACCTTATTCTTTAGGGGCTTTCCCAAAGCATAGGCAGAGCCTCATTTTCGCGCCGGTGTTGCGCACTTGTTTTTGAGAGGCATGGCATGCAGTCGCATGTGAGAGGAGCTCTGATACTTAGAAAAGACTTTCTGAAGGTGTCATTTGGTATCGTATTCCCCTTTGGGCTTGGTTGGGTCTCAGCAAAGCAGATACCAGGGACTGTAAAGGGGTTAAAGTTCAAAACGGCTCCGGTTCCGTTATTTTAAGGGTTAAAGCTTCCAAATTTGGTGTGCAATACTTTTAAGGCTTTAAGACACTGTGGTGAAAATTTGGTGAATTTTGAACAATTCCTTCATGTTTTTTCGCAATTGCAGTAATAAAGTGTGTTCAGTTTAAAATTTAAAGTGACAGTAACGGTTTTATTTTAAAACGTTTTTTGTACTTTGTTATCAAGTTTATGCCTGTTTAACATGTCTGAACTACCAGATAGACTGTGTTCTGAATGTGGGGAAGCCAGAATTCCTATTCATTTAAATAAATGTGATTTATGTGACAATGACAATGATGCCCAAGATGATTCCTCAAGTGAGGGGAGTAAGCATGGTACTGCATCATTCCCTCCTTCGTCTACACGAGTCTTGCCCACTCAGGAGGCCCCTAGTACATCTAGCGCGCCAATACTCCTTACTATGCAACAATTAACGGCTGTAATGGATAATTTTGTCAAAAACATTTTAGCCAAAATGAACACTTATCAGCGTAAGCGCGACTGCTCTGTTTTAGATACTGAAGAGCATGACGACGCTGATAATAATGTTTCTGAAGGGCCCCTAACCCAGTCTGATGGGGCCAGGGAGGTTTTGTCTGAGGGAGAAATTACTGATTCAGGGAACATTTCTCAACATGCTGAACCTGATGTGATTACATTTAAATTTAAGTTGGAACATCTCCGCATTCTGCTTAAGGAGGTATTATCCACTCTGGATGATTGTGACAAGTTGGTCATCCCAGAGAAACTATGTAAAATGGACAAGTTCCTAGAGGTGCCGGGGCTCCCAGAAGCTTTTCCTATACCCAAGCGGGTGGCGGACATTGTTAATAAAGAATGGGAAAGGCCCGGTATTCCTTTCGTCCCTCCCCCCATATTTAAAAAAATTGTTTCCTATGGTCGACCCCAGAAAGGACTTATGGCAGACAGTCCCCAAGGTCGAGGGAGCGGTTTCCACTTTAAACAAACGCACCACTATACCCATAGAGGATAGTTGTGCTTTCAAAGATCCTATGGATAAAAAATTAGAAGGTTTGCTTAAAAAGATGTTTGTTCAGCAGGGTTACCTTCTACAACCAATTTCATGCGTTGTCCCTGTCGCTACAGCCGCATGTTTCTGGTTCGATGAGCTGATAAAGGCGGTCGATAGTGATTCTCCTCCTTATGAGGAGATTATGGACAGAATCAATGCTCTCAAATTGGCTAATTCTTTTACCCTAGACGCCACTTTGCAATTGGCTAGGCTAGCGGCTAAGAATTCTGGGTTTGCTATTGTGGCGCGCAGAGCGCTTTGGTTGAAATCTTGGTCGGCTGATGCGTCTTCCAAGAACAAGCTACTTAACATTCCTTTCAAGGGGAAAACGCTGTTTGGCCCTGACTTGAAAGAGATTATCTCTGATATCACTGGGGGTAAGGGCCACGCCCTTCCTCAGGATCGGCCTTTCAAGGCAAAAAATAAACCTAATTTTCGTCCCTTTCGTAGAAACGGACCAGCCCAAAGTGCTACGTCCTCTAAGCAAGAGGGTAATACTTCTCAAGCCAAGCCAGCTTGGAGACCAATGCAAGGCTGGAACAAGGGAAAGCAGGCCAAGAAACCTGCCACTGCTACCAAGACAGCATGAAATGTTGGCCCCCGATCCGGGACCGGATCTGGTGGGGGGCAGACTCTCTCTCTTCGCTCAGGCTTGGGCAAGAGATGTTCTGGATCCTTGGGCGCTAGAAATAGTCTCCCAAGGTTATCTTCTGGAATTCAAGGGGCTTCCCCCAAGGGGGAGGTTCCACAGGTCTCAGTTGTCTTCAGACCACACAAAAAGACAGGCATTCTTACATTGTGTAGAAGACCTGTTAAAAATGGGAGTGATTCATCCTGTTCCATTAAGAGAACAAGGGATGGGGTTCTACTCCAATCTGTTCATAGTTCCCAAAAAAGAGGGAACGTTCAGACCAATCTTAGATCTCAAGATCTTAAACAAGTTTCTCAAGGTTCCATCGTTCAAGATGGAAACCATTCGAACTATTCTTCCTTCCATCCAGGAAGGTCAATTCATGACCACGGTGGATTTAAAGGATGCGTATCTACATATTCCTATCCACAAGGAACATCATCGGTTCCTAAGGTTCGCATTCCTGGACAAGCATTACCAGTTCGTGGCGCTTCCTTTCGGATTAGCCACTGCTCCAAGGATTTTCACAAAGGTACTAGGGTCCCTTCTAGCTGTGCTAAGACCAAGGGGCATTGCTGTAGTACCTTATTTGGACGACATTCTGATTCAAGCGTCGTCCCTTCCTCAAGCAAAGGCTCACACGGACATAGTCCTGGCCTTTCTCAGATCTCACGGATGGAAAGTGAACGTGGAAAAGAGTTCTCTATCTCCGTCAACAAGGGTTCCCTTCTTGGGAACAATAATAGACTCCTTAGAAATGAGGATATTTCTGACAGAGGCCAGAAAAACAAAGCTTCTAGACTCTTGTCGGATACTTCATTCCGTTCCTCTTCCTTCCATAGCTCAGTGCATGGAAGTGATCGGGTTGATGGTAGCGGCAATGGACATAGTTCCTTTTGCGCGCATTCATCTAAGACCATTACAACTGTGCATGCTCAGTCAGTGGAATGGGGATTATACAGACTTGTCTCCGAAGATACAAGTAAATCAGAGGACCAGAGACTCACTCCGTTGGTGGCTGTCCCTGGACAACCTGTCACAAGGGATGACATTCCGCAGACCAGAGTGGGTCATTGTCACGACCGACGCCAGTCTGATGGGCTGGGGCGCGGTCTGGGGATCCCTGAAAGCTCAGGGTCTTTGGTCTCGGGAAGAATCTCTTCTACCGATAAATATTCTGGAACTGAGAGCGATATTCAATGCTCTCAAGGCTTGGCCTCAGCTAGCGAGGGCCAAGTTCATACGGTTTCAATCAGACAACATGACAACTGTTGCGTACATCAACCATCAGGGGGGAACAAGGAGTTCCCTAGCGATGGAAGAAGTGACCAAAATCATTCTATGGGCGGAGTCTCACTCCTGCCACCTGTCCGCTATCCACATCCCAGGAGTGGAAAATTGGGAAGCGGATTTTCTGAGTCGTCAGACATTGCATCCGGGGGAGTGGGAACTCCATCCGGAAATCTTTGCCCAAGTCACTCAGCTGTGGGGCATTCCAGACATGGATCTGATGGCCTCTCGTCAGAACTTCAAAGTTCCTTGCTACGGGTCCAGATCCAGGGATCCCAAGGCGGCTCTAGTGGATGCACTAGTAGCACCTTGGACCTTCAAACTAGCTTATGTGTTCCCGCCGTTTCCTCTCATCCCCAGGCTGGTAGCCAGGATCAATCAGGAGAGGGCGTCGGTGATCTTGATAGCTCCTGCGTGGCCACGCAGGACTTTGTATGCAGATCTGGTGAATATGTCATCGGCTCCACCTTGGAAGCTACCTTTGAGACGAGACCTTCTTGTTCAGGGTCCGTTCGAACATCCGAACCTGGTTTCACTCCAGCTGACTGCTTGGAGATTGAACGCTTGATCTTATCGAAGCGAGGGTTCTCAGATTCTGTTATCGATACTCTTGTTCAGGCCAGAAAGCCTGTAACTAGAAAGATTTACCACAAAATTTGGAAAAAATATATCTGTTGGTGTGAATCTAAAGGATTCCCTTGGGACAAGGTTAAGATTCCTAAGATTCTATCCTTCCTTCAAGAAGGATTGGAAAAAGGATTATCTGCAAGTTCCCTGAAGGGACAGATTTCTGCCTTGTCTGTGTTACTTCACAAAAAGCTGGCAGCTGTGCCAGATGTTCAAGCCTTTGTTCAGGCTCTGGTTAGAATTAAGCCTGTTTACAAACCTTTGACTCCTCCTTGGAGTCTCAATTTAGTTCTTTCAGTTCTTCAGGGGGTTCCGTTTGAACCCTTACATTCCGTTGATATTAAGTTATTATCTTGGAAAGTTTTGTTTTTAGTTGCAATTTCTTCTGCTAGAAGAGTTTCAGAATTATCTGCTCTGCAGTGTTCTCCTCCTTATCTGGTGTTCCATGCAGATAAGGTGGTTTTACGTACTAAACCTGGTTTTCTTCCAAAAGTTGTTTCTAACAAAAACATTAACCAGGAGATTATCGTACCTTCTCTGTGTCCGAAACCAGTTTCAAAGAAGGAACGTTTGTTGCACAATTTGGATGTTGTTCACGCTCTAAAATTCTATTTAGAAGCTACAAAGGATTTTAGACAAACATCTTCCTTGTTTGTTGTTTATTCCGGTAAAAGGAGAGGTCAAAAAGCAACTTCTACCTCTCTCTCTTTTTGGATTAAAAGCATCATCAGATTGGCTTACGAGACTGCCGGACGGCAGCCTCCCGAAAGAATCACAGCTCATTCCACTAGGGCTGTGGCTTCCACATGGGCCTTCAAGAACGAGGCTTCTGTTGATCAGATATGTAGGGCAGCGACTTGGTCTTCACTGCACACTTTTACCAAATTTTACAAGTTTGATACTTTTGCTTCTTCTGAGGCTATTTTTGGGAGAAAGGTTTTGCAAACCGTGGTGCCTTCCATTTAGGTGACCTGATTTGCTCCCTCCCTTCATCCGTGTCCTAAAGCTTTGGTATTGGTTCCCACAAGTAAGGATGACGCCGTGGACCGGACACACCTATGTTGGAGAAAACAGAATTTATGTTTACCTGATAAATTACTTTCTCCAACGGTGTGTCCGGTCCACGGCCCGCCCTGGTTTTTTTAATCAGGTCTGATAATTTATTTTCTTTAACTACAGTCACCACGGTACCATATGGTTTCTCCTATGCAAATATTCCTCCTTAACGTCGGTCGAATGACTGGGGTAGGCGGAGCCTAGGAGGGATCATGTGACCAGCTTTGCTGGGCTCTTTGCCATTTCCTGTTGGGGAAGAGAATATCCCACAAGTAAGGATGACGCCGTGGACCGGACACACCGTTGGAGAAAGTAATTTATCAGGTAAACATAAATTCTGTTATTACCCATTCCCCAGTTTTGCATAACCAACACAGTTATATTAATATACTTTTTACCTCTGTGATTTCCTTGTATCTAAGCATCTTCTGACAGCCCCTGATCACATGACTTTATTTATTATCTATTGACTTGCATTTAGTACTGTGTTGTACTAAATCTTAAATAACTCCACGGGCATAAACACAATGCTATCTAAATGGTCCACATGAACTACTAGTCTCCTGTTGTGAAATGCAAATAAAAAAGCATGTGATTAGAGGCTGTCTATAGGGGCTTTGAAACAGGCAGAAATTTAGAGGTTTAAATGTTATAAAGTATATTAATATATCAATGTTGGTTGTGCAAAGCTGGGGAATTGGTAGTATGCAGATGAAATTTTAAGAACACTAAACACAGATGATGACTATAGGGTCTTAAATCACAATCCTTCAGATCTTTTTCATGATCAACTTAGGTAACTACTTCATGAGGGACTCCACATGGGCTATATAGACCACAACACATTTAATTTTTCATGTACTACCCAAGGTACACAAATCTATGATGGACAGGCAGATAGTTTTGTGTATTGGCTCCTTGTGTGAGTCCCTCTCATAGTGGTTATATAGTATACTGCAGCCACTGTATTTTAAGCTGCACAGTCATGTAAAAGATCCAAAACTTTTATTACAGCTATTTGATGATTTTCCCTGGAAATTGCTATATGGTTTGCTAACGTAGTATCACGTAATTAGTCAATATCACTCGAAGTCGGCCTAAGTGCTGTCAGATATTTCCTAACTTATAATTACAGTACAGATTTTGTTGAGTATTTTATAAGGGTGACTGAATTCCTGTAGACCCATAATCGTTTTTAAAGTTTGGGGACAGGTTTTATCTCCAAAGATGTAAAAACAGACATGGGAGCAAGATTTGCCCCTTCCTATGCCAAGCTCCTTATGGGTTTTGGAGATATAAATACTTTTGTAGCCCGTATACAGATATATTCCAGATTCATAGACAATATGTTATTAGGACAGAGAGCAAAGTACAGTTGAATGAATTCATAGACCATATAAACAATAACTCATTGGGATTAAAATTTACCCATGAATTACAGTGTTCAAGGATATTTCTTTCATGTAATTGGCAAGAGTCCATGAGCTAGTGATGTATGGGATATACAATCCTACCAAGAGGGGAAAAGTTTCCCAAACCTCAAAATGCCTATAAATACACCCCCACCACACCCACAATTCAGTTTTACAAACTTTGCCTCCTATGGAGGTGGTGAAGTAAGTTTGTGCTAAGATTTCTACGTTGATATGCGCTTCTCAGCATTGTTGAAGCCCGATTCCTCTGAGTACAGCGAATGTCAGATTGACGTGGAGGGAGTATCACTTATGAATATGATGATTTCCCTAACGGGGTCTATTTCATAGGTTCTCTGTTATCGGTCGTAGAGATTCATCTCCTACCTCCCTTTTCAGATCGACATTTTACCATTACCTCTACTGATAACTGTTTCAGTACTGGTTTGGCTACCTGCTATATGTGGATGGGTGTCTTTTGGTAAGTATGTTTTTTATTATTTAAGACACCTCAGTTATGGTTTGGCACTTTATGCATTTATATAAAGTTCTAAATATATGTATTGTACTTATATTTGCCATGAGTCAGGTTCATGTATTTCCTTCTGCAGACTGTCAGTTTCATATTTGGGGAAAATGAAAATTTTTAATTTTTTTTTTTTTTTTCTTATCTGGGTTTAGTCTTTTTTTCAATTGACTACTTTTTGCAAATTGCGGGCGATATTAGGCCCGCGGTTACGTCAAATGCTAGACTTTATTTAGTCATTTCTGGCGTGAGAATTTTTTTGGCGCGAAAAATACGTCTATGACGCAACTTCGTAATTTCCGGCGTCATAGTTGACGCCGGAGCCTTACACGGTTGCGTCATTAGTGACGCAAGTGTGTCATTTCTGGTTATTATTGGTGCCAAAAAAGTTTTCAGTTACTTTGTGCGTCATAATTGGCCAAACCTTTTCATTATTTTAATACCCCATTGATGTTTGCCTCTTGCCTTTTTCTCTATCAGAGGGCTATGCTTTTTGCATTTTTTCCCATTCCTGAAACTGTCATATAAGGAAAATGATAATTTTGCTTTACAGGGAGTGCAGAATTATTAGGCAAGTTGTATTTTTGAGGATTAATTTTATTATTGAACAACAACCATGTTCTCAATGAACCCAAAAAACTCATTAATATCAAAGCTGAATAGTTTTGGAAGTAGTTTTTAGTTTGTTTTTAGTTATAGCTATTTTAGGGGGATATCTGTGTGTGCAGGTGACTATTACTGTGCATAATTATTAGGCAACTTAACAAAAAACAAATATATACCCATTTCAATTATTTATTTTTACCAGTGAAACCAATATAACATCTCAACATTCACAAATATACATTTCTGACATTCAAAAACAAAACAAAAACAAATCAGTGACCAATATAGCCACCTTTCTTTGCAAGGACACTCAAAAGCCTGCCATCCATGGATTCTGTCAGTGTTTTGATCTGTTCACCATCAACATTGCGTGCAGCAGCAACCACAGCCTCCCAGACACTGTTCAGAGAGGTGTACTGTTTTCCCTCCTTGTAAATCTCACATTTGATGATGGACCACAGGTTCTCAATGGGGTTCAGATCAGGTGAACAAGGAGGCCATGTCATTAGATTTTCTTCTTTTATACCCTTTCTTGCCAGCCACGCTGTGGAGTACTTGGACGCGTGTGATGGAGCATTGTCCTGCATGAAAATCATGTTTTTCTTGAAGGATGCAGACTTCTTCCTGTACCACTGCTTGAAGAAGGTGTCTTCCAGAAACTGGCAGTAGGACTGGGAGTTGAGCTTGACTCCATCTTCAACCCGAAAAGGCCCCACAAGCTCATCTTTGATGATACCAGCCCAAACCAGTACTCCACCTCCACCTTGCTGGCGTCTGAGTCGGACTGGAGCTCTCTGCCCTTTACCAATCCAGCCACGGGCCCATCCATCTGGCCCATCAAGACTCACTCTCATTTCATCAGTCCATAAAACCTTAGAAAACTCAGTCTTGAGATATTTCTTGGCCCAGTCTTGACGTTTCAGCTTGTGTGTCTTGTTCAGTGGTGGTGGTCTTTCAGCCTTTCTTACCTTGGCCATGTCTCTGAGTATTGCACACCTTGTGCTTTTGGGCACTCCAGTGATGTTGCAGCTCTGAAATATGGCCAAACTGGTGGCAAGTGGCATCTTGGCAGCTGCACGCTTGACTTTTCTCAGTTCATAGGCAGTTATTTTGCGCCTTGGTTTTTCCACACGCTTCTTGCGACCCTGTTGACTATTTTGAATGAAACGCTTGATTGTTCGATGATCACGCTTCAGAAGCTTTGCAATTTTAAGAGTGCTGCATCCCTCTGCAAGATATCTCACTATTTTTTACTTTTCTGAGCCTGTCAAGTCCTTCTTTTGACCCATTTTGCCAAAGGAAAGGAAGTTGCCTAATAATTATGCACACCTGATATAGGGTGTTGATGTCATTAGACCACACCCCTTCTCATTACAGAGATGCACATCACCTAATATGCTTAATTGGTAGTAGTTTTTCGAGCCTATACAGCTTGGAGTAAGACAACATGCATAAAGAGGATGATGTGGTCAAAATACTAATTTGCCTAATAATTCTGCACTCCCTGTATATGTTGTTTTTTCTTTTACATTTTGCAAGATGTCTCAATCTGATCCTGCCTCAGAAGTTTCTGCTGGAACATTGCTGCCTGACATCAGGTCTACCAAAGCTAAGTGCATTTGTTGTAAGATTGTGGAAATTATTTTGCCGAATGTCATTTGTAATAGTTGTCATGATAAACTTTTACATGCAGATAGTGTGTCCATCAGTAATAGTACATTGCCAGTTGCAGTTCCTTCAACTTCTAATGTATATGATATACCTATGAATTTTAAAGAATTTGTTTCGAATTCTATCCAGAAGGCTTTGTCTGCATTTCCACCTTCTAATAAATGTAAAAGGTCTTTTAAAACTTCTCATTCAGTTTATGAAATTTCAAATGACCAACAACATAATAATTTATCCTCTGATGAGGATCTATCTGATTCAGAAGATCCTTCCTCAGACATTGACACTGACAAATCTACTTATTTATTTAAAATAGAGTATATGCGTTCTGTATTAAAAGAAGTGTTAATTACTTTGGATATTGAGGTAACCAGTCCTCTTGACGTTCAGTCTAATAAACGTTTAAGTGCTGTTTTTAAACCTCCTGTGGTTTTTCCTATTCCTGAGGCTATTTCTGATATGATTTCTAAGGAATGGAATAAGCCAGGTACTTCTTTTATTCCTTCTTCAAGGTTTAAAAAATTGTATCCTTTACCAGCAAATTCTATAGAGTTTTGGGAAAAAATCCCCAAAGTTGATGGGGCTTTTTCTACTCTTGCTAAACGTACCACTATTCCTATGGAAGATAGTACTTCCTTTAAGGTTCCTTTAGATAGGAAGCTTGAATCTTATCTAAGGAAGGCCTATTTATATTCAGGTCATCTTCTCAGACCTTCTATTTCTTTGGCTGATGTTGCGGCTGCAACTTTCTGGTTGGAGAATTTAGCGCAACAAGAATTGGATTCTGACATATCTAGCATTATTTGCTTACTGCAATATGCTAATCATTTTATTTGTGATGCCATTTTTGATATTATCAAATTGATATTAGATCCATGTCTTTAGCTATATTAGCTAGAAGAGCTTTGTGGCTTAAATCTTGGAATGCTGATATGACATCTAAATCTAGATTACTATCTATTTCTTTCCGAGGTAATAATTTATTTGGTTCTCAGTTGGATTCTATTATTTCAACTGTCACTGGGGGAAAGGGAGTTTTTCTGCCTCAGGATAAAAAACCTAAGGGTAAATCTAAGGCTTCTAACCGTTTTCGTTCCTTTCGTCAAAATAAGGAACAAAAACTCAATCCTTCCCCCAAGGAATCTGTTTCCAATTGGAAGCCTTCCTCAAATTGGAATAAATCTAAGCCATTTAAGAAACCAAAGTCAGCCCCTAAGTCCGCATGAAGGTGCGGCCCTCATTCCAGCTAGTAGGGGGCAGATTAAGGTTTTTCAAGGATATTTGGATAAATTCTGTCCAAAATCAATGGCTTCAGAGCATTGTCTCTCAAGGGTATCGAATAGCATTCAGAGTAAGACCTCCTGTGAGAAGATTTTTTTCTCTCACGTATCCCAGCAAATCCAGTAAAAGTTCAGGCTTTCCTGAAGTGTGATTCAGACCTGGAGTCTTCAGGGGTAATCATGCCAGTTTCTTTTCAGGAACAAGGTTTGGGGTTTTATTCAAATCTATTCATTTCCCAAAGAAGGAACATTTATTCAGACCAGTTCTGGATCTGAAAATTTTTTATCGTTATGTAATAGTACCAACTTTCAAGATGGTGACTATAAGGACTATTCTGCCTTTTGTTCAGCAAGGACATTATATGTCCACAATAGACTTGCAGGATGCATACCTTCATATTCCAATTCATCCAAAACATTATCAGTTCCTGAGATTCTTTTTTCTAGACAAGCATTACCAATTTATTGCTCTTCCATTTGGCCTAGCAACAGCTCCAAGAATCTTTTCAAAGGTTCTAGGTGCCCTACTCTCTGTAATCGGAGAACAGGGTTTTGCGGTGTTTCCTTATTTGGACGATATCTTGGTACTAGCTCAGTCTTTACGTTCTGCAGAATCTCACACAAATCAACTAGTGTTATTTCTTCGGAAACATGGTTGGAGGATCAATTTACCAAAAAGTTTCTTGATTCCTCATACAAGGGTCACCTTTTTAGGCTTCCAGATAGATTCGGTGTCCATGACTTTAAAATTGGTTGCAGCCTGCCGGCACCTTCAGTCTCAGTCTATGTGCATGGAAGTTTTAGGTCTCATGACTGCAGCATCGGACGCGATCCCCTTTGCTCGTTTTCACATGAGGCCTCTACAGCTTTGTATGCTGTACCAATGGTGCAGGGATTATACCAAGAGATCACAATTAATATCCTTAAATCCCAATGTACGACACTCTGACGTGGTGGATAGATCACCATTGTTTAGTTCAACGGGCTTATTTTGTTTGACCAACCTGGACTGTGATCACAACAGATGCGAGTCTTTCAGGTTGGGGAGCTGTTTGGGGATCTCTGACAGCACAAGGGGTTTGGAAATCTCAAGAGGCAAGATTACCAATAAATATTTTAGAACCGTTCATTTGTTTTCCGACAGACAATATCACAACAGTGGCATATGTCAATCATCAGGGTGGGACTCACAGTCCCCAAGCTATGAAAGAAGTATCTTGGATACTTGCTTGGGCGGAATCCAGCTCCTGTCTAATCTCTGTGGTGCATATCCCAGGTGTAGACAATTGGGAGGCGGATTATCTCAGCCGTCAGACTTTACATCCAGGGGAGTGGTCTCTCCATCCAGATGTGTTTTCTCAGATTGTTCAGATGTGGGGTCTTCCAGAGATAGATCTCATGGCCTCTCATCTAAACAAGAAACTTCCCAGATACCTGTCCAGGTCCAGGGATGTTCAGGCGGAAGCAGTGGATGCGCTGACACTTCCTTGGTGTTATCAACCTGCTTATATCTTCCCACCTCTAGTTCTCCTTCCAAGAGTGATCTCCAAAATCATCATGGAACAATCGTTTGTGTTGCTGGTGGCTCCAGCATGTCCACACAGGTTTTGGTATGCGGATCTGGTTCGGATGTCCAGTTGCCAGCCTTGGCCACTTCTGTTAAGGCCGGACCTACTGTCTCAAGGTCCGTTTTTCCATCAGGATCTCAAATGATTAAATTTGAAGGTATGGAAATTGAATGCTTAGTACTAAGTCATAGAGGTTTCTCTGACTCAGTGATTAATACTATGTTACAAGGTCGTAAATCTGTCTCTAGAAAGATTTATTATAGAGTTTGGAAGACTTACATTTCATGGTGTTCTTCTCATAAATTTTCTTGGCATTCTTTTAGAATTCCTAGAATTTTACAGTTTCTTCAGGATGGTTTGGATAAGGGTTTGTCTGCAAGTTTCTTGAAGGGACAACTCTCTGCTCTTTCTGTTTTATTTCACAGAAAGATTACTATACTTCCTGATATTCACTGTTTTGTACAGGCTTTAGTTTGTATTAAGCCTGTCATTAAATCAATTTCTCCTCCTTGGAGTCTTAATTTGGTTTTGAAGGCTTTACAGGCTCCTCCATTTGCATTCTTTGGACATTAAACTACTTTCTTGGAAAGTGTTGTTCCTTTTGGCTATCTCTTCTGCTAGAAGAGTTTCTGAGCTATCTGCTCTTTCTTGGGAGTCTCCTTTTCTGATTTTTCATCATGATAAGGCAGTTTTGCAGACTTCTTTTTAATTTTTACCTAAGGTTGTGAATTCTAACAACTTTAGTAGATAAATTGTTGTCCCTTCCTTGTGTCCTAATCCTAAGAATTCTTTGGAAAGATCCTTACATTCTTTGGATGTGGTAAAAGAGCTTTGAAATATTATGTGGAAGCTACTAAAGATTTCAGGAAGACTTCCAGTCTATTTGTTTTATTTTCTGGTCCTAGGAAATGTCAGAAGGCTTCTGCTATTTCCTTGGCTTCTTGGTTGAAACTTTTGATTCATCAAGCTTATTTGGAGTCGGGTCAGGCCCCGCCTCAGAGAATTACAGCTAATTCTTCTAGATCAGTCTCCACTTCATGGGCCTTTAAGAATGAAGCTTCAGTTGATCAGATTTGCAAAGCGGTAACTTGGTCCTCTTTGCATACATTTACTAAATTCTACCGTTTTGATGTATTTGCTTCTTCAGAAGCAGTTTTTGGTAGAAAAGTTCTTTAGGCATCTGTTTCAGTTTGATTCTTCTGCTTTTGATTTCATTTTTTTTCTTTCATTTATGAGAATAAACTTATTTTTTTGGGTTGTGGATTATTTTTTTTCAGCGGAAAATGGCTGTTTTTATTTTTAGCCCTCCCTCTCTAGTGACTCTTGCGTGGAGTTCCACATCTTGGGTATTGCTATCCTATACGTCACTAGCTCATGGACTCTTTGCCAATTACATGAAAGAAAACATAATTTATGTAAGAACTTACCTGATAAATTAATTTCTTTCATATTGGCAAGAGTCCATTTCTTCTTTCAATACCTGCATTTGGATTCCCTTGCAGTGAGCACGGTACGAAGGCGCTCCCTTGGTGGACTGCCTCCTCCCTCTTACCCCCTCCCTCCTCTGATTGGACTAGGATCCAGACCAGGTGATGACGTCCAAGATCGACGACGAATAACGCAAACCGCACGCATCTGAAGGGGGCGTGGCCGTCGCGGAAACACAGATCTAGCAGAATCTTAACGAATTCAGGACAACACGGGCGATAAAGTATCGCAGGATAGTAAGGAGTCCTTTTGGCGGATGTACACGGACTGTATCCTTTGTCCAGAGGTCAGAGACGGGAACGGACCACCCCCTTTGAATTGGATGCGGTAAGTTAACCCACTGGCTTGCAATGTTTTTGATGCACTGTGTGTAGAACTTTTCTTTGAAGAGTCCATGAGGCCCACCCTTTTTATGGTGGTTATGATTTTTTTGTATAAAGCACAATTATTTTTAAATTTCTTTTGTTGATGCTTTTTGCTTCTTTCTTTATCACCCCACTTCTTGGCTATTCATTAAACTGAATTGTGGGTTTGGTGAGGGGTGTATTTATAGGCATTTTGAGGTTTGGGATACTTTGCCCCTCCTGGTAGGATTGTATATCCCATACGTCACTAGCTCATGGACTCTTGCCAATATGAAAGAAATTAATTTCTCAGGTAAGTTCTTACATAAATTATGTTATTTCTTGTATGTTACACTAAAGTCTAATGAACAGATGGATGGAATTCATTCAACCATCTACAGAAAACCCATTTCAGGGAATAGTTTATTACATGGTAAAAGCAACCTTTCCAGACACGTTCCCTGTTCATTAGCCAAGGGTCAACACATTAGTACTAGAAGAAATAGTTCAAATGATAGATAATATGGTATTTTTATATAGAATAACACAAAAAGTAAGGAGCTAGGGATATACTTCTAGTTGCCAGTGGCACCATGGCTCCTGGGTCTGTCGTGTCCTGATCTATTGTGCATGTGTTTATTGCATTTGCTGTGAGATGTATAGAAAATGTTAAAATTTGTGTATTATCATGTGAATTTGTTAATTATACAATTGAACTAGTAAGGCACATCCACCTTAAATTAGGAGACACGTGTAGAGGATTAACCAATAGAGACATGATTATGATTTTAAAATGAGTGTGTTTTTTATGACGGGTCACGTCTATGAGTAAGGCTTTGTGCCGAAACATGTAAGACATGACCTCATCCATTGGTTTTAGCGGATGTGACAATAAAGTTTGCCTTTAACAAGAATGCCGGCTGTATTAATATTGAAATCACAAGTACTAAAACACTTATAAGTTCTTCTAACTTAAAGGAGCATAAAAGTATGCTGCTTTACCCTAACAAATTTATTATCCCCTAAATACTAATTAAATCTTATTTAATCTAATTTGTAATTATACATTTTTAAAAAAAATAATAATATAGATTTTGGGTACAATTGCATGACACTGATTCAAATGTGATTATATATGATTGCTATTAGGAATTCAGTTCACAGGCAGTAATTGATGACTGCACAATCATGCTTAGAAACAAATTTAAATAGGCAGTTTATCCAAATTTAATAATAACATTCTATCTTAAAATTGTTTAAATAATAATGTACTCATTGTTCACTAAACTAATTGTCTTCTATTATGTTTCTTTTGGTATTTTGCCCAGAAATTGTTCCATTCATGCAGACCCAAAGGCTTTTAAAATATTTGTCTTTTTGTAATTTTACTGAAAGAAAATATATTAAAAAATAATAATTTACCTTTCAAATAATTTGTCTTGAAATCTATTTAGTTTTATTCAATTTTTCCTGTATATTTTATTATAATAGGTAATAAAACGGTCAAGTATCACATGTATGGAAAATATTTTTAGAAAAATAGAGAAAAAACTATTTAAAATTTAAATAATATATATTTTTTTTATTATTAAGTAACAAATTTCCTGCACAAATATCCTATTAAATAAATAGGGAAAGCAATGCAATTTTTTTTGTATTGTAGAAAAATAGGTAAGCTTAGTCTTTCTTTTTTAATGGACAGTTAGTACAAGTTCAGACACACACTTATATATAAAAGTAATGGTGAATATAAAGTGTGATATTAAATTCCATTTTATAAAAATAAGAAAATAGAATATAAAATAAAATCATTTTTTTTGTTATCGGGCGACTGTATTGTACTTTCTTTGTTTCCCTTTGTTCTTATGTGATAATCCCAGCCATCTGATCTTATGACCTTATTGATCTAGTTTACTTTATACTTAGGCTTTGCCAGTTAATTTTTATTATAGACCAATGCTTAGATTGTTTTTGCAGTATTTTTGGAAACAACAATGAATTTCTATCAACCTCTACATTCTGTAGGTCACTTAAGTGAAATATCATTAACAGTTGAGAACTGTTTGGAGCCCTGCGTGAAATGAATGGGTGGCCTCAGTCAAGCTGTAAGCAGACAGATGTCACAAAATCACTAAGTTTGTTGGCCTTCTCATTTCAGATGAATCCAGTGACCTTCATAGATTGGCTACATCACAGCAAGGGTTATAGTTTCTCTCAGTAGAAGCTAGTGGATAAGAGTAGACCAATGTTCAAATTTTAAATCCTAATGTTTTCTTATTATGAGTAACTAGCACAAAGGTATTAAAAATATCTAGACATATAACTTTTGCTTGTTTTTATTTAGTTTGCTAGATATTTATACTTTAATTCTTTTTTTGGGAATTAATTAAAACAAGGGTGTAAGAAATATAATAATACTTGCATTAGTTATACCTGGTATTAATAATTGTGTTGCAAAAATGTTACAGCATTTTCCTTTTGGGCAATTAAAAAAAATGCATTTTCTTGGTGGTAAAATAATTAATTTATGTTCAATTCTTATTAATTCTCAAAATTTGAAATACACCCTGCTGACTTTTCAAGGCTAGCTTTGCTACATATTATATTTCCCTAATCAGATTACAACTGCAAAACAATTAGTTTTATACTAAATGTATTACTTTGGCTAGCCTTGTCTGCGCACTAAAGCCCAGACTGGCTTCTTCAAGTAATTTGAACAATTTGGATGCAATTTGGCTATTGAAAATTAAAAATGTTAAAATTTAGATGGTATGTTATTCTATAGCAACAGAACACAAACTCGTGTAATTGCAAGGTGTTTACCAGTGAGTTATTTCATATCATTTTGGTTTACTGTGACATTTTAGGATTTTGCATACCACCCAACAAAAATGTTGGCTATTGTTTTGTTTTGGGTTTCATCTTGATATGGCATTTTTATCAAGGCCTGTAAATACCTTTTTATGACCAAACAGTACTGATAGGAGAATGTGAGAGAGAACCATATTTATATTATACTAATACATTATTTTGATCCCGATGCCTTGTTTGCCTTGCTTGGCAACAACTTTTGTATTTGTTTTTCATACTCATTTCATGGTCAAAGAAATTTCTCCTTTCTTTCTCTGTCTTCAATGAGTCACTTCTAACTACTCCAGTGGTCAAAGAACAAATATCCACGAGTACTGATGTATTTCTAGTTCATATGTAAATAACATAATTTATGTAAGAACTTACCTGATAAATGAATTTATTTAATGGTGGCGAGACTCCACAAGCTAGTTACTGATGGGATATACATTCCTACCAGAAGGGGGCAAAGTTTCCCAAACCTCAAATGCCTATAAATACACCTCCCACCTCACTCATACCTCAGTTTAATGTATTGCCAAGTTAGTGAGGTGTATAAGGAGTAAAAGCATAACAATGAGGAACAGGAAAAATAATGTGCTTTATACAAAAAAAAATCACCATGAAAGAAATTAATTTATCAGGTAAGTTCTTACATAAATTATGTTTTCTTTCATATAGGTGGCAAGAGTCCATGAGCTAGTTACTGATGAAAATTTAATACCCAAGATGTGGAAGGCCACGAGTAACTATAGAGGGAGGGATAAAATAAACAGCTATTCCCACTAAGAAATTAAATCCAAAAAAATAATTAAGTTGCTTCCAAAGAAGCAAAAACTTAAAAATGGTAAAATTTTGTAAATTGATGCAAAGAAGACCAAGTGGCTGCTTTGCAGATTTGATCCACAGAAGCTTTATTCTTGAAAGCCCAAGATATGGCAACTGATCTTGTAGTATGAGCTGTTATTCTCTGAGGTGGAGACTGCCCCGTCTCCAAATAAGCTTTGTGAATCAGAGTTTCAACCAAGATACCAAAGAAATGCAGAGGCTTTCTGACCTTTAAGACACCCATCCACACATAGCAGACAGCCAAACCAGTACTGAAACATATCAGTAGAAGTAATGGTACAAGAGTTTATTGTCGATCTATAAAGGGAGGCAGCAGATGAATCCCTGTGACCAATTTACAGAGAGCCCTATGAAAAGTTTTCCCATAGGCGAAAACATGGTATCAGGCAATACTCCCTTCACATCCCTCAGACAAACACTGCACTTAGAGAGGAGCTGGGCTTCAATATGCTTAGAAGCGCCTTTCACTGAATAAATCAAGCACATCATGCTTCACCATCTCCTAAGGAGGCAACGTTTTTAAAACTGAGGTATAAGTGAGGTGGGAGGTGTATTTATAGGCATTTGAGGTTTGGGAAACTTTGCCCCCTCCTGGTGGGAATGTATATCCCATCAGTAACTAGCTTGTGGACTCTCGCCACCTATATGAAAGAAAAACTGATTTACCTTAAATCTTTAATTGACTTTGAATACAATTATTCACTTTCAATTATTTCATTATTATTTAATAGTGATTGGAAAATAAATTGGACACTAACACTTATTCATATTTTAAACACACAGAATAAAAAGCAGGCTTTGGGAGGGGGGTTTGTGTATTTATACTAGTCATAAAAAATCCTTATCTGCTAATACCAAAGCGTCTTTTTTCCAGAAATAATATAACTTTTTCTTTTTGAACTTCAGAAGAACTGTATATTTAATACAGAGAATAACAGTTAAGAAAGGGAAGAATTTTATTTACGTAGTTCCAAGTATTTATTTAAAAGATGCTTGCAGATGCAAGATTTAAAGCACACACAAATATTAAAATTAAAGTTAAATGAATTGTGTCTAACCTGCAAGTTATTTGATTTGCGTTATATACCACAGTTTGTTAGTAGCAAAAGTTCTGAACACAAAGCTTTTCACTTTGTGAATATTTGGAGCATCTGCATAAAAATATTCAAACACTTAAAGGACCAGTCAACACAGTAGATTTGCATAATCAACAAATGCAAGATAACAAGACAATGCAATAGCACTTAGTCTGAACTTCAAATGAGTAGTAGATTTTTTTTCTGACAATTTTAAAAGTTATGTCTTTTTCCACTCCCCCTGTACCATGTGACAGCCATCAGCCAATCACAAATGCATACACGTACCATGTGACAGCCATCAGCCATTCACAAATGCATACACACTTATTCTTGCACATGCTTAGTAGGAGCTGGTGACTCAAAAAGTTTAAATATAAAAACACTGTGCACGTTTAGTTAATGAAAGTAAATTGGAAAGTTGTTTAAAATTGCATGCCCTATCTGAGTAATGAAAGTTTTATTTTGATTGAGTGTCCCTTTAAAGATATTTCACCAGTCTTGTATATTGTAAACCTTTAAATTACATGCTTTAAATGCTCTTCACTGTGATACATTGTCTAATCATTCATTCTTCATCTAATAGCCTGCTATCATAAAACAATGAGGTTAACCTTTACAATAATTGTCAAGCCCACCTTTTGGAATTATAATGATTTTATAAATTCTATTTAATCCTTGGCTCCCCACCAGTTTGAAGGATGCAAGCATACTGTGCATCCTGATCTACTGATATCAAGTAGTTGACCTTATATCTCTCATCAGATGGATGAAAGGCGTAAAAGTCATACAATAACAGTTTTCTTTCTAATGACACGGTGAGTCCACGGATCATCTTAATTACTGTTGGTAATATCACTCCTGACCTGCAGGAGGAGGCAAAGAGTACCACAGTGAAAGCTGTTAAATACCACTCCCCCTACCCACAATCCCTAGTCATTCTTTTTGCTTGTATCAGTTGCAAGAAGGGTAAAGTTAGGTGTCTGATTCTTCAATCAAGAGTTTGTTATGTTTTAAGCAGAGCAAGTTTGCTTTGGTTTTCTTTGGGGTTTAGCCGTAGTCCATGTCAGTCTCTTCAGTAGAGCAAGTGGTGGCTTTTAAGCATTTGGGAACTTGTGGGGTATAATCCCCACTGGGCCAACCAAGTAATTTCATGCTGCCCTTGGTTGAAAGTTTGAGTAAATTTACTCAGACTTTTCTTTTTTTCCACAGGTCCATGTGAGGTAGGAAGCCCCTCTCATACCAAGTGAGCTGTCCTGCTGCCGGACAGATTTTTGAGGTAAGTGCCTATTTCTTTCCCTGTTTTGATATAGGAAAATTTGGCACTTTGACAGTTAATTCTGTCTAAATATACAATAAGCCTTCTAGGTTAACGGTTTATTGTATGGCAGTTTTGCAGGCACTGGGGATGTTTGGAGGCTCAGTTTATTATGTTTTCACTTTGGTGTACATGTTTTTTGTTTGTGTATTAATGGCTACCGGGAGGTTTGTTAGGCTACGCCCACAATAGGCAGGCTTATCTGAGATAGCAAGGACGTTTTTGGCGCCCTTTTAGCTGTTTCCTGTTGTTCATGGATGTTGCAGCTCTGTTGCATAGCTCCTCAGAGGTGGTTCAGCGTTCTCTGTGATGCGGCTGTATGGGGGTCTGGATCATTTTCTGACTTTCTTTCCGGCAGCAAGGAGGTCAGATAGGCACCTCAGCAGAGCTTGCTGAGATGAAGAGGTTGCCTGTTGTTTTTTTTGTGGGGCTGCTGCTCTGTTATATTTAAGTTTTTGTCTGAATTTCAGGGACTATAACGTTTGTGTCTTTTTTTGCATTCATTTTGTGAAGTTGCTGCAAGATTTATTGTGCAGTTTATTTAAGGATTTTCTAGTTTAAAAAAAAGTATTTTTAAAATTTAAAGGGACAGTAATATTTTTGTTTAATTAAAATTCTAATTTGAACTTAGAATTTTTTATTTATTAAGGTTTTTTCCTTTGGAATAAGATGGACCAAGAGGCCCTGCAAGCTGTTGCTTGTTCTCTATGTTTAAATACTAATGTTGAGCCTCCTATCCCTTTTTGTTCCTCTTGTATTGAGAGAACATTACATTACAAAGATAGACTTTTTGATTCTGAGCCTTCATTGTCTAGGGCGGATGTTGTTCAGGAGTCTCCTGTTCAGGCTAATCTGCAGCTTTCTCCTCATACGTCCCAATCTTCTGCAGTGCCCTGTGTTTCACCTCAAGTTGGTTTTTCCTTGCAGGATATGGCTACCCATATATCCTCTGCAGTATCTTAGGCTTTGTCTGCTTTTCCTATGTTGCAGGGGAAGTGCAAGAGGCAGTATAAGGTTTCTGATTCTGTTGCAATTGTGTCTAGCGTTTCTTCTCATAAGTCTAAGGAGGAAGATACTTCAGTAGCATCTGAGGGTGAGATCTCGGATTCTGATAGTGTAAATCCTTCTTCTGAACCTGAGGTTGTTTCCTTTAGGTTTAAGCTAGAGCACCTCCGTTTGTTACTCAAGTAGGTTTTGGCTACCTTGGATGACTCTTTGGCGTCAGTCATGGTTATTCCTAAGAAATCTAGTAAACTTAATAGTTTTTTTTGATGTTCCTTCCTTGGTGGAAGTTTTTCCTATACCAGATCGTGTTTCAGATATTATTGCACGAGAATAGGAGAAGCCTGGGATTCCTTTTTCCCCTTCTCCAATTTTTAGGAAGATGTTTCCTATTGCTGATTCTATTAAGGAATCTTGGCAGATGGTTCCTAAGGTGGAGGGAGCAGTTTTCACTCTGACCAAGAAGACCACTATTCCTATTGAGGACAGCTGTTCTTTTAAAGATCCTATGGATAAGAAATTGGAAGCTTTGCTTAAAATGATTTATGTTCACCAGGGGTATCAATAGCAACCGGCTGTATGTATTGCCTGATTCTATTCAGCAAGAGATTCAAGATAGAATCAAGGCTTTGAAGTTGGCTAATTCCTTTATTGCAGATGCTTCTCTACAGGTCATAAAGTTGGGAGCTAAAATTTCTGGTTTTGCCATTTTAGCTTGCAGAGCTTTATGGTTAAAATCCTGGTCTGTGGATGTGTCCTCTAAGTCTAAGCTTTTGTCTATTCCTTACATGGGTAAGACCTTGTTTGGGCCAGGTTTGGCTGAGATTATTTAGGGTATTACGAGAGGGAAGGGGCATTCTCTTCCTCAGGATAAAAGAAATAAACAGAAGGGTCGGCAGAGTCATTTTCATAATAATAATAATCCTTTCGTAACTTCTCTGGTAAATCTTTCTCTTCTTCCTCCAAGCAGGAACAGTCCAAGCCATCTTGGAAGTCAAATCATTCTTGGAATAAGGGGATGCAGTCCAGGAAGCCTGTTGCTGACTCAAAAATCTTCCCCCGATCTGGGAATGGATCTTGTGGGGGGCAGACTCTCTTTCTTCGCTCAAGCTTGGGTTCAAGATGTTCAGGATCCCTGGGTGGTAGATGTCGTGTCCCAGGGTTACAAACTGGAGTTCAAGAATTTTCCTCCTAGAGGCAGTTTTTTTCTCTCCAGGTTTTCTGTAAACTAGATAAAATTAGAGGTGTTCTTACATTGTGTTCAGAATCTTTCCGACATGGGAGTGATAGTTCCTGTACCTGGTTCAGGAACAGGGTCTGGGTTTTTATTCCAATCTCTTCGTCGTTCCCAAAAAGGAGCGAACTTTCAGACTTATTTTAGATTTCAAGAGTGTAAACAAGTTTCTCAGAGTTCTGTCTTTCAAGATGGAAACTTCGTTCCATTCTTTATTTGGTTCATGAAGGTCAGTTCATGACCACAGTGATCTAAAGTATGCGTATCTGCATATTCACAGGGGTCATCACAGGTTCCTAAAATTTGCATTTCTATACAAACGTTTTTAGTTTGTAGCTCTTCCTTTTGGTCTGGTAACAGCTCCCAGAATTTTTTCAAAGGTCCTGGGAACATTGTTGGCGTGCTTTGATTGAAGGGTGTTGCAGTGGCTCCTTATCTGGACGACATTCTAGTTCAGACTCCATCTTTTCAACTAGCAAACTCCCACACGGAGTTGTTGTCTTTTCTGCGCTCCCACGGCTAGAAGGTAAATTTAGGAAAAAGTTCCTTAATTCCGGCTACAAGAGTGGTGTTTTTGGGGACCATTATAGATTCTCTAGAGATAAAAAAAAATTCTGACAGAAGCAAGAATGTCAAAGATTTTGAATACATGTCTTGCTTGTCAGTTCCTTCCTCGGCCGTCAGTGGCTCAGTGCATGGAGGTTATTGGTCTGATGGTTTCAGTCATGGACATCATTCCGTTTGCTCAGTTCCATCTCAGACCTCTGCAGTTATGCTTGCTCAGGCAGTGGAACAGGGATTATGCAGATCTATCTCCAAAGATTGTTCTAGATCAGATGTCCAGAGATTCTCTTCCATGGTGGTTGTCTCAGGATCTTCTCTCGGAACTTGCTTTCGCAGACCTGCCTGTGTGATTGTAACCAGGGATGCCAGTTTGCTGGGCTGGGGTGCTGTCTGGGGTACATTAAGGGCTCAGGGTCTATGGACTCAGGAGGAGTCGGTTCTTCCAATAAATGTTTTGGAACTGAAAGCAATTTTCAATGCTCTTCTAGCCTGGCCTCAGCTAGCTTCAACCCAGTTTATCAGGCTTCAGTCGGACAACATAACATCAGTGGCTTACATCAATCATCAGGGAGGAACTCGGAGTTCCTTGGCCATGAAAGAGGTAGCCAAGATTATTCAGTGGATGGAGATTCACAACTGTTGTCTGTCTGCTATCCACATTCCAGGGGTGGACAATTGGGAAGCGGTTTTTGTGAGCAGACAGACTTTTCATACAGGGGAGTGGGAACTTCATCCAGAGGTATTTTCCAACTTGATTCTCAGTTGGGGCAGCCGTAGTTGGATCTCATGGCATCTCGTCAAAATGCCAAGCTTCCGAGGTACGGGTCGAGGTCAAATGTAGAAAACGAAGCACAGAGGATAAAGCAATAATTGACAATACACATAATGGTATTTTCAATATCAGTAATACTATTCTATCAAATTGGAGGAAAGAGTTTTAAATTTGGGGGTTATCATTTGCTCCTAGTAGAAGTTTTAATAAATTTGACACACACGTCAAAATATTTGTGAGGAATTTAACTCTAAAAAGGTTTTTTATAAAAAATCCCCTAGAAAATAGTCAGAAGGTTAGGTTCTCCCAAAGTTCAGCTAGTGCCAGTTTCTTGCACACAAACTTAAAACCTAAGTCTAGATTTTACCCTGTATATGATAAAGGTAGTAACCTTGAAATGTTTGAAAAATTGGTACTATCAGACCTCAAAAAGAGTGATGGTAAATTTAAAAATAATTTTAATTTGAATAGAAAAGATAAAGATATTGTAACCAATTTACAGAAGAATAATCAAGTGATCAATAAAACCGCTGATAAAGGGGGCGGGGTTGTTGTTATGGAAACCCAATATTATGTAAATGAAGCTAAAAGAATTTTAAGTGATACTAAAACATATAAAAGATTACATATGGATCCAACAGATACATTTCTTCAACATCTTATGCTTATCTTGGACAGGGGCAGAAGGGTGGGCATCCTAACTAAGGGAGAATACATTTTTTATTTTTATTTTCAAAAATGCTTTATTGAAACAATGTCATACAAGGTATTCAGTAATATTTTTTGTAACAATATACATTCATAGTTATTATAACATTAATATCCTCTAAAGTCTCTCAATTTTACCATACTGGTGACGCACACTTTCCAAAATAGTGCTTGTTCCATATCTCTTGCAAAGTTTATTGGAGATAACAACAAGTTAAATGAAATTGAGCTAGCAACTTGTATGAGTCTCTTTCCCACAATAGAGTAGAGGAGAGGGTTTTTGAGACACAGTACATATTTGTTCTAGAAACACAGAGTGCCATTTATCTATAAGTTACCTGTTTCCCTGACATGCCAACCACATCTAGTTATTTACATCTATATCTCTACCAGCCCCAATTACCGAACATGTGTATGAGCCTTATAAAGGATACCTATGCTCCTACTTGTGATGTGATATCATATTTTAGTCTACAGAGAAGTGCTGTTTCCATAGGAGTGTCATTAGTTTGTGTGTTTCTGTGGTGCCTGATTGTAAGTGATGGTATCTTTCTAAATGGAGCGAGTTCTCCACCTGTCCTTTCCACTCCTCTACCGTGGGTGGGGTGTCTGATTTCCAGTGTTTTGGTATTAATGATTTGGCACTATTTATCATTAGTATGAGCAGGTACTTGGCTATTTTGTTATTGAGTTTGGGGAGAGACATATATAAAAGTATTAAGGTGTCATTGGGTATTCGCTCTCCTACCAAATCTGACATGTGTTTTAGAATCTCCAACCAGAAAGTGTCCAGTCTGTCACAGCTCCACCAAATGTGTGTCATGTTACCCACCTCCCCACAGCCCCTCCAGCATTTATTGCTGGCTGTCTTATATATTTTACATAGTCTACTAGGGGTGAGATACCAGCGTGTGAGGAATTTGTAGTTGGTTTCCAGCAACCTGACTGAGATAGAGGATTTTTTAGTTTCAAGGAAAGCACTTTGCCAATCTTTATCCGGAATGTCTAGCCCCAGCTCCTTTTCCCATGCTCTAGTGTAGCTGGGTGATGTCTGCGAGTCTCCTATCAATAGCTGTTTGTATGTTATTGAAATTAAGTGCCTTGGTGTATCATTAGACAGACAGAGGGTTTCAAATGGCGTCAGTTTTCTGGTCAGGTACTGTCTCTTGGGATGAGTCAGAATAAAGTGGCAAGTTTGTCTGTATGAATACCAGTTCAGCTTAATGTCTGGATGTGATTCCATTATCGTGTCTAGGGGCTTGGTCGTTCCATCATGTTGGAATATTGAGATAATTCTATTCTTAATATGTGTGCCCGTGCTTTTTTGCTCGTCTTTATGAAACCAGTGCAGGGCAGAGCTATGGCTGATGGGCATCATAGGTGAAGCGACACCGGATATGTGTGTTGTGGTATTTATTAGTCTATCCCATGTCTGGAAGAACTCCTCCATAACCTGGTAATGCTGAATAAGTGTCGGCCTATCTTTAGCCGGGAGCCATGCTGCTATACCAGCATTGCACATCCCTAATATATGTCTGTCTATTTGTACCCATTGTTTGTGGGTGTTGTTAGTGCACCATTCTACCAGATTCTGTAGGGCTATTGCTATTTTATACATAATGATATTTGGAACTCCCAATCCCCCGTTTTCTTTGGGCATGTACATAGTTTGCTTGGCTATTCGGGGTCTAATACCCTGCCAGATAAATTGTTTTAACAGAGATTGAATCTTAGAGATGTATTGTTGTGGGAGGTGCATTGGGGCGGTTTGTAGTAAATATAGAAGTCTGGGGAGAACATTCATTTTTATGACATTGATTCTACCTAGCCATGATATGGATTTACTCCTCCAGCTGGAGAGATCTGCTATTAGTGCATTTTCTAATTCTTTATAATTAGACTGGAGTAGCACCTTGGGGTCGGGCGATAGATATATTCCCAGATATTTTAGTTTCGTTTTTTGTATTTTAAGTGGGCAGTTTTGTGTTAAGCGTTGAAACTCTATCTCATCGTATGTTAGGTTTAACAATTCCGATTTATTAGTATTTATTAGGAAGTGGGAGACTTTCCTGTAGCTCTGAAATACTTTGTGTCTCTGGTAAAGATGTCTCAAGATCCGTAAGTGTAAGCAGAACATCATCAGCGTAAAGAGCCAACTTATGCTCAGTATCTCCTATTTGGACGCCTTTGATTAGCGGGTTATTCCTAATTTTTTGGGCCAGGGCCTCTATGGAAATAGCGAATAAGACCGGGGAGAGAGGACACCCCTGCCTGGTGCCATTCTGAATGTATAGTTTATCTGACAGAGTTCCATTCACTTTGATTCTTGCCCAGGGGCATGTGTAAAGGGAAAAAACATAGTGTATAAATTTATCGCCGAATTTCATTTTGTGCAGAACTGCTTTTAAAAATTGCCAATTTACCCTGTCAAAAGCTTTCTCGGCGTCCGTGGATATCAGGACCGCCGGGACTTTATCTTTGACATATGATGTAAGCTGTAGGACTTTTAGGTTGTTATCTTTTGTTTCCCTTCCTGGAATAAAGCCTGTTTGGTCTGTTTTTACAAGTTGGGTTAGGAATTTATTCATTCTGTAAGCCAAAATTTTGGTGAAGACCTTAACGTCTGAATTCAAAAGGGATATTGGTCAGAAATTCTCTGGCCTATTTGGTTCCCGACCTGGTTTCGGTAGGACAGTTATGTGGGCTTCTAGCATGCTCTCTGGGAATCCATTAGAATTTAAAACATTCTTGCTAATGGGGTTAGTTAATGGTGAGGGAATATTTTATAGTATTTCATGAGAATACAATTTTTTAACCCTG
Source organism: Bombina bombina (assembly GCF_027579735.1). Taxonomy (NCBI): domain Eukaryota; kingdom Metazoa; phylum Chordata; class Amphibia; order Anura; family Bombinatoridae; genus Bombina; species Bombina bombina. The sequence continues at coordinate 261,361,892 of NC_069500.1, read as the reverse complement.
AATTTTCCTAGGATGCCCATCTTTTATTTCCTGACCAAAATTCACAAAAATTCACAACAACCCCTGGGGAGGTCCATTATATCGGGGATAGGCTCCCTCACTTCCAGTTTGTCTCAATATGTGGACCACTTTTTGCAGAGATATGTTCCGAACTTTGAAATCATATTTAAGAGATTCTACTAATGTATTACAAGAACTTGCTACAATAAAATGGGAAGAAAATTTAATAGCTACTTGCGATATCACATCACTTTATACAGTTATAGACCACAAAATGGGAGTCTCTGCAGTAAACAAGTTTCTTCTAAGAGATAAAGACCTTAATGATGAACAGAGACTCTTTATTTTAGAGAGTATTCTGTTTATCTTAGAGCATAATTTCTTCTCATTTAATAGTAAGTTTTTTCTCCAGATTGAAGGTACCTCTATGGGCACGAGGTTTGAACCGAGTTATGCCAATTTGTTCATGGGCCAATGGGAAGAAAAATTTCCCCCATTTTTAGACCCAGAATTCGGCGCAGGCCCTGTGCTCTGTAAAAGGTATATCAATGATATCCTTATAATCTGGAGGGGTACAGAGGAAAAATTGAATGATCTTTTTGAGCTGATGAATGACAATAACAAAGGCTTGAAGTTTACATTTAATATAAGTCATAGAAATATATCTTTCCTAGATTTAGATATCTTTATAAGAGATGGAAGTTTTAATACAAAAACATTTTTTAAAAGTACTGCCTCTAACAACTATATACATATGAACAGTTGCCATCTAAAATCCTGGAAGACTAATATCCCAGTGGGGCAATGTTTGAGAATTAGGAAAAACTGTTCCACCTTAGAAGATTATGAAAATCAAGTCCAAATCCTTGAACAATGGTTTAATGAAAAAGGATATAAAAGATACAGATATTTCAGAATCTTGTGAGATACAAAAATAAACCTCTGAAAGAACAAAATAATTTTGAGGTTCCTTTTATCACTGAGTTTAGCAGTAATCATGGAATTATTAAGAGAATTATTCAAAAACATTGGCATTTGATAAAAACAGATACATTTTTAGGTGATAAAATACCACCTTACCCAAAATTTATATATAGAAGAGCGAATAATTTAAAATCCATTTTGGCACCTAGTGAGTATAAAAATATTAAAACTGCACCTAAAGATATAGATTTGTATGGCCAGGATATAAAAGGCTTTTTTTCCTTGTCTCTCCTGTAGATCATGTAGATATAGTACTAAAAAGAAAACAATAACCCTACCCAATCTATCTAAACCATTCCGAATTAAAGATACTATTAGATGTAGCCAAAAAGGATGGGTTTATATGCTCTAGTGTTCGTGCAATTTGATTTATAGCGGTGAGACATCTAGAATGCTGAGAGATAGAATAAGAGAACATTTATGTTGTATAGAAAATTGAACTTTCTTTTGCAAGATCTACCGAGTCCACGGTTTCATCCTTACTTGTGGGATATTATCCTTACTAACACTAAGTGGCAAAGAGAGCACCACAGCAGAGCTGTCTATATAGCTCCCCCTTAACTCCACCCCCCAGTCATTCTCTTTGCTGGCTCTAAGCAGGAAGGGTAAAGTGAAAGAGGTGATAAACTGAAAGAATTACTGCTAACTCTACTAGTGTGGTGGCTTCCACATGGGCTTTTAAAAATGATGCTTCTGTTGAACAGATTTGTAAGGCTGCGACTTGGTCTTCGCTTCATACCTTTTCCAAATTTTACAAATTTGATACTTTTGCTTCTTCGGAGGCTATTTTTGGGAGAAAGGTGGTGCCTTACGTTTAGGCTCCTGTCTTGTCCCTCCCTTCATCCGTGTCCTAAAGCTTTGGTATTGGTATCCCACAAGTAAGGATGAAACCGTGGACTCGCTACATCTTTCAAAAGAAAACAAAATTTATGCTTACCTGATAAATTTCTTTCTTTTGTGATGTACCGAGTCCACGGCCCGCCCTGTCTATTCAAGACAGATAGTATTTTTTATTGAAAACTTTAGTCACCTCTGCACCTTATAGTTTCTCCTTTTTCTTCCTTGGCCTTCAGTCGAATGACTGGGGGGTGGAGTTAAGGGCGGAGCTATATAGACATCCCTGCTGTGGTGCTCTCTTTGCTACTTCCTGTCAGGAAGGATAATATCCCACAAGTAAGGATGAAACCGTGGACTTGGTACATCGCAAAAGAAAGAAATTTATTAGGTTAGCATAAATTTTGTTTTTGATACCCATCTATATAAACACTTTAGGGAGGTACATCAGAATAATATTAAAGTTTTATTATTTTGGGGGATTTGTGTAGTTCCACCATATTGGAGAGGGGGTAATTTCGAAAATAAATTGTTACTCAAAGAGGCAGAATTTATCTATAATTTTCAATCTTTACATCCCCAAGGTCTTAATTCAGAACTTGACATTTCTCAATTTTTAGGAATAAATTAATATAGCCTAATCTCTTAAAGGATTACTAACTTTTACTACATTTAGTATAAAAAAACACATATAATAAGTAAGATGTATAAAGTAAAACTTACTGACCTACAAATGTTGAAAAACGAAGCCGCATAACGTTAGAAAAAGCATCTTTATTTTTGGATGATTATATCATAATATCCAGCCCCCAATTTTCGGCACTACCTGTTTTAAAACTATAACCAATCATATTTGGTGTTTTTGCATATCATTATCAGACTAAATAGTTCTCATTCGCATGCGCACAAAATCGCCTCAAATAGCGCATGCGCATTATCAACTATTGAAGCCGAAATTGCCCTTAGCTAGATTGGAATCACCTTGCGCTTTTTAGACCAAAATCTATGCAATTGGTTCGCCAGGCTTTCTATGTACAATAGAAACACTATTAGCCTGCATGCCCTGATCTTCAAAGCACTGCAGGATCTTATGATGTACGATCAATAGAGCAGGTCTTCTATGTTCCAGGCAGTCTTTAATGGAGTGACATTTGCGGTGACGATGTGCAATCTTGCGCATGCGCAGAGAGAATTTTAGGCGCCATATTCCAACTGCAGTTGACAGCCAGGATTGGAAAGGAGCAAAGTATACCCACGGAGTGGGTTTGGAAAAAAAATAATTTATTAAAGAAGATTATGGCGATATGGTAAAAATCTCATAATGAGATCCCATTGAGAACATGCTTATTTTGGGTAGTTAGTTCGTAACAAGCATCATTAAATTTTGCTTACAGTGTCCCTTTAAGCACTCTAATAATTCTTCTGAGGGAGGTTTAGAATGTCCCTTACTGCTAATACTTTTGTTAGGAAAATATCTCAATATGCTTTTTATTGTAAATTGATCTTTTATTAAATTTATTAAATGTATTACCTACTTTCTTAAATAATATAAAATTATTTTTTACGAGATGTAGTCACACATTATGCAATTAATATATATAGTTTTTGTATGTAACGTAGACACTCGATTATATGATAGAAATATTTAAGCCAGAGGCGGAGCTTGACCACACTGGAAGATGGTCGCACACTAGGAGAGCTCCTGCCACCTAAGCTGACAATATAGCTCTTTATAGCAACAAATCTTTCTTTTGTACTGGCTCTATATGAACAGTGATTATTTTTTTTTTACCCCTGAGCAAGATCCTGGATTGAGGCCGTCATACACTCCTATAACTGCCGGGCACTCAGCCCGTGCTTCAGTACCGCTATCACACGTGGCGCCAAATCTTTACACAGGCCCTCTAATTGACATGGCACTCTACCCGCTATAAGGACTGGCTCCCGAAGAACACACTCACCCGACATCAAGACCCGGTTGCTGCAAGGGAGTTTTGTACCTTGCGCTGTACAGACAGTCTCCTGTCATCTGGTCCCGTGGCTTGGGCCTGCCTCCGGACTCCCGAGCGGAGACAATCAGTCGCACCTTAAGCAAACTTTGCTTCACCGTCTTTGGTAGATGAGCCCAGAACAGGAACACAGAGCATCCCTCGCAGCACGCTGCTCCTAATCCGGAGGAGGCTAAGAAATTTAGTATTGCAGTAAGCACCGGGCCCTCCCTGAATCACACCACCGCAGTCTGGGGAGCTGGAGCCAGTGGAATAACCAGGGGTAGTGTCGGATACTAATAATTTTGGCCCTCACACGGAGTCCTTTTCACATAGTGCAGTCGCCCTCCCTCAGACCGCATATCTTTTTTTTAAGAAAACTTTGGGGCATGTGTATTTCCCTTATGGGTTTCAGCTCACTAATACAAGCAAATAATTAGAGCAAGGTCTATTGGGCCTGCTTCTTGAAGCCAGTTATCAGCTAAATAGAGGTACACCCCATCTTCTATCACAGCAAAAGGGGCTGCATATCTTAGGATACAACTCAGCACTACCGGTGCCCATGATACTGGAGCAAGATACTACACATATACTATACTGACACTAACTGAGATTGGTGATTTTAGCTCCCTAAAGTCAATATATACCCTATTTAACTCTTCATCCTGGTCATAATAAATAGGGCATGCCTAACAAGCGGGAAAGTAAGGCGGATAAATTAGGTTCCTCTAAGCCCATGAGTCACTATCTCAGACCTCTGGACACAGCCAGTGACACCATTGGGGGTGAAATGGAAATAACACAAGATATCCAGAGAACAGCCGCCTCAGATATTGCCACTCACTCCCAGTGTATTACTAAGGCAGACATACATAATTTATCCTCTAAAGACGACATTCAGGGAGTCCTCAGTGAAATACGGAGCTTATTTGGAGACCTCAGAAAAGACTTTTCCACACTAGAAGCCAGAGTTCTCAAAGTTGAGAAGTCCTCACAAGATAACGCAACATTGATACGTCAAAACACCTCTGACACACAAAATCACTCAGAGAATCTGCAATTTCTTAATGACAAATTAGAAGACATGGATAATAGGGGGCGCAGGAACAACCTGCGTTTCCGAGGGGTGTCTGAAGCTGTCTCCCCCCAGAACATAGAAGGATATCTGCAAGCTTTATTCCGAATCATCAAAGATTCCCCGTCCTCCCCTGAGATCCCTATTGAACGGAGCGCATAGGGCTCTTAGGCCCAAACCACCTAGCAAGGCTCCCCCGAGGGATATTATTGTGAGATTTTTAAGCTACAAGGATAAAGAAGAAATTCTTCAAGGAGCTCGGAAGAAACACCCTATTACCCATGTGGGTGAAGAGATACAGGTTTTTTCAGACCTCTCCCCCATGACTCTGCAAAAACGGAGAGATTTAAGCCACATAACATCAGCTCTTAGAAATCATGGTATACCTTACAGATGGGCCTTCCCGGTCTCCATTATTGCAACCAACAACAACAAAACTTCCATTTTCAGACCGGGAATGGATCACAGAGACTTTCTCGACAGTCTGGCTATACCTGTCGCCTCTACCAGCGACCCTGATAAGGGTAGACCTCAGTCATCCACTCGCCCATCTGAAGCTCATCCGTCAGGACACTCTATGGGGTAAAGTACTTTAGGCCTTCGGGCGCAGAACTTTATGTTTCCTGTGGGACTATTAGGTCAAATATCATTCTTTAAATATGCTCTTAATATGTCTTTCTCTCACATAAGTGGCTCTTTAGTAACGCCTTATATGCTTAAGAAGACCTGTGTATATTTCTTTCTCTAATGAGGTTATTTGGATTGTTATATTATTCACTGTTTAGTGCTAGATACATTATTCTTTATGTGTGCAAAAATGTCTATATTTTTTCTGACAAGTTTAATGTCCATGCAGGATCCTTGTTTAATTATATTTGTTGTGATAACCATGTTTTGATGTGTGCTCACTGAAATTGGGAGGACAATCCTCCTCCTGTATAATTGCCTGTTACAGCTACCACATTTCCTTTTTTTTATATTATTTTTTTTTTTCTTTTAGGCCTGGCCCTAAAATGTTACTTGATACACAAGGCCCTACAATTTAAGCAGAAAGAGGATTAGTGTTCTCTGGCTCATATGAGCGGATTTTCGGATCTTTGTACGCTACGATCCGTTACTTAAGCCCTTTGACCTTGATCCCAATCACTAATTTTGTGACGCTTAGAGCGTCGCGAGATACTGGGCCTTAATTAGTTAATACGGCCGATCTCAGAGAGAGGGTACTAGGAGCTAGTTTGGTAAACCTACTGTCCTTAGCAGGCCAGTACCACTGTGTTATGAAAAGTTATGACAAAGATTGGTTAGCTTTAATGTCTACATATGCTATAAATGTCTTGTTGCCTTTTTTCTTAATTTGCATATAATTCACGTCAGCAAAGGGGCTTTCCCCTTATTTCTGTATTTTCTGTCAGTTACAAGGTTGTTAATCCTCTTTATCACGACAGTTCCTGGGATTCCCTTGAAATCTTAGAGTAAACACCTCTTATTTTTCCTTGTAGCAAATACTTGGTTCTCATTTTCACTTTCGATATCCTCTTTACTTTCGTTTTCTTTCTTCACGTCCTTTATACCCACTCCTACCCCCGCCTCCTTTTTTTTTTTTTTTCCTTTCTCCTCATTCCCGTACAGGGGTAAACATGTCCCAACAACACAAGTCTAGGAAGTTCTGTGACCATTCCATAACCCTTACAACCATTAACGCAAAGGGTCTAATTAACCCTGGCAAACGCTCTATAGCCTTTAGGGAATTACATAAATCTCAGAGTCATATTATCCTCCTGCAGGAAACGCACTATAAAAAAGGCAAGGAACCTAAATGGAACAACCCGCTGTTTCCCCTTGCGTACTTCGCATCGGGTCAAAATAAAAAAGGAGGAGTTGGCATAGTCTTTCACAAATCACTCCCCTTCCTCATGACACACATAGAAAGGGACCCCAACGGGCGATATCTGATTCTGGTCGGCACTCTATTCGGACATTACGTTACACTGGTTTCTATTTACTCACCTAGCCAAGGACAAGAGACCTTTTTAAAACACATTTCGGACCTTGTTCTGGAACACTCGAGAGGAATCACTTACATGGCGGGCGACTTTAACTTAGTGGCTAATCCACTGGTTGACACTTCAAGAGGAGTATCCTGTACACCCACCTCCACGATTAGTCAGGTTAATAACATTCTTGCTAACCTTAAGCTTCATGACGTTTGGTGTACACTACACCCGACGGCTAGGGATTTCTCATTTTCCTCTATACCTCATAACAGTTATTCTAGGCTTGATTACATATACACAGACTCCTGTGGCCTCTCACTCACTCATCGTTGTCTAATTGACCATATAACTTGGTCCGACCCTGCACCGGTTTCATGCTCGATATTGTGGCCAGATATCCCTATCACAAATAAAACGTGGAGGTTAGACAATTCTATCCTTGATGACCCCTTAATCTTCAAAGATATACTTAACACGCTACAAGAATACTTTAAGAATAACACATACCCAGACTCTTCCCTAGGAATCGTCTGGGAGGCGCACAAGAGCGTGATCAGAGGGGCCCTGATTAGACATAAGGCCTTTCTCAATAGGAAATACAGAACCAAATACAATGATTTCCAAACACAAATTGCCCAACTTGAAGTAAGACATAAAGCTGACCCCTCTTGTAGCATCATCCTAGATGACCTTAGGAAGGCTAGAACTAATCTACAACAGCACTTAGCACAATCCCACCAAAAGGCTGCACTACGCCTGAGGCAGTTTTACTATGAGGGGGGCAATAAACCAGGTAAAATCCTTGCAAGAACTCTCAAGAGGCGGTAGCTTCGGTCTCACATTCACTCCCTCAAATCATCTGATGGCCGAGAATTGCTCAGTAGTGAGCAGATAGCCAAAGAGTTTCATAGTTACTACCACTCTCTATACAATATACACGAATCACTAAACGAGCCAAGCCAAGTGGTGGAGGTTCCGCAACATGAAGTTCTTGTTAACTCATATCTTGATAATATAGCCCTTCCTTCTCTTTCAAAGGAGGAATCTGACCTATTTGACTCCCCTATAACAGCAGAGGAATTATACGAGGCCATTAAGAATTGCCCAGGGGGTAAGAGCCCAGGGCCAGATGGATTCTCCTCGGTCTATTACAAAAAATTCAAAGAGATCTTGGCTGTCCCACTTCTCAATCTGTTTAATAGTCTTCGAGATAACCCAGTTTTATCTCGAGTCCTCCTAGAGGCACATATTACGGTCATCCCCAAGCCGGGCAAGCCAGCAGATTCCCCTAGCCATTTCCGCCCTATATCCCAGATTAACTCGGACATGAAGCTGTTAGCAAAGATTCTGGCATCCAGACTTAATAAATATCTACCGCAGCTAGTATGCAATGACCAGGTGGGATTCGTCCCTGGCCGAGAGGCCAGGGATAATACTATCAAGGTGACCCAATTAATTAACCATGCCAGAATTTCCGGTCTCCCCATAGTGCTCTTCTCCACTGACGCGGAGAAGGCCTTTGATAGGGTGAATTGGGTCTTTCTGCGTCAAGTGTTGAGGAAGATGGGATTTGGTCAGATTTTTATAAATTATGTATTAGCACTTTATTCCAACCCTAACGCCAGGATCAGAATTAACAACACCCTGTCGGGTTCGTTCGACATAAGGAATGGAACTCGACAGGGATGCCCCCTATCCCCGCTACTTTTTGCTCTATCTATAGAGGTCCTCGCTCATAAGGTGAGGACAAACCATCGCATAAGGGGCATAAGAGTGGGAGAGACGGAACACAAACAGGCGTTATACGCCGACGATGTTTTGTACACTTTATCCGATGCCCCGGATTCGCTTCCAGTACTACTGGATGAATTGAATGAATATGGAAAGGTTTCCGACTTTTCTCTTAACCTGAGTAAGTCGGAACTCCTGAACATCAACACATGCCCTCAGACGGTTCAGCATATACAACAAACTTACAAACTCCCCCTTGCCACCAGGAAATTAAAATATCTCGGCATCTTCCTTACCTCAGATCCTGCAGACCTCTTTAAATTTAATTATGCCCCTCTCAAAGGTGAGATTGCAGCTGACCTTTCCTCCTGGAAGGGTAGATATATTTCTTGGCTGGGAAGGGTTGGGGGTCATTAAAATGAATATTCTGCCCCTAATATTGTATCTATTTCAGACGCTTCCCATAGCGTTACCTAGGGGTTATGTCGCTCAGTTGCAGAAACTCATCGAGCAATATATCTGGAGAAACATTAAACCCAGGGTCCCTCGGCGTACTATGTATTTACCGAGGGAAAGGGGTGGTCTAGGCCTCCCGGATCTCTCGGTGTATAAGAAGGCAATAGGCCTACAGAGGATAGTAGAATGGGCCCACAACGCTGAACACAAAGCATGGGTTGATTTGGATAGGCAAATCCTTAAAGTGGGCAACATTAGTACCCTAGCATGGCTCCCCCCTGCGCAGCGCCCAAAATTGATTTATAGATACCATATACTTGAGGAGACGTTTAATACCTGGGACTCCACTGTGGCTACTTCCACTAACATTTCCACTTGCCCCTCTCCCTTATCACCAATAATCGAAAATCCTGAGATCCCCTATCATAAATTAGGTTTTCACAAAATTACACCCTACAAAGTTAAAGATGGTTCAGTTCTTGGAGTTGTGGAGGATGGGAAGATTAAGTCTCTTGAGTCTCTCAGAGCATTTCAACCCAAAATCTTTACTTCATGGATGCACTATAATCAGCTGATACATTTTATATCTAATCTCAAACATAAACAAGAATTAGGTAGATCTCTCACTCCTTTTGAGAGTTTATGTACCGGTGAATCGCTGCCACTGCATTTAATCTCCCTCATATATAAGATAGCGGCCCTTCAGGGGACAGATTCCCTCCCATCATGCGCTATTCGATGGTCTGAGGACCTAGAATCAGATATCAGCCTGGAACAATGGATGAAAGCGTTTAAACTTATTAAAAAATCCTCCGTCTCATTGACTATACAAGAATCACATATAAAACTGTTGAGTAGATGGTATCTGACACCTGCCAGACTATACAAAATTTTCCCGACGGTCAGCCCTATGTGCTGGAGGGGCTGTGGAGAACATGGCTCCTTGTTGCACATATGGTGGTCATGCCCTAATCTAACGGCCTTTTGGTCAGAGGTCATCATCAAAATGTCTGAGATCCTTCACTCCCCCATCCCAGTTAGTCTGGAGATCCTTCTCTTCTTGAGATTACCAAAAACCCAAAGTCAGGCCCACCTGGCCCTGTTATTAATCATGCTCACTGGTGCAAAGAAACTAATCCCAAGAAAGTGGAAGACCCGCTCAATCCCCAATCTGGGGGAGTGGCGCCTTCAGGTTGAAGAGATATTGCTTCTGGAAAGATACCATTACCTCAAAAACCACATGTTAGATAAATACGAACTCTTACTGGCAATTTGGCGCGGCACAATATAAAGCCCCTAGATTTAGGAGACGTACTGTCTGGACAGTGTTTTTCCCTGCATACACCCCTCCCTCCCCCCCCTTTTTTTTTTTTCTTCCCTCTTTGTCCCTCTTCTCCCTTCTCTCTCTTTTACTCCCTTTCCTTGAATCTTTATCTCCTACTCTATCCTTCCTTTTATTTGGTATAAACATTACATTGCTCTAAGATATTATTTCTATATAATGTTTAAACGAGTATGTTTGTAAACTTGCGACTCAGCTTAGATGTGGGGACGTGAGTAAATATCAATATGTAATGTATGACCTGTTATACCACTAATGTGATTGATTCTTACCACATATGTTTTGTACGTGTATTGTGGTTTCACTGCATTTGTATAACTTATCTTTCAATAAAAACTTTAATAAAAAAAAAAAAAAAAAGAAATATTTAAGCCTATGCACACATTTTTTTAAAAAAAAAATTGAAATTATGCACGGTTCACTGCTGTATGTTGGTATCAGGAATTACCAACATTAAATTATGAAAAAAAAATTAAAAATCCTTTAAATATAAGGTTGTATTCATATTTGTATTTTTATTGCACAAATTTAAATGTTACACTGCATTTTTTGTATACCAATGGAATAATTTGGAATGAAATATAATTGTTGTCACTTAATATATGTATATTGTTTCTTTTCACTATGTAAATGTATCCCAATTAGTTTGATCGTTAAGATTATATAAACTTCGCTAGTATTATCCCGATATTATAATGAGCGAATATAAGAAAAAAACGGAATATATTCTAATCTTATTGTGGATAGTGCACCAATACAGAGACAAAAGGAAGTGAAAGGGTTAACTTGATTGAATTGAAAACGGATCAATGAGAATGTGACTAAGCCTTTAAATATGCTGTGCTTTATGATATCCACTATCTTGAGAAAGTCCATGGTAAGGACGAATTGCGTAGATGTGGATTATAATACAGCAAGAACAGTAACTGCAGTTACTTTGCGTTACTTGCGTCACCAGCTGACCACAAGCTTTCTGCGTACGATTACGTACCGAAGAGCAGGCCGCCCAAACTCCAGTGAAAACACAGCAACACGGAGGTCAAGTAAGAGTAATTTATATCTAAATTGCTGCGCGGTAAGACCTGTTAAATTCTGGAGCTCTTTTTTTTTTCTTCCTTGCTGAGAAGTTCTATAATTATACAGAGGATCTGAGGATAGCAGTGAAGCCGTTTTATCTGCCAGGGATTTAAAACCCTCCAAAAGAGACCCAACACTCATCTCATACGGTAGGAGAAAAGCAGTGAGTTTGGTAAGGCTCTAGGAGGTACTCCAGCAACTTGAAACATTGTAAACAAATTTACTGTCTCTGTTATTTATATTACCTACACGGATAAAATCTAGTTATTGAACTTTTAGACACTACTAGCGATACTGATTTGGGATACTAGCCAGTACGGTTTACTTTTGGACTTTTTGAAGTTTATATCAGTCATTTTTAATATTTATTTTTATAAGGGAGACGTTCCTGTATGAATGTTTTAATTTTGTCCTAGTAAATTTTCATTTATTTATGTGAAGTGTCTTTTGAGATAATATATCATTGTATATATACTGTTACCAGAGATATATTGAAGGCTCTGTCTAAGTTGAAGATTTATTGTTTAAAGGTATATTAATCATCTATAGAGGTGTTTTTTTTTTATACATTTGCACTCTTCCAGCTTCATTTTGAAGCGCCTCCTTTACTTTTGTTTTTCTTTTGTATTCAATTGAGGTCAAAGGATCCTCAGGCTGTTCTGATAGATGCTATGACAGTTCCTTGGACTTTCAGTCTGGCATATGTGTTCCCTCCGTTTGCTCTTGTTCCTCTGGTCATTGCTCGGGTCAAACAAGAGAGGGCATCAGTGATTCTCATTGCTCCGGCGTAGCCTCGCAGAATCTGGTTTGCAGATCTGGTGGAGATGTCTTCTCTTCCACCTTGGTGTCTTCCATTAAGGAAGGACCTTCTTCTGCAGGGTCCCTTCCTTCATCCAAATCTCGTTTCTCTGAAGCTGACTGCTTGGATATTGAACGCTTAATTCTTTCTAAGCATGGTTTTTCTGAGTCAGTTATTGAGACTATGATTCAGGCTCGTAAGCCTGTGACTAGGAAGATTTATTATATGATTTGGCGTAAATATTTGTAAAGGCGTGAATTCAATTCAATCCTAGGATTTTGTCTTTTCTCCAGGAGGGTTTGGAGAAAGGTTTATCTGCTAGTACCCTGAAGGGTCAAATTTCTGCTTTATCTATTTTATTGCACAAGCACCTGGTGGATGTGCCAGATGTTCATTCTTTTTGTCAGGCTTTGGTTAGAATTCGGCCTGTGTTTAAATTTACTACTCCACCTTGGAGTCTTAATTTGGTTCTTAGAGTCCTTCAACATGCTCTGTTTGAACCTATGCATTCTTTGGATATTAAGATGTTATCTTGGAAGGTTTTGTTTCTGGTGGCTGTTTCTTCAGCTCGAAGAGTTTATGAGCTTTCAGACTTACAGTATGAATCACCTTTTCTTATTTTTCACTCTGATAAGGTAGTTCTGCGTACTGCCTTGGGTTTTCTTCCCAAGGTTGTTTCTGATAAAAATATTAATCAAGAGATTATTGTTCCTTCTTTACGTCCTAATCCTTCTTCTCATAAGGAGCGTTTGTTGCACAACCTGGATGTGGTTCGTGCATTGAAATATTATTTGCAGGCGACTAAGGATTTTCGCCATTCTTCTTCTTTTTTGTTGTCTTTTCTGGGAAGCATAAGGGTAAGAAAGCTACGGCTACTTCTCTTTCTTGTTGGTTGAGGAGTGTTATTCGCTTGGCATATGAGACTGCTGGTCAGCAGCCTCCTGAGATAATCAAGGCTCATTCCACGAGGGCTGTTTCATCTTCTTGGGCTTCAAAAATGGAGCTTCTGTAGATCAGCTTTGCAAGGCTGCGACTTGGTCATCTTTTTCTAAATTTGATACTTTTGCTTCAGCAGAGTCTTCTTTTGGGAGAAAGGGTTTTTCAAGCAGTGGTGCCTTCTGTTTAGTTTAACTGTCTTGTCCCTCCCTTATCATCCATGTCCTCTAGCTTGGGTATTAGTTCCCAACAGTAATTAAGATGATCCGTGGACTCACAGTGTCATTAGAATGAAAACATAATTTATTCTTACCTGATATATTTATTTATTTCTTGACACGAGGAGTCCACGGCCCGCCCTGTTTTTCAGACAGTTTGCTTTTCTATAAACTTCAGGAACCTCTGCACCTTAGATTACTTCCTTTCTTCTTTCCCTTTGGTCGAATGACTGTGGATTGTGGGTAGGGGGAGTGGTATTTAAAGGGATAGTCTAGTCAAAAATAAACATCCATGATTCAGACAGAGCATGCAATTTTAAGCAACTTTCTAATTTACTCCTATTATCAATTTTTCTTTGTTCTCTTGGTATCTTTATTTAAAAAAGCTGGAAAGTAAGTCTAGGAGCCAGCCCATTTTTGGTTCAGCACCTGGGTAGCGCTTGCTGATTGGATGGCTACATTTAGACACTAATCAGCAAACGCTATCTAGGTGCTGAACCAAAAATAGGCTGGCTTCTAAGCTTACATTCCAGCTTTTTAAAATAAAGATATCAAGAGAATGAAGAAAATTTAATAATAGGAGTAAATTAGAAAATTGCTTAAAATTGCATCCTCTATCTGAATCATAAAAGTTTAATTTTGACTATACTATGCCTTTAACAGCTTTTGCTGTGGTGCTCTTTGCCTCCTCCTGCTGGTCAGGAGTGATATTCCCAACTGTAATTAAGATGATCCGTGGACTCACCGTGTCAAGAAAGAAATACATTTATCAGGTAAGAATCAATTATGTTTTTGTGATTCTTAAAAAAAAATGCTGGGATGATTTATTAAAGAGATTTTGTGCAAACTCATCTGAATACACAACCATCTGACTTTTATCTTTCAACTGGAGTAGTGCCGGCTTTTTTTCTGTATTTTTTTTTTAATTGTAAGCTCATTCCTAGAGCCTGTGCACCTTCACACCAAGTTTGGGAATTTGAATTACTTCATTGGTGGTTTGTGGATCACATGCTCAGGGGCCGGCAGTGGAGTTCACGGAGCACAAGGAGGCAACAGGGAGCTTCACAGCAGTTAGTCAGACGCGGACTCTGAAAGGAAATATGCTACCGATTGAACAATTGCTTTACCATACCGACAATGTAAGTGCTCTTCCCTTTAGCGGTCAGCGGGAGGCTGATCACTGAAGAGGTAAGGAGTTGGTTGCTACAGATAGGAGTCTGGTGACGTTTATACATGCTGTGTATATATGCTGTGCCTGTATCTCAGACTGCCGACATTATTGGTCCATCAGAATTAATCTTGCTTATGCCATTATTTGGACTTTCTGCTTGTTATAGAGCACTTTTCTTAGGTTTGGTATGTGCATATTCTTTTCCTGCTGCCATATTTTTTGGATTATTTATGTATTGTGCATTGCTGTCCTTTTAGTAATTTCTTTTCTTTTTTGTAGTTAAAAGGAATGTCCTTTTGTTTTTTAATCCAATTACAGATTTTATTTATATTTTATTAAAACTCGCTTTAAGTGTGCATCTTTCTTTTAACTAGACATACTATCTTATAATTAACCAACATATCAGTTTTTTTAAATCATTGTTCAGCCCTTTCAATTGCTCATTGAAAATTGTCTCCAGGAACTATTTTAAGGGGCCACTGAGAGTTCCACAGTCAAAAGTAGAGGGGCCAATAATAATTGCCGAACATCGCTATCCTAAGAGGGATGATCAAGATTGGGGAAGGTAATATTGAGTGGGAATCCATAACAAACGTATATTTTAAATATTTTACTTGGGTATATATATATATATATATATATATATATATATATATATATATATATATATATATATATGCCATATTTATATTATTTGTAGGACTTCCGGTTTGCAGCTATAAATGTATATATGTATAGATTAAATTAATCAAAAGATTTTAAAATTTGACCTATCAATGAAACATTTTCTTTCAAATGTAATAGTTTTGCAAATTATTAATTTAAAAAAAGAATAAAGAATTTTCATTTTTTTTTTTTTTTTTTTAAATATATTTTTATTAAGGTTGTGAGCAAATATTACAACAGGTATTTGCAGATAAACAAAGATAACAGTGTGGTACACTTCGTAGTAAGAAAATAGAACAGAGTACAAATATAAAGCGGCAATAACTCTAGGCATGTAATCTATAGTACTCTAGACAGGTTTACATGGTCTGTCAATGCAGTATATAGCCCAAATTATTAACCTATCTATCTATATAATATCATGTGGGGCCAATGAGTAACGATATTAGTCTGAAATAGTATGTACCAATTTGTACAGAAAAATTATATATAGAGTTTGATAGAACCTCAGTTTTATATTATATGTCAAAGAGAGATGAACTCCTCATTGCTGTACAGATATTTATTAAAGTGTTTGTTCTAAAAAAAAAAGAAAAGGGGAGCAAGAGGAGGTTAGCTTTTTATATTTTTTGGGGGAAGGGAATGCAGCGGGCGAGAGCCGCTCAAAGTAGAGTAGGGGGAGGGGGGGCGGAGCCAGTTAGTATGGATAAGGAAACCAAATTTAAACATGGCTGTATTTCAGTCATTGAGGGATGGAAGTATAAACTGTTTGCTGGTCAGCTTATAGAAAGTTAAGTATAATCTCTCTTAGTTAGCATATATAATGCACTCTAGGTTAGGTCCTAGTACAGAACCTCTGCTAATATATGAGAACACCTTGCAAATAAAATCAATATAAGGATAATATTGAAGAGAAAACGGGCATCTGAGTATTAAACAAACCAAATAGTTTGTAAAGGTATATGGAGGTAGGAGAAGTATAAGACTGGCTAACAAGTGCTATAAACTTCCACTGCAATAAGTGGACCAACCACTCTATTTGGGTGAATATTAGGGCTGGTCTAATTAGAGACAAAAATGAACATTCCTGCATGCACAAATAAACACAGACACTTATATGCCCATATGTAAGGTGACAGCGATCACTTAGGCTGCATTTTCCAAGGCACCAATAGTTCAACAACTAAACCTGTCACAGACATAAAAATATAACTTGAGAACACATACATTGTATAGACATTGACAACAAACAAAGCTAAAGGCAAATATGTCCTAAAAAACCATGATAATAGACACATCACTGAACAATTAAGTTGTAAGGAGAGGGGAGAAGGAGGGCGGACCCAGTTAGGGTGGGAGACTGTTGAATACTTTTGGGCCTCTGAACTTTGAGTGTAGAAATAGTAGCCAAACATGTGTAAATAAAGAGGTAAATAAGACCCAGAGATGGCAGTAGTGACAAAACAGTGACCCCAGTGTGACAGCCTTACTTTGGTAAAGGAGATTATTCAATAGTAGTTAGCGTGTCTAAGGAATGATAGACCTACCATGAATGAAACACATAGTAAAAACTTGAAAGTGCTCTGAACAAGTCACTATTCTATAGGGTAGGAAATAGTATAAACTCTTTTTGCAGGACAATTTTGAGACCCTGAGCGTATCTGCTATTTCAACTACTTGACTAAGGTCTCTACATAGTGTATGTAATATCTTAGTACAAATGAGTGGTGCCGGTAGTACTGTAAAGACACTATGAATCAGTATTTCAAAACTCATGCTGTCTCCCATCCTTGCTAAGGAATATATGAAATGAAGAGCAACAGCATATCGAGAAACACTGAAGAGCAGCATTCTGCGAGGAGACTTATATTGTGTAACTGAACAATCTGCTGTCTATTAAGAATGTACTGTGTACATTTGGAAATGCAGCTATTGTCTAATAGTTAGAGTCAACTGACATACTCCCCTTTGTCTATAAAGAAGTTATATATGGTCAATTAGTGTCTCACTATTGTAGGATTAAATATACTACCTGGTTAATATACCAGGAGGATATACATTATCTTGAGCACGTATATGGTATAGATATTTCCATTAGTTCAGATCAGTTACTAAGTGGGCAGAAGTGTATAAGATCTTTAAGGAATAGTAGAGTAGGAGTACCTATATAGCCTATATGCTTTGTAACCTGTATGTTAAAGTCACCAATACCTCTACACGGAATGGCTACTATATGCCTGCCAACTGTAATCATATCAAGGACATCTGTTCAGGCTTAAATACATAAGACAGTTCTGAATATATACAGTGCAACAGAGGGCCTATTCATAGATTACCCTTCTAAATAAGCTAGGTTAAAGTAAATGAAAGCTGCTAACTGGGGGTTAGTTTAAAGTGATGCATGCATTACTAGGACATAGATTAGGACCAGTGCCAAAAGCATTGAATGACATACAGCATAGGTAATTGTGATATATAGGCAACACATATAAACCGGGTTCCAATATAACTGTTAGTGTAGAGTGTCCATTAGAGGGATCCACAGTCAGTGCACATTAAAATGGCAGAGTGTGACAGACACAGATGTGTGACAGTTCTTCAGTATCTACTTATGTACTGTACCAGTATCTGCCTAGTCAGCTACTACAATGATAATCTCATTAAACATCATCTGTATAAGGTATCTGGAACTCAAAGCCCAATATTATAGACATAGTAAATACTAGTATATAAATGTGACGGACTGGTCAACAGAGAAATAGCTAGGTAGTATGCTAACAGTATATGTGTTTCTTCAGAGACCCTCAGATAATAACTAAATTGAATTAATATGAGTATAAACTATGAGGGGGTTAAATGGTGAGCTTATAAAGTCTGTGAATATACACATAAGACAGTTAAGAACTTGCAATTATATAAATACACACACACTCTTGTATGGCTGAGGGTTTGCTATGGTCTGTGAGTAAAAAGGAACTCATAGGTGTAACTGCAGGACTGTAAGATACAAAAACTACTGCCGTGGAGCTAACATCTTAAGGGGGGTATAGCAAGATCAGGCTCAAAGGCCGTCATCCAAGATATTAGCCATCCGGCAACCAACAGCCAAATGTAAACCCAGTCTAGAAAAGATCTCGATGTTGAAGAGAAGACAGTGTCCTATTATAAATTGTGTGGAGGAGATCCGGACACTGCTCAATATTCACTAAACAATCACCCCACACCGGATCTTAGGGTCAGAGGAGCATGCAGAGGATCTTGGATAATGGTGGTGTCAGAGTTCCATTTCGAACCTCTATAATGCATATAGGACCTGTACCACCCTGGGCCGCCATCATGATATGACTGGACCTCAGGCTCGCGTAAAAAGATCTCTTTGGAGGAGCGTTGAAACTGTTGATGTAAGTTGTCAGGCGGGTGAGTATCTGGTAGAACTTGGATCCTCCTCATAAAAGTTGAAGATTCCGTGCGAGGTTTCGTTTCTGCCGCTTTCTGCTCTTTGGGGGCATTCTCCCTCTCACCCATCTGCGAGTTGCGCAACTGTGTTATACTTAGCTTCGGTCAGGGCGAGTGCTGGGGCCCTACAGCATCGCACCTGGAAAACAGGTTGTCACAGTCATCGATAGCATGGGGAGCGTCAGAGGGGGATCTCAGTATAGCGACACAGCTCGCATGATGCAGGACTAGGCGCGAGCAAAGATCTTTCAGTAGTGATATAGCCTCCTCCATCACACTAGGGAGTAGATGCCGTAGATTACCGGACCGCAGCACTAGCATAGGAGTCCTCCAGGTGGCTATGCTCTTTGATATGGGTTAAGCATAGAAGCCGATTTGTAGTATTTGGAGTCCCCGGAGCTTCAGATAGGTCTTCTGTATACTAAAGAAGTAGTTATCGTCTTTTAAGAGGCATAGAGAGTTAGGTGATAGGTATTAATTTATATCTTAGCTCCGGAGCCCCATCAAGTTGCGTCCTGCCATTTCAGGAGTTAGCTCCTCCCCCTGAATTTTCATTTATTTTAACTTTTTTTGAAAGCCATAATACCAGTGACCTTAACACTGTACTGATGATGCCTTCATAGCTAATAAGGATAGAGAAAAGGGCATGGTAGGTTGAGCGTACATGGGAATGACAGTGTGAAAACAAGAACAAATCTGAGAGAATGATGTCTGTGGATGGGATGGATACATATAAGGTTGAGTACTTACAAAAGACCAAGTTGCAAGATCAACTTGAAAATTTAGTCTAGAAACATGTTTCATTTTCAGTAGAAATGTTTGTTTAGAGCATTAAAACTTGTTTTTCTATTTAAATTTTTTAAATTTTTAGTGCTTAAACTTTAACTCTCACGACACACACTGTTTGATTAGCTTTCAATTAGTGGGTCTTGTGGGTTTCTAGGGCTTAATGGAGCTGAGATGGATGGTGACGATGTGTCAATATTTGCACTTAGTCAGCTCCAGATCAGCAATGCAAAACTGGGAACACATATGTTGAGCCAATGACAAGAGGCAGATGTTTGTAGCTATCAATTACTAGCTAGCTCCCAATAGTACACAGCTGCCGCTAAGGATATGATTTTCATGGAATATACGTAGAGAACAAAGTAAATCTGATAATAGAAGTAAAATATAAAGTCTCTTAAAATTACATTATGTATCTGAACCATATACAAACTAGCACCTATTTTTACATCATTTGTATGTGGTTGTATTAAGAAAACCTTACCATTGTGTTTTTAATGTGTATTAAATATCACCAAGTGAAGCAGATCAGGATAAAAATATATTTTTAACAACTGAAAACTGTTATCCCCCACCTTCTTCTAATCATGGGTGCTCCCATGATGAAATTTATCTTTCATTACATTGCAGTGCTGACCTGTTTGCACTTGTGCATAAACTCTCCTTGATATACCTGCAGTGTAACCTAAGTTTCAATATGGCTGCACCCATGATCAGAGGGAGGTACATGAAATTTATTTAGGGTTTAATGCCTCTTTAAATGTTATATATTTTTCTGTGGCCAATTAGGGACATCATATATCAAGAAATCACTGTGCAGTGTTTGTGAGAGTCAATGGTCTGCTTTCCAGATTCTCTAGGGGCATTAGCAAAATGGCAATTTTCAAAATTAATTTACAGGTTGGGGGGGGGTACATTATAAAAAAGCTGATTGTAAAGTTTTTATAACTATGCATAATTCAACTTTAATGGGGAATTACATTTTTATTACAAAATTCCATTTAATTGATGGAAAAACAAATGATCAAATGTATTGTGCATATGAAACGGTTTTCATTTTATTATTCACAGAGTGTAATCCACATATAAAAATGAACTAATATTTTAGTGTGTTTAATTAATATTTTCAAAATACAGTAGTATATTAAAGCAAAGCAGAGCAAAAGTAATGATAAAATAGTGCTATAAATGATTATAAAATTGATAAGCTGTATACAAGTAATCATAGATCTTTTTAATAGGTGCTAAATATCCAAGTCATTAGTTTCAGGCCAATGTCTTTCACATTCACAATAGTTTAGCCCATTACTTATAAATCTTTTCTCATCAGCCGATATTACTCTTTCAAAGCAAGACCAACATCATGCAAGGAACAATGAGTGAAAGTCAATGGAGGTCGAAGAGCCAATGAAATTATTACAGATTTCACAATGAACGTTAATAGACATCTTTAATGTCATTAGTTGTAAATGTCTGTGCCCTTGTTGACAAGGGGTCATTTTAGTACAACTGAAGAATGATCTGTACGTTCATTTTTTTCAAATTAATATATTCTTTGACAATCTGCATAAGTAAGTTTTATTTAGTGATATTTTTATGAATGTGTACATTAGTTAGTGACGTATTTTCATCTATGTTTAAGCCTGAAATTAAATTTCAGACTGAATAGCCCCTTCTCTCTTTAACTGCTTTATTATATTGGTCTATTAGTTGAATTAGTAAACTTCCTTACTGGACATCTATACTGGTGTATTTAAAGGGACATACAAAAGATTGTAATTGCCAGACTTTTCTGATGTCTTATAGTAAATTCACATACATGTGGAAACTTTTAGAATACATTAGCGTCTGGTGTTTTGCAGTTTTTGGTGGCTAAACTCCCCACACTACTTGCCCTCTCTGAAGGAGTCATTAGACAAGGCTAGCCATTACCATTTTGTAGTTATTTTACATTTAGAAAGCCCCGTGTACGGGTCAATATGTGTTTGCACATTTTTTTATTATCTTGTCAGTAGGCCCAGAGGTTCCTGTATATTGACCAGTAATTCCAGGGGGAGACCCACTAAGGAAAATTTTTGTTATGGTTTCTTTTTCATTTAGTGGGCTTTTCTTTCAGACATTATTAAGGTTGAATAATTAATATATCTAGTTTGAATAAGTAAACCTTATTCGCTTCCCCTGGTGA
Organism: Bombina bombina; assembly: GCF_027579735.1. NCBI lineage: Eukaryota > Metazoa > Chordata > Amphibia > Anura > Bombinatoridae > Bombina > Bombina bombina. The sequence continues at coordinate 261,340,194 of NC_069500.1, read as the reverse complement.
TAATTATTTTAGTAATATGGGATATTAAAGAAAAGTTAAAGGGACAGTCTACACCAGAATTGTTATTGTTCAAAAAAGATAGATATTGCCTTTACTACCCATTCCCCAGCACAACCAACATTGTTCTATTTATTTACTTTATAACATTTAAAACTCTAAATTTCTGCTGGTTTCTAAGCCATACAGACAGCCTCTTATCACATGATTTTATTTAGCTTTTCACAACAAGAGACTGCTAATTCATGTGTGCCATATAGATAACATTGTGCTCTCTCCCATGGAGTTGTGCACAACACAACACTAATTGGCTAAAATGCAAGTCAATAGCTAATAAATAAATAAATAGCCATGTAATAAGGGGGCTGTCAAAAGAGGCTTAGATACAAGGTAATCACAGAGCTAAAAAGTATATTAATATAACCATGTTGGCTGTGCAAAACTAGGGAATGGGTAATAAAGATTTTATCTTTTTAAAAAATAAAAATTTTGGAGTAGACTTTCCCTTTAAGTTTTAACTTTTGTGATATACTTACGTGGGTTAAGAAAGTGTGCACCATAACCTCCTTTCCCCTTCTTTTTCATTTTCTTTCTTTTTTTGCTATCTTTTTTTCTGTTCTCATTAATATTCATTGTTATTTAAGGAGGGGGTTGCACCAGGATTTTTATTCCGATTTCTAACCTTATAATATACATAGTGCCAGTCTTTTCCATTATGAATTTATTTATATGGTAATTATGAACTAGCACTGTATTACTGTAGCGCAAGATTATAAAAAACAAAACAAAAAACATGTGGAATTGAATCCTTGCCACTAGGAGGAGGCAAATATACCCCAAACACCAAGACCTTTTGAACCCTCCCATGCATTTTTATCTCTGCCTACACAGGTGAATGTGAAGAATTGAGGTGCTAAAGATTCTATATTGAAAGTGGATCTCAAAAAACATATGTAACACCCGTTATCCCCCTCAGACAGCAGACCTTGAACAGAGAGGGGTTTGGATTACTGGGTAGTGACACTATATTTCCTTATGGGATTTAGTCAAAAGCCTGTCACAGGTGTAGCAGGGACCTGTCCCTTAACCTATTCCTGTTGGCTCGTTGTCGTACTCCTTTCCAAGATTCTCTGTTGTTGTTTGTACAGCACTGGATGGACTTTTTTACTGGATACAGTCTTCTCTGTGGCTGGTAAGCATGGTAGAATAGGCGCTATTCAGGTAAGTCCAGAGCACTCACATAGCCCGCAGGCTATTTTTACATGTAAGGGGACACGTCAGTTTTCACACAGACATATTCCACCTCAATGATTATGTGTTATAGGCCTCTTTATCATTTGTATTAGATTTTATTCAAAGGTTGTTTTTGCACTGTATTTTGTGGCAAATTAACCTTTTATTTTTTAGTTAAAACTTGTCAACCCTGGGTCTTGAGAGAGTAATAGCGCTTTTTGTTTGTTACACTTTTAACTCTTAACAGAGTGCGCTCTCAAGTTTTTTTTACACTAATAGTTTAGAGCCGCAGTTTGAGTGCGCTACTACATTAGTTTCAGTTTGTGATCCCAAGTTTTTTTTTTCATGGTGGTCCCTGCAAATGTGGGAATCCACTCCAAAGGTTGATGGTGCAATCTGTACTTTGCCAAGCAAACTACTATTTCTTTAGAAGATAGTAGTGCTTTTGAGACCCTATAGATTGTAAATTATAAACTTTCCATTGAATGATTTTTCTTCAAGCAGGTCTCCTGTTTAGACCGGCTATTAGTATAGGTTGTGGTGCACAGGCAGTGGCCTTATGGTATTACTCCTTAACCAAACTTATATAACAAGGATTCTCAGTTGAGGAGTTGCAGGGCCGCATAAAGACCACAAAATTATTTAATTTGTGATGCTGTAGTTGATATCATTTGTATTAATGCAAATCGTGGTCTGCAGATATGGTTTCCAAAAATAAACTTTTATCACTTCCTTTTCAGGAGAAGATGCTTTTTGTAACAATCTTTGATACAAAAAAAGTCACAGCTACTGGAGGAAAGTGTGCTTTTCTTCCACAGGGCAAGAGGTCTAAGGGGAGAAACAGACATGCCAGTGGTTTTCACTCCTTTGGCACTTAAAAAAAAAAAATCAAAGTAATTTTCCGCTCAAAAAGCATGTGTTTTCCAAGTCTTTGTGGTAGCCAGGTACTTCCTGGAGCAAGTCTAAGCAAAGCAAGAAATCTTCTACCAATCCAAAATAAGTTGTGGCACCCGACTCAGATTTAGTTCTGGTAGGGTGCAGGTTGAGTCTTTTTCAGGAGGCTTGATCTTAAATAGCTCAGGTCCCTTGGGTTTTAAGCATTGTTTCCCAAGGTTAGATTTGCCTTTCAAGGCAAAAATTTCCAGTTTGTTGCCCTTACATTTTGTTTGGCTATATCTCCCAGAATATTCAGAAAGGTTTTGGGAGCCTTATAAGCGGTGATAAAATCTCAAGGCATCTCAGTAGCTCCTTACCTGGATGATATTTTTGTTCATTTTTCGTAGATTCGCAGTTTCTCACACAAAGAGACTTCTTGTGTTCTTATGCAGCCAAGGTTAGACACTAAATGTCCCAAAGAGGTCCCGGTCTCTATCGACTTTTACCATGCACCTTTCACTCACAGAGCCACGCAGACTCAAACTATAAAAGCCTGTGCCGAAGTTCATGCGATATCTTGTCCGTCAGTAGCTCAATGTGTGGAAGTGATCCATATGGTGGCTTCCTCAGATGCAATTCCTTTTGCTCATTTTCCTTTACACCCTCTTCAACTTTGTATGTTGAAACAATGCTAGATTGCAAGTTGAAACAGTCTCTATCCTGGTGGATAAATCACCATTCAATTGTCCTAGGGGCATCTTTCCATTTTCATTTTTGGTCATTGTAACCACGTGTGCCAGTCTTTTGGGCTGGGGTGCTGGCTGGGGAGCTTGGAGAGCACAAGGGGTTTGGTTTTCTCAGGAGGCAAGGTTACTAATAAACATCTTGAAGCTCTCCAGTCATGGCCCCTCCTCAAGACAGCCCATGCATGATATTAACATTCAGCTTCTGTCTTGAAAGGTATTGTTTCTTTTGGCAATATCTTTAGCCAGGAGAGTTTTCGAGCTGTCTGATCTCTCTTGTAAATCTCCTTACCTTATATTTCACCAGGATAAGTCTGTATTGTTTTCTTCCAAAGGTCATGTAATCTGAGAACATACATCAGGAGACTGTTGTTCCTTTCTTATGTTCAATTTCAAAGAAACTTTTGCATAATCTAGATGCTGTTAGAGCTTTAAAGTTTTATTTACAAGTTACAAAGGATTTCAGAAAAAGTTCTAATTTATTTGTCTATTTTTCGGGTAATCATAAGTGACAAAAGGCTACAATGGTCACCATAGCTTCTTGGCTAAAACAGATCATTCACAAAGCTTACCTAGTGACAGGTTAGCTGCCCCTTAAATGCATTACAGCCCATTCCACTAAATCAGTTTCTACTTCCTGGAACTTTAAGAACGAGGCTTCTGTTGAACAGATTTTCTAGGTTGCAACTCAGTCTTCATTACATACATTAACTAAATGTTAACATTTTTATGTTTTTGCCCCTTCGGAGGCAGCTTTTGGCATGTCATTCAGGCTGCAGTGTCTTGCAAATAGGAACTGCCTTATTCTTTTTGTCCCACCCATATTTTTGTAGAGTCCACAGCTTAAGGGGACAGTTTACTCAAAAAATGTCTCCCCTTTAATTTGTTCCCAATGATCCACTTTACATGCTGGAGTGTATTAAATTGTTTACAAGTATTTCTATTGCCCTTATATTGGCATTTGAAATAGTTTATTTAGCCTGTGGTATCCCCACCCATCCTGAAAGTTTTTGGCCTCAATGCCAAGCTGTGTAAACACAGCAAGCAGAAGAAATTACACTCCCAGTAGGCTATAGAAGAGATAAGGTAATCAAATTTAAATTTTTCATTATTCTCTCCAAGTATTGGTGATTGGTTTATGGACAGAGATAAGATAAAGAAGCATTTATATGTACACAATGTGATAAAGTAATGAGATCTGATTATATCTACAAGCTCAACCCATTTTATTAGGTTGTGGCTTCAAAACACAAAATCAGCTAATTCATATACACAAATAAACCTTAAAAAAGCAAATCTCATACATTTTATACCCTGCAGCTGGTAAAAAAAGTTATTGGAAACACATTAAGGCAAAAACTATTTAATAATATAACGTCCTTTTAAGTAATAGATCCCACATGGCAAGGCTCAAGGACGCGCACCACTTTATAAACGAAAATATAATTTATGCTTACCTGATAAATTCCTTTCATTCATGGTGGTGAGAGTCCACAAGACCTGCCCAGGAATTTTTTTTATATATATTTTTGGCGGCAGTTTTTTTTTTTTTTGCACCTCTTTATACCCTGCTTTTTCCTTTCCTGCCTTTGTTACTTTTCTCCTCTACTGGACTATATGATAAACTGAGATATGCAGGGAGGTTGAAGGGTTCAAAAGCTCTTAGTGTTTGGGGTATTTTTGGAGAATTTAATCCCACATCAAGACTCTTGGGCTCTCACCACCATAAAAGAAATGAATTTATCAGGTAAGCATAAATTATGTTTTTAACCCCTTAATCCAATTTGATGTAGGTACTACGGCACACAGTACTTTGCCCAGCATACTGTGTCGACGTAGCACCTACAGTATGTCCAACAGTCTAGCACATACTGCGGTCTCAGCTTAGATAGCCGAGACTTCAGTAAGAGGCAGGGGGTATCTGCCTTCATATGGCAAGGAAGAACTGATCTTTCTTCCTTTACCATATGAAGGCAGATCACCAATACAGTGAGGTGGGGAGGGTTGAGGAGCATTCCCTACAATGCAAAAAAAAAGAAAAAATAAATAAGTCTTTCAGTACCTAAAATGGTTAGGATCAGGGAGGGATCAGTTTTGGTTGGGGGTGTCTCTTGGGAGGGTAATACCTATACTAAAATAATATTATTCTTGCTAGCTAATTAACCCCATTCATTGCCAGGAATATTTGAAGTGTGATGCAGCTGCAATTATCGGCCTTCTAATTACCAGAAAGCAATGGCATATGGCAGCAAAACGATGGCCTGAAATATACCAAAATGGGCCTATATCAATACCTTGGGTTGTCTACTTAACAAATATATAGTTTTGATAGGTAAATGAAAAAGCAAAGATTCTACTTGTGTTTATATAGCAAAAATTAGCAGGAATGCTAAATATTATCCAGTATTTTGGTCAAGTTTTCTTCTGGAATTCCCGGAAGTAAAGGGTTTAAACAATAAAATGATATCCATCCAGGAAGGGGCCCTAAGGTTAGGAATTGACTTGGTAAAAACATTCCCGGGGCATGACCAATCGGGATAATGGCCAAGGCAAAGTCAATTAGCAAAGTTGGCAACAGGTAGGCAGATTGTTTGGAGAATCAGAATCTAATAGTAATGTCCAAGCCAAGGGTCAGTAACAGGCAGAGAGAGTGGCAAAATCAGGATCCAAGAGAGAAGTAATGTTCAGGCTAATAATCAGTAATCGTCAGGCAGAAATAATGAATAAATCACAGTTCATATGCAAAGTAAAAAAAAAAAACAGGCAATGTTTAGTAAGGTAAGTCAGAAGAAAATCCAGATCAGAAAACAAGCCATTTGTAATAGTGCATCCAGAGTCAATCCAATACACAGGCCCTATTTGACATGACAAAAGACCTTACATTGGGCTACCCGCACTAAAATTAGCTCACTAAGTTGATGAGAGAAAAGTACACCACCAGAAAGTCGCTCACAACCGACAGTTATCGTGAGCTCAGAGATTGAAAGAGCAGGCTGCAGTTAGCTTAGGAGAGTGATATACTAGCATTGCTAGGATACACAGTGACAATTCTGTCTCTTTAACCACTTCAAAGCTAAGGATAAATCCAAGTCAGGCTTACTTGATGTTATGTACATATCCTTCTCTCAGTGCCTGGATCTCTAAAATTTGCCGTCATGGAGAGAAATATCACACGGCCCTTGCATGGCAATTCTCACTGGAAGTCCATGCAAACGGTGGGCTGCATCTGGTAGAAAGTAATAAAGGTCTCTACAACAGAGAATCTCACAGGGAGCATTTGGCGCTAATATTTGTACAAACATATATTATGCTACTATTTTCAGCATATTTTAGTTTGCATACACTTATAGTTTCACATATTGTCTTTTTCTACCAGTGCATTATATATGTTGAAACAAACTTGCCAGCTATAATTTTAAACGAAAAAAGGTAGATGGGTGCGCTGGGCCAAACTGATAACCACACACCCCCTTAAAAGACAAAAATCCCTGCAATTGTCTAGATTATAGTGAACAGATAAAAATGGAAATAAGGGAGGCGCTCAAAGCTAAAGGTATCAACACTAAAACAAATTTAATAAAACATATTAATGATCACAGATATAAATACAAAGGGACGTCTCCCCAAAATAAATTAAGCTAATATCCTAAAAAGTCTATTGACCGCTAATATCCTAAAAAGTCTATTGATCGCTAAAACTAATTCAGGTTTAAAAAACAAACAAGATAATCGGCAGTGCCTATGTAATAATTGTGATTCAGGCAGAAATAAATGTTATTTTAAAACACCAAAACAAATGACAGTGTTCCGTTATTGAAATACCACCAAGCTGCCTTATTAGAGAAAAGCCGTAGCTGCCAAATATAGTGTTTAGAGAAATGAATCCGTTGTCCAAAGTTCTCTTACTTTGTAAGATATTTGTGTGTCAACACCAAAAAGCCGTGTACTTTACCAAGTTGTAGACTTGTCAGTTGCTGGTCTTACTCCCTCGCCCGGTCCTCACCTCGAGCGGGGCTGACTGCAGCTTTGGCGTCTGACGTCACAGAAAGGTGTTCCGGCTGAAGGTAGAGGCCGATTCTTGCGCTCCCCTCTATGCGCTGTACTCCCGGTCCTCTTTGGAAAGCCCTGCACTTAGTGCTGGTAGCACGCAGGGGGCTGTAAAGCAGATTGGTATAATGGATATCCAAAACAGTGTTCCCCAATACAGAGGCTCTGCTCCTTAAGAGAAAATGTCCCAATAATGTAACCCGGGTTATCAGGTGAGACTCCAAATGAGATTCCAAAGATATGGTTAGTTGTTACAATGGTAATAACAACAGCACTGCCAACACATACGACGCGTTTCGCCCACCTATGGGCTTTATAGGTGGGCGAAACGCGTCGTATGTGTTGGCAGTGCTGTTGTTATTACCATTGTAACAACTAACCATATCTTTGGAATCTCATTTGGAGTCTCACCTGATAACCCGGGTTACATTATTGGGACATTTTCTCTTAAGGAGCAGAGCCTCTGTATTGGGGAACACTGTTTTGGATATCCATTATACCAATCTGCTTTACAGCCCCCTGCGTGCTACCAGCACTAAGTGCAGGGCTTTCCAAAGAGGACCGGGAGTACAGCGCATAGAGGGGAGCGCAAGAATCGGCCTCTACCTTCAGCCGGGAACACCTTTCTGTGACGTCAGACGCCAAAGCTGCAGTCAGCCCCGCTCGAGGTGAGGACCGGGCGAGGGAGTAAGACCAGCAACTGACAAGTCTACAACTTGGTAAAGTACACGGCTTTTTGGTGTTGACACACAAATATCTTACAAAGTAAGAGAACTTTGGACAACGGATTCATTTCTCTAAACACTATATTTGGCAGCTACGGCTTTTCTCTAATAAGGCAGCTTGGTGGTATTTCAATAACGGAACACTGTCATTTGTTTTGGTGTTTTAAAATAACATTTATTTCTGCCTGAATCACAATTATTACATAGGCACTGCCGATTATCTTGTTTGTTTTTTAAACCTGAATTAGTTTTAGCGATCAATAGACTTTTTAGGATATTAGCGGTCAATAGACTTTTTAGGATATTAGCTTAATTTATTTTGGGGAGACGTCCCTTTGTATTTATATCTGTGATCATTAATATGTTTTATTAAATTTGTTTTAGTGTTGATACCTTTAGCTTTGAGCGCCTCCCTTATTTCCATTTTTATCTGTTCAGCTATAATTTTGCACTGTACAGTAATGTATGTGTCTCTCCATCAAATAGAGACATGTGGGGTCTGCCCTTTGGCGAAATGCACCTCTATTACGTAAAATTTGCCTTAGAGAATCCCATGAAGGACTTTGTAGCATTAATTAATCTTTTTTTTTTTTTTTTTTATAATCTCACCTCAGCAGAGAGCTTTGTAGAATCAGACCCCTATTATTCAACCAATGATGTGTTAATACCTCATATTTAGCAATGCAAAAGATATCCAGCAATGATACAACAAATTATTTTGTCTTTTTATGATGCTTATTTATGTTTATATTTTTCTTTTTTTCCCCCCTATCTTGAGTACATGTAACTAAACTCGCCCCTAATACAATTACTTAAATAAGCATTGTATGCTTAATCATCTCGGAATGTAATTGAGTAAATGTATTGCTGTTTGTTTATAATGTAAATGTCAGAAGTAATACTATTCAAGCATATAAGTGATATTTATGTCTAGTCTTTTGCTCATGACTGTTCCCTCCATTAATAACATAAATTCCATTTTACTGTAATTTGACATGTTGATGACACTTTTGTTTTTTTATCATCTCTCATATTTGTCTCTATTACTATCAAGGCAAATGCTATATTTGTTTTGTAATGTGTATAAAATATCCGTCAAGAAGAAGACAAGCATATAATTGTTTTACATTTTTATTACTGATGTTATATGCCGCTGTAGATTTTTTGTTTGAAACAACATATGATGTAGTATTAAACAATTTAGAGAGCTTGACCCCCTTTTGTTTATATCAGAGGTGATTTGCATATGCAAATTTTCTTTATGTTTTGACCGAAAAACAAGTTTCTGTAATTATGACAATACAATGAGACAGCAGTCTGGCAGTGTATAGACAGAAGGATAAAAAAAATGAAAATGGATGGGGCTACATTAGCTAAAATATGATCAATGTTCTTTCATTGTTCAGCAAGAGGAACGTTTCTTGGAACATTGTATCTGTACTCATTTATACTCAAGTACCATTGCATTGCTACAACGTGTTCCTGATGTTTAACTTGTCTTAAGGCTGAAAATAGGACAAATGTAACTGTTCTGTAATATTGATTAAACCATTTTGCTTTGATTACACATCATCATTCTATAACATCATCTATACTCTTCTTTTTTTTTATCAACATAGAAATATCATACACTGCTTCTACCTGCACTACACACTGTTATCTTTTATACTGGAAAATATTTGTATCTTATATGTGTGGGCTTAACGCTTTTTAACTGTGTTTCTCTTATCAGGTTACAGATGAATCAGTAAAAGCATTTGCTGAACATTGTCCTGAGCTGCAGTATGTTGGGTTTATGGGCTGCTCCGTTACATCCAAAGGAGTTATCCACTTTACCAAGGTTTGTTCCTTACATAGAAAATTAATTTTCTCATTGTTATGATGCCATATATTATGGACAGGGGGGGATTACAGTCTTAAAATCAAAATTAAACTTTCATGATTCAAATAGACTTTGCAATTCTAAAAACCTTTACTGCTATTATCAAAGTGGCTTCATCCTTTTGGTATCCTTTGTTGAAGAGTAAACCTAGGTAGCCTCAGGACAGTTCATGTGTTTTTAGCATTGCATAGTAGCAGTGTTTGCAACAATGTGTAACATTGTTACAAACACTGCTGTAATAGAATATGCACACTCCTCACCTTATAAGTAGGGATGGGCAATTGTTTTTTAAAAAAATCAAATTTAAAAAATGTTGATACGTTTGTTCTAATCGAATTTCAAATGTTTATATAACATTCTAACATTCTATTTTCAAATTTTCGTTTTCGAATTTTTCAATAACATTCTAAAATATTTGTTCGAATAATAGAATGTTTAGCTATGTTTTTTATATCTCATTCAATTTCGAAATGTAATATTCGAATTTGAATGTGACATTCAAATTCGAATGTAACATTCAAATTCAAAATAGTATTTCCAGTCTAAAACTGTGTTTTATAAATGTAATATTCAAATGTGTCATTCGAATTCGAAATATTATTTCTAGTCTACAACTGTATTGTGTAAATGTAATATTCAAATTTGAATGTGACATTCGAACGTGACATTCGATTTCAAAAGTAACATTTCAAAACTGTAAATAACATTCGATAATAGAATTTTTAAGAATATTCATTCTTATTAACATTTGAATATGCAAATCGAATTTCTACAATAACATTCAAATTTGAATATAAACACATTTGCTATATATGATGGGATATATTCACTTGAATGAAGTGAGCAAAAAAATTTTTTTGACCTCTTAAGTACATGGTATCTTTTTTCATATTCAACTAGCCCCCTGTGCAATAGTCTTTTATGACACAGAGAGGTCAAATGGATACAGGTATAAAATCAAATAAAGGGAACCAAATCAAAATCCCTATACAGTACTTGTTGGTACATGGTATCAAGTTTCTATATCCATTTGGCATCTTTGTATAGCAAATCTCTCAATCTATCACCTCCCCTAGGTTTTTTGTAAGTGTGGTATATCACCAAAAATCTAAATTGATTTGCCTAATGACCTTTCTCTAGGAAATGTGCTGGTACTGGTAAATGTGCAGTTTCAGGATTTCTGATTGTAGATTTGTGTTGACAAATACAGTCTTTTATTTTCTGGTTCATTTACCCAATATATAAAAGGCCACAAGGACACTTAAAAGCGTATATAATGTAAGTTTAATTACAAGTATAATAGCCTGGGATGTTGTTGTTTTTTGGCTGTATAGAGATGTGAATTCTCTCTTCCCTTGATGACACTGTGGCACTGTGCACAGCCAAGGCAAGGGAAAGTCCCATGTTCGGGTTTGCCAAAAAAACATAGTGCCATCTTTTTTTTGAAGGATCCATATAAGCATGTACCAGTTGTCTTCCATCGGTATTGCCCTTGCGGTATGATGCCTTTGGCAGATGGACAAATTCTTTAATATAAGGACATGCCTCCTGCAAGATATACCAATTTCTCTTTATGATACCAAAAATGCTTTTACTGAAGGTATTATACATGCTGACAAAAGATAATCTGTAAGCCTCTTTCTCCTTTAATCGTTTAACTGCATACAAATAATTTATTTTTTCCTGTAATTATTTAGGTTCATATCCTCTCCTAATGAATTTATCCTCCATTTGTTTAATCCTCACTTACTTTGTTTCTAAATCTTACACAATTCTCTCAGTACGCATAAATTGAGACTTCAGAACACTTTTAAAAGTTCTAGAGGGATGAAAACTCTGCCTGTATAATAACACGTTCCTATATGTGGGTTTCACATAATAAGTCAGTTTTTTAAAGCCTCCATCATATTTGAAAACCATAGTATCTAGGGACTAAATTTGATCAAAGCTACGCTTAGCAGTAAATTTTAAAAAAGGTACTTTTTTCTATATTCTCCAGATGATATAAAGTATCTGGCTGGCCCTGCCATAGGATGAACAAATCATCTATGTAGCAGAACCACACCAGGCAGAGGGGATTAGTATATACTACTTTGTCTTCTATGGAATCCATGACCAAACAAGCATAAGATGGGGCCACATTGGACCTCATAACCCATCCAGTTTTCTGCAAATAAAATTTGTCATTGAAGACATAGTAGTTACCTGTAAAAATGAACTCAAGCCGATTTCCCAAAAAAGCAAAATGTTGGCCACTAAAGGAACCACTATCTTGTAGTACCTTTTTAATGCTGGCAATGCCCATCTGATGTGGAATCACCTTATACAAACTAGAGGCGTCCCAAGTAGAGAGAATGATCTCATCCCCTTAGGTTCTTTTAACCTCTCAATAAATGATAAAGTGTCTTTAATGTAGGACTTTGACAACTAGAGGTGAGCCAATAACATGAGTCTATATGTGCAACGTTCATGGTTCAGATAGAGCTTGCACCATTAAGACACTTTTCAATTTACTTCTGTTATCAGATTTGCTTGGTATAATTTATTTTAAAAAGCATACCTAGGTACGCTTAGGAGCAGCAGTGTACTACTGGGAGTTAGCTGGTGATTATTGGCTGCACACATATACCTCTTGTCATGGTATCACCAGAAATTTTCAGCTAGGGCCTGTTAGTCATTGTTGCTCTGGAACTGACTTTAACTATATGTTTGATCCATTTCCTCTAACACATTGGAACATTCTGTTTTTGCACTTTTATGTCCCTTTAAATACATAAAAACATTTTATTTTGGGGCAAATCTTCTGTAATGCATCAATTAGTTTCTAATGCATATATTTTATTTTATTAAATACAGCAGAAATGTATAACCAGCAAATGCATAATAAAAAAGGCCTTAATTTAAATGAACAGTAGATTTTCTCTGACATGTTTTAACATATATTTCAATCTGACAGCTCTTGTATCATGTGCCAGCCATAAGTCAATCACAGACTCATATACATATACACTGTGGATGCTGGCACATGCTCAGTAGGAGCTATTTCCTCAGAAAGTGTGCACAATTTGATAATGGAAGTAAATTGGAAAATCTATGAAAACTGCATGCTCTATCTGAATCCCAGTGCAATTTATGAAAAATGGGTGTTCATATGGGTTGTTTTGTACTAATTTGCTAATCCTATTTTATAAAAAGCCAGGTATTTTTGTCCGATGCAGTCATGCGCAGTAGAGACTGCAGCACGAGACAAACATAGCGTGTCCGACTGCGCGAGAAAGGGTGCGAGGCCTTAAGGATTAGTGGCGCCTGTCTGTCTGTGCGAGAAAGGGCGCAAGGCCTTAAAGGATTAGTGCAATTTAGACAAGTTGGTGGCGTGGGAGGGTTAGGATGGAGGTGGTTGGCGGACCATTGCTGGAGGGGGGCTGGAGGAGAGCAGGTGGGACAGCTACGCTGCAGAAAAAAAAATGTTGACAGCGGTAGGGACGGGGAAGGAGGGAGGGGTATCCGAGGGTAAGGAAAGGTTCTTGGAGTTAGAGGTGGGTAACTGAGGGAGGGATACATTTTGCCCTGTGTACACAGGCTTTAAGACTAGTATGATATAATTGGATTTTGAGAGAACACAAATGTGTGTCTAAAATATTTCAAAGGGACATTTGTGTCTTATATTTCTTAGTCTCGTTAAGGGACAATCCAATTTCTTTTTTCCCCACAAAGCTTGGTTATACATGAACTGGAGCCATCTGGAAGAGAAGCAGCGTATGTAGGAAGTGGATTATTATTGGACTTTTACTTATACAATGGCACAAAAATATGACATATTCACTATGAAGAATTTGGTTTATCTCACACATTTTTCTCATATCCATGTATGATAGAATGTAATAAAGTAAATTAAATAGACACACATCACATGAAAAGAAAAAAGTGACTTGATTTTCTGATCACATATTTATATCATTCTTATCATATCTATCTTCATTAGTAAGATATAAAACTTGTATACAGTTGGATAAATAAAAACAGTATTCATGTACTTTTTTTACCTCAGTAGTTGCTTCCTGTTACAAACAGCTAATTATCTAGTTATGGTAGTTCTGTTTCTTTCTATATCACTATTATTATACTGTTCAGAGTTGCTGAAAGGGCATAAACATACATATTTGCTACCCAGCACCAAAGTCAATACAAAAACACTACCCAAGCAAGCAGACTGACAAACATATTACTGCCCTGAAGATGAGATTGTTTAAGTGGAGTAAATCAACTGAGGAAAATGCAAGTTAAATATCTAAAAGCTACCTGGAGACCCAGGGCCATAGGCGCAAAGAAAAATATTTATATATTCATAAAATAATGAGAAAAGAAATAATCTGAAGAGGAAGTCGATCATGCATCAATATCCTTAAATCTAAAGCTGTCCACCAAAATAAATGTTTTTCTCTTGAAAATTTATAGCCCAGTTTATGAGACATTTCTCCATTGTGCATGTTCATACAAAATAGAAACAGACTTAAAGGGATATGAAACCCACAATGTTTCTTTTGTATTTCAGACAAAGCAAACAATTTAAAACATTTTTATAATTTACTTCTATTATCAAATTTGCTTTGTTCCCTTGGTATTCTTTGTTGAAGAGATATCTAAGTAGGCATCTGGAGCATGACATAACAGGAAATAGTTCTGCCATCTAGTGCTCTTGCAAATGAATAATATTCTTGCTAAACTACTGCCATATAGTGCTTCAGATACGTGCACGCTCCTGAGTTTACCTCCCTGCTTTTTAACAAAAGTTACCAAAGAACAAAGAAGATTTGATAATAGAAGTACAATAGAAAGTTGTTTAAAATTGTAAGCACTATCTGAATCATGAAGGAAACCATTTGTTTTTTTTGTCCCTTGAAAATCCTTTACATATTAAAATGCGTTTAGTAAAAAATAATCCTAATAATAATAATAGATACCAGATCACTGTATGTACTTAATAAATGGTAAACCGCCAGCGTTTTTTTGTCATACATTTAAATGTAGATCTCTTCAAGGGATATGGAAGTCAAAAATAGAGTTTCATGGTTCAGATAGAACTTCCCATTTTAAGAGGCTTTTCAATTGACTTGTGTTAACAAGTTTACTTCTTTCTTTTGGTATCCTTTATTGAAAAGCACACCTTGGTAGGATCAGTAAAGCACTACCAGGAGCTAGACGGTGTGTAGGGCTATACACACAAGACTCCTGTGATTGGCTCACCACATATTCTCATCTTGATTCCAGTAGTGCACTGCTTCTCTGAACTGACTTGAACTATATGTTAACATTTTTGGTTAAACACATAGTTATATGCAAACAAAAGTACAATAATACAGTGCTATGATACCTCATAGCATTTGTTTTAAACATCTTTAAATGAATTAACTTAACCCTGTAGATGTTCTATAAAATATTGCAAGAAAAGGTTGATCTTGCAAGCGTTACTGTATTCATCCTCTTACTTACTAGGATGGGTTGGCTGCCACTGAGTGCAACTGTTTTATAAGGTGAGCGGAGGTTTGATGTTTCTCTCCTGTCAAAATGATCCGTTATTCACAAATTGGAACATACATTTTTTACAGAAAAAAAATATAATCCATACAGACAAGCTTCCTAGAAACTTAGAAAGGGCCAAAATTAAATTATGTAACTTTTCATCAAAATATTGCAAATTGAAAAAAAGAACTATGTGATTGTTTAGAGCAGTGGCACGCTTTTTTTTTTTACAGGTAGAGCTAACGGCCACAATTAAGGGGTCTTTCAAACATATTTATATGTGTGTGTGTATATATATATATATATATATATATATATATATATATGTACACACTACATATAAAGGCCTATAACACATATATGCCTTTAAGAAAAGTTACACATGTATTCACTCTGTTACTCTGTTCTCATAGAGATTAGAAGGAGAGAGGAACATTCCAATGGAAGCACTGGTGTGAAAATCCTTACTTGTTGTAAGAAAATCTTGTATTGACACTAACACCATTGCTGCAAAATGATATGATTGGCATAATGGTTTTAATTATTTGATTTGCTTAGTGGGGGTGGATTAGATTGAGGGAGAAGTTTTCTGGGCAACATCTTAACCCCTTAATGACCGCAGCACTTTTCCATTTTCTGTCCGTTTGGGACCAAGGCTATTTTTACATTTTTGCGGTGTTTGTGTTTAGCTGTAATTTTCATCTTACTCATTTACTGTACCCACACATATTATATACCGTTTTTCTCGCCATTAAATGGAATTTCAAAAGATACCATTATTTTCATCATATCTTATAATTTACTATAAAAAACATTATAAAATATGAGGAAAAAATGGAAAAAAACACACTTTTTCTAACTTTGACCCCCAAAATCTGTTACACATCTACAACCACCAAAAAACACCCATGCTAAATAGTTTCTAAATTTTGTCCTGAGTTTAGAAATACCCAATGTTTACATGTTCTTTGCTTTTTTTGCAAGTTATAGGGCCATAAATACAAGTAGCACTTTGCTATTTCCAAACCACTTTTTTTTTCAAAATTAGCGCTAGTTACATTGGGACACTAATATCTTTCAGGAATCCCTGAATATCCATTGACATGTATATATTTTTTTTTCGAAGACATCCCAAAGTATTGATCTAGGCCCATTTTGGTATATTTCATGCCACTATTTCACCGCCAAATGCGATCAAATAAAAAAAATTGTTCACTTTTTCACAAATTTTTTCACAAAGTTTAGGTTTCTCACTGAAATTATTTACAAACAACTTATGCAATTATAGCATAAATGATTGTAAATGCTTCTCTGGGATCCCCTTTGTTCAGAAATAGCAGACATATATGGCTTTGGCGTTGCTTTTTGGTAATTAGAAGGCTGCTAAATGCCACTGCGCACAATACGTGTATTATGCTCAGCAGTGAAGGGGTTAATTAGGGAGCATGTAGGGAGCTTCTATGGTTAATTTTAGCTTTAGTGTAGTGTAGTAGACAACCCCAAGTATTGATATAGGCCCATTTTGGTATATTCCATGCCACCATTTCACCGCCAAATGCGATCAAATTAAAAAAAAACGTTAATTTTTTCACAATTTTAGGTTTCTCACTGAAATTATTTACAAACAGCTTGTGCAATTATGGCACAAATGGTTGTAAATGCTTCTCTGGGATGCCCTTTGTTCAGAAATAGCAGACATATATGACTTTGGCGTTGCTTTTTGGTAATTAGAAAGTCGCTAAATGCTGCTGCGCATCACACGTGTATTATGGCTAGCAGTGAAGGGGTTAATTAGGTAGTTTGTAGGGAGCTTGCAGGGTTAATTTTAGCTTTAGTGTAGAGATCAGCCTCCCACCTGACACATCCCACCCCCTGATCCCTCCCAAACAGCTCCCTTCCCTCCCCCATCCCACAATTGTCCCCGCCATCTTAAGTACCGGCAGAAAGTCTGCCAGTACTAAAATAAAAGTTTTTGGGTTTTTTTTAAAAAGAAAAAAAAAAAAAAGCATATTTACATATGCTCTGTTTAGGATCCCCCCTTAACCCCCAACCTCCCTGATGCCCCCCCCCAAAACAGCTCTCTAAGCCTCCCCCTCAGCCTTTTTGGGGGCCATCTTGGGTACTGGCAGCTGTCTGCCAGTACCCAGTTTGAACAATCAAATGTTTATTTTTTAATTTTTTTTTATTTTTTCTGTAGTGTAGCTCCCCCCCCCCCCCCCACGCACCAACCCCCACCACCTAAATTACACCTAATGGGTTTTTTTTTACATTAAATGTCCCACTTTTATTTAGCTTTGGGACACATTTTTTCTGTAGTGTAGCGGCTCCCACCCGCTCCCTCCCCGTGCACGCGCCCGCCCCCTCATGCACGTGCGCGCGCCCACGCGCTCCCCCAGACTTCCCCGCCCACGATCCCGCCCCCCTCCACATGACCAGGGCCATCGATGGCCGCCACCCACCTCCCATACCGGCTCCCACCCACCAACGATACCAGCCATCGATGTCCGGTGCAGAGAGGGCCACAGAGTGGCTCTCTCTGCATCGGATGGCCGTAAAAGGTTATTGCAGGATGCCTCCATATCGAGGCATCACTGCAATAACCGGAAAGCAGCTGGAAGCGAGCAGGATCGCTTCCAGCTGCTTTCCACACCGAGGACGTGCAGGGTACGTTCTCAGGCGTTAACTGCCTTTTTTGTGAGGACGTACCCTGCACGTCCTCGGTCATTAAGGGGTTAAAGAGAAGCACCAGTCATATCTGCTGTGTGGTTCTCCATGATGACGCTACATATACTAAATAAACAAAAAAGAAGGGTAGAATGATGTTAGAATCTTGAATACTTATTAACAAAAAAAGCCACTGAATGTCTTACCAGTGAAAGTCATTCAATAAACACCAAAATAGAAAGAATGTATCCTCCCAATAAGGAGAAATACAAAAAAGACTGGATGTAAAAATCGGTAAAAAAATATTAAAGAAATAAAAAAATAGAAATAAATAATAGGGAAACTGAATATATCACATATATAACCTAAGTTTATTGATACAAAGATTAAAACTATAAACATTAGGAGGTACCCCCACAACACCTAATAAGAAATAAGGATGAAGCTGGCTAAGAGTGTACGTGTGCACATAAAGTTAATAATGACTGAGTCTCAGGGACTGCAAATTGTCTGCAATAGAAAAATAGCTACACAAAAGAAAACATCCTCTATTGCATGGGTCTCAGATGATTGTCCATCAAGGCAACATCATCCATCAGAGCCAATGACACAGAGGGCATACAGTACTTTGAGCAAAGGAGGATAAAGCCAGCAATACTTATCCCGGCTTTATGAGATAAGAGTCAAAAGCTGCTCAGACCACAAGTTGATAAGAGTAGGTGTAGGGTTCCCACAAACATAAACACTGCACCACCAATGCATGCTTGCGGGTTTCGCTCTGCCGTTCATGTAGCTTGCAGCTTTGTCTGGGTGTATTTTCAGTCCATACACAGCTGCATTTTTAAATGGGGTTTTAGTCCTGCCCCTTCTACAATCACACACTTGTATAGGTGGAAGTTTTTAATCAGGACTGTCTATAGAAACAACCATTTGTTAGACTGAATCTTTTCACTCACGCTAGCCTTTTAAGGTGGATTAAATCATAAAAAACATTGCATCAATATTTAGACTTTACAACATTATGCCATGACTTATATATGAGATACCACACCATTAGCAGCAATACCTTTTCTTTCTAAGGTTGTGATTATCCACAAAAATCCTTACTTGTGGGAATTAATCTCCTGGCCACCAGGAGAAGGCAAAGATACTCCACACAGAGTTTTAATTATCCCGCCTACTTCCTTTTTCTTCACAGAATCTGTCTTTGCCTAGTCAGGAGTAGGTGACTCATTTTCTTCAAGATTCAGGGATGTTACTCCCATTTGTTTCTCATAGGATAGTTCCTAGAAGAGGACAATGAAGAGTACTGGCTGTGCAATGTAAATCTTCTGTGGAGTTGTGGTCACAAGCCTTTCATTTGCACCACTGGGACAGTTCCTTTAGCCTCCTCCTGTTTGTCCATGATTATGTTCTCCCTCAGTATATCCTCTTATGTTAGTTACAGTACAGGATGAGCTCTCTACTGTATTCTTAAGGATAACATATGGGTAGGAATAGTGGAGGGGATAGCATCTGGGTAAGTACCTGTATGTCTCACGCAGCCCACATGCTATCATTAAGTACATGCATGTGTATGTGCAGCATAGCCAGACTACAGCAGCACTGTAACCCACTGTGTATACAACCGTAGAATAACATTACAGACTGAGCTCCCTGGCATTAAACTTCTTCTGGATTACACTTCTTCTGGGTTAAATTTGTCAGTACCTACATGTCTTACATAACACACAGGCTATCATTAGGTGCATTCAATGTGTATGTCTCACATAGCCAGACTATAGCAGCACTGTAACCCACTGTGTATACAACCATATAATAATATTACAGGCTGGTATCAATGAATTTACATTTTTTATGGGGTTAATTTGTCAACTTTTTGGCAAACTAAAGTTGCTGACGATTTAATTTTAATTATAGGTCGCAGCCTCTTTTAAATTATCGTTCCAGCTTTAATTGATACAATCCTCATCACAATGCCAGTTATTTTTAACTTTATTTTGATTTTAAAAGGATAAGGACGTTCTGGTCCTGGTCTGGACCTACATTTTTATTGTTGCAGGTGTTAGACTGCATCTTTTCACTCACGCTAGCATTTTAAGGTGGATTAATTGTATCAATGTTTAGACTTTACAACATTATGCCAGGACTTATATATGTGTGCATGTGAGATAACACACCATTAGCAGCAATACCTTTTCTTTCTAAGGTAGTGATAGTCCACAAAAATCCTTACTTGTGGGAATTAATCTCCTGGCCACCAGGAGGAGGCAAAAACACAGAACACAGAGCTTTAAAGAAACAATATACACTAGATTTTTCTTTGCATAAATGTTTTGTTGATGATCCATTTATATAGCCTATACAGCTTTTTTTTTTAAGTGTGTTGTTTTTCTTATTTTAAATAACATTGTGCTGATTTTCAGACTCCTAACCAAGCCCCGGAGTTTGAGGAGAATACTGATGTATACCTACTCCAGTTTGCTCCTGTTTGTGTAGAGTCTTTTCATATGCAGAGGAAGGGGGAGGGGAGAGCGTCTGCTTTTTTTTGTTATAGAACCACTTGCAGTGGGTGTTCCAGCTAACCTTATCAACAGTGTTAAACTGGGAGCTTCTAAGTAAGTTTTTAAGCGGTTATATACTGGATTTTTATATCAGTATCTGTGGATATTATTCATTATAGTGGTGTCTTTTAAATGCAGTTAAATTAAAATTGGTGTATACTGTCCCTTTAAGTATCCCTCTTACTTCCTTCACCCTCCCAGTATTTCTCTTTGCCTAGTCAGGAGAAGGTGAAGATAGAGATGTATTTTGACTTTCAAAGGTAAGGACTTTTTGGTCCTGGCCTGCCTTTAAAATTTTGCTGTTGCAAATGTTAGACTGAATCTTCTCACTCATGCTAGCATTTTAAGGTGGATTAAATCATAAAAAACATTGCATCAATATTCAGTGATTCACTTTGTTTACAGCCATAGAATAATATTACAGGCCACTCTCAATGATTTTACACTTTCTATAGGGTTCACTTGCCACATTTTTGGTAAAATAAAGTTGCAGACTATTTAATTTTTCTTTCATACAGGTGGTGAGAGTCCAAGATCCATTACTCATGGGAATTACCTTCCCTACTACTTGGAGGAGGCAAAGATTCCCAAACCCCAAAAGCTCTATATAACCACTCATACCTCACACATACCTCAGTCTTTTCTTTGCCTCTGCTGGAGGTGGTTGAAAAATGAAGATTTGTATCATTTTTTTTAAGAGAGAGGTTTTTTTTCAGTGCAATTTGAGTACCAATTTCTCCTCACTGTGCAGTGCTTGTCAGAAGCATGCATTTGGGGTATTGTTTATGATTCTTTTATTTACCTCATGGGAATTTCTTCATAAACTTTCCATAATCGGTCACAGGACTTGTCTGTTGCCTCCCTTTATGGATCTACAATATACTCCTATTCCATAACCGCTACTGATATGTTTCAGTATAGGTTTCGCTGTCTGCTACTTAGATGATGGACGAGTGTCCACTGGTAAGTATTATTTTTGAATGTTATATAAGGTACTCTATGGCTATGTTATTTGCACTATGTTTAATAGTTTTATATATATATATATATATATATATATATATATATACACACACACATACAGTCGTTTAGGCACCCCTGACAATTTCCATGATTTTCAATTATAAATAATTGGGTGTTTTGATCAGCAATTTCATTTTGATCTATCAAATAACTGAAGGACACAGTAATATTTCAGTAGTGAAATGAGGTTTATTGGATTAACAGAAAATGTGCAATATGCATCAAAACAAGATTAGACAGGTGCATAAATTTGGCCACCCCAACAGAAATATCGCAATAATATTTAGTAGAGCCTCCTTTAGCAGAAATAACAGCCTCTAGACGCTTCCTATAGCCTGTAATCAGTGTCTGGATTCTGGATGAAGGTATTTTGGACCATTCCTCCTTGCAAAACATCTCCAGTTCAGTTAGGTTTGATGGTTGCCGAGCATGGACAGCCCGCTTCAAATCACCCCACAGATTTTAAATGATATTCAGGTCTGGGGACTGGGATTGCCATTGTACTTGTTCCTCTGCATAAATGCCAGAGTAGATTTTGAGCAGTGTTTTGGTCCGTTGTCTTGTTGAAATATCCAGCTCCGGCGTAACTTCAACCTTGTGACTGATTCCTCAACATTATTCTCAAGTATCTGCTGATATTAAGTGGAATCCATGCGACCCTCAACAAGATTCCCAGTACTGGCACTGGCACACACAGCCCCATAGCATGATGGAACATCCACCAAATTTTACTGTGGCTAGCAAGTGTTTGTCTTGGAACGTTGTGTTCTTTGGCTGCTATGCTTAACGCCCCTTGTTATGACCAAATAACTCAATCTTTGTTTCATCAGTCCACAGCACCTTCTTTCAAAATGAAGCTGGCTTGTCCAAATGTGCGTTTGCATAACTCAAGTGACTCTGTTTGTGGCGTGTGTGTAGAAAAGGCTTCTTCCGCATCACTCTCCCATACGCTGAATTGTTGAACGATGCACAGTGACATCATCTGCAGCAAGATGATGTTGTAGGTCTTTGGAGGTGGTCTGTGGGCTGTTTTTGACCGTTCTCACCATCCTTTGCCTCTCTGATATTTTACTTCTGGCCTTAACAAGAACTATGCCTGTGGTCTTCCATTTCCTCACTATGTTCCTCACAGTGGACACTGACAGCTTAAATCTCTGCAATAGCTTTTTGTAGCCTTCCCCTAAACCATAATGTTGAACAATCATTGTTTTCAGGTCATTTGAGAGTTGTTTTGATGTCCCCATGTTGACACTCTTCATAGGAGAGTCAAAGAGAAAAACAACTTGCAATTGGCCACCTTAAATACCTTTTCTCATGATTGGATGCACCTGTCTATGAAGTTCAAAGCTTAATGGGCTCACTAAACCAGTTGTGTGTTAATGCAATAAACCTCATTTCACTACTGAAATATTACTGTGTCCTTCAGTTATTTGATAGATCAAAATGAAATTGCTGATCCAAACACCCAATTATTTATGAATGAAAATCATGGAAATTGTCAGGGGTGCCTAAACTTTTGCATACGACTGTGTGTATATATATATATATATATATATATATATGTATATATATATATATATGTATATATTGGGTTAGCGTCAATCAGGTTAGTGTATTTATCGCTGTATCTCATTGGGTTAGTGCATGCTGGGCGGTTATGTGCACGTCTGGTTAGTGCACACTCCATAGTTTTCTATAAGGGGTATTTTTTGCTGTCAATTGTCAGGTTAGCGCACGTCAAGGTTTTTTCTTATAGAAATCAATTGGTTTTCTTGTGCTGTGTGTTGAATTCCTTCTGTCTCACTTTTTTTGACCGTTTAGTTTTGCACTCATTATTACTTTGGCTACTTGGGAGAAGGTAGGTTTTTCCATTTCTCAAAAGCTTATTTTAGGGGGTTATAGTGCTTTACACATTATTTAATGCTATAATGGAGCCTTCTGATTTTGTTTTTATTTCTACCCTAGAAACTGAGTCCCCTGATCATCTTTCTACCAATAGTTGTGTTTACTGAAAGAATGCTGAAGTACATTCCTCAGTGATTTAAATTTTTGTTGCATTCAGACCAATCTAATGCTGTTTCTGTGGGTAATAATGCTCCTGTATCTTTATTACACGAGAATTCTGTAGGGATTTTTCTGATTCTGTGATTGAAACCTTAATTCAGGCTCGGAAGCCTGTGACTAGGAAAATGTACCTTAAAGTCTGGAAAGCCTTTAGCTTTTGGTGTATAGACAGTTTTTTTTCTTGGCATTCTTTTAGAAAGGACAAAAGGCCTCTGCCGTTTCTTTAGCTTCTTGGTTGAAACTTTTGATTCACAAAGCTTATTTGTAGGCAGGTGAGCCATCACTGCAATGTATTACTGCTCATTCTACCAGATCAGTTGCTACTTCATGGGCTTTTAAGAATGAGGCCTTAGTTGATCAAATGTTTAAAGCAGCTACTTGGTCTTCTTTGCATACTTTTACTGATTTCTACTATTTTAAAGTTCAATGTGCATTATAAAAAAAATAAAGAAAAATATTGGGGTTGTGGATTTAATTTCTCAGTGAAAAAAATGTTTTTAAATTCCTTCCTTTATGTTATTACTTGTAGACTCCACAACTTGGGTATTAGTTCCCATGAGTAATGGATTGTGGACTCCAACCACCTGTATGAAAGAAAACATAGTTTATGCTTACCTAATAAATTAATTTACTTTCATGGTAGTGAGTGTCCACGAGATCCCACCCTTTATTTTATATCTTTTTCTCTGTTCTTTTGTTTGGCACTTGCTCATTTTCTTACATTGCTTCTGCTTGGCTATACGTCAGACTAAGTAGAAAAAAGTAGAAAAAATCTTTATTGATCCTTTAAGGAATTGCAGGATAAAACACGCATCTACAGGTTATCTGTCACAAAGAAAGAGAGAAATTCCCAGCTGTAGATCCAATAAAAACACCCTTTATTTATTCATTTAAAAACAGCAAGAGTCCATAAAACAAACGTGGAGGTAATGGCAGATAAAGTCTGACCCATTTCAGCTGTTTTTAGCCATACTCATAACCATACAGGTTATCTGTATCACGTTTCAATGAGCAGAAAGCAGTATAAAGAGTGCCTAAAAGAAGGCTAAGGTGAAGTATATGTACAATTATTTTTTAATTAATAACAATACTAAAAACACAGTGGTAGTCTTATTAATCAAGGCAGTACACATAGTGCTGTGTCATGTACTCTGGGCAGGCAGCAGTTCACCTATTTCCTGAGTGACTCAGTAATTGAGACCTGGATTCAGGTTTGCAAATCTGCTTATGGTTTTTTTTTCTGTTTTTTTGCACTGAAACTTGATTGTTTTCCTTATATTTAGGCATTTATTTGGGCCTGGGTTAGAATCAGACATGTTCTCAAACCTTTTTTACTTCATGGAATTTGATTCTGGTTATAAGTATGTTGCATTATTTCCATTTGAAACAGTGTATACAATGGTTATTCTATTGTTATCTTGGAAGGTTTTGTCTTTGTTGGCAATTTCCTTGACTAGACGAGTATCATAGTTGTCAGCCTTTTCTGTGATCCTTCGTATCTGATGTTTTATCCGAATATAACAGTTTTACAACTTTTAGATTTCCTGTTTCAGTTGTTGTCTTCAGTGATTATTAACAAGGAATTTGAGGTTCTCTTCTTTTGTCCTAATCCAAGATCTGCTAAACAGCGATTTTTACATAATCTGGATTTAGCCAGGGCATTGCAGTTTTATCTTCAGGGTCATCCTTGGGTCTCCATACAAAATCCTCAAAGGAGAGAGTGTCTTACTTAGATCTTGATTCAAAATAGTCAAAGGAGAGATTTCTACATAATCTGGATGTGTTTAAGGCACTGAAATCCTATTTGCAGGCTAATAGGGATTTCTATCAGTCTTTTATCTTGTTTGCCCTGTTCTTCAGTATACATAAGGACTCGGATGGCCATTTCTATTTTGTTAGCTTTTTGGTTCAATGGTTGAATCACAGGGTTTACTTGTAGGTGGGTCAGTCGCCATCTCTACGTAATACAGCTCTTTCACATTGTTCTGTTTCTACATATTGGAATTTTGAGTATGAGTCTTTCATTGAACAAATTGGTTAACTTTACATACGTTTACAAAATTGTATGAGCTTGACGGGATTTGCCTTGTTGGAGGCGACTTTGGAAGCAAGGTCATTCAGGCTGTCCCTGGTAAATAGTTGCCTGCATTTACTTAATTTCCAACCCGTTTTTATCCTTTGTGGACTCCACAGCCATGGTTATTAGTTCCCATAAGTTAGGATTTTCATGGACTATCCCCACATTAAAAAAAACACATTATTTATTCTTAACTGATAAATTAATGTCTTTCTTGGTGGTGATAGTCCACAAACCTGCCCAATTTTTCTTGGTTGGCAGAAGTTTTAGTTTGCACCTCTTTACCCTACTATCTTTCTTGCTTCTTCCTCCTATTTTTGGTTATACTTAATACTGGGAGGGAAGAGAAAGTAGGAGGGATACTTAAAGCTCTGTGTGGTGTGTCTTTGCCTCCTCCTGGTGTCCAGGGGATGAATTCCCACAATTAAGGATTTTCATGGACTATATCCACAAGAAAGAAAGGACTTTATTAGATATGAATAAATTATGTTTTTAACGCAGAAATTCAGCAAATTGTAGTATCTCATTTAGACCTATTGGTGACAATGCTTCTAAAGTAAACATCCATCTTGTTTCTTTTTATAGTAATATTTTGTTAATATCACCACCACACCGGCTCATCTTACTTGCTCAATGACAATACATTTTGAATCATCATACTTTGTACTATGGAACTGAATAAAGTGTCTTGCAATCGAATTATCTGTATCCAATTGTTTAATATCGTTGTGGTGTTCAATTATTCTTGCCTGCAATTCACAATAAGAAAATCTGTGCGAGAGGCTGCATTGAAGCAGGTAACGGAGCCTCACAAAAACATTGTGTCAAAATTGCATTCCCCTTAGACATAAACTCATTATTTTTTTCTAAACTCCTTAAAAGGACAGTATACACTCATTTTCATATAACTGCATGTAATAGACACTAATATAAAGAATAAGATGCACAGATACTGATATAAAAATCCAGTATAAAACTGTTTAAAAACTTACTTTGAAGCTCTCAGTTTAGCTCCGTTGAAAAGGTAGCTGGAAAGCCCACTACAAGTGGGAAATAAGACCCTCCCCCTTCTTTTGCATATGAAAAGACCATTTACACAAGCAGGAGCAAGCTGGAGAAGGTAGCTGACAGTATTCACATAAAACTTTGGGACTTGGTTAGGAGTCTGAAAATCAGAGCAATGTTATTTAAAAATAAGCAAAATTATACATTTTTTAAAAAAAAACAAACTTTATGGGCTTTATAAATAGATCATCTACAAAACATTTATGCAAAGAAAAAATGAGTGTATAATGTCCCTTTAATGGTTTAGAAAAAATGCCTGGGTCCTCTTGGTATTTTCTCCATTTTTAAATAATTGCATATAGCTGTGACACTACTGTCCTCCCTTGTACGTTGATATTAATGCCTTATTTGAAACCCGAAAATAAGTAATGTGTTTAATCACTGCCTTGCTTTATAAGTTGATTACTGATTCCCTTTTTTCAGTACTATTCTGAGATCTCAGTTGCTTTGACAAGCTTGAGGACATAGCAGTACTACAATATTCTTAATAGTTGTTTTTTTAACGTGTATATATATATATATATATATTTATATATATATATATATAAATGATCATAGTATTTATTTTTTCTTTTATTATAAATGAGTCAAATTTTATAGTTTAATGAATATTGATTAAATCTGTTTATATTAGTACTGGTATTTAACTTTTGTAAAATAAAAAATCATATTTATAAAAATGTTCTATATTGATCAGTAATAAAGGATATAATTTCCTAAGTATTCACACCCACAGTAAAGAGACTTTAAGCATTAAGGGCGAGATTACATATGCGGTGTCGCCCTGTATTACATATGCGGAGTCGCCCTGTTTAGTCCGGTTTTGCTATCACATATACGGTGCCGCATATAAATGTATATGTATATTTCACCTGTCGCCCACTAATTTACTCCCATAAGCTAACATAGAACCGCGTCGCAAGTTGGAATCACATATTCAGCGCAAGGACTTACGTGGTGAAAATGGAGAAATTTTACTCCATTTTTACCTCGCCACACATAGGCAAGGGCAGCAAGCCTTACGCTGAAAATGTGAGCACCGTAACTCCCTGAAAATATAAACTAACACCTAACGCATGTGCAATATCTACCTGTCAACCGCAATCCCCTAGCGCAATAGCTGATAAAGTATATTAACCCCTAATCCGCCGAACCCCCACATCACAATATGCCTAATTTAACTATTAACCCCTAATCCGCCATTCACCCACATTACAAACTGCCTAATAAAGTATATTAACCCCTAAACTGCCAACCCCCTACAACACAATTAAGCTATTAACTCCTAATTACTAAGCCCCCTAACCTAAAATCCCCTAAATTAACCCCAATTACCTAAAATTAAAAAATACTAAATTACTATTAAAATAAAAAACCTAACATTACTTTAAAAATAAAAAAAATAAAATTAATCTAAAATTACAAAAAAGTCTAATATTACATAAAATAATAAACCAAATTATCAAAAATATAAAAAAATAAACCTAATCCCTATAAAAATAAAAAAGCCCCCCTAAAAAAAACACCCCCTTATCTAAACTAAACTAAACTAAACTACCAATAGCCCTTAAAAGGGCCTTTTGTAGGGCATTGCCCTAAGTTAAGCAGCTCTTTTACATTTAAAAAACAAAGTTCCCCCTGTACGAAGAGGCTCCTACACGTTCCATGGCTCCGCTGTCGCTGGTCCTCAGTTCTGCTGTCGCCAGTCCTCAGTTCTGCGGTCCTGGATGAAGATAGAAGAGGTTGCCGCGATGGAAGATGATGTTGCCGCTTGGAAGAAAACTTCACCGCCGGACTTCAGGAACCGTGAGTACCTATTTGGGGGTTAGACTTAGGCTTTTTTTTTTATTAGGGATTTTATTGGGCAGTAAAAGTGCTGAATGCCATTTTAAGGGCAATGTTCATACAAATGCCCTTTTAGGGGCAATGGGTAGCTTAGGTTTTTTAGTGTTAGGGTTTTTTGGGGGGGGGGGGTTTGGTGGGGGGGGGGCTTTTTTACTGTTAGGGGGAATTGTTTTTTTTTTTAAATGTAAAAGAGCTGTTTAACTTTTTAAGGGCTATTGGCAGTTTAGTTTAGATTAGGGGTGTTTTTATTTTTGGGGGCTTTTTTATTTTCATAGGGATTAAGTTTACTTTTTAATTTTTGGTTATTTGGTTTATTATTTTCTGTAATGTTAGACTTTTAGATTTTTTGTAATTTTAGATTTATTTAAACTTAGTTGTTTTTTTAAGTACTGTTAGGATTTTTTTATTGAAATTGTAATTAAGTATTTTATGTAATTTGGGGTTAATTTAGGGGGTTAGGTTAGGGGGCTTAGTAATTAAAATTAAATTAGTAATTAAATTAGTTATTTGCGTTTTGGGGGCTTGGCGGTTTAGGAGTTAATAGTCTAATTAGGTTAATTGTGATATGGGGGTTAATAAGTTAATTAGCTACTTTGCGATGTGTGGGTTCGGCGGTTTAGGCATTAATAAGTTAATTATTTACTTTACAATGTGGGGGTTTGGCGGTTTAGGGATTAATAAGTTAATTAGTTACTTTATGATGTGGGGGTTGGCGGCTTAGTGGTTAATACATTTATTAGGTAGTTTGCAATGTTGGGACTGGCGTATTTAGGGCTTAATACTTTTATTAGGTAGATTGTGATGTGGATGAATGTGGGGGGATTGCGGATATCGGGGTTTTTACGTGTCAGCTTTATTTTTGGGAGGCGGGTTAGACTTTTACGGGAGATTTAACTTCTTCTTTTTTTTTCTTAGGCGCCGGCAGTTTCTAAAGTGCCGTAAATCACTGTGCATCTGGTATGTGCAGGCACAATCGTGTTATATTCCTATTCAATTTAAGTTCTATGAAATCTTGTGAGAGTTCAGTGAAATCTCATGAGATCACAGCAAAGGCAAAGCATTACCTCAGCACTGCTGATGCTGATTGGCTATTGTTTTTGTTTTTTTCAACTTGTAGCTGGACAGCAGCTAAATCATAACTGTTCATTGAGCACTTACTCTAGTGAGCTGAATAAACTTTGAATTAAAGGTATAGTAAACACCAAAAATTGTATTGTTTAAAAAGATAGATAATCCCTTTTTTTACCATTCCCCAGTGTTGCATAACCAATACTGTTATAGAAATATACTTTTTACCTCTGTGATTATATTGTATCTAAGTTTCTGCAGACTACCTTATCTCAGATGTTTTGACAGACATGCATTTCAGGCAATTAGTGCTGACTTTTAAATAACTTCATGTGTGTGCGAGCAGTGTTATCTATATGAAATACATGAACTAACGCCCCCTAGCTGTGAAAAACTGTCAAATTCATTTAGATGAGAGGCGGCCTTCAAGGGCTTAGAAATTGGCATATGAGCCTAGCTAGGTTTAGCTTTCAACTAAGAATAACAAGAGAACAAAGCAAATTTGATGATAAAAGTATATTAGAGAGTTGTTTAAAATGACATGCCCTAGCTGAATCATCAAATTTTAATTTGAACTTTACTATCTATACCTTAAAAATATTTTATTTTTTAGATACCCTGGTGATGTTTTCTTGTCAGCTTTTTACAGTTATGCTGCATCACTTTCAAGTGATTTAGCATATGATTATTATGTCTCTTTAAATATATTTCTCCAACATTGGTGTGTCCGGTCCACGGCGTCATCCTTACTTGTGGGATATTCTCTTCCCCAACAGGAAATGGCAAAGAGTCCCAGCAAAGCTGGTCACATGATCCCTCCTAGGCTCCGCCCACCCCAGTCATTCTCTTTGCCGTTGCACAGGCAACATCTCCACGGAGATGGTTAAGAGTTTTTTGGTGTTTAAATGTAGTTTTTATTCTTCTATCAAGTGTTTGTTATTTTAAAATAGTGCTGGTATGTACTATTTACTCTGAAACAGAAAAGGATGAAGATTTCTGTTTGTAAGAGGAAGATGATTTTAGCAGACAGTAACTAAAATCGATTGCTGTTTCCACATAGGACTGTTGAGATGAAGTAACTTCAGTTGGGGGAAACAGTTAGCAGACTTTTCTTCTTAAGGTATGACTAGCCATATTTCTAACAAGACTGTGTAATGCTAGAAGGCTGTCATTTCCCCTCATGGGGACCGGTAAGCCATTTTCTTAGTCAAAAACAAACAAAATAAAGGGCTTATTATGGGCTAAAAAACTGGTAGACATTTTTATGGGCTAAATCGATTGCTTTATTTGTGCATATTATTACAAATATAGGCTAACAATTGACATTTATAATCTTGGGGAACGTTTATAAAACGGCAGGCACTGTATTGGACACCTTTTTCAGTCAGGGGGCCTTTCTAGTCATAGACTGAGCCTCATTTTCGCGCCATTAATGCGCAGTTGTTTTTTGAGAGCAGGGCATGCAGATGCATGTGTGAGGATCTAAGAATCTCTGAAAAAGCTTTTAGAAGGCGTCATTTGGTATCGTATTCCCCTCAGGGCTTGGTTGGGTCTTAGCAAAGACTGTATCTGGGACTGTATAGGGGTTAAATTGAAAAACGGCTCCGGTTCCGTTATTTTAAGGGTTAAAGCTCTGAAATTTGGTGTGCAATACTTTTAAGGCTTTTAGACACTGTGGTGAAAATTTGGTGATTTGAACAATTCCTTCATACTTTTCACATATTCAGTAATAAAGTGTTTTCTGTTTGAAATTTAAAGTGACAGTAACGGTTTTATTTTAAAACGTTTTTTTGTGCATTGTTGACAAGTTTTAGCCTGTTTAACATGTCTGTACCTTCAGATAAGCTATGTTCTATATGTATGAAAGCAAATGTGTCTCCCTATTTAAATTTATGTGATAATTGTGCCATAGCGTCCAAACAAAGTAAGGACAGTACTGCCACAAATAATGATATTGCCCAAGATGATTCCTCAAATGAGGGGAGTAAACATGATACTACATCATCTCCTACTGTGTCTACACCAGTTTTGCCCATGCAGGAGGCCCCTAGTACATCTAGTGCGCCAATACTTATTACCATGCAACAATTAACGGCTGTAATGGATAACTCCATAGCAAATCTTTTATCCAAAATGCCTACTTATCAGAGAAAGCGCGATTGCTCTGTTTTAAACACTGAAGAGCAAGAGGACGCTGATGATAATTGTTCTGTCATACCCTCACACCAATCTGAAGGGGCCATGAGGGAGGTTTTGTCTGAGGGAGAAATTTCAGATTCAGAAAAAAATTCTCATCAAGCTGAACCTGATGTTGTGACATTTAAATTTAAATTAGAACATCTCCGCGCACTGCTTAAGGAGGTGTTATCTACTCTGGATGATTGTGACAATTTGGTCATTCCAGAGAAATTATGCAAGATGGACAGGTTCCTAGAGGTTCCGGTGCCCCCCGACGCTTTTCCTATACCCAAGCGGGTGGCGGACATAGTAAATAAAGAGTGGGAAAAGCCTGGCATACCTTTTGTTCCTCCCCCTATATTTAAGAAATTATTTCCTATGGTCGACCCCAGAAAGGACTTATGGCAGACAGTCCCCAAGGTCGAGGGGGCAGTTTCTACTCTAAACAAACGCACTACTATTCCTATCGAAGATAGTTGTGCTTTCAAAGATCCTATGGATAAAAAATTGGAAGGTTTGCTTAAAAAGATTTTTGTACAGCAAGGCTACCTTCTACAACCAATTTCATGCATTGTTCCTGTCACTACGGCAGCGTGGTTCTGGTTCGAGGAACTAGAAAAGTCGCTCAGTAGAGAAACTCCATATGAGGAGGTTATGGACAGAGTTCACGCACTTAAATTGGCTAACTCTTTTATTTTAGATGCCGCTTTGCAATTAGCAAAATTAGCGGCGAAAAATTCAGGGTTTGCTATTGTGGCGCGCAGAGCGCTTTGGCTAAAGTCTTGGTCAGCGGATGTGTCATCCAAGACAAAATTACTTAACATTCCTTTCAAAGGTAAAACTTTATTTGGACCTGATGAGATTATTTCAGACATCACTGGGGGAAAGGGCCACGCCCTTCCACAGGATAGGTCTTTTAAGGCTAAAAATAAGCCTAATTTTCGTCCCTTTCGCAGAAATGGACCAGCCTCTAATTCTGCATCCTCTAAGCAAGAGGGTAATGCCTCACAACCCAAACCAGCCTGGAAACCAATGCAAGGCTGGAACAAGGGTAAGCAGGCCAAGAAGCCTGGCACTGCTAACAAGACAGCATGAAGGAGTAGCCCCCGATCCGGGACCGGATCTGGTGGGGGGCAGACTCTCTCTCTTTGCTCAGGCTTGGGCAAGAGATGTTCAGGATCCTTGGGCGCTAGAAATAGTTTCTCAAGGTTATCTCCTGGAATTCAAGGAACTACCCCCAAGGGGAAGGTTCCACAAGTCTCACTTATCCTCAAACCAAATAAAAAGACAGGCATTCTTACATTGTGTAGAAGACCTGTTGAAGATGGGAGTGATACACCCAGTTCCAATAAAGGAACAAGGAATGGGATTTTATTCCAATCTGTTCGTAGTTCCCAAAAAAGAGGGAACGTTCAGACCAATTTTGGATTTGAAGATCCTAAACAAATTTCTCAGGGTACCATCGTTCAAAATGGAAACTATTCGAACGATTCTACCCACCATCCAGGAAAGTCAATTTATGACTACCGTGGATCTAAAGGATGCGTACCTACATATCCCTATCCACAAGGAACATCATCAGTTCCTAAGGTTCGCTTTTCTGGACAAACATTACCAGTTTGTGGCTCTTCCATTCGGATTAGCCACTGCTCCAAGGATTTTCACAAAGGTGCTAGGGTCCCTTCTAGCGGTTCTAAGACCAAGGGGCATTGCAGTAGTACCTTACTTGGACGACATTCTAATACAAGCGTTGTCCCTGTCAAAGGCAAAGGCTCATACGGACATCGTTCTAGCCTTTCTCACATCTCACGGATGGAAGGTGAACAAAGAAAAGAGTTCTCTGTCCCCGTCAACAAGAGTTCCCTTCTTGGGAACAATAATAGATTCCTTAGAAATGAGGATTTTTCTGACAGAGGTCAGAAAATCAAAACTTCTAAGCTCTTGTCAAGTGCTTCATTCTGTTCCTCGTCCTTCCATAGCGCAGTGCATGGAAGTAATAGGATTGATGGTTGCAACAATGGACATAGTTCCTTTTGCACGAATTCATCTAAGACCATTACAACTGTGCATGCTCAAACAGTGGAATGGGGATTATACAGACTTGTCTCCAATGATTCAAGCAGATCAAAAGACCAGAGATTCACTCCGTTGGTGGCTGACCCTGGACCATCTGTCCCAGGGAATGAGCTTCCGCAGGCCAGAGTGGGTCATTGTCACGACCGACGCCAGTCTAGTGGGCTGGGGTGCGGTCTGGGAATCCCTGAAAGCTCAGGGTCTATGGTCTCGGGAAGAGTCTCTTCTCCCGATAAACATTCTGGAACTGAGAGCGATATTCAATGCTCTCAGAGCTTGGCCTCAACTAGCAAAGGCCAAATTCATAAGGTTCCAATCAGACAACATGACGACTGTTGCGTATATCAATCATCAAGGGGGAACAAAGAGTTCCCTGGCGATGAAAGAAGTGACCAAAATAATTCAATGGGCGGAGGATCACTCCTGCCACTTGTCTGCGATCCACATCCCAGGAGTGGAAAATTGGGAAGCGGATTTTCTGAGTCGTCAGACATTTCATCCGGGGGAGTGGGAACTCCATCCGAAAATCTTTGCCCAAATAACTCAATTATGGGGCATTCCAGACATGGATCTGATGGCGTCTCGTCAGAACTTCAAGGTTCCTTGCTACGGGTCCAGATCCAGGGATCCCAAGGCGACTCTAGTAGATGCACTAGTAGCTCCTTGGACTTTCAACCTAGCTTACGTATTCCCACCGTTTCCTCTCATTCCCACGCTGGTAGCCAGGATCAATCAGGAGAGGGCCTCGGTGATCTTGATAGCTCCTGCGTGGCCACGCAGGACTTGGTATGCAGACCTGGTGAATATGTCATCGGCTCCACCATGGAAGCTACCTTTGAGACAGGACCTTCTTGTTCAGGGTCCATTCGAACACCCAAATCTGGTCTCCCTCCAACTGACGGCTTGGAGATTGAACGCTTGATTCTATCAAAGCGTGGGTTTTCAGATTCGGTGATAGATACTCTGGTTCAGGCCAGAAAACCTGTAACTAGAAAAATTTACCATAAAATATGGAAAAAATATATCTGTTGGTGTGAATCCAAAGGATTCCCATGGAATAAGATAAAAATTCCTAAGATTCTCTCCTTTCTTCAAGAAGGTTTGGAGAAAGGATTATCTGCAAGTTCTCTAAAGGGACAGATCTCTGCTTTATCTGTCTTACTACACAAAAGACTGGCAGCTGTGCCAGATGTTCAAGCATTTGTTCAGGCTCTGGTTAGGATCAAGCCTGTTTACAGACCTTTGACTCCTCCCTGGAGTCTAAATTTAGTTCTTTCAGTTCTTCAAGGGGTTCCGTTTGAACCCTTACATTCCATAGATATTAAGTTACTATCTTGGAAAGTTTTGTTTTTGGTTGCAATTTCTTCTGCTAGAAGAGTTTCAGAATTATCTGCTCTGCAGTGTTCTCCTCCTTATCTGGTGTTCCATGCAGATAAGGTGGTTTTGCGTACTAAGCCTGGTTTTCTTCCTAAAGTTGTTTCTAACAAAAATATTAACCAGGAGATAGTTGTACCTTCTTTGTGTCCGAATTCAGTTTCAAAGAAGGAACGTTTGTTACACAATTTGGACGTTGTCCGTGCTCTAAAGTTCTATTTAGAGGCTACTAAAGATTTCAGACAAACATCTTCCTTGTTTGTTGTTTATTCTGGTAAAAGGAGAGGTCAAAAAGCGACTTCTACCTCTCTTTCCTTTTGGCTTAAAAGCATTATCCGTTTGGCTTATAAGACTGCCGGACGGCAGCCTCCTTAAAGAATCACAGCTCACTCCACTAGGGCTGTGGCTTCCACATGTGCCTTCAAGAACGAGGCTTCTGTTGACCAGATATGTAAGGCAGCGACTTGGTCTTCACTGCACACTTTTGCCAAATTTTACAAATTTGATACTTTTGCTTCTTCGGAGGCTATTTTTGGGAGAAAGTTTTGCAAGCTGTGGTGCCTTCCGTTTAGGTGACCTGATTTGCTCCCTCCCTTCATCCGTGTCCTAAAGCTTTGGTATTGGTTCCCACAAGTAAGGATGACGCCGTGGACCGGACACACCAATGTTGGAGAAAACAGAATTTATGCTTACCTGATAAATTACTTTCTCCAACGGTGTGTCCGGTCCACGGCCCGCCCTGGTTTTTTAATCAGGTCTGATGAATTATTTTCTCTAACCACAGTCACCACGGTATCATATGGTTTCTCCTATATATATTTCCTCCTGTCCATCGGTCGAATGACTGGGGTGGGCGGAGCCTAGGAGGGATCATGTGACCAGCTTTGCTGGGACTCTTTGCCATTTCCTGTTGGGGAAGAGAATATCCCACAAGTAAGGATGACGCCGTGGACCGGACACACCGTTGGAGAAAGTAATTTATCAGGTAAGCATAAATTCTGTTTTTTGTAGTTTATCTTTTGAAACAAGAGATGGATTTTTATTTGGCCAAGGAAACAACAGCAGACAAAGCTGTAAAAGGAATACTTGCTATAACTGCTGGTTTAATTTTATGGTTCGTAGAATAGAATAAAGATTAAATGTATCTTTTGAAAAATCAGGATATCAATTTAAAAAGAAAAGTTTTTTTTTCTCTCTGACTATTGAAAAAGTAAGAGACAACATAGCTATTACTAAAGATTCTTTTTCCATAACTACAGTGTTTTTCATGTCCGTTCTTCAATTCTGTTCATCAAATAATCCTCATCCTTCAAATTGCTTTTTGTTCTACACACAACTGCACCAAAAAAAAGTATGTGACATGACAAAACCTGAGTGTTGTTTTTGATTGCTAGGGACAGAGAATAAGTGACTCTCGGGTGCAATTGAAAAATGAATTCAATTAAAATGAGTCAATTAACAGATTAAAGAAAATACCAATGACAATTAATCTGCAGATTACACAAACCTATTTTTGCATCACAAAGGACTCTTGCACAGTGACTATAAGCACGTACCTCCTAGTTTCCATCAGACCTTGGATTTACAAGCTTTTATAATGTGACATTTCTATAAAATGCTAGTATTTTCAAAAAGTAATAGATTGGGTTCAATTTATCAAGCAGCGGTTGTTGCTTCTGAGGCCCATCATTTATGACTCGCTCCTTGACCTGTCCGCCACCTTAAAGGTGAATTAAAATCATCCCAATACGAGTAACTAACAAGCGTTATGCTGTCCGCCTGCAGAAATTTCCAGTACACATGATTCGCTAAAGCAAAGTGGAGGCCATGGTTGTTACAAACATAATTAAATGATTAGAGCTTATAGCTACACATGGGATGTGTTCATTGAAGCTAGCCATACCTAGCTACATACTACAATAGCTTTGTGCTTCAGCAAATACCTGGATGCTAACCAAAAATATAAATGCCTTCCTTGCTACATAGCACACCTGAAATTGAGCGACACGTTTTATTTTTTAGTTGCTGTTAGAATTTTGCAAAATTTCAGACACTGAGAGCTAGCTTTTCAAATAATTAAATATCCAAGCCTTTTGCTTCACTAAATATTTCACCCCCCCCAAAAAAAAAAAAACATTTCTGTTAAAACCAAAAATAAAATATCTGAACTATTGAACTAAATTAGAAAGGTAAACATCCTAAGATATAGGTATTGGTTATGTTTAAATGTAAAAAAAAGCTATACATATATGTTAATTGTTAATAAAGGTATTATGTATATGATAGTATATTGCCATTTATAAAATAGGAAATATGCATCATATTCAGTCAATATATATATATATATATATATATATTCTAAAGGTGCATTACAAAATAACATTATCAGAATCTTTTGTGCAAAAAAAAAAAGTACAAAACGCGAATGCAAATGTGCAGAAACTACTTCCATTTTAGGTGAATTACACATACATTTTAAGAGGCAAAAAAGAAAAAAAAAAGTTACAACAAAGTACTAATTTCTGACCCAAATACACAGAATTCAGGAAATCTATATGTTAGAGTCATCTGAAACAAGGAAATGTTAGCACCAGCGCCATTACTGTTATAATAAATTATGTACTCGCTGATGTCACTGATCATATGTTGCAAATTACATCCATGATGGAACTAATGGCAGAGTCAATGGCAATGCAAAATTCACTCAGCATTAAAAATAACACAAAAAATAAACAATATCTCTGCCAATATTGCACATTTTTACAAAATACCAATTGATTCTGTTAAAGTTCCCTAATTTGCTGCACTTCCTCATAAACTGCAATTAAATTTATTTATTTATAAAATATTTTACCTGGAAGGATACATTGAGATTTCTCTCATTTTCAAGTATGTCCTGTAAGTAAGTATGTCCTGTAAGTAAGTATGTCATGTAAGTAAGTATGTCATGTAAGTAAGTCATGTAAGTAAGTATGTCATGTAAGTATGTCCTGTAAGTAAGTATGTCCTGTAAGTAAGTATGTCATGTAAGTAAGTAAGTCATGTAAGTAAGTATGTCCTGTAAGTATGTCCTGTAAGTAAGTATGTCCTGTAAGTAAGTATGTCATGTAAGTAAGTATGTCCTGTAAGTAAGTATGTCATGTAAGTAAGTATGTCCTGTAAGTATGTCATGTAAGTAAGTATGTCCTGTAAGTAAGTATGTCCTGTAAGTATGTCATGTAAGTATGTCCTGTAAGTAAGTATGTTATGTAAGTATGTCCTGTAAGTAAGTATGTCCTGTAAGTATGTCATGTAATTAAGTATGTCCTGTAAGTAAGTATGTCCTGTAAGTATGTCATGTAAGCGTGCAAAAAGAAAAGGCTCTAATGTGTTAGAGCATTTTATTATAGCTCTATTGCTTACTTAGTAAGTATGTCCTGTAAGTAAGTATGTCATGTAAGTAAGTATGTCATGTAAGTAAGTAAGTCATGTAAGTAAGTATGTCATGTAAGTATGTCCTGTAAGTAAGTATGTCCTGTAAGTAAGTATGTCATGTAAGTAAGTAAGTCATGTAAGTAAGTATGTCCTGTAAGTATGTCCTGTAAGTATGTCCTGTAAGTAAGTATGTCATGTAAGTAAGTATGTCATGTAAGTAAGTATGTCCTGTAAGTATGTCATGTAAGTAAGTATGTCATGTAAGTATGTCCTGTAAGTATGTCATGTAAGTATGTCCTGTAAGTTAGTATGTCATGTAAGTATGTCCTGTAAGTAAGTATGTCCTGTAAGTATGTCATGTAATTAAGTATGTCCTGTAAGTAAGTATGTCCTGTAAGTATGTCATGTAAGCGTGCAAAAAGAAAAGGCTCTAATGTGTTAGAGCATTTTATTATAGCTCTATTGCTTAGATAATTGTGTTTAACCCCTGCATCTCCATAACAGCAATGCACCACTGTGACCTAACTGAACACATCTGGTAAAACCAATGACAAGAAGCATATGTGTGTAGCTGCCAGTTACCACCTAGCTCCCAGTAGTGCATTGCTCCTTGTGACCCTGCCTAGATATGCTTTTCAACAACAGATACAAGAGAACAAAGTAAATTTGATAATAGAAGTAAACTGAAAAGTATCTTAAAATTTCCTAATGAATAATGAAAGTTTCATTTTGACTTTCATGTCCCTTGTTTACTGTCACTTCATATTGGCCCAGACATTGCAACAAGAATACAGAATCAGTAACACATTTAGCATATGTTACTCTATATTGTACTGCACTAATACTGCAAAGAAACGAAACAGAACAGACATTTAAAACACAAACAAAACAAAGTTGTTTTACTAACTGTACAACAACTCCTACAAACACTGTTATATCTGCACCACTGCCACACTTAAAGTAATGGTAAAATAAAGGGGTAGAATTGACTGCTCCAGATTCTTCAGACCAATTCGAGACCCATTTTCCCTTCAGAGAGCTGTTACTTGAGACAGAGGGGAGATTGCCGTATTGGGCAGTGACACAATTACTCCCAGTAAGGAGTTAGTCACAAACCTGCCACAGGTTTCACGGGGGTCGTCCCTTAGCCATCTCCTGTTGGGTTGTAGATGTACTCCTTATGTTGATCCTCTGCTGTGGAGTACATAGCACTAAATGGGTTCTCTACTGTATGCAGTATTTCTGCAGTGGGTAAGCACAGAATAGATGCAACTTAAGGTAAGTGAAAACTTTTTCATGCACTCATATAGCCTATGTTTGTACATCATAGCCTGCTCTCCTCTCACCCAAGGTAATCCTGAAAATCTGTTCCTTTAGGGAGGCTTGAGGACAGATTTGAAAACCAGTGCACTGGACTCTTTTTTATTTTTTGGATTATTGTCTAGATGTTATTTGAAACACAGACTTTTGGATTAAGAGATTGATTTCATTTAATTTGCGGGCACTTTATTTAAAAATGGCCTATGTGGTAAACTGTTTCATTTTAAAGGATATTTATTTTTATTTGATGCTGCTTTTGACATTGTTTACATTAGCGATGTTGCATGTTCTCGTTTGGTTGCTCTGTCGGTTAGTCTTTTCAGAAATCCTGTTTTATGCTGCACTCTCACTTGGCTGCACTGAAGGTTAAGATTTTCAGACAATCTCCTATACACTGTAGTACGCTCTTATTTTTCCTTTTACAGTATGCATGTGTATATATATATATATATATATATATATATATATATATATATATATATATATATATATAATATAAATAGTCCAATGTGAGTACAGCACACACAAAACTCAAACAACATCCAGGGTGCACTTCAACATATATCTTCCATATATGTTCCAAATTTTCCAAATTCAGAAAGCACTTTCCGGTTATTACATCAACTTCTATTTATCCCGAAAACGTTTATTCTTTTAAATAGAAGTTGATGTGATAACCAGAGAGTGATTTCTGAATTAGGAATATATATATATATATATATATATATATATATAAATTATTTTTTTAAAATAAAAATTTCCTTTAATATGAGGAGAGTCCACGGCTTCATTCATTACTTGTGGGAAATACAGAACCTTGCCACCAGGAGGAGGCAAAGACACCCCAGCCAAAGGCTTAAATACCTCCTCCACTCCCCTCATCCCCCAGTCAATCTTTGCCTTTCGTCACAGGAGGATGGCAGAGAAGTGTCGTAAGATTTCGGAGTAGTCTCTTATGGAGGGTAGTACTCTTCGGAATAGGACTGGAGTTTTAAGTAGTCTATTCAGCCTCTCAGTGAGAGCATTGATGAATGTTAGGGTCTGGAGATGCAGGAAGAGTCTTTCTGCAAAACCATCCAGACTTGTATTAACAGTGTTGATGAGTTTCACTGCCTGCTTTCTTCACTCAAGTCCATGTCAGGAGCGATGCTACACACTGTCAAACTTGAGGCCGTGTTCCTGTTACTCTGCGTTTAATTTTTTATATCTGTAATAACGCAAGAAGACACGGTCACAGTGTGACTCCTTTATCTTTATAGAATCAAGGATTAATATCTACGGAAGGTGATTATTGAACAGGGGGGGATATATACATGATTGTTTTTATTGTGTTTTTGCTGCGACGTGTGAGATGTGGCTCTGGCAATGTGGAACAGTCAGGTTTTTTCCTTCCTTGATTACTGTGCAGCCTGTTTAGTTGGCACACTTTTTTTCCTGGCTACGGGGGCGGTCCTGCATGGTTCTCAATGTGACCGGGTGTGTCCTCTCTCCCTTCCTTTTCCTGACTGTCGGTTGCAGGAGACAAAAGAGAGTTTCTCTGTGGGCCTGTGTCATAGGAGGTGGTGAGTGTCCCGGCCATTGGAAGTATAAAGGTGCCATTTACTGTTTTTCTGTGGTCCTTATTGAAACTCAAGCTATGGAGGACTCTGATATGTTAGAGGATACTCCCTCTTTACCTAAATCTAATGCCTGTGTTTATTGTGAGGAGGTTTTGGTATATCCGTCTGCTCAACTATGTTTCTCATGCCTCGATAAAATAGTGATATCTAAAATAAATAACATGTTTAGTACCACTGAGCCGTCCACCTCTGAGGGGTCTCCGTCCCGTGAGGTGCGTTCCTTACATTCATCTCCAATTACACATGCAGCTTCCCAGTGCACTTCTGATCCTCCTGCGGGAGGGGCCACGTTGCTGCCCGATTTTGCTGAACAGTTGCAATCGGTGGTATCTGCGGTCATTAGTGCTTTACCTCGCCAGGCCAAGTGCAAGAGAAAGGTTAAACATTGCTATCCTTCCAAGGGGTCATCTACTCCGTTGGATGTATCTGAGACTAGATTATCCGCTGATGCTGAGGATTCTGATACTTTGGAGGACTCTCTCTCGGGGTCGGAATCTGCGGCCTCTAAACCTGCGGCTGCAGAGGAACCAGACTTTAGGTTTAGGATGGAGAACTTACGCTTTTTGTTAAAAGAGGTGTTAGCGACTCTAGAGGTTCCGGAACCAGAGGAACCTTCTATTCTTAAGCTTGATAAAGTTTATTAGGATAGGGTGGTGCCCCAGTATTTCCCAATTCCCGTAAAGATGGCGAATATTATTAAGAATAAGTGGGAGAGACTTGGTTAGTCTTTCTCCCCTTCTTCTTCATTTAAAAAATTGTTCCCGGTTCCAGATTCTCATCTAGAATTGTGGGGATCTGTCCCTAAGGTGGATGGAGCTATCTCCATGCTCGCTAAACGCCCCAATATCCCGCTTGAGGATAGTTCATTGTTTAAGGAACTCATGGATAAGAAATTAGAAACCCTATTAAGAAAAATGTTTCAGCACATGGGGTTGATTTTTCAACCTGCAGCCGCGGTTGCTGCAGTTGTGGGAGTCGCTACCTATTGGTGCAACTCTCTGTCAGTAATGATCGAGGTGGAGACTCCCCTCAATGAGAAACATGAAAGAATTAAGGCCCTGACGGTAGCTAATTCGTTTATTTGTGATGCTAATATGCAGATTATTCGCTTGAATGCCAAGACATCAGGCTTTTCTGTTCTGGCCCGGAGGGCCCTGTGGTTGAAGTCGTGGTCTGCTGACATGACGTCCAAATCGAGATTTCTTTCCCTTCCATTTAAAGTAAAGGTTCTTTTCGATTCAAGCTTGGACTCTATTATATCCTCGGTCATGGGGGGCAAGGATGCCTTTCTACCGCAGGATAAGAAGAATAAGGGTCCTAATTTACGTCCCTTTTGTTTGGACAAGTCCCAACGAAAGCAACCTGCTGCGAAGCCCGAGCAGTCCAAGGGATCTTGGAAACCCTCTCAGTCTTGGAATAAAGCCAAGTAGAGCAAGAAGCAAAATCGACATAAAGGGGCTGCCCCCAATCCGTCTCTGTATCTAGTAGGGGCAGACTCATTTTTCACGGAGGTTTGGTTGAGAAACGTACAGGATCCTTGGGTTCTGGAAGTTGTTACCCAGGGTTACAGGATAGGTTTCAAAACTCATCCTCCCAGGGGCAGATTCCTCTTGTCAAATCTCTCATCAGATCCAGAGAAACGGATTGCCTTTCTAGAGAGCGTGAGGGTTCTCTCCTCTCTAGGAGTAATTTTACCAGTACCTCTAGCAGAAAGGGGTCTAGGGTACTATTCAAACTTTTTCGTGGTACCAAAAAAGGAGGGCACGTTTCACCAAATTCTAGACCTAAAGTGCTTAAACAAGTTTCTTATCGTTCAAAATAGAGACAATAAGGTCTATACTTCCCCTAGTTCAAGAGGGTCAGTTTATGACTACAATAGACTTGAAGGACACTTACCTTCATGTGCCAATACACAAGGATCACTTAAGGTTCTTAAGGTTCGCAGTTCTGGATCAGCGCTTCCATTTTGTAGCTCTTCCCTTCGGGCTGGCTACTGCTTCAAGAATCTTAATGAAGGTTCTGGGAGCTCTGCTCGCAGTGGCGAGATCCAGAGGAATAGCAGTGGCTCCTTATCTGGACGACATTCTAGTTCAGGCTCTGTCCTGCCAGCTGGCAGAGGACCACTCGAGTGCTCTTCTCCTTCTTCTGCAATCTCATAGATGGATGATAAACTCAGGAAAGAGTTCTCTGGTTCCCAGTACCAGAGTGGAGTTCCTTGGCACAATAATAGACTCCATTGCCATGAAGATATTCCTAACAGACAAGAGACATTGCAAGATTGTCTACAGATGTCTTGCCCTTCAATCCTCCTCAGGGCCATCAGTGGCACGGTGCATGGAGATGATTTGGCTCATGGTATTCACTATAGATTCCATTCGCCATTCTGGACAATGGGTCGAGAGAGTCTCTCTCTTGGGGGCTCCATCCAGACCAGCTGTCCCAGGGGACATCCTTACTCAGACCATCTTGGGAGATTGTGACTACGGACTCAAGTCTCTCAGGTTGGGGAGCAGTTTGGGGTGCCAGGGAGGCACAGGGCAGGTGAAATCGGAAGGAGTCTTCTCCCAATCATTATCCTGGAACTTCGGGCGATCTTCAA
Organism: Bombina bombina; assembly: GCF_027579735.1. Classification (NCBI taxonomy): domain Eukaryota; kingdom Metazoa; phylum Chordata; class Amphibia; order Anura; family Bombinatoridae; genus Bombina; species Bombina bombina. The sequence goes on along the minus strand of NC_069500.1, from coordinate 261,296,224 downwards.
TGCTTTGGAGGCTTGGCCTCTCCTGGGTTCGTTCAAGTTCATCAGATTCCAACATTACCCCGGTGGCCTACATCAACCACCAGGGGGGAACGAGAAGTTCCCTAGCCATGAGGGAAGTATCTCGGATTTCGTAGTGGGTGGAGGCCCACGAATGCTCGCTATCAGCGATCCACATCCTGGGTGTGGACAACTCGGAAGCGGACTTTCTCAGCAGACAATCTTTTCATCCGGGGGAATGGTCTCTTCACCCTGAAGTGTTTGCGGAGATTTGCAACAGTTGGGGGACTCTGGAAATAGATCTCATGGTGTCCAGACTCAACTTCAAGCTACCCAGATACGGGTCACGGTCCAGGGATCCCCAGGCAGAACTGGTAGATGCTTTAGCAGTGCCTTGGGGATTCAACCTAGTGTACATACAACTTCTACCTCGTGTAGTATCAATCATCAAACAGTAGCAAGCATCAACTATTATGATTGCTCTATGGTGGCCGCGGAGGACGTGGTTTGCGAACTTAGTGGGGATGTCATTGTCCCCTCCATGGAGGTTGCCCTGCCGCAGGCATCTGCTGGTACAGGACCCCTTTGTGCATCAGAATCTAGATTCTCTGAGGCTGACTGCATGGGGATTGAACGCTTAGTCTTAGCCAGAAGAGGATTTTCTAAGAGGGTTATTGATACTCTCATTTAAGCCAGAAAGCCGGTCACCTGTCACATCTATCATAAGGTGTGGAGGACCTACTTACTCTGGTGTGAATCTCGTGGATATTCCTGGCATAAGGTCAGGGTGTCCAGAATTCTTTCCTTCCTTCAGGACAGTCTGGAGAAGGGACTTGGCGCCAGTTCCTTATGGGGACACATTTCTGCTCTATCTGTGCTGTTACACAAAAAGCTTGCAGAGCTTCCTAATATTCAGTCTTTTGTTCATGCTCTTTCCAAGATCAGGCCAATGTTTGGTTCTGAAGGTTTTGCAGGGGACCCTGTTCGAGCCTATGCATTCTCTTGACATTAAGACCCTGTCTTGGAAGGTTCTTTTTCTACTGGCCATTGCTTCGGCACGCAGAGTCTCTGAATTAGCGGCCTTGCAATGTGAGCCTCCTTACCTGGTTTTCCATGCAGATAAGGCTGTCCTTCACTCTGGACTGGGATTTCTCCCTAAGGTTGTGTCTGATCGCAACATTAATCAGGAAATTGTGGTTCCTTCTTTGTGTCCTAAACATTCTTCTTTGAAGGAACGGTTACTTCATAACTTGGATGTGGTTCGAGCCTTGAAATTCTATCTTCAGGTTATGAAGGATTTCAGACGAGCTTCAGCTTTGTTTGTTGTCTATTCAGTGAAGCGCAAGGGGCAGAAGGCTTTTTTTTCATCCCTTTCCTTTTGGCTGAGGAGCATGATTCGTTTGACTTATGAGACAGCGGGACATAAGCCTCCTCACAGGATTATGGCTCACTCAATTAGAGCTGTGGCTTCCTCTTGGGCCTTTAACATTTACAAAGTTTTACAAATGTAATGTTTTTGCTTCGGCTGAAGCAGCTTTTGGAAGCAAGGTTTTGCAGGCTGTGGTGCCCTCAGAATAGGGTCCGCCTCCTTTTTACCCTCCCGTTTTTCATTCAGTGTCCTCTAGAGCGTGGGTATTTGTTTCCCACAAGTAATGAATGAAGCCGTGGACTCTCCTCGTATTAGATGGAAAATATAAATTATGCTTACCTGATAATTTCATTTCCATCGTTATGAGGAGAGTCCACGACTCCCGCCCGGTTCTCCATTGGGCGGACCTAAATTTCTTTTGTTTCTTCTTCTGGCACCTTTTATACCCTGATATTTCTTCTACTGTTCCTGGTTCCCTCGGCAGAATGACTGGGGTATGAGGGGAGTGGGGGAGGTATTTAAGCCTTTGGCTAGGGTGTCTTTGCCGCCTCCTGGTGGCCAGGTTCTGTATTTCCCACAAGTAATGAATGAAGCCGTGGACTCTCCTCGTAACGATGGAAATGAAATTATCAGGTAAGCATAATTTGTTTTTTAACCCCTTGAGTGCTAGTGACGGCTCTGACCTGTCGCAGAGTTTCCCACTCTGGTGCTAACGACGGCTCCCACCCGCTCCTGCCCCGGCGATCGGGCCTGCATAGTGACAGGCATCGCCGGGGCTTCACGCGCAATGACATGATGATGTCACCGCACAACTTTATTTATACTTAACAATGTTAAGTATTGGAGCAGGGGGCATGCTGCTTAGAAGCCTTTATCTCAGGCATCTAAGCAGCTACAGAACACCAAGATCCACCGTTGGAAAGGTAATCGCCTAACCTTTCCAACAGTGTAAGTCTTGGGGATCTGAAAGAAAAAAAAAAGTTGCAATTTTTTTAAAAAATAAATAAATAAAAAAAACTTAAAAAAGCTTAGCACCCAGGTGGGAAAATGCTTAGCACTCAAAGGGTTAAATAAACTTTTATTAAGAGATCAAAATTGCATTGCAACATTTTTTTTTCTGATTGTGCTATAGTATACACGCAGTTAGTGCAGTCTGTTTTTATTGACATGTCTTATTTGAGCGACGCTTTAGGAGTTAATTCTTTTCTCCATGTTGTCTGCCTTCCTTTTTCTTCAGCACTATGCTACTGAGGGAAGACTATACATTTCTCTGCTACCTCCATTTTATTAAACTACAAATTCACTACATGTAGGGAGTACTACAGATTCACTACATGTAAGGGAGTAAGATTCTCTTAGCTTCAAGAGCTTGTAAGTCATTTAGTGAACTAAACATATTTACTAATATAATTTTTTTTATTTAATCTCCTGTCATTGATTATTTCCATTATACTCTGTCTGTTCTGCTTAAAGCCACTGAGTTTTAAGTCTTTGACATTGTCTCCATTTATATTGTATTAAGAATATCTGTTAATCTCCGGTCATTTTTATTGTGTCTGAATTTCACTGTAATGGAGCATACTTGTCAGGTCAGGAAAAGTCCAGAAGAAGACCCAAATGCTAGGGCGAACTTAAACAACACCCTTGCACTCTGAGTTTAATCCAGGACTTGACCTCACGACAACCTCTAAAAAACAATGTACTCACGATATGGAGCAGGGTTAGCCTGAGTCCAAAGTAATTCAAGATATCAGCCAAATAGACTCCTGAGTAAGGAACTGGTTATAGGAAAAGTCTTCCACAGAATCAGGAGGGCAGGGATAGTCACTTATACTCAGACAGAGGAAGGGTAAACAAGAAACAGTTAATAATGCAGGAGTAGGTAACTTGTTATCAGGCAGTTTGAGGGTTAATACTGTGTAGTCAGTCCTTGAAGAGTTTGGCAACAGGTTATCAGGCAGTTTGTAGGTTTATACTGAATAGGCAGTACATGCAGAGTTAGATAACAGGATAACAGGAAGTTTGAGGGTTAATACAGATTAATCAGTACTTGCAGGGATTGGCAACAGGTTGTCATGCAGTTTGAGAGTTTCACAGAATAGACAGTCTTTGCAATGTTTGGCAACAGGATATCAAGCAGTTTGAAGGTTTACATTGAATTACCAGTATTTGCAGAGTTTTGGCAACAGGTAAACATGCAGATTGAGAGATTCACAGAATAAATAGTACTTGCAATGTTCGGCAACAGGTTATCAGGAAGTTAGAGGATTAACCCAGGATAGTCAGTCTTTGCAGAGTTTGGCAGTTAGAGAGATTCCACAGCAAAGTCCTCACAGGAGCCACAAAGAGAAACAAACAAACGGGCACTGAGGAAACAGGAGGCCCAGAATAAAAAGCCTGGTAGTGACATCATCAGGAAGGGGCGGCTCAGACTACCTGTCAATCAAGCACACAGAGACGACAGCTGGAGCTTCCCAGCGGCCGAGCGTGACAATACTGGAACTGTCCCACTACTTTAGATTCTTTAGAGGGTAGATCCTCTGATCACTTATTTTCTTTAATTAAGTGTATTTGTCAGGCTTATTTCTGTAACACCCTACGTTTGCAGCTCTTGAATGGATTGCCTTATGTATTCTAATCAACCAAATGCTGTCTTTCCCTCTAAAAGAATCTGTCTTCTCTCTTTCTACTGTACAATGGGGTGTTTTAGATTTTGCTCCAGTATTTAAAGACTTTCTGTGCTCAACTGTTTCTGAGATGTTGGTGGCTATGCCGCCTCCAAGTAAGCACATAAGGACTGTGTCTTACAATCAACCTGCAGTTGATTTATCTATTCTCTCTGAATCTCACAAAGTCAAATCAGCTAAACATCTTCTCAAAGATTCAGACTGTGAAACCTGAATCTGTCTTCTGAATGTGAACTTTTTTTCTGATGATCCGGAGTCAGTCTGTGATCAGGACTCCTCCTTTATGTTTAAGCTGGAACATCTTTGTGCCTTACTAAATCAGGTTCCATGTACTTTGTGTATTCATGACTTGAAACATACCAAGGAAAAATCTATTAAAGGGTCAGTCTACACCAGAATTTTTATTGTTTAAAAAGATAGATAATACCTTTTATTACCCATTCCCCAGTTTTGCATAACCAACACAGTTATATTATTATAGTTTTTATCTCTGCGATTACCATGTATCTAAGCCTCTGCAAACTGCCCCCTTATTTCAGTTCTTTTCACAGACTTGCCTTTTAGCCAATTGGTGCAGACTCCTAGGAACCTCCAAGTGGTAAAAAAAATGTAAAAATGCGTTCAGAAAAGAGGCGGCCTTTAAGGTCTAAGATATTAGCATATGAGCCTCCTAGGTTTAGCTTTCAACTAAGAATACCAAGAGAACAAAGCAAAATTGGAAAGTTGTTTAAAATCACAGGCCCTATCTGAATCATGAACGTTTATTTTGGACTAGGCTGTCCCTTTAATCAACTGGATTTAATTTTCAAAGCTGAAGCTAAGTTTCCAAAGTTATTTCCAGTCCCTGAGGCAATATCTGAAATAATCACCAAAAAGTGTTCCAAACCAGGCATCCCTTATAGTTAAGCCTCAAAATTCAAGAAGATGTTTCCATCACCAGCATCTAACCTAGAGCTTTGGGAAACAAAATATTACAAAGGTGGATGGTGCAATTTCCATTTTGGATAAGCGCAGTACTATTTCCTTAGAGCAGTGGTTACCAAACTTTTCAGGTCACTGTCCCCTTGCTTCTATAAACTCACCATTGGCACCTTCCTAACGCAACCCATATAAATAATATTCAGACCAGCGGTGCACAACCCCTACTAAAGATAATGACACATTACAATACAACACAACACAATACAATAACAATTAAACATATTAAACTTTTTAAATTATTTTTAATGTTACCAGCTTTTTAAACTCGATATTTACTGTGCAAGAGTCTTACAAACCACATTTAGTAATGACTTCACTGTTCAAAAAACGCTAATCTGTTGTGAAATGATACCAGTCTTCCAATATCTGGTTTCATGTCAATTAGCAGGTCTCATAAATCACCATAGTCTGTTATCTGGAGTTGTTTTCTTTGCTTAGAGCATGGTTGTGCTACTGTACCAAAAAATCAACTTTATATCAAGTGTTTTCTACTTATCAAAGTGTTATGTAGTGCACCACCAGATTACTTCTGATGACAGAAGACTTAAAAACCTTAGATGGTTTGAATGTGTACAAAACTTATCAGACAACACAGCAAGCCTTTATTGTTATTACATATTGATTATAAACGGTGCAGTTAATATTAATAATCTATGCTAATGTACAGCACTGGCAAAACAAAGAATGTAAGCCTACAGTACAAGTGGCTGCAGTTTATTGTAATGAGAGAATGTGTAAGTTGGTGATAAACCTTAACTATCATAGAAGACAAATCCTTGACAAAGCCTTTTGCTTTGTGCATCTAGGATAAAGCACAATAAAATATTATAATTATACTTGGAGGGCACACTAGAATCCTCTTCCACTCAATTCCTACTAGTTTCCCCTATAGTAATCCCAGTGTCCCCCTTCCACCTATTATATATATTATTGCCCCTCTCAGTTAACACTCCCAAGAGGGTAGTACTGCCTACTTCAAGAACCACTGCCTTAAGAGGATAGTAGTACATTCAAAAACCCTGATGGATAGAAAGTTAGTATTTTTACCGAAATGCTTTGCAACAAGTGGGTTTCTTATTCAGACCAACTGTTATCATCACTTGTGTTGCAGTAGCGTCTACTCTTTGGTGTAATAACTTATCTGAGCAAATTTCAGATTATTCCATAGATGAAGATTTCCAACATCATTTGAAACTTCTAAGGTCAGCTAATGCTTTCATTTGTGATGCTATTGTTGACATAATCAGAATTAACGCTAAGAATATGGCGTTAGCAGTTTTAACCAGAAGAGTTTTGTGGCTCAACTCATGGTCAGCTGAATCTACTAGCTTTGCTCACTGGGGAGTAATTATAGTGTATTTTGGCCATAAAGCTCTATCTGATCTCAAAACCTTTTCTTTTTTTTTTTTTTTTTTTTTTTAATTTTCTTTTTTATTTTGAGGTTGTGCGAAAACAATACAACATATATGAAACGACATATCATGAAAGCAAACATACATGGTACATATCAGGTTGTCGACCTCTATATATATATATATATAAGGATACAATGCTCAATATATACAGGGAGTGCAGAATTATTAGGCAAGTTGTATTTTTGAGGATTAATTTTATTATTGAACAACAACCATGTTCTCAATGAACCCAAAAAACTCATTAATATCAAAGCTGAATATTTTTGAAAGTAGTTTTTAGTTTGTTTTTAGTTTTAGCTATTTTAGGGGGATATCTGTGTGTGCAGGTGACTATTACTGTGCATAATTATTAGGCAACTTAACAAAAAACAAATATATACCCATTTCAATTATTTATTTTTACCAGTGAAACCAATATAACATCTCAACATTCACAAATATACATTTCTGACATTCAAAAACAAAACAAAAACAAATCGGTGACCAATATAGCCACCTTTCTTTGCAAGGACACTCAAAAGCCTGCCATCCATGGATTCTGTCAGTGTTTTGATCTGTTCACCATCAACATTGCGTGCAGCAGCAACCACAGCCTCCCAGACACTGTTCAGAGAGGTGTACTGTTTTCCCTCCTTGTAAATCTCACATTTGATGATGGACCACAGGTTCTCAATGGGGTTCAGATCAGGTGAACAAGGAGGCCATGTCATTAGATTTTCTTCTTTTATACCCTTTCTTGCCAGCCACGCTGTGGAGTACTTGGACGCGTGTGATGGAGCATTGTCCTGCATGAAAATCATGTTTTTCTTGAAGGATGCAGACTTCTTCCTGTACCACTGCTTGAAGAAGGTGTCTTCCAGAAACTGGCAGTAGGACTGGGAGTTGAGCTTGACTCCATCCTCAACCCGAAAAGGCCCCACAAGCTCATCTTTGATGATACCAGCCCAAACCAGTACTCCACCTCCACCTTGCTGGCGTCTGAGTCGGACTGGAGTTCTCTGCCCTTTACCAATCCAGCCACGGGCCCATCCATCTGGCCCATCAAGACTCACTCTCATTTCATCAGTCCATAAAACCTTAGAAAAATCAGTCTTGAGATATTTCTTGGCCCAGTCTTGACGTTTCAGCTTGTGTGTCTTGTTCAGTGGTGGTCGTCTTTCAGCCTTTCTTACCTTGGCCATGTCTCTGAGTATTGCACACCTTGTGCTTTTGGGCACTCCAGTGATGTTGCAGCTCTGAAATATGGCCAAACTGGTGGCAAGTGGCATCTTGGCAGCTGCACGCTTGACTTTTCTCAGTTCATGGGCAGTTATTTTGCTCCTTGGTTTTTCCACATGCTTCTTGCGACCCTGTTAACTATTTTGAATGAAACGCTTGATTGTTCGATGATCACGCTTCAGAAGCTTTGCAATTTTAAGAGTGCTGCATCCCTCTGCAAGATATCTGACTATTTTTGACTTTTCTGAGCCTGTCAAGTCCTTCTTTTGACCCATTTTGCCAAAGGAAAGGAAGTTGCCTAATAATTATGCACACCTGATATAGGGTGTTGATGTCATTAGACCACACCCCTTCTCATTACAGAGATGCACATCACCTAATATGCTTAATTGGTAGTAAGCTTTCGAGCCTATACAGCTTGGAGTAAGACAACATGCATAAAGAGGATGATGTGTTCAAAATATTAATTTGCCTAATAATTCTGCACTCCCTGTATGAAACTTATGGAAAAAACTGGAACCTCTTTTTCTCTATTTTAACTTAAGATTAGCAATTTGAATGGTCACCTTTGAGTTTGTAAGCTTAGAATAGTTTAGCAGTTGGTATATTATAAATGTTAGCTAAAGTAAAAATATCTTTCTGCTATGTAAATAAGATGCTAAAATATATAGGTAGAACTGTGCTAACAGCCCGGGCAGACCTGCTACACTAGGCAGAATAAACAAGGTCAGCATCATACAGGACCGCAAGGGCTACTAATTGAAAAACAATGGGTAGGTTGCGGCATAGGCAAGAAAAGTTGCGCAGTTAGCCCTCCTAAATTAGGAAGTATGTTATGAGAGGGGGGGGGGAGGTGGTGAGTTAAATTGTTAAATGTAGGGTACCAGTTAAAGATAGACCAGGTAAACCTCCAGAAAATAAATAAAAGCAATGACGAGAATATGAGGCGATCCGTTTCTGTAGGGCTTTAGATAGAGATATAAATCCCTAAAAAGTGGAGAATAAAGAAATTGGGTAGTTGTTGGAATAAAGTTTTACATGGCATAGTGTAATCACAGAGTCTGGAACACTAGTGGGTAGATATGTCTAACATTACCATCCGTATATTATGTGATGGGAAGCTCTAGGGTGTGGTGATATCATGGAACCAGTCCACGGTAGCCAATTAATTATTGCCACGCTTTATAGCATCGCTCCAGCCCTCAACAATACTTACATCCCAAAAGTACTGAATAATGTGTAACATGACTTATGTTAAATGAGAAAGTGTACCAAAGTGGCTAATATAAAAATAACCCATAAACCCGGGTGGTGTCATCAACAGCAGGGAATGTGACAGCCTCATCAGACCATCAGATAACAACATTTGGTACTATGATGTAGAACAGCTAAGATATTATAAAGTATTATAGAGCTTGGCTACTCAGATATCAGCTAGCTAGGGATGAATCCTTGGGAATTAGGAGAGCTCTGTAAGAAGTTTACGCTCCAATAAAAAAATGACACATTCAAAACTTATGTATCTGCTCCGGCCGCAAGCAGACAGGCATAGTATGCTAATGGTTAATAAAGTGTCATCCAGGAGATGTCCCCATATTAAGTCTGGGTATTAAACAGATCTAGACAAGTTAGAGCTATACACAACCACAGATCTAGCTAAGGTCAGAAAGTCCTCTAGCTCTGTAAATTGCTATAGTGAGTAGCTGGTAAATATAAGCATCTTAGAAAACCTTAGAGGTAAGAAAAAAGGAGATAACTGAACCACATATATAAAACTGAGTTACAAATACTTATAAGGGTATGGAATTATGTAACCAAATATTGTACCCTAGAATAACAGTGTGTGGCTATATATAACAACTTTAAAACAGGTATTACCAGCAAATGAAACTAGCAGTAAAATAAATATAGTAAGTCGCCCATGTTACATAGCATAGAGACTGGAGCAGATCACATACATCTAGTGCAGATGACAAATTAGTGTGGCAACCAAATAAATATTTCCAACCTGAGATTTTCATGAATTGGTTGTCACAATAAGAAACAGTCCATATAAATGTCCCAAGCAAATATTGATCTTCCAGGGAGCAGTGTCTCTAAGTCAATTTATCCAATTCCTCTTTTTAGATAGAAGCAAGAAATTGTATTCCAGGGCTTCAATGTTTCAGGGCAAGTAAAGCTAAGTAAAGATATAAGGGCACTCTCCATCTTGTTTTTTTAAGGCAGTTCCAGGTGTACCAGCCAATAACATATAGGATGAATAACAGAGTTATAGCTTATGGGCGCGATCCGATATAGATCGCAGTTTGCGGCGCAAGCGAGGGAACCGGCGTCGCCCGCAGTTTCAGCTCGCAACTCGAGCTATCCTATATAAGTCGCTGTCAGATGCTAACGTACCGTAAGTCTGACAAACCAGCGATGTTCAGAAATCTGCGCAAGTACAAATTTCTGGCATCGCCAGTGACTTGCGGCACGTTAGAAACTGCCGGCGCCTATAAAACCTGACTAAAGTCTAAAACACCCGCACTGTCTAACACGCCTCCCTAACATAGCCCGACAAGTCTAACACGCCTCCCTAACATAGCCCGACACGTCTAACCCTCTATCCGCTATCCCCCCTCACTAGCCTAACAATAAAATATGTATTAACCCCTAAACCGCCGCTCCCAGAGCCCGCCGCTACCTAATAAAGTTATTAACCCCTAAACCGCCGCCAGCTATATTAAATCTATAACCCCCTAAAATGAGCCCCTAACACCGCCATCTACCTTACCTACCCCCTAAAGTGAGCCCCTAACACCGCCGCCATCTACCTTACCTACCCCCTAAAGTGAGCCCCTACCCCGCCGCTATTTTAAAATTATTAACCCCTAATCTAATCCCCCTACCCCGCCGCCATCTATATTAAATTATTTAACCCCTAAAATACTAAACTATCCCTCCCACTAAACCTAAGTCTAACCCTACAAATAGCCCTGAAAAGGGCTTTTTGCGTGGCATTGCCCCAAAGTAACAGCTCTTTTGCCAGCCCTTAAAAGGGCTTTTTGCGGGCCATGGCCCAAAGTAACAGCTCTTTTGCCAGCCCTTAAAAGGGCTTTTGGCGGGGCTTTGTCACAAAGTAAACTGCTCTTTTGCCTACAATCTACATCCCCCTACACCGCCGCCAGCTATATTAACTATATTAAACCTAATTATATTAGGGTTAATATAGTTATATTATATATATTGACTATATTAACCCTAATTATACTAGGGTTCATATAGTTAATATCGTTATTATAATTATATATATATTAAGTATAATAACCCTATCTAACTCTAACATCCTAACTAAACTCTTATTAAAATAAATCTAATATTAATATTATTAATTAAAATATTCCTATTTAAATCTAAATACTTACCTATAAAATAAACCCTAAGATAGCTACAATATAATTAATAATTACATTGTAGCTATGTTAGGGTTAATATTTATTTTACAGGTAAATAGTTAATTATTTTAACTAGCTATAATAGCTATTAAATAGTTATTAACTATTTAATATCTACCTAGTTAAAATAATTACCCAATTACCTGTAAAATAAATCCTAACCTAAGTTACAAATACACCTACACTATCAATAAATTAAATAAACTACAAACATCTATCTAAAAATACAATTAAATTAACTAAACTAAATTACAAAAAAAAAACAAACACTAAATTACAAAAAATAAAAAAAAGATTTTTAAGCTAATTACACCTATTCTAAGCCCCCTAATAAAATAATAAAGCCCCCCAAAATAAAAAAAATTCCCTGCCCTATTCTAAATTAAAAAAAGTTCAAAGCTCTTTACCTTACCAGCCCTTAAAAGGGCCTTTTGTGGGGCATGCCCCAAAGAATTCAGCTCTTTTGCATACAAATACAATAACCCCCCCCATTACAACCCACCACCCACATACCCCTATTCTAAACCCACCCAAACCCCCCTTAAAAAAGCCTAACACTACCCCCCTGAAGATCTCCCTACCTTGTCTTCACCACACCGGGCCGAACTCCTAATCCGATCCGGGCGATGTCTTCCTCCAAGCGGCAAAGAAGAATTCTTCCTCCGGCGATGTCTTCCTCCAAGCGGCAAAGAAGAATTCTTCCTCCGGCGACGTCTTCCTCCAAGCGGCAGCAAAGTCTTCATTCTTCCGGCGGCATCTTCAATCTTCTTTCTTCGCTCCGCCGCCGCGGAGCATCCATCCCGGACGAATACTGAACTACGAATGAGGTACCTTTAAATGACGTCATCCAAGATGGCGTCCTCCGAATTACGATTGGCTGATAGGATTCTATCAGCCAATCGGAATTAAGTTAGAAAAATCTGATTGGCTGATTGAATCAGCCAATCAGATTCAAGTTCAATCCGATTGGCTGATCCAATCAGCCAATCAGATTGAGCTCGCATTCTATTGGCTGATCGGAACATTTTTCTAACTTAATTCCGATTGGCTGATAGAATCCTATCAGCCAATCGGAATTCGGCGGACGCCATCTTGGATGACGTCATTTAAAGGTACCTCATTCGTAGTTCAGTAGTCGTCCGGGATGGATGCTCCACGGCGGCGGAGCGAAGAAAGAAGATTGAAGATGCCGCCGGAAGAATGAAGACTTTGCTGCCGCTTGGAGGAAGACGTCGCCGGAGGAAGAATTCTTCTTTGCCGCTTGGAGGAAGACATCGCCGGAGGAAGAATTCTTCTTTGCCGCTTGGAGGAAGACATCGCCCGGATCGGATTAGGAGTTCGGCCCGGTGTGGTGAAGACAAGGTAGGGAGATCTTCAGGGGGGTAGTGTTAGGCTTTTTTAAGGAGGGTTTGGGTGGGTTTAGAATAGGGGTATGTGGGTGGTGGGTTGTAATGGGGGGGGTATTGTATTTGTATGCAAAAGAGCTGAATTCTTTGGGGCATGCCCCACAAAAGGCCCTTTTAAGGGCTGGTAAGGTAAAGAGCTTTGAACTTTTTTTAATTTAGAATAGGGCAGGGAATTTTTTTTATTTTGGGGGGCTTTATTATTTTATTAGGGGGCTTAGAATAGGTGTAATTAGTTTAAAAATCTTGTAATCTTTTTTTTATTTTTTGTAATTTAGTTTAGTTAATTTAATTGTATTTTTAGATAGATGTTTGTAGTTTATTTAATTTATTGATAGTGTAGGTGTATTTGTAACTTAGGTTAGGATTTATTTTACAGGTAATTGGGTAATTATTTTAACTAGGTAGATATTAAATAGTTAATAACTATTTAATAGCTATTATACCTAGTTAAAATAATTAACTATTTACCTGTAAAATAAATATTAACCCTAACATAGCTACAATGCAATTATTAATTATATTGTAGCTATCTTAGGGTTTATTTTATCGGTAAGTATTTAGATTTAAATAGGAATATTTTAGTTTATAAATGAATTAGATTAATTTAATATAAATTTAGTTAGGGGTGTTAGGGTTAGATAGAGTTAATATAGTTAATATAAATACTATAGTAACTATATTAACTATATTAACCCTAATATAATTAGGGTTAATATAGTTAATGTATATAATGTAATACCTATATTAACTATAATATACTTAGGGTTAATATAGATAATATAGCTGGCGGTGGGGTAGGTAGATTAAATTAGGGGTTAATCATTTTAATAGAGATGGCGGCGGTGTAAGGGGCTTACATTAGGGGTTAATAATGTTAATATAGCTGGTGGCGGTATAGGGGGATTAGATTAGGGGTTAATAATTTTTATATAGGTGGCGGTGGTGTAAGGGGTCAGATTAGGGGATAGATAAGGTAGATGACAGCGGTGTAAGGGGTTCTAATTAGGGGATAGATAAGGTAGATGGCGGCGGTTTTAGGGGCTCACAGTAGGGGGTTAGTTTATGTAGATGGCGGCGGGGTCCGGGAGCGGCGGTTTAGGGGTTAATAACTTTATTAGGGATTTCGGGGGGGGGGGGGATCGCGGTTGACAGGTAGATAGACATTGCGCATGCGTTAGGTGTTAGGTTTATTTTAGCAGCCAGTTTAGGGAGTTACGGGGCTCCAATAGTCAGCGTAAGGCTTCTTACGGCTGCTTTTTGTGGCGAGGTGAAAATGGAGTAAGTTTTCTCCATTTTCGCCACGTAAGTCCTTACGCTGCATATTGGATACCAAACTGCGCTGGTTTGGTATACCTGCCTATAGCCCAAAAAACTACGGGCGACGGCAGAAATATACGCGCGTAACTTCTAGGTTACGCCGTATATGTGATACCAAACCCGCGCAAATATTGGCGTCGCCGGCTTTTGCGGGCGACGATTTTTATCGGATCGACCCCTAAGTTAGAAAGTCAATTTAGTATAGTTAGTTAGTTGTAATAGACCCAGTGAGGCTTTTAACTTTAACATGAGGAAAAAATATAGTAGAGCGCCTGGTGCCTAACAAAGGCTGTAGCCTGGATACAGCTTGTCAGGGTAGATTAAGCTAAGTAAAACCTTGCAAAAAAAACAGCAATGCTTACCCCTGCTTCTAATACTGCGGTATAGATAGAGTAGCGTTCTGTGTTCTAGGTCCAAGTATGCAATGGTCATAGTTCTGGCTAACAAGTGGCTAGTATCTCTATAACATCACAATAACTATCAGGTCCAACAGATTTTTTACAGTGACTCTCCAAGGACAACATGTCAGCCTAACATCCAGTGTAGATGGGTTAGGTCACCTGGAGGTAATAGGAGCAGGAACGCTATCCCACCCCTGCTTTCAAGCTGATGTAAATATCAGTAATGCGGGGCACAGGTTCCCATGAGCGTGGCATAGTACCGGTTGAGAGATTGACCTGCATACGCAGCAGAGCGTTAGAATCCGACTCCTTATTTTCAGTGAAAGACTCCAGGGCCCAATCCATCTTTTGTCGGCCAGCCAGTTGACTTGAGTGCTGTAGAGGAAGCCTATGCGCTGCGTGCTCCACTATCTCTGTAGCTTGCCTTGTATAATCCTGGGATTCCTCTGCACCTAAATAGACAGCCGCATCTCCACTGTCAGCGGGCCCCCAGCCAGCCGTGGGCTTGTAAGACAAAGTGGGCTCGAAGTAGCTCCTCTCACCCGGCGATGAGCCAGTATAGCCCTGCGATTGGGGTTCTGAGAGTAGAGACGGTGGGACGCTGCTGGGGACCAGTGTTGTGCCTCCGGGGTTAAGCATAAAGTCAGTAGCGCTGCCAAGGTCCTTGTCCAGGGGGTTTGATTTAATGGCGCCACAATCAGGATCAAGGGAAACTGTAAAGGCCTCCCGGTACTGCCGTAGCAAGAAGCCAATTTCTTGCAGGAGGACATGTGGATCCATGATAGGTGCCGGTCACTGGCAGTGACCTAACGATAGATTAGACTGCTAGTCAAAAGATAGAGTTCTGATATTTGCGCCCCAGTATCGAGAGAGACAGTAGTAAGGAAGTTTCCACAGCAGGTATATAGGCCAAGGAAACTGGCAGCCTCGTGGCAATACAGGAGAACGAAATAAGAGCCTTTTTTTCATCTATTTCTTCAAGTCTTTATAGTGACCCTCCATATGTATAGTCTTGCCAGGGTGATAGGTGGGTCTGATGAAAAAATTGCAGGTATATTAGGTAAAAAAGATCCAAACTTGAGCATTAAATGCAGGAGCTCTTGCTATGCATGTCCTATCACTCCGGCGGTTGGCTCCGCCCCCCCTCAAAACCTTTTCTAATGTCTTAGCCAAGTAAGTCTCATGCTTTTTAGCAAACTCCAGACATGCTTTCATATAGCTAGTTTTGAGTAATAGCTTATTTCTTGCCTATACAGGCCAGTTTGATGCAGAGTTGTTAAACTCAGTGTTGTTAAAGCACCAACACCCAAATACGTTTTCATTTAATATATATTTACTGTTGCGAGAGGGAAATACCACTCATGTAGGGGCATTCGTAAGTACATTAGATAAGGTTTCCATCCCGTGAATCAGTGCCACATAAAAATACTTATTTTGGAGAGTAAATGTTTTTAGATAAAGTATCACACAAAACAAAAGTTCAATATATAGAGAGTTGGTCAAGGGTGTGAATAATTTTGCAAGGCACTGCATTTCTGTGGTAGGGGGGCAATAAGGGATGTTTTACTCTTGTCAGTTCCCAAAAAGAGGAAAAATGCTGGAGGTATTTATTTTATTCCATTCTAATCACAGGCAGTTGGGCAGACACAGGACCACTCATTTGAAAGAAACAAATTGTCAGGTTCATTGATGACCTACTGATTGTGTGGTCATCTGACTCTACAGCTGCCAAGGAGTTTGTTACTACCCTCAATGATAATAGGGTGGGATTACAATTCACCCATGACTGGCAAAAAAAGAGTATCAATTTTCTTGACATATCCCTCACAGGTGATGCTAAGGAAGGAATCATCATCTCTGCTCTCTACCGGAAGCCCATCTCTGGCAATAGTCTCTTACATGCTCGCAACTGTCATCCAAAACACGTGTTCAAAGGAATTGCGAAAAGTCAATTCCTGCGGGCAAAGAGAAATTGCACGTATGAGAATGCGTTTTGAGTGGAGAGCAGAGATTTAAAAATGAGAATGAAAAAAAGGGGCTACCCAACCAGAGTCATAGACAAAGCATTTTTTGAGGTTAAGGACATCAGTAGGGTCAATGCATTAGAAAAATTAACATCTAACTCCACTGATTCACAACATAGACTTAAGTTTATCACTTCATATTCATCTCAATATGATGATGTTTGCAAAATCATTGAAAAGAATTTGCCAATACTAAGGAGGGACAAGGAGCTAAGAGACACAGTTGAACGGGGATGTATGTTTGTCCCAAAAAGAAATGTGACCTTAAGTAACATTCTAGCCCGAATTATGCTAAGGAGTGATAAACAATCAGGATCATCCTGGTTGAAACATAATGGCACATTCAAGTGTGGTAAGAGAGTCTGCACCTCATGTGACCATATAAATGTTTCTCAAACATTTAAGTCCCATGTAACAGGAGAAGAATTCAATACTAAAGGCTGTGTCAATTGCAAAAGTACATTTGTGATCTATATAATTGAGTGCTCTATTTGTAAAAAACAATATACAGGTAGGACTACTAGAAAAGTAGGCAAACGAATAAGAGAACATCTTTCTTATATTTCCAACAAACGTCCTTGTTCAGCGCTCTCTGCCCATTTTATAGATTTTCACCATCAGGATGTCACTTCTTTTAAATGGCAAGCCATAGAACAGATTACCACACCACCCAGGGGTGGTGATAAGCTATCTATATTATGCAAACAAGAGACCTATTGGATTTTTAAAACTCAATGTTTACTACCACTTGGTTATAACTCAGAATATGACATCATAAACTACTGTCAGAAATAAATAGACAAGCAGCAGAGATTTATATGAAATACTTCTTTTTTAGATTAGTGAATATAAGAGATATTTTTCTAATTGGTCTATGAGTTTAATATCTATTAGTTATTGGTCTATAAGGGTTAAACACATAGATAAATCAGTAATTTCCATGTAGTTTAGTGGCTAACACTTCATCTTAATGTACGTTTCAATAGTGTTTTTAGTTATCTATCAACATGGTTACTGTTTATCTGTTTGATTACTTTAGATTTGCCTAAAAATAATTAAATATTTGCTCTTCCCTACTGCTTTGTCTATGTACATTTTCATATTTATTTTCATTTTGTTTGTCAATTGTCTACATACTAAGAGACAGTTAGATATTTTCTCTGCCTCTATTAACTATGAAAGTAGATAGACTATCTCAAAAGCTTCTTCACTGTTTGGTTTTATCATATATAGTGATCAAACCTTAAAGGACTGTGGTGAGACTGTTTGTATAACTGTTTTTGTTATAAAGTTAAATAGCTTATCTAATTCTACAGTCCTATTGTCTTAGATATTTATACTTGTATTCTGCCTTTTTGTACTAACCTCTCAGATTGTACTTTCCATACTTCGCTCTTTATCTTCATTGTCTGTAAACTTTGTATTTACCTATTAATGTATATATTGTCTTGTATCATTCCCTATCCATGTTTAAAGGGAATTTGGTATGAACAGGGTTAAGGTGATTAGCAGTACACTTAATGTTTTTAACCAATGAATATGGAGTGTTTAGCATAAAAGGGAGCACCCCCTAACAGGTGTTATTCTATGATTACGGTCAATATGACCGAAACCGGTCAGAGTTCTTTTGCTTGAATCACCTCCATGTTGCTGTATGTCCTTTGCATTGTTTTAAAGGAATAAAGGATTTGCTAAACTTTTTTAACTGCTGCTTCACTTTGGAATCATTTTTTGTAACACCCAAATACGTTTTCATTTAATATATATTTACTGTTGCGAGAGGGAAATACCACTCATGTAGGGGCATTCGTAAGTACATTAGATAAGGTTTCCATCCCGTGAATCAGTGCCACATAAAAATACTTATTTTGGAGAGTAAATGTTTTTAGATAAAGTATCACACAAAACAAAAGTTCAATATATAGAGAGTTGGTCAAGGGTGTGAATAATTTTGCAAGGCACTGCATTTCTGTGGTAGGGGGGCAATAAGGGATGTTTTACTCTTGTCAGTTCCCAAAAAGAGGAAAAATGCTGGAGGTATTTATTTTATTCCATTCTTATCACAGGCAGTTGGGCAGACACAGGACCACTCATTTGAAAGAAACAAATTGTCTCTCAAGTAAATCATCTCCTGTTCCTAAATGTATTGTTGGGTATGGGGTGTGTGTGGGGAGATGGGTTTATTTAAAAAAAACCTTAAACTCAAAATTCCTAATACCATAAGACAGAATCTTGAAATCCAGAAAATCAAAATGCAGAAAGAACAAAATCCTTAAATTATAAAATCCCTAAAATCAAAATCCCTAAACTTAAAAAACCTTAACAATACGATGTGCTGTGATGACCCCATCTTCACCATTTTTTGCCTCTGCCTGGGGGGTTCAAGGGGGCAACACGCCAATCCTCTGGCATCCACCCCAAGTAAACCTTGTGGAATGAGACATCACAGCACACCATATCTATCAAGTTTAGGGATTTTGCATTCTAGGGACTTTATAATTTAGGGAATTTGTTCTTTCTGCATTTTGATTTTCTGGATTTTAGACATTAGAGATTATGATCTTTCTGGATTTCAAGATTCTGTTTTATGGTATTAGGGATTTTGAGTTTAGGGATTTTAATTGCCCCCTGTTCGGGGGGGGGGGGGGGGGTTCAACCCACTATCTGATCTGATGTGTTAGGTTTCTTATTAGCGTGCAGATCAGCCTACAAGTTATTTAACAAACAGATGGTTGGAATTTCTTTGGCAATCACTTCCTACCTATAGAAGAGAAGAGATCTATAATTTAAAAGGGTTTATATAATATTATCGGTGTATGCTATCGAAATTAGCCCCTTTGAAATCTGTTCTATTTAAGTAAATACACTGGGTTTATGATTATAATTTTTGTGGTAATAATCTACTAATGCTCCCCTTTTACCAAAACTAAGTCTAGGTCCCATACCTCTCTGTGTGCTAAGTCGTCTCTTATCACAAACTTTTTTTCGGTGCATTGTGGGGCAAGCTATAATATTCATCTTCAAATTTGAGGGTGAGATGGACCCCCACCTCTTATGGACCTATTCTTCTTATCTTATGATAATCACCCCACAGAGGGACATGTGACCCTTGTTTGAAAGGGCAGAATCTCTTCTTTTAAATGAAGCTCAGACGTCTCTCTAAGTGGAACAGTGATTGGCATACAAGCTCCATAAGAGGTTTCTCCCTTTCAATACATGACCATTGTTGAAGTGCATTTACCTATGGTCACTTCCTTATTGTGTGAGATGTCCATACCCACAAGGTGAGGGTGAGATGGTCCCTCAACCTCATATGGGTTACTCTTCTTATCTTATCATAATCACCCCATAGAGGAACATGTGACTCCTTATTTGAAAGGGCAGAATCTCTTCTTTTCAATGAAGCTCATTAGTCCCTCTAAGTGGGAAAGTGATTTGCATACAAGCTCCATAAGAGGATTCTCCCTCCAAACACATGACCATTGGGGAAGCGCATTTACCTATGGACACTTCCTCATTGTGTGGGATGTCAATACCCACAACACTTTGATGCCATCATGTCAAAATTGCAGTAGGGATACTAAGAATCGAGAGAGAGCTCTGCTTAAATGGAGGATATCTTCCGCACCAAGGGAGTTTATATTATATATGCTTTTTAATATTTAAGTCCCTTTGTGGTTTAGATTTCCTTAATTTTTCCCATTATGACATTTCCAAGTTTATGACATTTCCAAGTTTTTTAATATTTGAAGTAAATGTTTCTGATACTACTTTAGTTCCTTAAAGTTAGGATAAATATACATTTCAGACAGTATAACAGATTTTGTTGTATGTATGGTCAAAATGCTTTCTTTCATTAAGATTTTAGTGCAGTGCTTGATAAATCTGTTTTAGGAGCCAGTGAAAAATATTTAGGAGCCAGGCATATTTTAGGAGCCAGACAGTTGGATTTTTATAAAAATATATGGAGAATAACCCAAAAAGTTAGGAGCCAGGGGTAACATTGTGGGAGCCAGTGGCTCCCAGGTTCCTGGGTTTGTCGAGATCTGTATTAGTTGTATAATAATAATATTTATATAATATATGTTTAATAATTGATTATAACAACTACCTTTTAATTAACTGTTGCATTTAGAAGTCATAAGCATCTAAATACTTCAGCCAATGTGTAATGCTTAATATATGACTACATTGTCATGCAGCCATAACTTGGTTGACCTTCAAAGATCAATTTAATTAATGTCAGCTAGTGAAGCCTCAAGCAATTTACATTATGGCAATTTAAAGTTTTACAATAAGCATCAATAACGCATTTTATTTGTTCAGTATGACCCTGTGGAATGAGTACATAAGATACTTTGGTTGGCCAACTTTCATGAATTTGATTGCTTTTTTTTCTAAAATAAAATTTAAAATAATTAACAAATTATAACATGGCTGTCTCTAGTCTAGGAACTGGACAACATTCACTCAAAAGCTTTATCAGAACTGCCCTGAAACTTTATTTGCATTCTTTCATCCTACCCAATGGAATAAGATCCTGAAAATTTGAAATTGGCGCTCTCTTATTGGATTTATTTTTACATTTTAAATTACAGTGAGTGCTAGCTGTGTGTCTCTTTATATTATAAATTAGCTATCCACCTTGGTAATTAGGATTTGAGCAAATTGTGCATTCATCTTTATTTACAATTTTATTTATTTTTTTTCGGGAAAAAAGCATTTTTTTTTTTATGGGCACTGGCATGATTGTGTGGGTGGTTTATAGTCACTTAAAGGGACATAAAACTTATGATTCATATTTATCATACAGTTTTAAACAACTTCCAGTTTACTTCTGTTGTCTCTTTCGCTTCAGTCTCTTGGTATCCTTTGTTGAAGGAGCAGTAATGCACTGCTGGGAACTAGCTGAAAGCAAACAATATAAGGCATATATATGCAGCCACCAATCAGCAGCTTCTGAGCCTACCTATGTAAAATTTTCAACAATGGATACAAAGAAAATGAAACAAATTAAATAATAGAAGTAAATTGGAAAGTTTTTGAAAATTGTATGCTCTATCTGAATCATGGAAGAAATAAAAAATGGTGGTTTATGTCCCTTTAAGGATGCATTGTAAACTGTGGTGTGGTGTTAAAAGACACCAGAACATAGTTTGGCATATTCAATTTAAAAAGTTCCAATGCCAAGTTGAGAGAATGGTTCATGTTTCCTATATCCTTCAAAGTTGTGTCTGTTTAGACTTAGATGTTGGTTTATTCTGATAAGCGTACTTATGCAAAAAAAGGAGCTTCAACACATCCTTGAGGTGCATTGGAAACATTAAACTTCCATCTGCCCTTTTACTTTACCAATTAAGTTCAGTAAAGACCTATCATCAATATCACCCTGGGAAAAGTGTGGGCTTCTGAAAATTAGGATTTTATGTTAGCGTATCTTTAGTTACTCTGAAGGCTAATCTTAGGGAGAAAAATAACTTGTTTCTCAGTCATCAGAGAATATGACTGGGAGTAGGGTTTTTGGTTTGTCTTCTAGAAGAGAGAGTGATACATGTGATTGGAATGATCATTTAAATTATCAGAAAATCTCTTCCAGCCAGTTCATAGCACTTTCTGCGATGTATTCTAATCCTAATGCTGTCTGCATGATTCCAGTTTCATATTTTGTTTTTGTAAAACACTAGTTTTAGTAAAAGGTTTATTTTAGAATAAATGCAAAATGATTCCAAAAGGCTCTCATAATTTCAGATGGAAAGCAGCTACCAGTAAATGCCCCATTAAAGGCTTTTACAATCAAAATGAATTGCTTATACTAGCATTTTTTCTGGATTTGAGGGCAATTGGGCTAGCCTTGCAACAAATGTAGACAATCAAGAAATAAAAAAATAAAAAAAATCTACATGTATCAGGTCTGTCAGAACAGAGTTTACCTTTTTTACCAAAATTGTGAGAAAAAGTTTTAGGTCGGAGTTAAGGACAGAAATGAGTCGGTAATTGCCTGGCTGAGTAAAGGATTTGTTTCCAGAAATCCCAGCACTTAGAAACCCATAGACAAGGGTAAAACTTCATCACAATGTATTTGAACATGTCTTAAAATCAAAAAGGGCACAGATATTAACGGTAAAGAGGCGATCCAGGCAACATCTGATTCTCACAGTTCTGAACCAGAAATGAACCCAGCTAGTAAAGGTCATCCAGTACCTCCAATGAAATGGAATGCCGTAGCCGTGGCGAAACCAATCCACTAGTGCTAAATTGCAGTAGGAACAGGGAGGCAGGCACTGCAAACAGGCATAGGTGGTTAAAAGTCAGCGTTTATTAGAAAAATGGCTTAAAAAATACAAAATAGGTATTACAGCAACAAACGCTGTAAACACATAGACACACGAAAATGAAAGGCAGGAGGACACAATGTCTGATGCGTTTCGCGCCCCCTAGCGGCGCTTATTCATAGACATAAGGTATGTGCTAGGCTAATTCTATATAAAGGGTGAACTTACATGTGATAGAGGTTAATGCAAAAAAATACACACCAACAAAACTGGTGCTTGTTTATACTGTAATTAAAGAAACCCTGAGAGAGAAACCTGGATGACATACATAAAAACTAAAAACAAAAAGAACCTAACCTAAATTGTATGTAACAAAATTTCATTATCACATATGAACTATATTTTAAATACTCATTATTCCAACAAGTTCATTATCATACATAAATTATATTTACACAACTTGAATTGTGTGAGTATCGTTACCAAATCATGAATGGATAAAAAACAGATACAAAACAAGAAAGTGATGGTAATAATAACAAATTAATGAATTAATAAATACCTCAAGACCTAAGATGTTCGCATGAATACATATACATGTCATTCTACTTATCAATGAAATAGTTAATGTCACATTCACGATTCATGCCTGATGGGCAATGTGTCTGTAGTTTGAGCATCCAAAATAACTCTTTCTTTTCTAATATTTTGCCTCCTCTGATGGGAGTGATGGCACTATCAATAACCTTAATATTCATATTGGCTACATTGGTAAAATGATATCCATTAAAATGATTAGCTACTGCTGAATCTTTATTGAAATTCTTGACATCCCTGGTGTGTTCATTAAACCTTTTTCGGACCTCCCTAGAAGTTTGGCTAGTATATTGAAGATTACAGGTAAGTACATGAACCACAAAGGTGGTACCACAGTTTGCATAAAAATTAATTTCAAAACCATTGCCTGTACAACTACTGGAGAAATTATTACCCTCCTGTATATGAGCACACATAAGGCAATTACATTTTCCACATCTGAAATTACCAGTTTTGTATAGCCAATTTTGTTTATGGATTTTATCTTTAGTGACTAAACTAGGAGATAATTTTTGTCCAAGGGTCCTAGATTTTTTAGGTGCATATCTAATGTTGTTAATAAATGGTTTTAACATATCATCACCTAACAAAATGTGTGAATGTTTTTTTTAAATTTTAACAACATCATCATATTGTTTAGAGTAAGCAGTTGTGAACACTATAGCATCCTCAAAACTAAGGTTAGAGTTTTTGTTATTATTATACTTTTTTGGAGGGGCATTATATGTTTTTATTCCCTTTCAACATTTTTCAAGGATATTTTCATCATAGCCTCTACAAACCAACCTATTTTTTTAGCTCTAAGGATTGCAACTCATATATTTCATCAGATTTTGTGTTTCTACGTGTTCTGATAAATTGGCCTCGAGGTATGGCCTTTATCACATGATTGGGGTGTTGTGAAAGGGCGTGTAATATTGTGTTACCTGCGGTATCTTTTCGAAAAGAAAACCTTAATTTTGAGGATGCTATAGTGTTCACAACTGCTTACTCTAAACAATATGATGATGTTAACATTAGATATGTACCTAAAAAAATCTAGGACCCTTGGACAAAAATTATCTCCTAGTTTAGTCACTAAAGATAAAATCCATAAACAAAATTGGCTATACAAAACTGGTAATTTCAGATGTGGAAAATGTAATTGCCTTATGTGTGCTCATATACAGGAGGGTAATAATTTCTCCAGTAGTTGTACAGGCAATGGTTTTGAAATTAATTTTTATGCAAACTGTGGTACCACCTTTGTGGTTTATGTACTTACCTGTAATCTTCAATATACTAGCCAAACTTCTAGGGAGGTCCGAAAAAGGTTTAATGAACACACCAGGGATGTCAAGAATTTCAATAAAGATTCAGCAGTAGCTAATCATTTTAATGGATATCATTTTACCAATGTACCCAATATGAATATTAAGGTTATTGATATTGTCATCATTCCCATCAGAGGAGGCAATAAATTTAAAATATTAGAAAAGAAAGAGTTATTTTGGATGCTCAAACTACAGACACGTTGCCCATCAGGCATGAATCGTGAATGTGACATTAACTATTTAATTGATAAGTAGAATGACATGTATATGTATTCATGCTAACATCTTAGGTCTTGAGGTATTAATTAATTTATTAATTCATTAATTTGTTATTATTACCATCACTTTCTTGTTTTGTATCTGTTTTTTATCCATTCATGATTTGGTAACAATACTCACACAATTCAAGTCGTGTAAATATAATTTATGTATGATAATGAACTTGTTGGAATAATGAGTATTTAAAATATAGTGTTATATATAAATTTTGTTACATACAATTTAGGTTAGGTTCTTTTTGTTTTTAGTTTTTATGTATGTCATCCAGGTTTCTCTCTCAGGGTTTCTTTAATTATAAACAAGCACCTGTTTTGTTGGTGTGCATTTTTTTGCATTAACCTCTATCACATGTAAGTTCACCCTTTATATAGAATTAGCCTAGCACATACCTTATGTCTATGAATAAGCGCCGCTAGGGGGCGCGAAACGCGTCAGACGTTGTCTCTCCCTGTCCTCCTGCCTTTCATTTTCGTGTGTCTATATGTTTACAGCGTTTGTTACTGTAATACCTATTTTGTATTTTTTAAGCCATTTTTCTAATAAACGCTGACTTTTAACCACCGATGCCTGTTTGCAGTGCCTGCCTCCCTGTTCCTACTGCAAAAGGGGCACAGACTTTGCACCATAAAAACAAAAATGAGAAGACAAAATGAGAGAGCCTTGACCCTCTGCACCAGATGCATTTCATGCCCCTGTGGCACTTGATCACTGAGTAAGGGATTTGCCTGGCATAGATGTAGGGAATGTAAGGTTCTGATTAATTGGTTGAAAAATTGAGAACAAGTAAGGACCTAGGATCCGTTTAAAGTACCTATTCAAGGAAGAAAGGTTTTTCCAAAGTGTCTGATTTGAGTCTAATTCTGCTTCATGGCAAAATGAGAGTGACCCCAAATGATGCTGCTGGTATACCTGTGTGTAAAATTCCCTGACCCTGAATTAGTTGGCAATAGTGGCACTGCCATATAACTCCTCATTGGACATGAAAATGAGTTTTTTATATAAGTATTGTTAGTATTTTGCTTAGGGGATCTGTCATGTAGTGATCCAATTTTGTTCCTACCTTTTAAAGTATATCTTTTTTTAGTACTAGAGCCTTTCTGTGTGTGTACCGTTTGAGTCATAAGTTTAAATAAGTCAACGTTTGGTGGAAGGTAAAAGGATCATCCTGGTGATCATGCTCAGCTAGATACAAGGTGGCTATTAGACTTGTGTATTTTAAATTATGTTGTTCACCCCTCAGGACCGTCTTGTGAGGTTTCCAAAGATATATAAGGATCTTTACAGAATTTTGGTTAATATCAAAGTGTTCTGACAAGGTGAGAGCAATTATCTCCAAGATTAAGGGGTTGTGCAGAAGGGAGTCATCTAGCCACTATAGGTATTGTGCAAGTAGAGCTTTTGGCCAATGCATAGCCATAATAACTGTTGCATGATCAGACCAGGAGATACTGCCTATGTGAGAATCAGAAATTGTGCGGACTAGTTTGGCCAATGAACAGATAGTCAATCTGTTATTAAGAATTGCGAGAATGGGAACAAAATGTTTAGTGGCATATATATGGGTGATGTATTTGCCAGGCATCAACTACGGAAACAAATCTGTTTATGAATAGACTGAATGGTTGCTCAAGATGCAGTTCTTCCCATTGAACATTCTAGGTGTGGGTCAAGAGCACATTTAAAGTCCCCTCCTAGTATTACTGAGCCAATCTATTCTTCTTGTAATTAGTTTGGAAAGAAAAGTGCCTGATTGATGTTTGATTTGTAGATATTGGCAATAGTTACAGGTCTATTATATAGTAAGTTGGTGATAAAAAATACACCTTGCCTCTCTGTAAACTAATAGGGGAGGGAAAAGGAGAGTCTGTTAGGATGCTAACCCATTTTTACTTAAGCGCATGTGAGCTAAAGAAGCTAACTGTAAAGATCTTAGTAGTTCATTTGGATATAATGCTGCAAAATTAGTTTCTTGATTTAAAATAATGTCGACCTGTTTTGCAGAACCACTTTGTGGCTACGGACATTTGATAGATGAATTTAGCCCTTGGGCATTTTGAGATAGGGTAGTGACTAAAGTGGTATTTTAGGTATGTTGCCCTAACAGTGCGCTATTCTGTGGATGTGAACCCATAGCAAAGGATGTGTAAATGTGTGGTGTATATGGAAAAAACTGTTTTCTGCGCACTGGAATTGTTTGAGTCAGTTCATAATTCTTTATTCAAGGAAGAAGGGGGCTTCCTTTGGGTTCTCCATTCTAGCATTGTGTAAGGAAGAGGAGGGTAGAAAGTATAGATAAGTATAAGGGGAAGTATGTCTCTTCAGCTGAACAATCTAGAGTGCAAAGAGGTAAAAGGGAGTTAACCTAAACTTTCAATATAACTAAGCAAATCATTATATTAACTAAATAAGAAACCTGGAGATGCTTAAAGATATAGGGGAAGAAGTAGTAGTCTTCTATATTGTTTTGTTAAATGTTTTAGAGTTAGATGTAGACTGCATGGCTTAAATAAACTAAATATAACCACTAAGCACATGTGTACTATATTTAAGGTCCTAGAACCCCTATTAAAGCAACTGTTTAGCTCAAGATGTATATGCACACTGAATAGTAAAAATAGAGCCCCAATGTTTCTTTTAATGCCTTTTAGTGGATGCCACATGGTCAATCTCTTTGGTGAATTCTTCAAACAATGTAAGTCATTTAAAGGGACAGTATACTTTAAAATAGTTTTCTTTTCATGTGTTTACAATTGCTTTTTTTTACCAAACTAGCTTTTTAAGGTTTATTTGTGTATATTAAAGCTCTGATTTTGTGTTTTGAATCCACAACCTAATAAAATGGGTTGATCTTGTAGGTATAATCAGATCTCATCACTGTATCACATTGTGTAGGTATACATTATTATTATTATTCTTTATTTATAAAGCGCCAACAGATTCCGCAGTGCTGCCCATGGGTACAAGGATAACAGTACAATGTAGAAACAATACGACAAAATTTTACAGAAAAAAAAACAGGGGGAATTGAGGGCCCTATTCCCGTGGGAACTTACAATCTAGATGGGTAGGGTGGGAAACAGGAGGTGGGGATTGCAAAGGTGAGAATGATATTAGTGAGGAGATAGAGAGCTGCTGTTAGTTAAGTGAAGTTAGTATGTTAATAAGTCGGGTGATAAGCTTCCCTGAACAGAAAGGTCTTTAGAGAACGTTTAAAGGAGGAGAGGTTAGGGACAAGTCTTACAGCACGAGGAAGTGCGTTCCAGAGGGTTGGTGCCGCCTGAGAGAAGTCCTGTAGTCTAGCATGAGAGGAGGTGATGGTAGAGGACGCAAGAAGCAGGTCATTGTTGGATCTTAGGGGACGGGCAGGAGTGTATTTGTTGATAAGTGAGGACAGGTAGGGTGGGGCAGCATTGGTGAGGGCTTTGTAGGTCATGGTGAGAATTTTGAATTTAACTCTGTTGTGAATGGGGAGCCAGTGAAGGGACTCACAGAGAGGTGCAGCAGAAACAGAGCATCGAGAGAGGTGGATTAGTCTGGCAGATGCATGAAGGATGGATTGGAGGGGAGAGAGGGAGGCCAGTTAGTAAGTTGTTACACTAGTCAAGTCGGGAAATTACCAGGGAGTGGATTAGCTGTTTAGTAGTTTCAGCACTTAGAAACGGACAAATTTTGGAGATATTGCGTAGGTGGTTGCGGCAGGATGAAGAAAGCAGTTGGATGTGGGAAATGAAGGACAGATTTGAGTCAAGCGTGACTCCAAGGCAGCAGACTTGGGGTGATGGGGAGATAGTGGTGCTGCCAACAGTGATGGAAAAATTAGAAACTGGAGTAGAGTTAGAGGGGGGAATTAGAAGTAGTTCGGTCTTGGACATCTTTATACTTAGGTGGTGGGAGGCCATCCAGGAGGAAATGCCAGATAAGCAGTCACTAATGTGAGAATTGACAGAAGGAGAGAGTGCAGGAGTGGAAAGGTAGATCTGGGTATCGTCCGCATAGAGATGATAGCTGAAGCCATAGCTGTAGATAAGTTTACCCAGTGAAGAAGTGTAAATAGAGAAGAGTAGAGGACCCAGGACAGAGCCTTGAGGTACTCCAACAGACAGAGGCAAAAGAGATGAGGAGTCACCAGCAGAAGAGACGGAGAAGGATCTGTTAGAGAGATAAGAGTGAATCCAGGAGACGGCAGTGTCACAGACCCCAAGAGAGCTGAGAGTCTGTAGGAGAAGGGGATGGTCAACAGTGTCAAAAGCAGCAGAGAGCTCCAGTAAGATGAGTATAGAGTAGTAGCCTTTGTTTTTAGCAGAAAGGAGATTGTTAGTAACCTTGGTGAGGGCAGTCTCAGTTGAGTGTTGGGGACGGAAGCCAGATTGCAGGGGGTCGAGCAATGAGTTGGAGGACAGGAATTGGGTTAGGCGATTGAAAACTAGTTTTCAAGTAATTTTGAAGCTAGCGGGAGCAGTGATATGGGGCGGTAGTTTGCAGGGGAGTTAGGGTCAAGGGAGGGTTTTTTGAGGATGGGGGTGACCTTTCGCTGCGGAATTTGTTGGCACTCTACAAATAACCGATAATAATAATAATAATAATAATAATCTGTCCATAAAACAATCACCAGTACTTGGAGAGAACAATGGAAAATTAACATTGTATTACCTTATCTCTGCTATATCCCACTGTGAGTGTAATTTCTTCTGCTGGCTGTGTTTACAAAGCTTATCTATAGCTTGGACATGCGGCCACAAACTTTCAGAATAGATGGGGATACCACATGCTAAATCAACTATTTAAAATGCCAATATAAGGGTAAAGGAGCTACTTGTAAACAGTTGAATACACTCCAGCAGGTGGATCATTGGAAACAAATTAAAGGGGAGAAAATTTAAACTGTCCCTTTAAGGTAATTAGTCTTTTCTATTTTTTACAGCTCCGGCACCTTTCCAGTCTTGATTTGCGTCATATCACTGAACTGGATAATGAGACTGTGATGGAAGTAGTAAAGAGGTGCCAAAATCTCACATCGCTAAATCTGTGCCTGAATTGGTTCATTAATGACAGGTAGGGTATTTTTTTTCTATTACATATCCTATCTAATCTGGTGTTAAAGTGATTTAAATAAATCAATCTTTTTAATTATTGTAATTTAAATACTTTATTTAAAATCTTTTGTGAACTAATTAATCACAACTCATGCCTGTAATAGCTAGCAGGTTTGTTTGCTGATGGTTCATTTAAATTATTTTTTATATCTCTGTAATATGATCTTGCAAACCTTGATACGTGTTTTTTCTTCAACAATTGTGTTTGTTTAAATAATAATTATTCTGTAAGCTGCTCATGAAAAATATAATGTTTAGGTCTTTACAGAATGGTTATATTTTATCTCACTAGCTGCCTACTTAAAAGCTAGATTTGAAGATACCTTGAGCATAGTTGATTATTCACTGCCTGTTGGTGTTGAAACCTTTTCTGATGAGAGCTATATTTACAGAAATGCTTTTAAAGTATTACTAAATACAGCAGAATTTAGTAATGAATACATGCATAATAAAAATACAATGCAATAGCACTTACCTTGAGTTTAAAACGAACATATATACTGTGCACTTTTGCTCATGCTCAAAAGAAGCTGGAGCATCAGAAAGGGCGCATATAAATACATGTGTACGTTTTGAAAATGGAAATATTTTTTTTAAATTGTTTGCTTTATCAGAATCATCCCTTTAAACCGGAATGTGTTCTACTAATTTTATGTTAAAATCCTTGGCAAAGATTTAAATTCATGTCTTTTTTTGTGATATATTTAAGTAGCCCTAGAAAGGAAATCGTTCCACTGTATAATTGACCTTTTTGACAAATTTTAAGTGTTATTTGTTTAAGTGGAATCTATAACGACATGAGTGAGGCTGCACTATAAGGGCACAAAAGCTACGTTCACTTTTTATAAATGTGGCTCATTTTATAATTTGCAAATGGTTTTGGAATTTAAAATAATAAGGGCCAGATTACGAGTAAAGCGCAAACGTTTGCACTCGAGCGGTGAAGGGTTTATCACTGGTGTTAGGCGCTCATTGGGTTTACTGTTGGTATTACGAGTTGAAAGTAAAATCGATCGCTTGAGCACAATCGCGTTTTATGCAAGAATGATTACCGTGTCCTCAGAGCTCTGGTTACCTGTTTCGCAAAACTAAAAAGTGTTACAAAACACATCAAAAATACATTACAAAGTACAGTTACACTCATAATAACACCATCTAATAAAAATTATATATATATATATATATATATATATATATATATATGTAAGTGCATTGGAGCCCTTTGCAGTTAAGTAGATGTATTTACTGTAAATATTTGACATTCCAATGCTCTGCACATGGCAGAATATGTTCTATGTATGTATATATATATATATATATGTGTATATATATATATATATATATATATATATATATATATATATAGTACCAAAATACCATTATATATATATATATATAATAAAAAACTCCCTCAGTAGAGAAATGAACTGAACTAGAACACTGCCCCCCCAGAAAAAAAGGGAGTGCAGTATACCCTTGTCTAGCACACAACCTGCAATGGAAACAAATTAATTAAATCAGTAAGACACAATATTGATATGCAGCAAAATATATGCTTTAATGATTCTAAATAAACTAATGCCACATAGCAATTATAATACTTCAAAAAGTCCAACCAGGAAAATCTGCAAGGGTACCCTTGGAAGTCCAGGGAGCTCCAAAAACGACAACACACCAGACGTAGTGGTTAAACGTCCCAATATTCATGCCCCAAAAGAATGGACTGAAAAACTAAGACTCCCATTAGATTCTCCATTGTAAGGCAACCCCAATGAATCCAAGCGGACACCCCCACGGCTGTGACATATAATGGGTATAGAATACTATAAAGTGTACTCACAGATCCTTTGTTGTAAGAATTCCGTTAGAGATATCGCCTCTCCCAGCGAGTATAGCTAACAGTCAGCGTCCTTATACTTTACCCTCCTTTTGGCTGCCGCTGGCCTCCACGGCTCCGTTCACACAGACTTACATGAGGTTACTGGTGCCACTTCACTTCTGTGGGTATTAGCTCTATCTGGAGTTGGGAGATGGTTTGTTTGCAAGAGCTCCGGTGCGCCCTGTGGACTAAAACTGTAGCTGCCTGCTATGTGCGTTTACCCCTAACGGCACGGGGCCTCGTTCCGGCTCAATCAGATGCCGTAATACTCTGTCGACTCCATCTTTGATCATCGGGTGAAATAGAAACTTAATTTCTTTCCTGTTTAGTTTGCATCATGGCTACACATTTAATTCACAATAAAATGGCAGACTTACCATTTTTATATATGTCGAAACAGAACACAATAATATCCTAATTTTATAAAGTTTACCATTTTTACATTTCAATTATTTGAATTAATAACAGCAAGTGTAACAGCAAAAAGAGACCCAAATCTAAAGGACAGATTAGTGAGCAGTCTGTTTAAAGTCCAAGACAACAAGATGTGACTATCAAAATATAGAACACAAGATGGCAATTTTAGATGCACTAAATGTTCTGTGTGTGAGAATATGGTAAGAGGGAATACCTTCCATGACAAGGAAGGGAAACCTCACAGAATTAAAGGCCATATAACCTG
Organism: Bombina bombina; assembly: GCF_027579735.1. Taxonomy (NCBI): domain Eukaryota; kingdom Metazoa; phylum Chordata; class Amphibia; order Anura; family Bombinatoridae; genus Bombina; species Bombina bombina. The sequence continues at coordinate 261,263,860 of NC_069500.1, read as the reverse complement.
TAGAACAGAAGGTGTGGTATATAGGCTACAGTGTAATTGTCCAAGTTTCTATGTAGGCAAAACCTATCGTGAGCTAAAGGAAAGAATTAAGGAACATAAATGGACATTAAAAATAAATGCATAAAAACTGGTAGTGTGACTAGGCATTTCTTCTTAAAACATAATAGCAATGAGGAGGAATTGCAATTCAGAGGTCTCAAACTAGTGGATTTAAGTGATAGAAGAGGAAACCTTGATAAAAATCCTCTTACAGAAGGAATGCAAGTGGATTTTTAATCTGGGGTCTCTGAAACCTAAGGGTATGAATGAGGAACTGAATTATGCACCCTTTTTAGGATAAACTGTCAAGGATACCTTATTCATACTTGCCATTACTCTAATGTTATAAATCAATGTATTAAAGGAAATATAATTCAAATAATTGAAATGTAAAAATGGTAAACTTTATAAAATTAGAATTTCATTGTGTTCTGTTTCGACATACATAAAAATTGTAAGTCTGCAATTTTATTGTGAATTAAATGTGTAGCCACTATATATGCCACCAGCAAACTAAACAGGAAAGAAACAGAGTTTCTATTTCACCCGATGATCAAAGGCAGAGTATATTACCCTTTAAAATGGTGTAGACAGAGTATTACGGCATCTGATTGAGCTGGAAGAAGCCCAATGTCGTTGTAGATGAAACGCAGCTACAGGCAGCTACAGTATTAGTCCACAGGACGCACCGAAGCTCTTGCAAACAAACCAACTCCTGAAAACTCCAGATAGAGCTAATACCCACAGAAGTGAAGTGGCACCAGTAACCTCATGTAAGTCTGTGTGAACGGAGCCGTGGGGGCTAGAGACAGCCAAAAGGAGGGTAAAGTATAAGGACGCTGACTGTTAGCTATACTCGCTGGGAGATGCAATATCTCTAACGGAATTCATACAACAAAGGATCTGTGAGTACACTTTACAGTATTCTATACCCATCCTGATATTGGCAATACATGTCACAGCCGTGGGGGTGTCCACTTGGATTCGTTGGGGTTGCCTTACAATGGAGAATCTAATGGGAGTCTTAGTTTTTCAGTCCATTCTTTTGGGAAATGCATATTGGGACGTTTAACCACTACGTCTGGTGTGTTGTTGTTTTGGGAGCTCCCTGGACTTCCAAGGGTATCCTTGCAGATTTTCCTGGTTGGACTTTTTGAAGTATTATAATTTCTATGTGGCATTAGTTTATTTAGAATCATTAAAGCATATATTTTGCTGCATATCAATATTGTGTTCTACTGATTTAATTCATTTGTTTCCATCGCAGGTTGTGTGCCAGATAAGGGTATACTGCACTCCTTTTTTTTGGGGGGGGGGGGCAGTGTTCTAGTTCAGTTCATTTCTCTCCTGAGGGTTTTTTCTCTCTTTTTGTATTTAATTAATTTTATTTACACCTCTGAGCACTGCACATTTGCTATCACTTATTCAAGCTGGTGTGCAATAACCGTGGTTTTCAACATTTCTGGTGCACGCCTTTTAAATTAACATATATATATATATATATATATATATATATATATATATATATATATATATATATATATATATACATATACATAAGTAAATAGAATATATTCTAGTATGTGAAGAACATTGGAATTTGAAATATTCATATTTTCATGTTGGGTTAGCAAACATAAGAATATGCAATCGGATTTGCACGCTAGTAGGGTGTTTTTCTCACTTTTTGCTCCATTGAGTTCTATGGGGGAATACAGGAACGCAAGTGTAATATTCTAACTTTTTGCGCTCGTCGGGTTAGCACGCAATAAAAAACAGTTTACTTTCAACACATAATTCCAAGCGCAACCCGACAAGCGCAAAAAGCAGAACTTCTAGCACAGTTAATGCTCAAACAGGAGCTTTAATTAGCACTCCACTTGTAATCTGGCCCTAAATGTATACGCTATTGCATGCTGAATACTATCTTTAACATTTTCTGTGATGTTTGCAAACACGTGTTTTGACTTTAAAAACCGTTTAAAAATTAATTATAAAATTAACCCTTATGAAATTCTGAATTACGTTATATAGTTAAGTTTAAAAAATTATTCAAACGCATTGCGTACTAATCATTAATATTGGATCAATTAGGTGCCATATTTTGCTTTTGAATTGAACTCATATATTTTGTTTTTATGTAAGTAAGCAGAAATTCCACACAACCTCCAAAAATCTAGGAAAAACTATCAAACTGTTAATTATAGTTTAGTTTTCTCTAATCAATGAGAGAGACAATTAGAAATGTTTAGGGTATGGAGGAGCGGAGTCAGCCAGCAAATGAGCTGGTCGCATCTCACAGGCAGCTCCATCAAGGCCCAGTGTTTTTGGACTTAAAACCACCCATCCATTCTACTTTGGGCTTTCAGGGTCCGAAGACATACCAGTCTGAATGCAGACCCCCCAGTGCAGTGGTAGGATATGAACACACCTGGCCTCTGGATTGTGGGTCAGGTTACAGGATGGTGACTGCTCAGATACATAGACTGGAAACAATACAGCGTGTATGTAACCTGCCAAAATAAATATCTGAAAACAGATTAGAATCAGAACAAGTTGGCTGCAGAGAACATTATGGGTGATGACAAGGATTCGTTATAGAGGAGTTGCAAACAGAAAGTTTAAGGCTGCAGAAAACAGGATTGGTTTTGGCAATGGAATATAATGTAGAAGCAAAGTGAAAGCACAACTGATTTCTTGTATGCATGCTAGAGACTGAGACTGTGAGTAGTAAAGTTCAAACTGAAGTAGTCAGCAAAATATAATTTAGCAGTTCATAGGTAGTTGAGACAAATTTGTAAATCAGATAGAAATCTACTTTATGCAGAGTACCTTGTGCAGAAAATATATGAGGAGTGTGATATGTTGTAGAGCTGAAAAATATCCACTTGCATAGCTTGGTCACCAACACTTGTAGCTGAGTAGTAGTTAGAACTGAAGCAAGTAAACTCACAGGAAAGAGGTACTTGCGAAGCTTGGAAACAGATATTGCTCCAGGAATAATCCAGGTCAGACTACATCTAAATATGCAGGCAATGGCTGTAGAAACCTAGGTAACAGAGTTCAGATTTGGCAGTTGTACAGACAATGTTAACCTATGCTGAAGCAACAAACAGGCCTCTAAACAATCTTTATAAGATGAAACCAATTAGTCAGTCAGACATCACAGCAGTGAATGGAACTCCCGCAGAAATGTGACTGACAGATGGAGAAATATAATGGAGCAAGAGCAAGGCTGTCTCTTAAAGGCACATAGTATCCAACAAAATGTCTTGCAAAAAGGAGCTTCTTAAACAGACAGCAACAGTACTTGTATGGCAGGACATGATGGCTACTTTTGGGTAACAACTATCTTCCTCAACCCTCGCTTCCTACTTTGAGTAGGTGTTGGAGCCTGAAGAGACCTTCAGCGCAGGGAAATGCTGTGGTTACGGCCCACATCCAACTGCACGCCGGAGTGAAGCAGACCACAAGTCTCTTGCAACTTTGTTCCACTGTTGCAAACAGGCCAAACATTGCCTAAATGGGCCCTTACCCTCCTTGTTTCTTTCCTTTAGGCCCATAAAACTGGGGTGACTGTCAGCTTTTTTTCTAACCTTGCCAGGTGAGATTTGCTTTCCATATACATTTTTGGGGCACTCATTATAGCCTATGTCCTGCTGCTTAGTTTGAACACTTTACATACTGCACTATACGTATTTGCTATAAAATGTATCCTGATACACTGTGTGACAAACTTGGCAATTTATTTTCCATTGATATTGCTCTCCCATTATTTTGGTGCACTTGATCTCTACTCCTAAACACTGTGCCATGCGGTCATTCAACTTATCATTTTGTGAACCTGGACATGATCTTGACAATGTTGTCACTGTAATATTTTCATTTTTGGGGTGATTGGAGGGGGACCCTAGACCTCTTACTCTTTTGCAACTCACCCCTAACTTGGGTTGACAGCTTTAACTATTCTCGCATCATTCAGTTAGCCTTATTTTTGGCTACCATTTCTGCTATATACAAGACTTGCCAGTAAACTAACCCTCGCTTGATAATGTTGAAATCTTGCAAGAAAAAGTTTAAGTCTATGCCAGCACCCAAGCGAACAGTCATGGACCACTTCAATCCTGCACCCTTATGCCAAACAGCTTGAAGAGAGGGACACTAGTAAGCTAGTAAGTTCTGGCTCTCAAGGATCTACAGAATTCAGCCCCTGCTGCAGTGACACCAACATTTTGGACCCTCTTAATACTTTATTAGAGGGATATAATCAAGAGAAATGAGCCGCACTAAGAGAGCACTCAATAACAAATCTATCAAATAGCAGGGAAAAGTGAAAACTTCTCAGGTTAATGTAAAACTTAAAATTTAATGTAGTCAATTAAAAATAAAAACATAATGTGTATGTAGGTGCAATAAGACTTAGATTAAAAATACCACGAGGATATGAGTCCCAACAGCCTAAGGAGACAATTAGAAACAGTGAAATATCACATATAAGTCTATAAGAGTGACCACAAATGCAAGTAGCCCTGATAGCCAGGTGACAAGCAACACCACAAAATTAACTAAAGCTAGAGGATTAACCTCACACAATTAAAGCTAACTAAGGTGTATACTTGTTAGAGCCGGTATTATTAGGGTGGTCACTGTGGCAATAAGCCAAAAATAACTAATTAAAGTTGGCAACAGGCTTAAAGGATTCAGGGGGGAAAACGCCTGATGCGCATTTCGCCTATACGGCTTTACCAAAAGCTAACCTGAGCCATATTACCATTCCCCTTAAAATACTAGTAATGGACCAATCAAAAGGGTGTATAATTGCACACCCTCATGGCTACCTATCACAAGAAAGGAGCGGGCATTGGATGGAAAGGGGTCACGTGTCAGACGTGACATCAGCTCCATAGCAACATATTCACAATAGTAGACGCTATGGTAAATGTGCAAAGAGTGAGACTGATTGTATTTGTAAGTACAAACTTCAAAAAACTCCAGCCACCAACTTCATTAAAAGACCTTTATTATCTTATCCTGGGTCCAAGTATGCAACGTTTCAAGCCAACATGGCTCTTAATCATGTACTGAATCCATTACAGATCTCAGCAAATAAATTAATTCCACTAATGAGAGGCTGGATATTATGCAATAATGAAAGAAAGAAGACATTGCTATCTACCTAGTCGATGAAATAACAGCGTTAGATGATAAAATAGTGGATATGCAAGTTTGGTCCCACGTGCGCATTACAGGGGTCCCTAGGTCGGTCCTTCCTGGAGATTTAGCTTCATATATTGCTGAGCTATTTCAACACGTAGGTCTCCCAATGGATGCCATCTGAGGACCTCATAGACAGAGCCCATAGGGCCTCCGCCCTAGAGGTCTCTCAACTGACAAGTCGAGGGATGTGATTGTGAGGCTCCACTTCTACACTAAGGAGAGGGTTATGCAGGCTGCTCTACAATTAACCATCCTCCCTGAGAAATTTGGGGACATTGTTTTTTCTGACCTCTCAGCTAGAACGCTACAACAAAAGGACCAATAACATCAAATATAGGTGGGGGTTCCCACTAAGGTCACTAAGGACAACCATCTGCACACAATATCTAACATTGTACATGCAAATGAAAAATACCTCCAAATAGATTCAATATGTTGTCCTGAATTTAGGTTTCCAAGTAATTTATAGCAAATATAGGCTAAATACTATGGATGTAATATTATAGGATGGAATTATTGGTTTAACACTAAAATGTTCTATGCTTAATAGTGGTCATTAAATCCAAAACTGCTACACAAAAATATATATATATTTATAGAAACTAGACACCACAGGTTATTTTCATAGAGGCATTGTGGTAACCATTTTATTGCCTTTATTGTGTGTGTATATATTTATATATGTATTATACAGTATATATATATATATATATATATATATATATATATATATATATATATATATATACATACGCACAGTGGCGTAGCGTGGGGGGGGCCACAGGGGCGGTTGCCCCGGGCGCAAAATTCTGGGGGGGCGCAAAATGCTTGGCTCCCAGCCTCCCCAGTCCCCACCATCTCAAGACAGTAGACAGTCCCACTCCAAGCGGCGCTACAGGGAGGTTAAAAAATCTGACAGGCGCCTGCGCCCAGCCATTCTGTCTCTCAAGTGAACTGTCTACTACTCTGAAGTCAAGACGTGCTGTGTAATGATTTAATTATCATAATTTTATGAGTTTAATCCTATCCGACCGTTACCTGCTGCTAGACTAGTGTTTATGCCACTAGTTAGCACGGTCCACTCCCACTCCCAGCGCACATGTCAGGAGGGAGGAAGAAGTCAGAGCAGCAGAGCCAGAGTGGAGTCAGACTAGTACGCCGCGCCCGCAATGATAAGGTAAGTAGTGTCAACAGAAATTACCAAACTCATCACCGGGTCCGTATCAGAACCAGACCACCAGTGCCACTGCCAGCCAGAATTATAATTAAATTATTATAGCCCCTGTTTTTGCCTGGGCCCTGGGGAATAGGGATTGGAAATGGCAACGCACGCAAAATGTAGCTTAGCCTCTACCATTACCCAGGTGACGTTGCAGGGCCAGCCAGCCAAGTTCCAAAGGACCCAGAGTCACTCTGAGCCAGCCAGCCAAATTCCAACTTCCAAAGGACCCAGAGTCTGAGCCAGCCAGCATGCCAGAGTGTGAGAGTGATCTATGCTGCTTTAAAGTGAAAGCTGGTTATTTTATTTCAAATTCATTTTTAACCTGGGTAAAATAAAACATACAAGATGTAAATGATCTACATCTTGTATGTTTTACCCAGGATAAAAATTAATTTAAAAAAAATAACTGGCTTTCACTTTAAAGCAGCATAGATCACTCTCACACTCTGGCATGCTGGCTCAGATGTATTTAAAAATTAAATCCCATGTTTAAATATTAAACCATAAAAAATGTAATTGTTAAGTTATATAATCTACTTACTTAATGTATATAATAAAGTAATGGCTGCCTGCCTGCAACCATATTGAATCCTAATTTTTAAGGATGAATGTAGAGTTTAGAATTATATATATACAGTGGGACCTCGGTTTAAGAATTTAATTCGTTCTCCGGGATGTTTCTTATTGCGAAAAATTCGTAAACCGAAACACGGTTTCCCATAGGAATGCATTGAAAACCAATTAATGCGTTCCGGAGGTGAGAGAAAAAGTCAAATAAAGTCTACAAAACCTGCTGCAAATGGCTCCAATGGCTCCAAAAGGCTCCACAACTTGCTGCAAATGGCTCCAAAAGGCTCAACAACTTGCTGCAAATGGCTCCAAAAGGCTCAACAACTTGCTGCAAATGGCTCCAAAACCTCTCCAACTGCTACCCACACTTCAGTATGCAGGGAACACTTGCTTCGTATTGCGAAAAAAATTCGTAAACCCAGGGGCAAACCGGAACATTTGTTTCGTATTGCGAAAAAAATTCTTAAACCGAGACAATTTTTTTCAAGATTTTGAATTCGTAAACCGAAATTTCGTATACCGAGTCGTTTGTAAACCGAGGTCCCACTGTATATATATATATATATATATATATATATATATATATATATATATATATAGTATATAGTATATATTTTTGTTGTTAAAATAAAGCTTTGTTTGTTTTAAAACAAAAACCTGTCTCCTAAGTTGTTGAGCTGTCTCCTATATTCAAAGCAAATTTGCCAATCACTACTGTACTGGTGGAAGAGACTCAGTCAGTGCTAATGGATTAGGGGGGCGCAATTCTTGCCTTGCCCTGGGCGCTGAGAAGCCACGCTACGCCACTGCATACGCACACTTTATTAAAATAAATTTCACACTTTTATTGGCATATGTGCTCACAGGTAGAGAGAGGGGAAAGGTCAAGACAAGGCTTTGTTAACAAACAATGCTTATCTTTTTTGATGTTTGTCAAAGTCTGAAGATTATTTATACTAATTGATGTAATTCAGATTGCATAAAAATAATGACACTACATTTTAGTATGTCTTTGACATAAAATGTAATAAGAACTTACATAATATAAAAATGTTGCTAGTAATATACCAAACGATTAAACTTAAGAACAATGCTGTGAGAGATGTTTTTCAACAAATGAGGTGTTAACATGAAGAGCGATTAAATTATTCACTGTTGATTCTCTTTTTTGTCATTAGTATAGTAGTAATAAGATCTAGCATCACTATCCATTTAATCTTCATAGATTCACACTATCAGGGGTGCATTTATCAAATCATGGAACAGGGTTCCTTCCCTACTTAAGAATATGTCCGCCTGTGATTGTGACAAGCATTTGACATTGTTAAAGGTTGCGAGCAGAATTTTCAATCACCCAGAGCAAGTGTATTCTGTGTGTTTGCACTCGGTTAAAAAGTTGTCGTCTTTTCTTAAAGGGATATGAAACCCAAAAATGTTCTTTTGTGATTTAGACAGCACATACCATTTTTTTTTAAATATTCCAATTTACTTCTATTATCAAATTAGCGTTGTTACCATGATATTCTGTGTTGAAGTGATACCTAGGTAGGCATCTGGAGCACTACATGGCAGGAAATAGTGCTGCCATCTAGTGCTCTTGCAAATGGATAACATCCTTGCAAAACTACTGCCATATAGTGCTCCAAAAGTGGGCCGGCTCCCAAGCATACATCCTTGCTTTTCAGCAAAAGATCCCAAGAGAACGAAGAAAATTGGCAATAGAAGTAAATGCTCTATCTGAATCATGAAACTAAAATGTTGGGTTTCATATCCCTTTAACTTGTGACAAGCAGGCTCCCATTGTCAGCTGTTTCAACTGCTTGATAATTGGAGCCCTATACTTAAAGGGACACTTTCTTTCGTGATTCAGTTAGAGCATGACATTGTAAGCTACTTTCTAATTTACTCCTATTATCAATTTTACATTATTCTCTTGCTATCTTTATTTTGAAAGCAGGAATGTAAATCTTAGCAGCCAGCCCATTTTAGGTTCAGCACCATGGATAGCGCTTGCTTTTTGAAGGCTTATATTTACCCACCAATAGCAAGCATGACCCAGGTTCTCAACCAAAAATGGGCCGGCTTCTATGCATCACATTCTTGCTTTTTAAATAAAGATAGCAAGAGAACGAAGAAAAATTGATAATAGGAGTAAATTAGAAAGTTGCTTAAAATGGCATGCTTTATCAAGAAAAAAATTGGGTTTAGTGTCCCTTTGATGTTTTTTTCTTCTGTTTTTTTTATGCATCTAAAGATGATTTAAAAAAATATATTGCTTTGGAAAGATCATCCTTTTGATTTTATATTTTCCATTTTGTAAGGACTAGGTATATGTTTCCTTGTAAAACAGAAAAGGTTTTATGAATCACTCAGTCATTTTGCGACAAATATCACAGCAGACCTCCAACTTTTTGATATTTCACTAATGCAATTGTTTTCTTTTTAAATAATACTGGGTGGGTTATTACTAATCTGTTTGGAAGGATGGCAAACATCTAGAGGTTTCAATAGGCAAATTCTTTATTTGTAGGGTGCTTTTAGAAAGTAAATCAATCTTTTTGTCTGTTGCTCACACAAAACAACCCCATATAAGCAATCAAGTTCTATAGTATCTCCTTAGGTTATGAAGCAAAAGTCATACATGCAAATCCTTCATTGAATAAAAGTACTTATATGTGATATTGTTGCTCAGACTGAAATATGAACATGTTGAATTTTGAGTTCACTAATTACTAATTAAGCACTTCAGTGAGACAAATCTCCCTAATTCCTGTTTTTCTATAGAAGTAATTTATTGAATCAGTATTACAGAATATAATTTGTGTTGGAAAGATTATTCCCTTTTGGAGAGTTTTTTTTATTATTTTATTTTTGAGTGACACTAGGTCATTCAATTCAAATTTACTGCATTCATTTTGTGCTTGAATTTACACGGGATGGAGAAATACTGGGTGCCAGATCACTATAGCAACTAAAATGGGACTTGATGCCTGACACATTACTCTGGCAGCTTTGCCTCACTCCTTCCTCTGTAATGCAGCTTCACCTACACTCACATAAACCTAATAGTCACTGGCTGGCTGTTGGATGAAAACATAGTGTACTCTAAAACAGCAGGACAGAGGTGCAGGGTCCCTCATTTGGTACAGTCCTTCTATATAAGGGCAGCTTTAAGATCCCTACCCCTCACTTATAAGTTCCTCCCTCCTTGCTTGTGGTAATTGCATCTTTTACATCTTTAAGTGATGGGGTAATGAGATAGGGGATCCATTACATTCTCTTTTCTTTACTTTGGGTAGGGATGCCACCTCTCTGGGAATGACCCAGATAGTTCGGGTGTCCGGGTTTGAGTCAGGCCCAAACACGTAAATGACCAGGTTCAGTGGAAAAAAAGCCACAGCCAAATAGGTGACATTGTGCATTTGCAACATACTGCACATGCCTACAGTTATTTATCTCTTGCCTGTGTGTGTCTTTGTGTTTATCAGTGTTTTTCTATGTGTGTAAAAGAGTGAGTGCATTTGTGTGTTTGAGAGAGAGTGTGTGTGTGAGAGCGTTAGTGTCTTTGTGAGTGTGGGTGTGTATTAGGGTGTGAAAGTGTTTGTGTGATATAGAGAGTGTGAATATCTGTTTGAGTTTGTGTGTATGTGCTATTATGCATACTGTGTACTCTGCAAAAAGTTTTTTGCTGTGCAAGGAGGAAGAGCATTCGGGTTTGGCCTGAACTTAAGGTGGCAACTCTAATCTAGACCCATGTGTTTTCAATGACCCGGACAGATCGGGTTTGTATTTGTGTGTCCTGGTTTAAAGCTGAGTCAAGCCCAGACATACAAGTTTAATGGTTAGAGGGTAAACAGTCGCAGCCAAAAATTGCAACATCCTGCACATGCCTACAGTTTTTTTACTGTGTGTGTGTGTATCTGAGTGTGGGAGTGTGCCTGTGTGTGTCTGTGTGTGTCTGTGTGTGCAAGTCTTTGTGTGTGAGAATATGTGCGTCTTTGTTAGAGTCTTTCTGTGTGTGTGTGTGTGTGTGTGTGAGTCTGCATGTTAAAAATTGAGTGTATTTGTGTGTGTGTGAGAGATGTCTATGTGTGAGTTTGTGTTTGTGCACTATTATACGTAGTGTGTACTCTGCAAAAAAAACTTTGCCGTGCAAGAGTGTTGGGGTTTGGCCTGAACTAAAGGTGGCAACCCTAGCTTAGGAGTTAATAAGGAAATTATCTCTGCCTTCAGACACTTCTTCACTGAGTGTAACGTGATGTCATTAATAATTAAAAGAACGACAAAGTGTGGATAGCAGGAACATGTTCTTAGCATGCAGAAAGTTAAACGTGTATGTTCTCTTTCATCTTCCCTGCTGAGGAGGTAAATACAACTCTTGATGTGGTAGATATGACCTGTCAATATTCTTGCTTTTCTATTCTCAGTACTGGCTTTTATCCATTTTCCCATCTCTATGCTCCTCTCTTATCTTACTTCCTAAATTAGGTTTCCACACTGTTTTGTCCTGGCGCTGAGGAAGCTGGAAATGGGAAAATCACACAAAATATAGTATAACAGTGTTTATTTTTAACTTACTACAATACCACAAATCAGTAATCAGTTTATAAATGTATTAAAACACAATTATTACACCAAGCAGTGATTCAACTATAAATATATTACTTATCTTCGGGTTTCAGATACGGTATTAATATTATGCAACAGTGCTGAGAGTCATATTTCAGTAGAACACAGGCCATGCAGCAGATTCCCCAGGTGCTGTATGAAACTTCTCTACAATATGTTACCCACAGATTCCCTCACCCCCTTAGCAATTCTAATAATTAAAACTACAGTTAAGAATTTACATTAGTTTACATTAACTGTTTGATTAATTATTTGTTCATGGAATCAGGAAAATTGTCCAATCCCTTACACACACACTAATCATTTCCAAAACCTATCTTATCTTATAAATCTCTTCTCATCACCACTTTCTTGTTAGCCATGCCTTTAAATCATCAGCTCATTCTCCCGATGCATATGGGAAATAATGCTTTGTTTAATTTGGACACCTATGACTAGGCCCCTTTAGGTAATGTAAAATAAAACCTAAACCTGTTGAAGAATATGTCCCTTTTTCAGGCTTGATACAACTACTTATTCCATCTATTTGTTTTCTCACATATTGCTTTATAAAATAGGAATGCATTATCACATATTCAGGCCCATTTATCAAGCTCCGTACGGAGCTTGAAGGGCCGTGTTTCTGGCGAGTCTTCAGACTCGCCAGAAACACAACTTATGAAGCAGCGGTCTAAAGACCGCTGCTTCATAACCCTGTCCGCCTGCTCAGAGCAATACGATCGGGTTGATTGACAGCTCCCTGCTGGCGGCCGATTGGCCGCGAGTCAGCAGGGGGCGGCGTTGCACCAGCAGCTCTTGTGAGCTGCTGGTGCAATGTTAAATGTGGAGAGCGTATTGCTCTCCGCATTTAGCGAGGTCTTGCGGACCTGATCTGCAGTGTTGGATCAGGTCCGCAAGCCCTTTGATAAATGGGCCCCTCTGTCTCAATTTTCTATAGCTTGTATTTTGGCAGTTAATGGATATAAAGTTTTCTTTCTGCAGGGAGGAATACTATTTTAAATTACATTTGTTAAAGGGCCATAATACCCAAATGTTTAAACACTTGAAAGGGATGCAGCATAGCTGTAAAAAGCTGACTAGAAAATGTCACCTGAACATCATGTAAAAAAGAAAGATATTTTACCTTAAAAGTTTCTCAGTAGCCACATCCCATTGTAAAGGACTTCTAAGCAGCAAATCAGTATGTCTATCCCGGGACAGCGGAAGGAGCGAGCTTTCGTGCACATTCATCTTATTTCCCTATTCAGTGTAAGAAAGTTTACAATGAAATCTCATGAGATCACAGTAAAAGAGTTCATGACCTCAGCACTGCTGATGCTGATTGGCTGCTGTTCATTTCTTTTTATTTTATTTTTACCTGCAGCTGAGTATAATTTTTTACACAGACCTTACTCTGCTGAGCTGAGGAAATTGTGAGGTAAAATATCTTCCTTTTTTACATAGAAATGCTCAGGTGATATTTTCCTGTCAGCTTTTTACAGTTATACTGCATCAGTTTCAAGTGATTTAGCGTATGAGTATTATGTCCCTTTAAGTAGAGCAGTGCATATTTTCCTTTAACTGCTATTGTATGAAGTTGTGCAGCCATTATTTTTTCCTAGCACGTCCCTGGGGACTTTTAGAATTGTACATCTATATCTAAGCATTTAAAACAGTACATTTGAGTTTTTTTTGCTGCTTAGTGAATTTATCTTACTGTATTAAATGTATTTTTATTTTGTTCCCCGTCTTTGTACACCGTTCTGCATTCTGTCAGCACTTTTAATGAAACTATGTTTTTAATAAAAAAATACTTTTTTTTTTTGCATAACCCTTTTTTTGTTGGTGGTGTTATTGTTGCAATTGCCCATTGTAAGGCATAGAAATACAGGGATTTTTTATATCATTTCAAGCAATTGCATTTTTGCATTGGATCAGAAAAGTCTCTCTCCAGTCCATGATGCCTATTTACTAAATTACTGTAGTATCTCATACTTTATTAAATTGGCATTAAATGTATGATTTACGTATCAGTGATAGACATCTTACTAACATGTAGGGGCATTAGATCAATATTTTAGAAGTCTTAAAGGGACAGTCTATAGGGTTGCCACCTCAGCCATGTTTTCCTGGACACTTATGAGTTACACATGCTGCGGGGTGTGAAGGGAGGAATATGAATACTGCATATAACAAGTGCTGTCCAGAAGCACAATACATGTTTCTTCCTGCACACCCTGCAGCATGTGTATCTCATAAGTGTCCAGGTAAACATGGCTGAGGTGGCAACACTAACAGTCTACTCCAGAATTTTTATTGTTTAAAAAGATAGATAATCCCTTTATTACTGATTCCCCAGTTTTGCATAACCAACACGGCTATATTAATATACTTTTTACCTCTGTGATTACCTTGTAGCTAAGCCTCTGCAGACTGCCCCCTTATTTCATTTCTTTTGACAGACTTGCATTTTAGCCCATCTGTGCCCTCTCATAAGTAACTCCACGGGGCGTGAGCACAGTGTTATCTATATGGCACACGTGAACGAATGTCCTCTAGCTGTGAAAACTGTCAAAGGCATTCAGATAAGAGGCAGCCTTGAAGGGCTTAGAAATATGCATGTGAGCCTACCTAGGTTTAGCTTTCAACAAAGAATATCAAGAGACAAAGCAAATTTGATGATAAAAGTAAATGGTAAAGTGATATATATATATATATATATATATATATATATATATATATATATATATATATATATATATATATATATACTTATAGCTATTAAATAAAGAAATTATTTATTTCCTAAAAATGTTTAGTGGTATAGGGAGAGATTTTGGTAAGTTTTGCAGGGTACCCTCTATCTGATGTTTGTCCCTCCAGATGGCTCTTTGAGTTGTGATCACCCTAAAGCACGTTTATTCTTGTTTCTGTTTGTTTCTGGGGCCACAAAACGATTGCACACAAGTTTAGTTCTGCCTTTATCTGGGTGCCACAAAAACTAGGGTAGAGGGTCACATATAGCCTTCGGGCTTCTAGTGGGCTATCCCTGACCTCTATAGTGGTTGTTTATCAATGTCTGTGTTTCACCGACTGCCCCAAAGTAGTAAGTATTGCAAGAGAACCCGGCCACCCACAAATAAAGCCACTGCTATGTAGCATTTTAAATTATTAGTTCAGGGAATGCCAAATGAGGGGACTATGCAATCAACTATGGATTTAATAGTAAAACATATTCTTAAAATAACCTGCATTAAATTTGTTGACATGTCTAACTAATAAAGAACCACCTGATAAGATCAAAGAGAAGCAATTTATTTAGGTGTGAGTGTGCGTGTGTGTTTGTGTGTGTGAGTGTGCGTGTGTGTTTGTGTTTGTGTGTGTTTGTGTTTGTGAGTGTGCATGTGTGTTTGTGCATGTGTGTCTGTGCGTGCGTGCTGTGCAATGGGCACATTGGCCCTGGTTGCTGTGAAGTGGATGTTGGCTTCTGCAGGAACTAAGGACTTACACAGTAGTTATCATCTGTAATAAAATTGTACATAATAATGCCTGATTTAATAACATTATTGAATCATTAGGTGTGATTATGTAAAAATGTACTTACCAAGAAGGCACCTAATTAATAAATCTGTAGTGAGATAAATGTCTGAAAAATAAATGTCATAGTTTCATCCAGGACTTTTTTTTATATACATAATATTAATAATGATAACTTGGCAAAGATTCCAAGTGTTAAGCATAAACTTTATCCATAAGGAAACACTTATATACATTGTAAAGGCAAGAGCAAACAATGTAAGCTGTTTACTAGACTTGATTTCTGAATATTAAGCTGGCAAGCTGTATTCTAAGTCCTGTAAAATGAATAATTTGCTATAAAAATGTTCTTGCTTTAAATGTTTGGTAATAACTAGTGCACTTAGTTCTGTTGTATATGACAGACATGTCCACCCCTTAAATGCCAGAGAGGGCTTGAAAGTATTTTTAACCCAAAATACTTTTAATGAATTGAATTTTAATTATTTATAATTAATTATATTAACAATTGGCTATATACATGGCATGGGTAATATACCTACAGAATAAGCAGAAAATCAGAATGAAGTTTTGTGGTTAGTTGCTGCAGATATAGTGCAGAAGAGACAGCTTGCAGTTTATTTTTGTAGGATATAGCAATGAGCAAATATTAACCTTTTCACTTCTGGGTCATTTAAAGGAACAGTAGCGTCAAAATTAATCTTTCATGATTTAGATAGAGCTTGCAATTTTAAACAACTTTCCAATTAACTTCTGTTATCAAATTTGCTTTGTTTTCTTGGTATCTTTTATTGAAAACTAAAACTAGGTAGGGCTCCTAAGAGCTCAGGAGTGTGCATGTGTCTTTAGTACTCTATAGCAGCAGTGCTTTGCACCATTTTTTAACAAAGCTACAAATGATGTTGCAAAACACTGCTGCCATAGAGTACTAAAGACACGTGCACACTCCTGAGCTCTTAGGAGCCCTACCTAGTTTTACTCTTCAATAAAATGATACCAAGAGAACAAAGCAAATTTGATATCAGAAGTAAACTAGAAAGTTGTTTAAAATTGCATGCCCTATCCAAATCATGAAAGTTTAATTTTGACTTTACTGTCCCTTTAACACCCTATTTCTCCAACATAGGTGTGTCCGGTCCACGGCGTCATCCTTACTTGTGGGATATTCTCTTCCCCAACAGGAAATGGCAAAGAGCCCAGCAAAGCTCCGCCTTCCCCAGTCATTCTCTTTGCCGTTGTACAGGCAACATCTCCACGGAGATGGCTTAGAGTTTTTTGGTGTTTAAATGTAGTTTTTATTCTTCAATCAAGAGTTTGTTATTTTAAAATAGTGCTGGTATGTACTATTTACTCTGAAACAGGAAAGAGATGAAGATTTCTGTTTGTAAGAGGAAAATGATTTTAGCAACCGTTACTAAAATCGATGGCTGTTTCCACACAGGACTGTTGAGAGGAATTAACTTCAGTTGGGGGAAACAGTGAGCAGACTTTTGCTGCTTGAGGTATGACACATTTCTAACAAGACTCGGTAATGCTGGAAGCTGTCATTTTCCCTATGGGAACCGGTAAGCCATTTTCTTTGTTTAAGTAAAAGAATAAAGGGCTTCATTAGGGCTTAAAAAACTGGTAGACATTTTTCTGGGCTAAAACGATTACTTTACTAAGTATATTTGGCAGATTATTACTTTTAATAGTTGTTAAATCTTGGGGATTGTTTTAATAAAAACGGCAGGCACTGTATTGGACACCTTTTTCACTGGGGGCCTTTTCTAGTCATAGACAGAGCCTCATTTTCGCGCCTCTAATGCGCAGTTGTTTTTGGAAAGCATGGCATGCAGATGCATGTGTGAGGAGCTAAGAACCACTGAAAAAGCTTATAGAAGGCATCATTTGGTATCGTATTCCCCTCTGGGCTTGGTTGGGTCTCAGCAAAGCAGATACCTGGGACTGTATAGGGGTTATATGTAAAAACGGCTCCGGTTCCGTTATTTTAAGGGTTAAAGCTTTCAAATTTGTTGTGCAATACTTTTAAGGCTTTAAGTTACTGTGGTGAAATTTTGGTGAAATTTGAACAATTCCTTCATACTTTTTCACATATTCAGTAATAAAGTGTGTTCAGTTTAAAATTTAAAGGGACAGTAACGGTTTTATTGTAAAACGTTTTTTGTGCTTTGTTAACAAGTTTAAGCCTGTTTAACATGTCTGAACCATCAGATAACGATGTTCTATATGTATGAAAGCCAATGTGTCTCCCCATTTAAATATATGTGATATATTTGTGTCATAATGTCCAAACAAAGTAGGGATAATAATGCCATAGATATGATATTGCCCAAGATGATTCCTCTAATGAGGGGAGTAAGCATGGTACTGCATCATCCCCTTCTGTGTCTACACCAGTTTTGCCCACACAAGAGGCCCCTAGTACATCTAGTGCGCCAATACTTATTACCATACAACAATTAATGGCTGTAATGGATAATTCTATTGCATGCATTTTTTTCCAAAATGCCTACTTATCAGAGAAAGCGTGATTGCTCTGTTTTAAACACTGAGGAGCAAGAGGACGCTGATGATATCTTTTCTGACATACCCTCACACCTATCTGAAGGGGCCAGGAGGGAGGTTTTGTCTGAGGGAGAAATTTCAGATTCAGGGAAAATTTCTCAACAAGCAGAACCTGATATTGTAACTTTTAAATTTAAATTTCAACAACTCCACGCACTACTTAAGGAGGTATTATCTACTCTGGATGATTGTGACAATTTGGTCATTCCAGAGAAATTAGGTAAGATGGACAAGTTCCTAGAGGTTCCGGTGCCCCCCGATGTTTTTCCTATACCCAAGCGGGTGGCGGACATAGTAAATAAGGAGTGGGAAAGGCCCGGCATACCCTTTGTCCTCCCCCTATATTTAAGAAATGAGTTTCCTATAGTCGACCCCAGAAAGGACTTATAGCATACAGTCCCCAAGGTCGAGGGGGCGGTTTCTACTCTAAACAAACGCACTTCTATTCCTATAGAAGATAGTTGTGCTTTCAAGATCCTATGGATTAAAGGTTAGAGGGTTTGCTTAAAAAGATGTTTGTTCAGCAAGGTTACCTTCTACAACCAATTTCATGCATTGTTCCTGTCACTACAGCTGCGTGTTTTCTGGTTCGAAGAACTATAAAAGTCGCTTAATAAAGAATCTTCGTACGAGGAGGTTTTGGACAGAGTTCAAGCTCTTAAATTGGCTAACTCTTTTTTATTTTAGATGCCGCTTTGCAATTAGCTAGATTAGCGGCGAATAATTCAGGGTTTGCTATCGTGGCGCGCAGAGCGTTTTTGCTTAACATCCCTTTCAAGGGTAAAACACTGTTTGGCCCTGACTTGAAAGAGATTATTTCAGACATCACTGGGGGAAAGGGCCACGCCCTCCCACAGGATAGGTCTTTTAAGGCTAAAAATAAGCCAAATTTTCGTCCCTTTCGCAGAAACGGACCAGCCTCAAATTCTACACCCTCTAAGCAAGAGGGTAATACTTCTCAAACCAAGCCAGCCTGGAGGCCGATGCAAGGCTGGAACAAGGGTAAGCAGGCCAAGTCACCTGCCACTGCTACCAAAACAGCATGAAGTGTTGGCCCCCGATCTGGGAAGGATCTGGTGGGGGGCAGACTTTCTCTCTTTGCTCAGGTTGGGGCAAGAGATGTTCAGGATCCTTGGGCGCTAGAAATAGTTTCTCAAGGTTATCTCCTGGAATTCAGGGAACTACTCCCAAGGGGAAGGTTCCACGGGTCTCAATTATCTTCGAACAGGCATTCTTACACTGTGTAGAAGACCTGTTAAGCATGGGAGTGATTCATCCTGTTCCATTAGGAGAACAAGGGATGGGTTTTTACTCCAACCTGTTCATAATTCCCAAATAAGAGGGAACATTCAGACCTATTTTAGATCTCAAGATTCTAAACAAGTTTCTAAGGGTTTCATCATTCAAAAGGGAAACCATTCGAACGATCCTTTCTACCATCCAGGAAGGTCAATTCATGACCACGGTTGACTTAAAGGATGCGTACCTACGTATTCCTATCCACAAGGAACATTTTCGGTTCCTAAGGTTCGCCTTTCTGGACAAGCATTACCTGTGGCACTTCCATTCGGATTAGCCACTGCTCCAAGGATTTTCACAAGGGTACTAGGGTCCCTTCTAGCGGTGCTAAGACCAAGGGGCATTGCAGTAGTACCTTACTTGGACGACATCCTGATTCAGGTGTCGTCTCTGTCAAAAGCAAGGGCTCATACGGACATTGTCCTAGCCTTTCTCAGATCTCACAGGTGGAAGGTGAACATAGAAAAAAGTTCTCTGTCCCCGTCAACAAGAGTTCCCTTCTTGGGAACAATAATAGTTTCCTTAGAAATGAAGGTTTTTCTGACAGAGGCCAGAAAATCAAAACTTCTAAGCTCTTGTCAGGTACTTCATTCTGTTCTTATTCCTTCCATTGCGCAGTCCATGGAAGTAATAGGGTTGATGGTTGCGGCAATGGACATAGTTCCTTTTGCACAAATTCATCTAAGACCATTGCACCTGGGCATGCTCAGACAGTGGAATGGGGATTATACAGTCTTGTCTCCGACGATACAAGTAGATCAAATAACCAGAGATTCACTCCGTTGGTGGCTGTCCCTGGACAACCTGTCACAGGGAATGAGCTTCCGCAGACCAGAATAGGTCATTGTCACGACCGACGCCAGTCTGGTGGGCTGGGGCGCGGTCTGGGAACCCCTGAAAACTCAGGGTCTATGGTTTCGGGAAGACTCTCTTCTCCCGATAAACATAATGGAACTGAGAGCGATATTCAATGCTCTCAAGGCTTGGCCTAGACTAGCAAAGGCCAAATTCATAAGGTTTCAATCAGTCATCATGACGACTGTTACATATATCAACCATCAGGGGGTAACAAGGACTTCCCTGGCGATGGAGGAGCATCCGGGGGAGTGGGAACTCCATCTGGAAATCTTTGCCCAAATAACTCAATTATGGGGCATTCCAGACTTGGTTCTGATGGCCTCTCGTCAGAACTTCATGGTCCCTTGTTACGGGTCCAAATCCAGGGATCCCAAGGCGACTCTATTGGATACAATAGTAGCACCTTGGATCTTCAACCTAGCTTATGTATTCCCACCGTTTCCTCTCTTTCCCAGGCTGGTAGCCAGGATCAATCTGGAGAGGGCTTCGGTGACCTTGATAGTTCCTGTGTGGCCACGCAGGACTTGGTATGCAGACCTGGTGAATGTGTCATCGGCTCCACCATGGAAGCTACCTTTGAGACAGGACCTTCTTATTCAGGGTCCATTTGAACATCCGAATCTGGTTTTCCTCCAACTGACTGCTTGGAGTTTGAACGCTTGATTTTATCAAAGCGTGGGTTTTCAGATTCTGTAGTAGATACTCTTATTCAGGCTAGAAAGCCTGTAACTAGAAAAATTTACCATAATATATGGAAAAAATATATCTGTTGGTGTGAATCTAAAGGATTCCCATGGAACAAGATAAAAATTCCTAAGATTCTTTCCTTTCTACAAGAAGGTTTGGAGAAAGGATTTTCTGCGAGTTCTCTGAAGGGACAGATCTCTGCTTTATCTGTTTTACTTCACAAAAGGCTGGCAGCTGTGCCAGACGTTTAAGCGTTTGTTCAGGCTCTGGTTAGAATCAAGCCTGTTTACAGACCTTTGACTCTTCCCTGGAGTCTTAATCTAGTTCTTTCAGTTCTTCAAGGGGTTCCGTTTGAACCCTTACATTCCATAGATATTAAGTTATTATCTTGGAAAGTTTTGTTTTAGGTTGCAATTTCTTCTGCTAGAAGAGTTTCTGAGTTATCTGCTCTGCAGTGTTCTCCGCCCTATCTGGTCCATGCAGATAAGGTGGTTTTTACGTACTGAGCCTGGTTTTCTTCCGAAGGTTGTTTCCAACAAAAATATTAACCAGGAGATAGTTGTACCTTCTTTGTGTCCGAATCCAGTTCATAGAAGGAACGTTTGTTACACAATTTGGACGTTGTCCGTGCTCTAAAATTCTATTTAGATGCTACAAAGGATTCAGACAAACATCTTCCTTGTTTGTTGTTTATTCTGGTAAAAGGAGAGGTCAAAAAGCAACTTCTACCTCTCTATCTTTTTGGCTTAAAAGCATCATCTGATTGGCTTATGAGACTGCCGGACGGCAGCCTCCTGAAAGAATCACAGCTCATTCCACTAGGGCCGTGGCTTCCACATGGGCCTTTAAGAACGAGGCTTCTGTTGATCAGATATGTAAGGCAGCGACTTGGTCTTCACTGCACACTTTTACCAAATTTTACAAATTTGATACTTTTGCTTCTTCTGAGGCTATTTTTGGGAGTAAGGTTTTGCAAACCGTGGTGCCTTCCATCTAGGTGACCTGATTTGCTCCCTCCCATCATCCGTGTCCTAAAGCTTTGGTATTGGTTCCCACAAGTAAGGATGACGCCGTGGACCGGACACACCTATGTTGGAGAAAACAGAATTTATGTTTACCTGATAAATTACTTTCTCCAACGGTGTGTCCGGTCCACGGCCCGCCCTGGTTTTTTAATCAGGTCTGATGATTTATTTTCTTTAACTACAGTCACCACGGTATCATATGATTTCTCCTATGCAAATATTCCTCCTTTACGTCGGTCGAATGACTGGGGAAGGCGGAGCCTAGGAGGGATCATGTGACCAGCTTTGCTGGGCTCTTTGCCATTTCCTGTTGGGGAAGAGAATATCCCACAAGTAAGGATGACGCCGTGGACCGGACACACCGTTGGAGAAAGTAATTTATCAGGTAAACATAAATTCTGTTTTTACTTTCCACTCATAAGTCTTAAAGGGACACTGAACACAATTTTTTTTTCTTTCACAATTCAGATAGAGCATGCAATTTTAAGCAACTTTCTAATTTACTCCTATTATCAAATTTTCTATATCTTGGTATCTTTATTTGAAAAGCAGGAATGTTAGCTTATGTGATGGCCCATCTTTAGTTCAGCACCTGGGTAGCAGTTGCTGATTGGTGGGTACAATTAGACACCAATCATCAAGCACTACCCAGGTGCTGAACCTAAAATGGCCCATCTCGTAAGCTTACATTCCTGCTTTTTCAAATAAAGATTCCAAGAGAAAGAAAAAATGATAATAGGAGTAAATTAGAAAGTTGCTTAAAATTGCATGCTCTATCTGAATTGTGAAAGAAAGAAATGGGTTCAGTTTCCCTTTAAGATCATTGCATTTATATCTGCTGCCTAGTACAGTACAACTCCAAAAATCCGGACCCCAGAAATCCGGACAACCTGAGAATCCGGACTCTGGAGTGATTACAACTTCCAGGTGTTGGTTTGTCACTGGGCATGCGCAAATTGGCATTCAGAGCTGCAACAAGTGACGGCACACGAAGGCAGTGAGAAATCTGAGCTCCACAACTGCGCACTACAGTTTGCCATACATGACCGGTACCTGTGCAGGTATTTATCATCTTTACACTGCACAGTACCGTTATACCTGTATATTGTACTGTATTGTACAGTAGTGTACTGTACCAATGTTTCCTAAAGTGGATAATGGTTCTAAACAGTAGCAGAGGAGAAACACTGTGAAATCACTGGGCACAGCAGAAGCTCCATCCACAAGTGGTTCACCGGGCGCAGCAGATGCTAGCGCTCCGTGAACAAGCAGTTCAGCATCTGCCGAAGAAATACCTGTAACGGAAAGGAATGTACATATGCAGGTGCAGTACTCTATTTTAATAAACAAGGTGATCTGTACAGTATTTATTTATAATAAAAAACATTAGCACGTCTTCTTTTTTATTTACAGGTATTTTATCAGCAATGTCCGAGAATCCGGAAAATCCGAAAATACGGACCAGGCAAATCCCCAAGCAGTCCGGATTTTCGGAGTTGTACTGTAAATAGCTTTAGTCTGCAGACATAACCGAATGTGAATAAAAAAGCACTATACAAAATGCAGTTATCATTTTCTGTAGTGTTATGTAAACAACAATGTAGCAATCAGTAGTTCTTTAATAATTTATACACTTTACGGTTCTATAATTTAGAATCTGCTGACCTTCATATTAGTTGGTGGTGGGAGCCAGAGTGGAAGAAAGAGATAAAAAGTTTAAAATTAATGGGTCTGAGGGGACTGGCCATGAGATTTGAGGAATTTAGGTGAGTGTGGCTACTTCATCCTTTGTTACAATGGAGAAGAAGTAGTGTTTCATTAGCAGTGAGGACAGGAGAAGGTTTAATGGGCCATTACATGCTCTAATCTGTTAAAGCAGGTGGTTTTAAGACTATTGATTCTAAATCCTGCAAAGAGGTTAAACACACAGTAGAATTACCGCTCGGGACTCGCAGAACATTGCTGGTTCCGAGCAGAAAATGCAGCTAATCCAATCAGCAATGCTAGTTGTGTGTTTGTTTGTGATAAATGGTCACTGATTGTATTTGTTACATGGTCTCCAAGATTTTGGGTGGTGACGCTAGTATTGTGCGAAGTTGTAGGAGGAAAAAGATTAGAGCTGACAACGATATAAGTCACAAGAAACCGTTTTTGTTGGAAAATAGAGGACTGATGTCTACAAACATATTAGAGAGTCCGCATAAGAATGTTATTCCCTCAAGTCTTGTTTAGCTGTGAGGGAACATTTTTTTAAATGGCATTGGTGTTGCAGAATATGTGGTGTGTTGCAAACATGTCATTTCAGTAGATTGTAAATCAGCAGTTGTGGCAGGTGGTCAAATAGAGGGAAGGGGAGATAAGTGGTCGATGGACTGTCCTTCACAGTTGCTGGTGAGTTTAGTGCAATAAGGAAGTCCAAAACAGATGTTTAAAAGGCTTCCAAAGTATTGGTGAAGATACTAATAATATGGATGACAGAGAGTGAGAGAGCCAGGCTGCAAAGTGATCTATAAATTGTTCCATGGTGACAATAGATACCATCTTTCAGAAAGATAGTGTTAAAGAAATGAACAGACTGCATTTCAGATGATGAGAATGATGTATATGAGATGCAGGAATTCACTAGAAGGTACAGTGAGGTTAATAAATGTCTGCATTACCCCTGGTCTTTCTCTTGTAGTATGGTTGAAGTGCTGGACACCATAAAACACTGTTACAGGAACCAAAAGGAGAGCTAAGTTCTTATGATCGCTAGCAGATTGAATGGTTTTGAGGTGAACAGAATATGAATTTAAATGAATATGAAATATGAAAATGAGACCAGCTTGTTACATGTGGAGTCTGCATAGCAAAGGCCACAGGAGAATCATGTATTCTTAAAGGAACTGCAGTTAATATTTATGAGGTTGTGAGGATTGCTTTGTTGTGTGAGCTTGCGAGCAGAGGAAAATGTGTGTATGGCCTTTGATTCTGAGATAAACATTGCTGAGTAAAGTAGGGTAAACAAGGATGTTATGTGAATGTTATGGGAATTATTCAGTTAGTTTTGTTTGGTGCTTGGTGAACTGATAGTCTTGAGGTAAGATAGATAAGGATAGGTGGTTTGATGACATTTAAAGGGAAAGTCAAGTCCAAAATAAACTTTCATGATTCAAATAGGGCATGTCATTTTAAACAACTTTCCAATTTGCTTTTATCACCATTTTGCTTTGTTCTTTTGGTATTCTTAGTTGAAAGCTTAAAGCTGTATGGCATTTTGACGTTGTCAATTGTTACTGGCAATGTTGTAATCTCAATGTGTTGGGACGAGGTACTCCATTTAGGTGGTGTCTCTACTGAAGTATAGCAGTAAAAAGTGCATAAAGTATTTAAAATCGAGTAGGGAATTCTGACTATTGATTAAAAAATGGACCATAATAATTCCCACATATAATACTAAATAGATGTTGAATGTTTTTGTGATTATGGAGTTCCCTTATGAGAGGCGTTCTAGTGCACTCATTAGCCTGAAACTGACAATGATACATTATTTTGTAACCCTTTAAATGCAGGTGAACAATTGTTCATTTTACTAGTCTTACTTTATAAGCACAAGTTGGATTTTCTTCCTCCTAATGAGAACACTATTCCTCTTGTCATTCTCAGAACCTTCTTTTAGTATGCACTAAGGTTTGTACAAATAAAGGATATATTACTAAACCTTTAATACCAGTTTACCACTACTATATTAAACATGTAAATTAAGTTTAAAGTTGTTAAAACGGCAGTGAAGTCAACATTTTATGTTCATGATTCAGACAGGGGATGCAATTTTAAATTACTTTCCAATTTACTTATATTGTCACATTTACTTTGTTATTATGGTACTTGGAATTCATAGGAGCTCAGGAGGGTTCAATTGTCTTTAGCATTCTATGGTAACAATGTTATAAACAATGTTTGGAGCAATATTATATATTGTTGCAAACACTGCTGCCATAGGGCTCAGCCGACTGCTACTTCTAACCCGCTCTGTCATCTCTGAGTTGAGATGAAGCAACCGGACAACAAGTTTGGATTTATTGGCTGCAGGAAAAGGGGCAGCATGGTAAGAGGAAGTCCATGTGCAATAGTACAAGCGGGCGGCGGATGTACAGTGTCTGCCACCCTTTACCGCAAAGACACGCGGACAGGTTCCCTAGTCGAGAACATTGTCCGTCTGCAGTTTAGTACATGGGGCCCATAGAGTGCTAAAGACACATTCACACTCCAGAGCTCATTTGAGCCTATGTAGGTTTATTCTTCAACAAAGTTTGCCAAGAGAACACAGCAAAATTGGTATTTTTGTTCTTCATCCTCTATCTAAGGAAGTATAATTTTGACTTTACTGTCCCTTTAAATACAACTGCTAAGTTAGAAAAATGCAGTATTCTTTATTCTCACACTATTGTGGTGGTATCGCATCCTTTTACTATCCGGGAGTCTTATCTTGTATTTTCTTTATGCAAGTAGAAATACTTCCAGAAGTCTTCAGGTTGTGTCCTCTACTTCCATTTAGCTTTAAAGGGATATTCCAGTCAAAATTGGAAACCACATGGGTGCATTTCGGTATTGAACAGAAGCATTTTTGTAATATATATGCATTAGCAAAAATGCTACTAATAAAAGCTATAACTGTTTCAAAAGTGTATTTAAGTATGCACTGTGCACCAGCATTTTAAACACAACACTTGTTCAGAGAGCCTAAGGTGCTTTTACCATCTGGTAAGGACTCAATGTAATTGCTGACATGATACAAGCACCACTGATGATCTGAGCAGCTGCATTATTTAAAATGTGGGTGCAGTGACAATATCTAGCTATGCTTCACATGCACGTGCAGAGAAAAATGTTAACATTTTCTATTCAAAGATGTAATTCATCTTTGTGCATTAAACTTTTGACTGTAATGTCCCTTTAATTTCATCTATACATATACTGTGGTAGCGAAGGCATTAGTTCTTCTTCAGCTGAAGATTGTGTTAGTTTAGGTAAAGAAAGATTTACATAATTCATCCTATTGCAAGGGTCCAGCCACTGCCTGATATAAATTGAAGCTCCCTGCAGCCTGTTGATAGTCTTATCATGTATGCTCCAACATAAAGTAAACATTCACTGGGGAGTTCCTCAGTAATATTTGAAGTTTAGCAATGCTCTCAGGGGTCTGCACCATTTCTCTCTTTAAGAACTTAACCTTGGAGGAGAAAATGAGCAAAAGGTATTTCTTTTGGTAGCATTTTTAGTATCACTTCTTTATAATTTATTCTAAATTTAAATGCAAGCAGCAGGCCCAAGTAGAGACAAGGCAGCATCTTTAAGTTAGCCTAAAACTTCCAGGTGCCTCTGTTTTTAGACGTTTGGTTTTCAGATGTGACTAGGTAGAAAGTAGATGCTTGACAAGATTCAAAACCTGATTTTTTTTTTAATACTTCTCAGATACATTTCATTTTCAGTTCTGTCTCAGCAATGCACAACTGAGCTCTATTACCCTCTGTTTCTGGTTTTCAAGAAAGGATTTTTACGTTAACCATGGTGGGTACTGAAGAAACATTTGAATTCTGGTTTGTTGTCATTATTGTTTAGGCCTATTAGAAGTGGGATATAATACAATTGGTTGATAGAGGAAGGAAGCTGATGACACGTTCCTAGAAATGGCAATAATTTACATAGCATTATGAGTGTACTTAAATATATAATCAATACTTCACATTTGCACTGAGCATAATTCTGAATTGCTTCCATTTGTTCTTATTGGCCAATCAGGTGCGCAATCCGATATAGATCGTAGTTTGCGGCGCAAGCGAGGGAACCCCCGCCGCCCGTAGTTTCAGCTCACAACTCGAGCTATCCCATATACGGCGCCGTCAGAGGCTAAAGTGCCGTAAGTCTGACAAACCAGCAATGTCCAGAAATCTGCGTAAGTACAAATTTCTGGAATCGCCAGTGACTTACGGCACTTTAGAAACTGCCGGCGCCTACAAAACCTGACTAAGTTATAAAATCACCCGTACTGTCTAACACGCCTCCCAAACATAGCCTGACACGTCTAACCCTCTATCCGCTATCCCCCCTCACTATCCTAACAATAAAAATGTATTAACCCCTAAACCGCCGCTCCCGGACCCCGCCGCCAGCTATATTAAATCTATAACCCCCTAATGTGAGCCCCTACCCCACCGCCATCTACCTTACCTACCCCCTAAAGTGAGCCCCTACCACGCCGCCATCTACCTTACCTACCCCTTAAAGTGAGCCCCTACCCCGCCTCCATCTACCTTACCTACCCCCTAAAGTGAGCCCCTTACACCGTCGCCATCTACCTTACCTACCCCCTAAAGTGAGCCCCTTACACCGCCGCCATCTACCTTACCTACCCCCTAAAGTGAGCCCCTACCCCGCCGCCATCTACCTTACCTACCCCCTAAAGTGAGCCCCTTACGCCGCCGCCATCTACCTTACCTACCCCCTAAAGTGAGCCCCTTACACCGCCGCCATCTACCTTACCTACCCCCTAAAGTGAGCTCCTTACACCGCCGCCATCTACCTTACCTACCCCCTAAAGTGAGCTCCTACCCCGCCGCCATCTATTTTAAAAATATTAACCCCTAATTTAATCCCCCTACACCGCCACCACCTATATTAAACACATTAACCCCTAATCTAATCCCCCTACACCGCCACCAGCTATATTTACTATATTAACCCTAATATAGTTAATATCGTTATTATATTATATATATATTAAGTATAATAACCCTATCTAACTCTAACATCCCTAACTAAATTCTTATTAAAATAAATCTAATTAATATTATTAATTAAAATATTCCTATTTAAATCTAAATACTTACCTATAAAATAAACCCTAAGATAGCTACAATGTAATTAATAATTACATTGTAGCTATTTTAGGGTTTATATTTATTTTACAGGTAACTTGGTATTTATTTTAACTAGGTACAATAGCTATTAAATAGTTAATAACTATTTAATAGCTACCTAGTTAAAATAATTACCAATTTACCTGTAAAATAAATGCTAACCTAAGTTACAAATACACCTACACTATCAATAAATTAAATAAACTACAAATATCTCAACTAAAATACAATTAAATAAACTAAACTAAATTACAAAAACAAACACTAAATTACAAAAAATAAAAAAAGATTACAAGATTTTTAAGCTAATTACACCTATTCTAAGACCCCTAATAAAATAATAAAGCCCCCCAAAATAAAAAAATTTCCCTACCCTATTCTAAATTAAAAAAGTTAATAGCTCTTT
Organism: Bombina bombina; assembly: GCF_027579735.1. Lineage (NCBI taxonomy): Eukaryota > Metazoa > Chordata > Amphibia > Anura > Bombinatoridae > Bombina > Bombina bombina. The sequence continues at coordinate 261,234,925 of NC_069500.1, read as the reverse complement.
TACCTTACCAGCCCTTAAAAGGGCCTTTTGCGGGGCATGCCCCAAAGAAAACAGCTATTTTGCCTGTAAAAAAAACACAATACCACCCCCCCCAACATTACAACCCACCACCCACATACCCCTATTCTAAACCCACCCAAACCCCCCTTAAAAAAACCTAACACTACCCCCCTGAAGATCTCCCTACCTTGTATTCACCCAGCCGGGCAGAAGTCTTCATCCGATCCGGGCGATGTCTTCAATCAAGCGGCAGAGAAGTCTTCTTCCATCCGGGCGATGTCTTCAAGCAAGCGGCAGAGAAGTCTTCTTCCATCCGGGCGATGTCTTCAAGCAAAGCGGCAGAGAAGTCTTCTTCCATCCGGAGATGTCTTCAAGCAAAGCGGCATCTTCAATCTTCTTTCTTCGCTCCTCCGCCGCGGAGCATCCCTCCGGCACGACGACTGAACGAGGAATGAGGTACCTTTAAATGACGTCATCCAAGATGGCGTCCGTCGAATTCCGATTGGCTGATAGGATTCTATCAGCCAATCAGAATTAAGGTAGAAAAATCTGATTGGCTGATTGAATCAGTCAATCAGATTCAAGTTCAATCCGATTGGCTGAACCAATCAGCCAATCGGATTGAACTTGAATCTGATTGGCTGATTGAATTTGAATCTGATTGGCTGATTCAATCAGCCAATCAGATTTTTCTACCTTAATTCTGATTGGCTGATAGAATCCTATCAGCCAATCGGAATTCGACGGACGCCATCTTGGATGACGTCATTTAAAGGTACCTCATTCCTCGTTCAGTCGTCGTGCCGGATGGATGCTCCGCGGCGGAGGAGCGAAGAAAGAAGATTGAAGATGCCGCTTTGCTTGAAGAAATCGCCGGATGGAAGAAGACTTCTCTGCCGCTTGCTTGAAGACATCGCCCGGATGGAAGAAGACTTCTCTGCCGCTTGATTGAAGACATCGCCCGGATCGGATGAAGAGTTCTGCCCGGCTGGGTGAATACAAGGTAGGGAGATCTTCAGGGGGGTAGTGTTAGGTTTTTTTAAGGGGGGTTTGGGTGGGTTTAGAATAGGGGTATGTGGGTGGGGGGTGGTATTGTGTTTTTTTTTTTACAGGCAAAAGAGCTGTTTTCTTTGGGGCATGCCCCTCAAAAGGCCCTTTTAAGGGCTGGTAAGGTAAAAGAGCTGTTAACTTTTTTAATTTAGAATAGGGTAGGGAAAAATTTTTTATTTTGGGGGGCTTTATTATTTTATTAGGGGGCTTAGAATAGGTGTAATTAGCTTAAAAATCTTGTAATCTTTTTTTATTTTTTGTAATTTAGTGTTTGTTTTTTTTGTAATTTAGTTTAGTTTATTTAATTGTATTTTAGTTTAGATATTTGTAGTTTATTTAATTTATTGATAGTGTAGGTGTATTTGTAACTTAGGTTAGGATTTATTTTACAGGTAAATTGGTAATTATTTTAACTAGGTAGCTATTAAATAGTTATTTACTATTTAATAGCTATTGTACCTAGTTAAAATAAATACCAAGTTACCTGTAAAATAAATATAAACCCTTAAATACCTACAATGTAATTATTAATTACAGTGTAGCTATCTTAGGGTTTATTTTATAGGTTAGTATTTAGATTTAAATAGGAATATTTTAATTAATAATATTAATTAGATTTATTTTAATAAGAATTTAGTTAGGGATGTTAGAGTTAGAAGGGTTATTATACTTAATATATATATATAATATAATAACGATATTAACTATATTAACCCTAATATAATTAGGGTTAATATAGTTAATATATATAATATAATAACTATATTAACTATATTAACCCTAATATAATTAGGGTTAATATAGTTAATATAGCTGGCGGCGGTGTAGGGGGATTAGATTAGGGGTTAATGTGTTTAATATAGGTGGCGGTGGTGTAGGGGGATTAAATTAGGGGTTAATATTTTTAAAATAGATGGCGGCGGGGTAGGAGCTCACTTTAGGGGGTAGGTAAGGTAGATGGCGGCGGGGTAGGGGCTCACTTTAGGGGGTAGGTCAGGTAGATGGCGGCGGGGTAGGGGCTCACGTTAGGGGGTAGGTAAGGTAGATGGCGGCGGTGTAAGGGGCTCACATTAGGGGGTATGTAATGTAGCTGGCGACGGTGTAGGGCGATCACATTAGGGGGGTTATACTTTTAATGTAGGTGGCGGCAGGGTCCTGGAGCGGCGGTTTAGGGGTTAAATACTTTATTAGGGATTGCGGCGGGGGATCGCGGTTCACAGGTAGATAGACATTGCGCATGCGTTAGATGTTAGGTTTTATTTAGCAGGTAGTTTAGGGAGTTACGGGGCTCCAATAGACAGCGTAAGGCTTACTACGGCTGCATTTTGTGGCAAGGTGAAAATGGAGTAACTCCTTACGCTGTATATTGGATACCAAACTGCGCGGGTTTGGTATACCTGTCTATGGCCCAAAAAACTACGGGCGAAGGCAGAAATATACGAGCGTAACTTCTATGTTACGCCGTATATAGGATACCAAACCCGCGCAAAATTCGACGTCGCCGGCTTTTGCGGGTGACGCTGCATATCGGATCGGCCCCCAGACGTGGGGATATAATACGGTCAGGTGATGGATTGTAGTGCTCAGAGCAGACCTTAAGTTGACTGATGCAGGTTCCTAGAAGACGCAGGATCATGAATATATCTAAATGCTCCTCTTTTTCTACAGGACTGTGACCTGCACACAAACTAAAGAAACATCAGTACCTGGCAGTTCAGGTTGAATAATAATTTCTGTCCATAGTGACTCTTAACTATTCAACTTTTAAAAGCCTCACATTTACTAGTTCTACAGCTCCCTTGCTACAGCAGTATATACTGTTTATTACTGACTGTGTATCTTAAAGATAGGTAACAATCTGGATGTTTTATACGTCCTCAGGCCCCAGTTGGTAGAAAGAATAAATAAAGATTTAGCCTGTAGTAGTTATAATTCCTTTAGGACAATGCATTAACCTGCATTAATGACTAAGCAATTAAGCTGCCCTCAGCTGTGCCTCAGGCTTTCAGCTCTTTTGGGGATTATTATTTAAGTAAACCGGAAAATCATAAATGATTGCAAAGAACTATGACCCATTTGGAAACTGATAACTTAGAGAAGGAAAATAGACTGTAGAAATTCTGAGACACATTGCCTTGCCACTATTTAGTTCCCTGAATAAATATGTATTTCAATTTTATGCCAATTATGTTTTATTGTTAAAGTTATTTTGTTTCCATCTGGCATTTATTAATTACGTAGCTCCTGCAGAAACACATTTATCTCTGACACACATCTTTGTTAGGCTCATTTTGCTTCTGAGTTGAACAATATGGCCAGGATAGAGCTAGGCAAGTGTTCTAAATGATGTATTGTTTTGCAGAACTTCAGTAGTATATTTTTTTCTTTTATCATTCTAGGGCCCCCATGTATCAAAAGGCATGCAGACAGTTTCTAATCTTGAGAAGCTGTCCGCAAGCCTTCACCGCATATGGGCGACAGATCTGATCGTCCTATGGCCTGTATGCAGCATTGCACACACCGCTGAGTCTGTAAGTCCGCCTCTTTACTGCGCAAGAGAAGGAACTATCAATCACTGAGAGCAAGCAAGCTCTCTGTAATTTCTCTTTGGCACCTCAGAGGTGGCGAACAGTGTATGAAGCAATGGTCTAATGACCACTGCTTCTTACATTGCGGTAAGCAGGCTTGCATGTGCAAACCTGCCCGCAAGGGCTCCAGAGCAGCTTCCGCTGCTTTGTACATAGAGCCCTTAGATATGCTTTTTACACATTAATAAACACAAATGATATTTGGTCTAATAAGTAAAATATATAGCTTAAAATTATGGAACTTCTATTCCAATTACAAATTGCATTCTGTAATGTGTTTCTGCAGGTCCTGAGTGGAAGTTTACCTGTTTACCATCTTTTGGTGGGGAGAATTAAATACATAGTTATCTAGGGTTACTAATGCAAACATTTACTGCTGTTAATTTAAAGGGATATGAAACCCAAAAAATGTATTTCATGATTCAGATAGAGCATGCAATTTTAAGCAACTTTCTAATTTACTCCTATTATAAATTTTATTTGTTCTCTTGGTATCTTTATTTGAAAAAGCAGTACTGTAAGCTTTAGGAGCATTTTTGGTTCATCACCTGGGTAGCGCTTGCTGATTGGTTGCTACATTGAATTTACATTTAAATATTCAATTATGGGAAGTGAATAAACTTTTTGGTAAATTACATTATTTACTCTGCCTGCTTTTCCTGTGATTTCAATCTCAAAATAGTTTTCCCCCTGTGGCTTAAGAAGCTGGAGTGTATTTTGTGGATTTTCAAATTCTGAGCCTCCAATTACATGCGGAACAATGATTGCTAGATATATTCAGATCATTTACAGCTGCTCTTTATTGGCTAGAGAAAACAAGATAAGAAGCATTTTAAAGGGACAGTCTAGACCAAAAAAAATTTCATGATTCAGATAGAGCATGTCATTTTAAACAATTTTCCAATTTACTTTTATCACCAATTTTGCTTTGTTCTCTTGGTATTCTTAGTTGAAAACTTAACCTAGGAGGTTCATATGCTAATTTCTTAGACCTTGAAGCCCACCTCTTTCAGATTGCATTTTAACAGTTTTTGACCACTAGAGGGTGTTAGTTCACATATTTCATATAGATAACACTGTGCTCGTGCACGTGAAGTAATCTGGGAGCTGGCACTAATTGGCTAGACTGCAAGTCTGTCAAAAGAACTGAAAAAAGGGGCAGTTTGCAGAGGTTCAGATACAAGATAATCACAGAGGTTAAAAGTATATTATTATAACTGTGTTGGTTATGCAAAACTGGGAAATGGGTAATAAAGGGATTATCTATCTTTTAAAACAATAAAAATTCTGGTGTAGACTGTCCCTTTAAGGGGATATCCATAACATGTCAGTTTTCAGTGCTTTTGAATCATACATTTTGTATGCAGATCTTTTGCAGCGATTACTTTGTGACATCTATACAAAAATAACTTTAATTGTCCCTTTAAGCATGTTGTACTTTGCCAGTGAATTATTTGATGGAATTTGCACAGTGTTTTCACAGTGATCTATTCATTTCATGACCACAAGGTAACTGTATTGATGTGTTTGCTCTGCCTCAACAAACATTCCAGCTAGTTGATAATATTGCATATTTTTGTCTGAAAAAAGGAGAATTGTAAGCTTTGTAACATATTTCATATCACGAATTCAGGAAGAACCGTGTCAAGCCACCTTAAGCCTTGTGTAAAGATTTCATATTCTCACTTTGCCAGATTTCCGTCTCTCTCTCTCATTCTTTGTTTATTCCATTCTACTTCAGATGATTCAATAAAATACAGTGACATTTCAAACTAAAGTTCAGGTAACATTTCAGCAGATGGTGTTGTGTAAAGTATTTGTATAGTACCTGGGGTATAATATTCTTCTAGAATTGCTTCATGATCCAAGGCTGTATTGAACATTCAGGTAACAGACATCTGAAAAGCCTACACAAAATATATTTTCTTTTTTTTTTTTTGTGAAGGACGTTTTGCAATTGTTTCAAAATGTTGTTTACATTTATTTTTGTTTCCTCCAGGCTCATAAATATATTATAATAGCAAATGTGTTTAATTACTGCAAGCGATTTTCATACCTTCTTTTTTTATACGATTATAAATTAAAGGGACACTAAACCCAATTTTTTTCTTTCATGATTGAGATAGAGTATGCAATTTTAAACAACTTTCTAATTGACTCTTATTATAAATTTTTCTTCGTTCTCTTGCTATCTTTATTTAAAAAGCAGGAATGTGATGCATATGAGCCGGCCAATTTTCGGTTGAGAACCTGGGTTATGCTTGCTTATTGGTGGGTAAATGTAATTCTCCAATAAGCAAGCGCTATCCATGGTGCTAAACCTAAAATGGGCTGGCTGCTATGCATCACATTCCTGCTTTTTAAATAAAAATAGCAAGAGAACGAAGAAAAATTTGTAATAGGAGTAAATTAGAAAGTTGTTTAAAATGTCATGCTCTATCTGAATCATGAAAGAAAAAAATTGGGTTCAGTGTCCCTTTAATGTCAACAATGTGAATATCAGCTTTGCATTGTTGTTGAAAAAAATTGTTAAAGGCAATTAATATTATGTGACATTTACAGGGACACTAAATACATTCATGCACCTCCCGCTGATCATGGGCGCTGTCATTATGGAACATCTGAAGGAGAGATGCTGCACCTGTGTAAAGAGATCTGCACAGGATGGAGTGAAAGCAAGATTTCAACATGGCTGCACCCATGACTAGAGGGAAGTGGGGAATAACCTCAGTACTATGCTTATAAAGTGTATTTAGTGTTAAAGGGATAGTAAAGTCATGACATTCATGATTTAGACAGAGCATACAATTTAAATAAACTTTCCAATTTACTTTCTATTATTTTATTTGCTTCCTTCTCTTGTTATACTTTGCTTAAAGGTTTATCTAGGAAAGCTCAGGAGCAACAAAAAAACTAGGTTCTAGCTTCTGATTGGTGGCTGCATATATATATATATATATATATATATATATATATATATATATATATATATATATAGTCATTGGCTCATCCATGTGTTTAGTTAGAAACCAGTCATGCATTACTGCTCCGTCAACAAGTGATACCAAGAGAATGAAGCAAAATTGATATTAGAACTAAACTGGAAAGTTGTTTAAAATTTTTGGGTTTCATGTCCCTTTAAGTGTCCCTTTAATGCCAAGAAGCACACGCAGAAACATCATTCTAAGAAGGCATGGGGTTAAAAGGGACATACAACACTTTTTAATTGTGTAGATATGACTTGTTCTGTGATCTTGCAATAAGTTCACCTGCTATGAAAACATTCTGAGAACACTGTGTTTGTTGCAAAACTTCTTTCACTGCTTGCCTCATTTCGATGAGCCAATCCAGGCATGATACTGTCATAGTCAAGGCTTGCCACTGTCATTTTGTTAATAAAACTGCCTTGCATTGCAGTATTTATTGTATCACTTCCGCTAATGTTAATTAGGCATCGATTTACCAGGGTTAAGCTTGTAAAGTGTGCAGTGTACACTTCTCATTCTTAGAACTTAGAAAATCCTTTTTTTTTTTTAGTTAAAGGGACAGTCTAGGCCAAAATAAACTTTCATGATTCAGATAGAGCATGTAATTTCTTTCATGTAATTAACAAGAGTCCATGAGCTAGTGACGTATGGGATATACATTCCTACCAGGAGGGGCAAAGTTTCCCAAACCTTAAAATGCCTATAAATACACCCCTCACCACACCCACAAATCAGTTTTACAAACTTTGCCTCCAAGGGAGGTGGTGAAGTAAGTTTGTGCTAGATTCTACGTTGATATGCGCTCCGCAGCAAGTTGGAGCCCGGTTTTCCTCTCAGCGTGCAGTGAATGTCAGAGGGATGTGAGGAGAGTATTGCCTATTGAATGCAGTGATCTCCTTCTACGGGGTCTATTTCATAAGGTTCTCTGTTATCGGTCGTAGAGATTCATCTCTTACCTCCCTTTTCAGATCGACGATATACTCTTATATTTACCATTTCCTCTACTGATTCTCGTTTCAGTACTGGTTTGGCTTTCTACAAACATGTAGATGAGTGTCCTGGGGTAAGTAAGTCTTATTTTCTGTGACACTCTAAGCTATGGTTGGGCACTTTATTTATAAAGTTCTAAATATATGTATTCAAACATTTATTTGCCTTGACTCAGAATGTTCAACTTTCCTTATTTCCAGACAGTCAGTTTCATATTTGGGATTATGCTTTATTTATCATATTTTTTCTTACCTCAAAAATTTGACTTTTTCCCTGTGGGCTGTTAGGCTCGCGGGGGCTGAAAATGCTTCATTTTATTGCGTCATTTTTGGCGCGGACTTTTTTGGCGCAAAAATTCATTTCCGTTTCCGGCGTCATACGTGTCGCCGGAAGTTGCGTCATTTTTTGACGTTATTTTGCGCCAAAAATGTCGGCGTTCCGGATGTTGCGTCATTTTTGGCGCAAAAAGCATTTAGGCGCCAAATAATGTGGGCGTCTTTTTTGGCGCCAAAAAATATGGGCGTCGCTTTTGTCTCCACATTATTTCAGTCTCATTTTTCATTTGCTTCTGGTTGCTAGAAGCTTGATGTTTGGCATTTTTTTTTTTTTCCCATTCCTGAAACTGTCTTATAAGGAATTTGATCTATTTTGCTTTATATGTTGTTTTTTCTCTTACATATTGCAAGATGTCTCACGTTGCATCTGAGCCAGAAGATACTACAGGAAAACCTCTGCCTGCTGGATCTACCAAAGCTAAGTGTATCTGCTGTAAACTTTTGGTAGCTATTCCTCCAGCTGTTGTTTGTATTAAATGTCATGACAAACTTGTTAATGCAGATAATATTTCCTTTAGTGATGTACCATTGCCTGTTGCAGTTCCCTCAACATCTAAGGTGCAGAATGTTCCTGATAACATAAGAGATTTTGTTTCTGAATCCATAAAGAAGGCTTTGTCTGTTATTTCTCCTTCTAGTAAACGTAAAAAGTCTTTTAAATCTTCTCTTTCTACAGATGAATTTTTAAATGAACACCATCATTCTGATTCTTTGGACTCTTCTGGTTCAGAGGATTCTGTCTCAGAGATTGATGCTGATAAATCTTCATATTTATTTAAGATGGAATTTATTCGCTCTTTACTTAAAGAAGTACTATTTGCTTTAGAAATAGAGGATTCTAGTCCTCTTGATACTAATTCTATACGTTTAGATAAGGTTTTTAAAGCTCCTGCGGTTATTCCAGAAGTCTTTCCTGTTCCTAATGCTATTTCTGCAGTAATTGCTAAGGAATGGGATAGATTGGGTAATTCATTTACTCCTTCTAAACGTTTTAAGCAATTATATCCTGTTCCGCCTGACAGGTTAGAATTTTGGGACAAAATCCCTAAAGTTGATGGGGCTATTTCTACCCTTGCTAAACGTACTACCATTCCTACATCAGATGGTACCTCGTTTAAGGATCCTTTAGATAGAAAAATTGAATCTTTTCTAAGAAAAGCTTATCTATGTTCAGGTAATCTTCTTAGACCTGCTATATCATTGGCTGATGTTGCTGCAGCTTCAACTTTTTGGTTGGAAACTCTAGCGCAACAAGTAACAAATCGTGATTCTCATGATATTATTATTCTTCTCCAGCATGCTAATAATTTCATCTGTGATGCCATTTTTGATATTATTAGAGTTGATGTTAGATTTATGTCTCTGGCTATCTTAGCCAGAAGAGCTTTATGGCTTAAGACTTGGAATGCTGATATGGCTTCTAAATCAACTCTACTTTCCATTTCTTTCCAGGGAAACAAATTATTTGGTTCTCAGTTGGATTCTATTATTTCAACTGTTACTGGTGGGAAAGGAACTTTTTTACCACAGGATAAAAAGTCTAAAGGTAAAAACAGGGCTAACAATCGTTTTCGATCCTTTCGTTTCAACAAAGAACAAAAGCCTGATCCTTCGTCCTCAGGAGCAGTTTCAGTTTGGAAACCATCTCCAGTCTGGAATAAATCCAAGCCTGCTAGAAAGGCAAAGCCTGCTTCTAAGTTCACATGAAGGTACGGCCCTCATTCCAGTTCCGCTGGTAGGGGGCAGGTTACGTTTTTTCAAAGAAATTTGGATCAATTCTGTTCACAATCTTTGGATTCAGAACATTGTTTCAGAAGGGTACAGAATTGGTTTCAAGATGAGACCTCCTGCAAAGAGATTTTTTCTTTCCCATGTCCCAGTAAATCCAGTGAAAGCTCAAGCATTTCTGAATTGTGTTTCAGATCTAGAGTTGGCTGGAGTAATTATGCCAGTTCCAGTTCCGGAACAGGGGATGGGGTTTTATTCAAATCTCTTCATTGTACCAAAGAAGGAGAATTCCTTCAGACCAGTTCTGGATCTAAAATTATTGAATCGCTATGTAAGGATACCAACGTTCAAGATGGTAACTGTAAGGACTATATTGCCTTTTGTTCAGCAAGGGAATTATATGTCCACAATAGATTTACAGGATGCATATCTGCATATTCCGATTCATCCAGATCATTATCAGTTCCTGAGATTCTCTTTTCTAGACAAGCATTACCAATTTGTGGCTCTACCGTTTGGCCTTGCTACAGCTCCAAGATTTTTCACAAAGATTCTCGGTGCCCTTCTGTCTGTAATCAGAGAACAGGGTATTGTGGTATTTCCTTATTTGGACGATATCTTGGTACTTGCTCCGTCTTTACATTTAGCAGAGTCTCATACGAATCGACTTGTGTTGTTTCTTCAAGATCATGGTTGGAGGATCAATTTACTAAAAAGTTCTTTGATTCCTCAAACAAGGGTAACCTTTCTGGGTTTCCAGATAGATTCAGTGTCCATGACTCTGTCTTTAACAGACAAGAGACGTCTAAAATTGATTACAGCTTGTCGAAACCTTCAGTCACAATCATTCCCTTTGGTAGCCTTATGCATGGAAATTCTAGGTCTTATGACTGCTGCATCGGACGCGATCCCCTTTGCTCGTTTTCACATGCGACCTCTTCAGCTCTGTATGCTGAACCAATGGTGCAGGGATTACACGAAGATATCTCAATTAATATCTTTAAAACCGATTGTTCGACACTCTCTAACGTGGTGGACAGATCACCATCGTTTAATTCAGGGGGCTTCTTTTGTTCTTCCGACCTGGACTGTAATTTCAACAGATGCAAGTCTCACAGGTTGGGGAGCTGTGTGGGGATCTCTGACGGCACAAGGAGTTTGGGAATCTCAGGAGGTGAGATTACCGATCAATATTTTGGAACTCCGTGCAATTTTCAGAGCTCTTCAGTTTTGGCCTCTTCTGAAGAGAGAATCGTTCAGTTGTTTTCAGACAGACAATGTCACAACTGTGGCATACATCAATCATCAAGGAGGGACTCACAGTCCTCTGGCTATGAAAGAAGTATCTCGAATTTTGGTTTGGGCGGAATCCAGCTCCTGTCTAATCTCTGCGGTTCATATCCCAGGTGTAGACAATTGGGAAGCGGATTATCTCAGTCGCCAAACGTTGCATCCGGGCGAATGGTCTCTTCACCCAGAGGTATTTCTTCAGATTGTTCAATTGTGGGGGCTCCCAGAGATAGATCTGATGGCCTCTCATCTAAACAAGAAACTTCCCAGGTATCTGTCCAGATCCCGGGATCCTCAGGCGGAGGCAGTGGATGCATTATCACTTCCTTGGAAGTATCATCCTGCCTATATCTTTCCGCCTCTAGTTCTTCTTCCAAGAGTAATCTCCAAGATTCTGAGGGAATGCTCGTTTGTTCTGCTAATAGCTCCGGCATGGCCTCACAGGTTTTGGTATGCGGATCTTGTCTGGATGGCATCTTGCCAGCCATGGACTCTTCCGTTAAGACCAGACCTTCTGTCACAAGGTCCTTTTTTCCATCCGGATCTGAAATCCTTAAATTTAAAGGTATGGAGATTGAACGCTTGATTCTTGGTCATAGAGGTTTCTCTGACTCCGTGATTAATACTATGTTACAGGCTCGTAAATCTGTATCTCGAGAGATATATTATAGAGTCTGGAAGACTTATATTTCTTGGTGTCTTTCTCATCATTTTTCTTGGCATTCTTTTAGAATACCGAGAATTTTACAATTTCTTCAGGATGGTTTGGATAAGGGTTTGTCCGCAAGTTCTTTGAAAGGACAAATCTCTGCTCTTTCTGTTCTTTTTCACAGAAAGATTGCTATTCTTCCTGATATTCATTGTTTTGTACAAGCTTTGGTTCGTATAAAACCTGTCATTAAGTCAATTTCTCCTCCTTGGAGTTTGAATTTGGTTCTGGGAGCTCTTCAAGCTCCTCCGTTTGAACCTATGCATTCATTGGACATTAAATTACTTTCTTGGAAAGTTTTGTTCCTTTTGGCTATCTCTTCTGCTAGAAGAGTTTCTGAATTATCTGCTCTTTCATGTGAGTCTCCTTTTCTGATTTTTCATCAGGATAAGGCGGTGTTGCGAACTTCTTTTGAATTTTTACCTAAAGTTGTGAATTCCAACAACATTAGTAGAGAAATTGTGGTTCCTTCATTATGTCCTAATCCTAAGAATTCTAAGGAGAAATCATTGCATTCTTTGGATGTTGTTAGAGCTTTGAAATATTATGTTGAAGCTACGAAATCTTTCCGTAAGACTTCTAGTCTATTTGTTATCTTTTCCGGTTCTAGGAAAGGCCAGAAAGCTTCTGCCATTTCTTTGGCATCTTGGTTGAAATCTTTAATTCATCTTGCCTATGTTGAGTCGGGTAAAACTCCGCCTCAAAGAATTACAGCTCATTCTACTAGGTCAGTATCTACTTCCTGGGCGTTTAGGAATGAAGCTTCGGTTGACCAGATCTGCAAAGCAGCAACTTGGTCTTCTTTGCATACTTTTACTAAATTCTACCATTTTGATGTATTTTCTTCTTCTGAAGCAGTTTTTGGTAGAAAAGTTCTTCAGGCAGCGGTTTCAGTTTGAATCTTCTGCTTATGTTTTTCGTTAAACTTTATTTTGGGTGTGGATTATTTTCAGCAGGAATTGGCTGTCTTTATTTTATCCCTCCCTCTCTAGTGACTCTTGTGTGGAAAGATCCACATCTTGGGTAGTCATTATCCCATACGTCACTAGCTCATGGACTCTTGTTAATTACATGAAAGAAAACATAATTTATGTAAGAACTTACCTGATAAATTCATTTCTTTCATATTAACAAGAGTCCATGAGGCCCACCCTTTTTTGTGGTGGTTATGTTTTTTTTTTTGTATAAAGCACAATTATTCCAATTCCTTATTTTATATGCTTCGCACTTTTTCTTATCACCCCACTTCTTGGCTATTCGTTAAACTGATTTGTGGGTGTGGTGAGGGGTGTATTTATAGGCATTTTAAGGTTTGGGAAACTTTGCCCCTCCTGGTAGGAATGTATATCCCATACGTCACTAGCTCATGGACTCTTGTTAATATGAAAGAAATGAATTTATCAGGTAAGTTCTTACATAAATTATGTTTTTAAACAATTTTCCAATTTACTTTTGTCACCAATTTTGCTTTGTTCTCTTGGTATTCTTAGTTGAAAACTTAACCTAGGAGGTTCATATGCTAATTTCTTAGACCTTGAAGCCCACCTCTTTCAGATTGCATTTTAACAGTTTTTCAACACTAGAGGGTGTTAGTTCACGTATTTCATATAGATAACACTGTGCTCGTGCACGAGAAGTTATCTGGGAGCAGGCACTGATTGGCTATACTGCAAGTCTGTCAAAAGAACTGAAAAAAGGGTCAGTTTGCAGAGGCTTAGATACAAGATAATCACATAGGTTTAAAGTATATTATTATAACTGTGTTAGTTATGCAAAACTGGGAAATGGGTAATAAAGGGATTATCTATCTTTTAAAACAATACAAATTCTGGTGTAGACTGTCCCTTTAATTACAGGATAAGGGCGTAAAATAAGTAATTAAAGGATGTTGTAATTTTGAAACTGCACATAAAGTGAAGGTCAATTTTCATCAATGAGTGCCCGGTTTTTAAAAATACTTTTAAAAACAGGGGCACTTTCAATGATGAAAATTAAGATTGCACTGGATTTGAAGAAATATTTACCTTTTACTCCTGCAAAGCCGGATCGACGATCCCGCTCCTTCTTCTTGCTGTTGTAGACCACAGCAATGACAAAACTGGCTTCCTCCAATCACAGCCAGGCATCACGAGCTGGACGCTCTGGGGTGCAAGCCATGATTGGAGGATGCCAGTTTTGTCATTTCTGACGTCACTACAGAGGAACTGAGGCTGAGATCGGCGATCCGGTTTTTGCAGGAGTAAAAGGTAAATATTTCTTCAAATCCAGTGCAATGTTAATTTTCATCAATGAAAGTGCCCCTGTTTTTAAAAGTATTTTTAAAAAACGGGCACTCATTGATGAAAATTGACCTTCACTTTAAGTAAACTTTTTAAATTACAACATTACAGTATTTCAGATCCCTACTAAAATTCATCACTGTGTAAGTGGTCATGACTGACAAACAAAACAATAAATCCCCCGGCATAAAGAAAATAATACGATTAACTGATTGTGTCTATGTCTAGATGAGCAACGTAAATTGTGGCTGATTTTTGTATTCTTCAACAGCTTCTCTATGTAGTAATCAGAACCCTGTCATGTGGTTAAGAGTTCACACATAAGCTGTCCACCTTTGGTTTTATTAATACACATTTATATCCCTGCTATGCTTTAAAACATAATTGAAATGCTTTGCAATGGCCTGACAGAATTCCTCTTTATAACAGATCAAAGAAGCAAAAAGTGATGCAGCATGAACCATATTTGCATATAATTTCCCAGAACCCCCTTCTCCATTGGAAATACTATTTGCTGAGCAGTGTTCTCCCCAGGACCAAATAAATGGGCACAACACCCGACTAAAATTTAAAAAGGACGCAAAACCCCAAATTTGTCTTTCATGGTTTAGATAGGACATACCGTTTTTAACAACTTTCCATTGTACTTCTATTATCAAATGTCTTAGTTTTGTTGTTGTCCTTTGTTGAAAAGCAGGAAGGTAAGTTTATGGCAGCAGTACTGCAACAATGTTATACATTTGCAAGATCACTAGATGGCAGCTCTATTTCCTGTCATGAAATAACCCCAGACAGGTGCATGCTATACCTATCTAGATATCTATTCAACAAAGAATAACATGAGAATGAAGCAAATTTGATAATAGAAGTAAATTGGAATTATTTTTTAAAATTGTATGATCAGTCTGAAACATGAAAGAAAAAAAATTGGGTTTCATGTCCCGTTTAAAACAATATTGAGCTTAAAGTTAATGTAAAGTGTCATAAATGAGTGCCCGGTTTTAAAAATACTATTAAAAACAGGGGCACTTTCATTCATGAAACTTTACATTGCAGCGTTTTTTTTAAATGCTTAGCTTTACCCGCCTGTAGCTCTTCTGTACTTAAGTCAGCAATGATTAAACCGGCTTCCTGCAATCATTGCGTGCATCCCAGAGCGTCCATCTCGTGAGGCCACGCTGGGATTGGAGGAAGCCGGTTTCTTCATTGCTATGCTAAGTACCGCATGAGAAGTGGGCGGGGGATTGCCGGTCCGGATTTGCTGCACAAAAAGGTATTTTTTTTTAAATGCTGCAATGTAAAGTTTCATGAATGAAAGTGCCCATGTTTTTAATAGTTTTTGAAACTTTACATTCACTTTAACATCAAATAATTTTACATTATAATTAAATAATTTGCTCTTTGGATAGCTCAAGTAACATTTATAAATAACAGAAAATGTTAAATGCAAAGTATCGCACTGTCCTCACTCGGCCACTTCATAATACTGGCCAACTCGCAATTTTGTCCGTGGAGAACACGGCTGAGGTTTTCAGTTGGATAAAGTCACTTGTTTAAATGTGCAGATGAATTCTTTTATATCACTTTATTTATGGTGTATAAATGTATTATTTTGCCTCTTTACTCACTATAACTTAAGTTAAAACTAGTATAAAAACAAAATATCTATTAAACCTTTTTATATTGTTATTCTCCCTCAACATTGTGTTTTTTTAACATGATGTTCAGAGTAGGAAGTGAAATATTATATATTGTATTATTTAATGTTTTAACAATCACATTATGAAACATGAACACATATTTTAAGGAGATAGAATTTTAGTGGTATGAGTCATTACTAATAATTTCTTTCATTTGTCCCATTGGTATGTGGTGGATGTTAAAGGTCTTTATATTCAATGAAGTAATTGGCCATTTTTCACAAAGCTGTTTCTATTTGAAAACAAAGCTCGACAACTCCTTCAACATAGAAAAGGCAAAGCATAGTACAGGGGAAAAGAATGGGTGGAATTTGTGTGCTGCAGACAAGAAATAAAATAAGCCAGAAACATAGATTTTGATGTCAGATAAAAAGCCAGGAGGCTGATCTAGCCGGCCCATGTTCCTGTCTGTGTAGGCTTAATTAATGCTCAGGATAGTCTTATGCAAATCCTAGGTTAGAACTTTATAAACAGAATGCAATGCTGCTATTAAATGTTGATTCATCTACATTTTACATCACCGTAGAAGTTATAATAGTTCTTGTGATCCTAGTGGTGTCCACATAAAGTGAAAAAAAAAAGGAACACATTTTAGTAATGTTTTTTTATGGTTAGATCACATATTTTTATTTGTTGTTTATTCATTTACGGTAAATGGAAATGTGCGTTAACTGAAAACAAATGGGGTTTGATTTAGTTCATAACAAGTTGAGTTATGTTTCCTTTTCTTTACTGGATTATAGTAGAAGCAACTGTTAAAATACTTTGATTGTATCGCGCTGTTGTCAGACTACTTTAAATGTATGATAAATGAAGGCCTGTAAATAGTAAAAATATGAGCAAGGTGATTAATTCTGACAATTTTCATGTTAGAAGCTTGAGATGATAAATATCGCCTGTGATAAGTTATTAATTTAGAGCAAGGGATTTAGCTTCAACCTAAAGTATTTTATGAATTGTGGCATAAAAAAATATTACATAAGATAGGTACACACATTAAACCAAATGAGAAATTGCTTCGCTTTGAGTGCTTATAATTAAATATGACAAACAAGACTCTAATGTGGCTGCACATTTTCTGGAAAACAATACATTTAAATAAGGAGAGGTTTATTGTTGTTAAATACATTACATATATAAATGATATATAAAAGTAAAAAAAAAAAACAGTTTAAGTTATATAATTTTTTTACTTTTTTAATTATTATTACATATTATTACATACTTGGTGCAAATTATGAAAATTCTCTTTAAATTTTTGGACTTAGTGACCAGCAGCATAGAAAATTGTTGACATTTTGCTTTTCATTGAATTTGCCACTCAAACTCATCAACCTGTCATGCATACTCCGTGCATATATATTATGTGTGACTAGAATTCTAGAGCAAAAACTATTTAATCTGTGCGAATTAAAAAAACATTTCTGATCAAAATGCAACACACTATTAAAATTTACATCACCAGTTTGGCGTACTGGAGTCTTAATATATCTTATGTAAACATCTTTCTCGAGGTGTCACTTTTATAAGTACTGTCTTATCTAACTGTATATATTGGATGAAGATTTAAAAAAATATCTACAATATTTAATGTGAAAAGATTTGGTTTTACTTGAAGGGAAAGTCTAGTCAAAATTAAACTTTCATGATTCAGATAGGGCATACAATTTTAAACAACCTTCCAATTTACTTTTATCATAAAATTTGCTTTGTACTCTTGGTATTCTTTGTTGAAAGCTAAACCTAGGTATGCTTATATGATAATTTCTAAGCCCTTGAAGGCCAGTTTTACACAGCTAGACAGCTCTAGTTCATGTGTGCAATATAGATAACATTCTGTTCACTCCCATGGAGTTATTTATGAGTCAGTACTGTCAAAAGAACTAAAATAAGGGACAGTCTGCAGAGGCTTAGATACAAGGTAATCACAGAGGTAAAAAGTGTATTAACCCTTTCAGTGTTGGAACTTTTAAGAGAAGAACTTGTCCAAAATACCAGATAATTTTTATCATTTTTGCTATCTCTCCGTTTAAACAGAAATAGAGCCTTGGTTTTATTTATTTTTTATTATTTTTTTTTTTAAATTAACCTGTCAAAACTATATATATATATATATATATATATATATATATATATATATATATATATATATATATATATATAAATTAAGTAGACAACCCAAGGTATTTATCTAGGTCCATTTTGATATATTTTATGCCACCATTTCACCCCCAAATGCAATCAAATGAAGAAGAAAAAAAAGTTAACTTTTTCACAAACTTTGGGTTTCTCATTGAAATTATTTACATACTGCTTGTGCAGTAATGGCACAGATGATTGTAAAAGCTTCTCTGGTATCCCCATTGTTCAGAAATAGCAGGCATAGCCTTGCCATTGGTTTTTGGTAATTAGAAGGCTGCTAACTGCAGCTACACACCACACTTCTATTATTCCTGTCAGTGAGGTGGTTAATCAGGTCGCTTGTAAGGTTAATTTTAGCTTTAGTATAGAGACTACCATCCCTCCCAAACAGCTCTCTTCCCTCCCCCACCCCCACACTGGTCACCACCATCTTAGGTACTGGCAGACAGTCTGTTAAGTTTTATTTTCTACAGTGTAGGATCCCCCCTTACCCTCCAACCTCCCTGATCGATCCCTCCTAAACAGCTGTCTAACCTTCCCCCCTCTAACTAGTGTCCTCCATCTTAGCTGTTTGCCAGTATCTATAAAATGCCTATATGGTGATAAATCACCATAGAACAGGCTTACAATAGTATTGAGCCGGTTGTTCGTTCCTGTGAGTGTGCTTCTCTCTGTGTGTGTGTGTATATATATATATATATATATATATATATATATATATATATATATATTTAAAAAAAAAATTTGTCTTAATGTTCATTTTATTGTGTAAAATACAGTGAATCTGTTTTATATTTGTCAATCTCTTTGAAATGTTCATTTTATAAAGACACAAAAGAGAAACTCTTAAAGGGTTAGAAATTCTTCCATATGTCTGCTTAAATAAAATACTTTATTTGAATTAAATTAAATCAATAATGAAATAAAACTATTTTTGTTTACTACCAAAGCTTCTACATACCTTCAATATAATGTTTAAGTTATCCTGAAACGAGCAGTAACGACCGCCAATAAAAGGAGGAAGAGTTTATGCTAATGCAGCTCCCACCCGCATCCAATGGAGAAGCGGCTGTGTCCGTTCATTTTAATATGCTTGTGATGTAATGTCTGTCCCCTTAGCATTCACGCTTGTTATTTTCGCATGCACACTTTGAACAGAAACACCCAGCCAACATATTTGTTTTTCTTTTAATCGCATGACACCGGCATACAACGCTTAGAGTGTGACGCTCCTCTGGGTAAGTGGAGAGAGGAGGGCGATTCTGTGCATGCTTTTGCAATAAAATAGTTTAGATACGCATAATGTTTCTACCTAGGTAGAACATTGTAATATGGCCATGCAATGAATGTAAAATGGGTTTGGCGCAAATTAAAATTTAGAATTAAAATTACAAGGAAAGAAAAGAGAACTTTAAAGAGGTACCTATTAGAAATATATTTATTATATATAGAAGTTTTGAATAAGTTAAATAATTGTTTTGGGTTTCCTATCCCTTTAACTGGGAATAGATAGATCAAGCTAGTTTGTTATGGTGTCCCAACCAGGGTTGCCCTATTTTACTTGTGGCTTTCCTATCCAGTCTGATCCTATCAAGAAGAGAGTCCAACTCCTGAAATAAAAGACCATTCATTTTTTAAAGAAGAATCGGTACTGGTATCCCCAAAGTACATTTTTATGTTTGCGTGGGCTTCGTCAGGGTGGGTTCAGCTGCATCTCTCTAAATTAGAGTGGGCAACAGGTCTACATCTGATTGCCTTATCACCCCAATGGAGAAAAATCTCTAATGGTCATGTGTATATAAAACGGAAACAAATATATAATAATATTGTTTTATACTCATAGTAGAGAAATAGTAGACTAGAACATATTTTTGTTATTGTTGGATTATGTATGTTTTTCTTTATTGTAAATAAAAAAAAAGATTGCTTCCACAGTCATCTGATAAGAAGCTGCATTAATGTAATCTGCCTATTAGTGAGTAATGGGAAATAAACATGGATAAAAGCCCTATTGATTTAAAGTGGAACCAGAAAGGCAGCAAATATTTACTATCTTGGAATAATTCTGTTCTGAAAAAATAGTGAGTTGTAGTTTATGCAGGAAAGCTTCCTGTTTGTCAACAATAAATAAGCATAAAAAGCCAGATACAGGGAATTGCTTCTCTAACTATAGTGTAAACAATTTGGTCAATTAGAAGTGTGTTTAAACATTCATCATTTCCTCTTTTAGTCTATTCATTAGATAGATTTTTGTTTCTGTTTACTTTGCAGGAACGTAATAATGTTTCACATCAGTTTTTCAGAATATGCTTGCAGTAATAATCAGTACAATATTGAATAGAGTGTATTTTACTGATTATGTGAAGTGCAGTAAAAACTGCTAGATAATGAAAGGAAGTCAAAAGTAACAGCTGGTATGGTTTTTAAGCCACATGTAATAGTACGTATTACAGGAGTGACGGCAGTTAACATTATAAGACCATTTGTAAGTGTTGTATGTTTATTTGCATAAGCTATCAAAACCTGATTTCTCAATTTCTGTTAATCGTTCTTAAAAGGACACAATAAACCAAACCATAAAGAGAAATATATGAAATATTTGTCATCGATTAATTGTTTAATTATAAAAAGAACATGAGCTTGAGATGCAAAAGTTTGGAAACTGGTTGTAACATAAAGATTCTCCATCGACCTTTAATGGAGATATATGTTTTACCACCAGTTTTCAAACTTTACCAGCTAAATGGAAACTAGGCCTTACTTGGGCTGCACTTAATTTATGATGCTGTGTGTCCAGCCTTTGCCAAGGTTCAGTTTGTAGTGGAGACATTTGGAGTGTAACTGCCACCATGCGATCAAACCCATACTCCCCACTGGCGTTATGACCTTTATCCAAAGGATGACAAGGTGTTTTTGTCTTCCCATAGTCTCCGCTATAATTATGACCCTTATCCAAAGGCTGGCTATGTTTTTTTGTCTTCCCAGTTAAAGTAGTCCCCGCTCGAAAATACTTCAGGGCCCAAATAACTAACCGCACAGTTCACAATAGGTGCCTCTTCACTTTGTGCTTGATTCAAGAAGCAAGACAACCCATCAGCTTCTGTAGTAGTCTGAATAGCGGTCCTCCTCTAGATACATGCTTGACACTTGAGTTGTAGGGGTAAAGATCTTGGCAGATAATGCTTTGATAATGATCTGATGTAGCCTGTAAAAAATATTTAGTAAAAGATCTCTATATTCTTGCATAACATTGTTGAAAGGTAAATTAACTTCTCTTTGGGCATGATTCAAGTAGATCAGCATATGATTTTAGGATTCTTCTAGGGTGCTCTAAATCTAGCAGTTTTGCACTGACTGCTCTATCCGGTGTTGAGAGACTTACTGAAGGCCGCCACCTGAAAGTTTCAACGGTCCAGATTAGTGCTCCAAAATGAAAATCACCAAAATACAAATAGCAAACAGGAGAATTTTCTTTACAAGTTTCTATTCTTTAAAGCGGTGGATGACAACTTGTTAGGTAGATAACTGGCAGATTATCAGGATGTTAATAGGAGCCTCTTGTATTGTCATGGACGCTGTGAGGACATACCCCAGGTTTATCATTTTTATTTCAACGTATATATATTCCATTGAAAGAAGACATTTTATTTAATTCAAATAAACAGCTATACAGGTTTGTAAGGCTTTCTCCAGTACAGGGTGAAGTCTCATCATAAAGCCATTTTTTGACCAGAATTGTGTTAGTTGGTGACAAATATGACTCGGTAGGAGGATACTTATGTTAATATTTTCATACACCCAGATTTCTATTTTACATTTGTTAAATGTGTTGTTGAACTGTTCTTATTTGAAGTTTAAAGGGACACTGAATCCAATTTTTTTCTTTCATGTTTCAAATAGAGATTGCAATTTTAAGCAACTTTATAATTTACTCCTATTATCAATTTTTCTTTGTTCTCTTGCTATCTTTATTTTTAAAGCAGGAATGTAAATCTTAGCAGCCAGCCCATTTTAGGTTCAAAACCATGGATAGCGCTTGCTTATTGGAGGCTTACATTACCCACCAATAGGCAAGCATAACCCAGGTTCTCAACCAAAAATGGGCCGGCTCCTATGCATCACATTCTTGCTTTTTAAATAAAGATAGCAAGAGAACGAAGAAAAATTGATAATAGGAGTAAATTAGAAAGTTTCTTAAAATTGCATGCTCTATCTGAATCATGAAAGAAAATAATTGGGTTTAGTGTCCCTTTAAGGTCCTTCTTTTCAGTTTCTATAAATCACAATGGGTGTAGCAAAAAGCAATTTCCTGTAAAAGTTTACAGTATGATTCTGTTATAGCCCAAATGTCTTCAATGCTTTTCATAGTTATTGTTGTAATATCCACATGCATTAAAGCTCTTATTTATGATGTATGTGTGTGTATATGTGTATATATATATATATATATACACACACCCACAGTACTGTGTATCCCTTTCCATTTAAATACCTTGTCATACAGCATATACCTTTTAACCCTTATAAAATATGTGTATTAATATAAATCATTTTTATCAAATAGTGTATACATGAATGCAACACTTTTTAACGCTTACACTTTACACTAGCTCTCCACTCGTGCTAACTCGGCCTGCGCAAATTTATTTTTAACTTATATTACATATAGTGTTTTTGCGATGCACTGTATGAACATATTTTCTATATGTTTATACAGTGAAAACTATCTCTGTCTTGTTTTTTTATTCTTAAGGTGAATAGCAGATGTGAATAGAAAATGGAGGCTACTAGGTATAATGGAAACGCTTCCTTTTGGCCTTCATTTTGGTTTCAGAAAGGATCAAAAAGCATTCAGGACTTCTTTAGCAAATTTGATTTGTTCATCATCCCAAATGGCTAATTAAGAGGAAGAAAAAAACTTTCTTAAGAACCGTTAAACTAGAGCAACCTGTGTGGAACAGTAATGAGACAGCCAACTGGTATTCTCTCTGTATTGTGTCTACATTTCCCCAACTGCTTCTTTGCAAGCTGTATTTAGTACAAACAATGGTTTTGCAGTCATTTCACTTGCTCATTTTGTCCCCCCTTACTTACATCTTTACGTTGATTGCTTAAGTACTTATCCATTAGAGAAGATTTGTAAAAATCTGTGTATGTAAATTCATTCACATTCAAAATGATATCATATGAACATCTGTTGCTAGCACTTCATCTTATACATCCATTATTTCTGCTGTGCCTCCTTAGATCATTGTTTTAGGACCATCCTCTTCTTTCAAATATGTATTTGCTTTGCTATTTTGAACTAAATCTAGCAAGAAGAAGGGGGGGGGGGGGGGTCATTGAAAGGGTCCACATAGTTCATCTGGCAGAAAATGTATTTGTTATTACTTTTAATATGAAGAAATTGTTTTTAAAACAAATCTTGCTATAATTCTGAAGCTGAATTACTCACCTTTATAATTGTCATGTTAAGAGGTACACTAGAGAGGTATGGAAGGTTTCAATACTGTGTCCTTGATTTTGATATCAATAAGATGCTAAATTGATTTGCTGTGTTCTCAAACCACCCCCACACATATATTTCTTGTATTAGGCCCACTTAAATCAAATACCTTTTCATGATAATGAGTCATCACTGCTCCTTTCTGACACTTCTCTTTGTTCAAGTTTGAGTATCAGGTGTGAATTTGTTTTTTTTTAACACATACACAGATAGTCTATGTGAGTGATTTAAAGCTTCACATTTAGGAAATCATACAAATTGTGTTTGCAACACTGAGTTTTGTATTTCATATACTCTCTTGTGAATTTATAATTATTAGTTCTATTTTTAAAGTCAATCACACGTGTGGTTCTCCAAGCTCTCCTCCTGCTTAAAGGGACAGTATACACCAATGTTCTGCATGTCATAGACACTACTATAAAGAATAATACCAACGCAATTGGTTCTATAGCAAAAAAGGCAGACACTCCCCCCTCTCCCTTCCTCTGCATATGAAAAGACTCTTTACACAAACAGGAGCAAGCTGGAGTAGGTATACCTCAGTATTCTCCTAAAACTTTTGGGCTTGGTTAGGAGTCTGAAAATCAGCACAATGTTATTAAAAAAATAAGAAAAACTATACATTTTTTTGAAAAAAAAAAGCTGTACAGGCTATATATATATATATATATATATATATATGGATCATCTACAAAATATGTATGCAAAGAAAAATCTAGTGTATATGTTATATAGATAACATTGTGCTCATGACTGTGGATTTTCTTATGAGAGGGCACTGATTAGTTAAAATGCAAGTCTGTCAAAAGATCTGAAATTAGTGGGCAGTCTTCAGAGGCTTAGATACAAGGTAATCACAGAGGTAAAAAAGTATATTAATATAACTGTGTTAGTTATGCAAAACTGGGGAATGGGTAATAAAGGGATTATCAATCTTTTTTAAACAATAAACATTCTGGAGTAGACTGTCCCTTAAAGCTGAGCAGCATGCAATTCTGGGAGATTGAAATAAATAGCACACTGGCTTTTTTTCTCCTTATTATATGTTATTTTGCCAAGAAGAGTGGGTGTTAGCACTACTATCAGATCTTTCTATCATCCATTTAGCCCTTGCACCATATGGACATAGATACTATGTCACACACTACTTTTCCCTGCATACTGTGTTGACATAGTACCTACATCCAACAAACTGGTGTATGCTGCTGTCAGCTTTAAAAGAATGATATAGCAGCACCACCAACTGTATTTAAAACATTATTTCTTTATTGTGCCAATTAAAACAGACAAAGTTTCAGACCCATGTCCTTAGTCATGTCTCATGAGACATGACTAAGGACATGGGTCCGAAGCGTTGTCTGTTTTAATTGGCACAATAAAGCAATAATGTTTTAAATACAGTTGGTGGTGCTGCTATATCATTCTTTTGAATTGTATATTTTGGACCATGGTGCAGGTCTAATAGCTGGCACACCTGCAAACAATTTGTTGCATACCCACAAGTGGGGATTACCTTGGTGCTTGTGCATTTTTTTGCTGCTGTCAGCTTTGACAGTGAGGACCTCAACTGGGGACCGGAGGTATCTGAATTCATATGGTAAGGAAGTACTGATCATGCTCTCTTACCATATGAAATTACAAATACAATTGGTGTGGCACTGTGAAGCTTTCAACTAAGCTCAAAAGGACCCAGTGCTACTACCTTACTAAGTGCATTTACAAAATAAAAAAGAGAGGGGGAAAAAAGGAAGATTTTAAATGTGCTATAGCTCTCTTCAGATTAATTATTATAGGTAATCAAAATAGTAAAAGGCTGTCTTGAAAACTCTATTAAAATGGGTATTATCACTGAAAAAAAAAAGGAACTAGAACGATTACCGGAGTAGTAAACCATTTCTTACAGTGTCCACAGTATTCCTGCCTGATAATTGGTATCACTTGGGGGCACCGCTAGTGGACATCCTCATTTTGGTACAAAAGAAAAATGATCAAACATAATTTTAATGTTTAAAGGGACAGTCAAGTCCAAAAAAAACTTTCTTGATTTAATTAGGGAATGTAATTTTAAACAACTTCCCAATTTACTTTTATCACAAATTTTGCTTTGTTCTTTTGGTATTCTTAGTTGAAAGCTAAACTTAGGAGGTTCATAAGCTAATTTCTTAGACCTTGAAGACTGCCTCTAATCTAAATGCATTTTTACCACTAGAGGGCATTAGTTCATGTGTTTCATATAGATAACATTGAGCTTATGCACGTGAAGTGACCTAGGAGTGAGCACTGATTGGCTAAAATGCAAGTCTGTCAAAAGAACTGAAATAAGGGGGCAGTCAGCAGAAGCTTAGATACAAGGTAATTACAGAGGTAAAACTTGTATTATTATAACTGTGTTGTTATGAAAAACTGGGGAATGGGTAATAAAGGGATTATCTTTCTTTTTAAACAACAAAAATTCTGGTATTGACTGTCCCTTTAATAAAAATATTAGTGTAATCAAATTTTGATGTATCATTAAAAAATGGTAAAACTATGGGGTAGATTTACCAAGTGCCAGGCAGACATGATTCGCTGGAGCGAATCATGTCCGTCCGACATCGCTAAACGCGACAACATTGCACAAGCATTTCCTTCTTAATATAAGGAGAGTCCACGCCATCATTCCTTACTGTTGGGAATACTAAACCTGGCCACCAGGAGGAGGCAAAGACACCTCAGCCAAAGGCTTAAATACCTCTCCCACTTCCCCCATCCCCCAGTCATTCTTTGCCTTTCGATACAGGAGGATGGCAGAGAAGTGTCAGAAGATTTCGGAGTAGTTCCTTAGGAAGGGTATCTGCCCTTAGATATGGGACTGGAGTTTTAAGTAGTCTTATACAAACGAAAAAAATAGGAAGCACTAGTGAAAGCTGATATATATATATATATATATATATATATATATATATATATATATATATATATATATATATATATATATATATATATATAGTGAAAAATATGTGACTAAGGGGCTGATAGATAAATCTGTGTATACACAATGGGTTAAAATATGGGTATTGTGAAAACTATTATATCTAATAGTTAGGTTTTATACTCATCACTTTATTTTTTATTTTCTTATGTTTACTTATTTTTAACATTTGTGCTACTATTATAATAAATCCTTTTTTTTACCTATTCACTTAATGATTGATTGTTCTACCATCACTTGTTTTCACAATACCGATATTTTAACCCATTTTGTATACATAGATTTATCTATCACCCCCTTAGTCACATATTTTTGACTATATATATATATATATCTCTATATATATCTCAGCTTTCACTAGCACTTCCTATTTTTTTCGTTTGTATTTTGTAGGTTATCAGCATTAGAGGACTGTTAACCATTCTTATAGGTTTAGCCAGGAGAGATAACATCCTTAGTGTTGCATCTCAAAATTCTCCTCCTTTTTTTAGATTTGAAGTAGTCTTGTCAGCCTCTCAGTGAGAGTATTGACGAAAGTTAGAGTCTGGAGATGCAGGGTGAGTCTTTCTGCGAACCCCTCCAGACTGCCTGCTAACAGCTCCTAAGCAATCAGTGTTGACGAGTTTCACTGCCTGCTTGTTTTTTTCACTCAAGTCCATGTCAGGAGCGATGCTACAAGACTGTCACACCTGAGAGGCTGTGTTTCTGTTCCACAGCATGGATTCTGGTAAAATAGTTTCAATTTTTACGTATGTTGAAAACGCTAGAAGACAGGGTCACAGTGTGGCTCCTTTTATCTTAATAGAATTATGGGTTAATATCTCCTGAGGGGGATTATTGAACAGTGGGGATTAATCAAATATGATGCTTTGATTTTATGCTGCTTTATGTGTGAGATTTTATTGGAGACATAGGCTGTTTGTTATGTGGCTGGAACGCAAATATTTTTACTTTCACATTGAGTGCTGCGAAGCTTGTAGCTTGGCGTGCTTTTTCTCATAGCAGGGGCGGTCCTGCCTTGCGCACCATGTGAAGCAGGAGCAGGCATCAGTGATACTGATTGCTCCATCGTGGCCAGGAAGGACGTGTTTCGTGGATCTGGTGGGGATGTCATCATCTTCTCCGTGGAAGTTACCTTGTCACAGGGATCTGCTGGAACAAGGTCCTTTTGTTAATCAAAATCTAGATTCTCTGAGACTGACTGCGTGGAGATTGAATGCTTAGTCCTAGCCAAGAGAGGTTTTTCTGAGAGAGTTATTGATACTCTCATTAAAGCTTGTAAGCCGGTTACTCGTCACATCTATCATAAGTTGTGGCTAGCCTACTTATTCTTGTGTAAAGAGCGTGGTTTCTCCTGGCATAATGTTAAGGTTGCCAGGATCCTATTGTTTCTCCAGGATGGACTGAAGTAGGGCCTTTCTGCCAGTTCCCTGAGGGGACAGATTTTGGCCCTGTCTGTTTAACTGCACAAGAGACTCTCTGAGCTTCCAGATGTACAGTCCTTTGTTAAGGCTCTGACTAGGATCAGACCTGTGTTTAGATCTAAGGCTCCTCCTTGGAGTCTAAATCTTGTTCTTAAGGTTTTGCAACGGGCTCTGTTTGAGCCTATGCATCAAGTTGACATTAAATTGTCCTGGAAGGTTCTTTTTCTACTGGCTATTGCTTCTGCGCACAGTGTATCTGAGATTGCTGCCTTGCAATGTGAGCCTCCTTTCTTCCATTCTGATAAGGCTGTCCTACGTACTAAGTTAGGTTTTCTTCCTACGGTCGTGTCAGACCGCAACATCAATCAAGAGATTGTGGTTCCTTCCTTGTGTCCCAATCCTTCTTCTTTGAAGGAACGTTTGCTTCATAGTTTGGACCTGGTTCACGCCTTGAAGTTCTATCTTCAGGCTACTAAGGATTTTAGACAAACTTCTTCCTTGTTTGTTGTCTATTCTGGAAAGCGTAAGGGTCAGAAGGTCTCTTCAACTTCCTTATCTTTTTGGTTAAGGAGTGTTATCTGCTTTGCTTATGAGACAGCGGGACATAAATCTCCTCAGAGGATTACGGCTCAGTCTAGTAGAGCAGCGGCTTCCTCTTGGGCCTTTAAGAATGAGGCCTCTATGGATCAGATCTGTAAGACGGCTACCTGGTCCTCCTTACATACTTTTTCTATATTTTACAAGTTTGATGTTTTTGCTTAGGCTGAAGCAGCTTTCGGGAGAAGAATTTTGCAGTCTGTGGTGCCCTCAGATTAGGTTCAGCCTCTCTTTTTGTCTCTCCCGTTATCATTCAGTTTCCTCTAGAGCTTGGGTATACTTTTTCCAACAGTAAGAAATGATGCCGTGAACTCTCCTTATATTAAGAAGGAAAACATAAATTATGCTTACCAGATAATTTAATTTCCTTCTGTATAAGGAGAGTCAACAGCCCCTGCCAGTGTTCTCCGATGGGCGGCCCTCTAAATTATATTTTTCTTCTGTCACCATTTATACCCTCATTTTATCCTACTGTTCCTTGTTCCCTCAGCAGAATGACTGGGGGATGTGGTAAGTGTGTGAGGTATTTAAGCCTTTGGCTGGGGTGTCTTTGCCTCCTTCTGGTGGCCAGGTTCAGTATTCCCAACAGTAAAGAATGATGCCATGGACTCTCCTTCTACAGAAGGAAATGAAATTATCTGGTAAGCATAACTTATGTTTTCTAGTGAAATGCATGTGCAGTGCCACCCCCTTCTCACTGGCGGCCAATCAGTCGCTAGCAGGGGGTGTCAAACATCCTGATCGTATTGTATCTTATGACCTCTGCTTCTTAACTTACGTTTCCGGCGAGCTGGAAATGATGGGCATAGAAAGCAGCATCCGCTGCTTGTTAAATCTACCCCTATGTGTTTAAATGGAGGAAGATGAAAGATTTTTTTTTTATATATTGGTAACCCATGATGTGATTGGTGGAGCATAACACGTGACCCTGCATTTCAAATTTGCCTGATAGTTTTCAAGCAGGTACACAGTTAGGGATACATACATGTATCTAAAAGAAATGTGATCTACATTGTGCACTGACTTCCAATTGTTTGCTGGTGGATTTAAATTTTGTGCAGTCTTTCTTGAGTTTATTTTTTCATTACAAACTTTAAAAAAAAAAAAACAGTTTTCTGGCCAAAACTTATAGACTTCTGTGACTGTTTGTTTTCTTTTTCTTTTGTTAATTATTATTGAAGCAGTCAGATGAGCTTTACATGGAGATGTGATTGATCATAAGGAAAAAACTACTTGTTGGTTACTTTGAAATCTGAAGTTCTTGAAAACATAGGACGCTCACACAATTGGATTAAACTAATCATATCTCCGCCTATATTTTTGAGCAATTTAAATTAATTAAAAAGGGAATTCCACTGAGTTTTATATTAAATAGCATTCCCATTTAAATTTTAGATAGATTTTATATTAGTTATCTTAGCGCTACTCATTTTATTTTAGAGCTACTTATCCCAAATTTGATGGTTTTGGAAAGTGAAATGAAACAATTTTTATTTAGGCCACGGAAAATGATTTTTATTATTTTTTATATATACATTTGATATGGGGATTTTCTGCTATATTACTTTATTTCTGCAAACTAAAATAAATATTGGTTTGCTTAAAAAAGCAGGTATGATCTGTGTGGGTACTTCACAGAAACAAAGTTTACATTTATGTGAAAATATAATAAATGCCAAACAGATAAAAGATAGAAACAGGGATGTTAAATGGTTTACTGAAATGTGCAGATATGCAAGGTTTAAAAACAAGCTTAATCACGGGTAACCCGAAAATTTAATTAAACACACATACAAACATACATATAATAAAACAATATTCAGTCTTTTAAAACCACTAATTTGATGTTGATATGTAAAATCTGAAAGTCTGTAGTTTCCTCAGACATACAAATTAAAACCCTAAATAAACAGTTTTGGAGAGAAAAAAACAATCTTCTAATCTGGTAAATTTGTAAAAAAAAATTAATCATACCATTTTGATAAAAATTATAAAATGGATTTCACAAACCTTCCACATAAAAATCTAAATAAACTAAGAAGGTTAACTATATATTTTATTTTTAATATGCATCAAAGTTATGGACAGTGCCCTGCCCAAGCATAAAAACATGTATATGTTTTTAATTATCTACACATGAATATATATATTATATCCTTTTTATTTTTTAATGCACCTTTACTTTATAAAATAAAAATTACTTTTACATTTCTCACAAATAATATTACATTTGGTGAAGAGAGTGTTTTTTCTCTGTGTTATTTCTTAAGAAAACAAAACAAAAAAACACTGGTAACCTTATTGAAACAGCTAGCAATCAAAAGTATAATGTAAATTTTGCATAGCAAAGTAGAAACAGTTATTACTTTTATGTAGGGTGGACATTTTAAAATCTACTTTAAAACAAGTGACAAGTTTATATGACTGATGAGCGCCATTAATTTTTCATGGCTGTCTAATCCCAGTGCTACAAAAACAGAATGTGATCTTACGCTCCCTTCAATGGTCATTGAGGAAACATTTAAGATTAAAGTTGTATGTTGACCTTATCCCCTTTAGTATTAAGCCTTTTTCATAACCCAATGTTAAGCCAATTTTTAGCTTTTTTTTGCTGCTTAAATTTAAAAACTAAGTCATATTTCAGTAAGTGGAAAAGAGTAATTCAATTTCAAATGAGGGTTTGTGATCTTCTGTGGGAGTTCCGTCCCCTAGGCCACTAACGATCCTTGGTCTGTAGCGTGGAGGATCACCAAAGCATAGCTTATCATTGGCGATTCCTCTACATAATGAAAATGGCTTGTGATGCGCACATGGACCAAAATGTGTATCACAATAATGTCTCATCATGCTTATTGAACCAGTTAATCTAACTCATCATGTTAATATACTGAAAACACAGATAATCTCATTGTTTGGATATTTAATCATTTTGACAGATTCTTAGTTTTCTAGAATGTGTCTTAATTTCTATTTTTGTAAGTGCATTAAAGTAAGCATCTGATGTGTTGCTCGTCGATCGACAAGTTAATCTTTGAACTGAGGAACAAGCCAAAGTGTAGTGTACTGACTACAAGGTTAAAACGGATTTGTTCATTTCCACAAAACAGAAAGGATTTTTTTATTATTATTATTATATGACATTTAAATATCTACAATTTAATGAATGCATGCCACGATCAATAACAATCAAATTAAATTAAGTTACAGTACCTGTTTAAAATCTGCATGCACATATTTTTTGATCAACAATAATGTGCATTACTGTGTTAGGGACATTGATTTTAGAATAATTGATCACACTTTCTATTAACATTTTTCTCCTGATAGAGATTAAGTTAAAAAAAAATATTAGTTTATTAGCATCAGATCATAAACAAAAGGTTGAAATAAAATAGAAAATGTAGAATTATTTTCATGCTTTACATATTTTACTCATCATTGATTCTTTTATACTTGCAGGCTACTAATATATTGTTTAACTAGCTCCTCAGTATTCTGGATTGCTTCTAAGTTTCAAATACATTTGTTCAATTCTGCTATAAAATAATTAGACTTCATGTTAGCAATTGTAAAGTAATTTTGTGATTTAGTGGAAGAAAGTTTCAGTGAAGCTTAATTAACATTATGTATGATATTTTTCTAGCAGATTTATTTATTTCAGCTAGTTAAATTATAACTTTGCTTTTGAAATTACAAGTTATAGTGAATATATAAAAGCTTTTTTTATTATATAAAATACTGAATTGTTTTTGCTGTGAATAATTGGTTAAAAAGAGATGCATTTTTATACAAATTAAATAAATTTTATAATAAACGCAATTAATTTGG
This sequence comes from Bombina bombina, assembly GCF_027579735.1. Taxonomy (NCBI): domain Eukaryota; kingdom Metazoa; phylum Chordata; class Amphibia; order Anura; family Bombinatoridae; genus Bombina; species Bombina bombina. Next base: position 261,202,801 of record NC_069500.1, on the reverse strand, counting down.
TATTAATAAAACATTTTGCTTCCACTTAGAAGATTGCGTTGGGACATGTCTTTTAAAGTATCTTAGCTGTAAAAGTTGTTTTGTAGTATTTTTTGCATTGCTTTCCCCAATTTCTACTACTTCTATTTTAATTTCCACTTTCATTTGAACACTTTTGTTAATGTAATGTCTTAGTGCCAGACAAATTAGAGAGCCATTAAATATTTATTTCTGAATCGATTTTTATAGGCAATGCTAATCTTGAAGTACTGCCGCTTACTGACATTTATCATGAAGATCCATTTAGATAATTTATTAAAACACAGAGATTCAGCAATCATTCAAAATGCTTAGCTTTCAGAACAGTAAAGATGAACCCATTAAATAATGTATTTTAAGATTTCTTTATAGTTTTATCTTTTTATACTGCTTTTCTTCAAAGCAAAACAAGACAACTTTCAGATTAGATAGAAACCGTTTCAGAGCGTAAGTTGTTTGTATGGTGTCTGTGACATATAGTATTGAAGAGAGCAATGCACGCATATTTGTTACCAATTTATCTGTAACATAATGAAAAGACAGTTGAAATTTGTGTGCAATAAGCCGATAACATCCTAAAAAGCAAATCATTTAAATGAGACATATATAAACTGTTTTAGAGTTGTTTTTAATTAAATTAAATTAATTGGCACATTTTATAAATGTTTAAGTAATTTTAGTATGTATTCCAAACAATATTATACAACTGCAAGATGATAATAATAATAGTAAAAAAATAATTTATTTTTATAAAACATGAGCAACTTGAGTGTATACTGATTTTTTTATTTTTGTGTATACCAGAATAAGCATTTGTTTTCCCTGCACATATAAACATTAGGAAATGTATCTTGCTATTTCTAAGTCATTAGAATCTTTTTGTCAAGTATCTTAGTAACAATGTGTAGCTTGCTCTTTATTTTTATTTTTTATCCTATTAACAATGTATCACTTCAGCTCTGTCTAATTTAGTAATCTCTTCTGATTTTTTTTTTTTTTAACATTTTAAATAATTTCTTTTCAAAATATATGTAAATTTTCCAGAAATGTAAATGAAGATACACTATTTGAAATACACTATAAAGACATGTTTTAACTGAGGTCTCAGACCTTTGTGCAATATAATAATACAATCAGTAAATTGATCAATAAATAATCTTTAGGAATTCAGTCTAATAATGGATTTAAAAATATTGTTATGGATTAAATAAATAAGTACTAATTATCCAATAAGGCACAGTATATTAGATAATGTTAATAAACTTAAGATGCTTGGTGGCACTATTTAACCATCTATTCCCAGTTGCAGGAAACAAATAATAACAAGGATTTATTTCACCTGGAGCAATGTTTAAGGGGAATTCTTTAAACAATACTTTTTGCTTAGTATTATTTTGCTATGGATTTTGCAAATTTTGAATTATTATAACAAACTTAAAATTGAATGAAATTTAGCACTGTGTGAGTCTCTTTCAAATTTCACCAAGGTATGATAAGCAGATTTTATTTTGTAATCAACTGAAACTTATGTTTGTTTGTTTTTAATTACTTAAGATGGCTGCCAAACCACATGACCTATTGACTTCTTCTGAACACCGTAAATCTTGGTCACACTACAAAAGTATACACACAAAGTTTTACATCTGCACCATTAGCAGTTCTGGAGAAGATTTTTGTAGTTTTTTAAAATTGTGTATTCACATTAAAATGGTCGCCATACCGTGTGATATGTGGTCTTCATATTACACACACATCAACTCACTATAGGCATGTACAATTCAATAAAGGTTCTTAAATTTTGTAAAACATTTAATCCAAAAGAACGGTCATGCCCTTAACCCCTTTATGACCTTTTGGAGTCATGGCCATAAGCAGACATATTTTTAACACATTGTAACACCTTTAAGCATTGCAATAAAAGCTGTATAATTTAAATAAGTAGTGATAAAAAGGATAATTACTGCACTAACATTAGTGCAGGTCCTGGGTGTCAAGCGTGCTAAGCCTCCTGTTAGCATTACCAGGGACCTGGCAAGGTTATTATGCTCTCCAGAGCCTGTTGAGGTAAGTATTAAGCCTTTAAAATAATTTAAAGAAAGCAAATACTGATGAATTTCTTCAATATTTTTTGTTTTCTTTAAATTTTTCTAGTGCATTCATTCATATATTTCTTTTACTTTACGAAAACGAAAATCCAATTTTCGGTACGAATGTGCATTGGTTTGAAAACAAATGCACATCTTTACTAGAGAAGAAGATTTTTAAACGATTTTAGACATTAGTCGCACAAAGAAATATAGCTGCCAGACCATATGACCTATGACCATTAATTTAGCTAAGAAGGAGCATACCATGAGTACCTATCAGCCACAACCAATTTAGGAGTTTTAGATAAGTCGTTTGGATTTTATGAGCAGTTAAATAAAACAGCAATATAATAACAAAATTCAATGACCAGTGGACAATGACTCACAGCAGACATCTTTTTTTTTTTTTAAATATATTTTTATTTATGTCATGAACAGATACAATATATAAGGTATGCCCTCAAACATATACAGAAGAGTGTAGACATAGTATAATTAACAGATTAACATATTCAAGTATCATAAGCGTAACTATGAGGTGTGGGCTGTTTCATAGGAAGACTTCAGTTTTATAATAGAGCATCGTAAAAATAATATATACTTGGAGGGTCCTCCCCTGGCACTATGAGAAGAAGATTCAAATATCCATACGGGAACGGTTGGGGCTAGGGAGGGGGTAGCTCTATATTTTAATGGGAGGGGGGTAACAGCGGGCAAAAGCCGCTCGATAGTAAAAAAAAGGAGGGGTGGGGGGGGCGGAGCCAGTTAATATGTCAGATAGGTAGATAACTACAGAACCCAGAGCATTTAAATATACTGCAAGATAGAATTGTCTTCAACTTACACCGTGTGTTAAGCTAAGCTAGGATAGGTACAAGAGTAAGAGTAGCTTCCCAACAAGGATAGAAACAGGGGGGATTTATGAAATATGCGAAAATCCTAGATGAATATAGACAGGTATCTCTACCTATGAATACTGTTAGCCCCTACTAACAAGACTCAGACCAAAATCAAAAGTTATGCCGGGCCGTGCCTTCCCAGTTAGCACTGCCCGGCAGTATCTATAGTAACAGAGAGGTGGAATTATATATTCTAGGGTGGGATGTGAGATGGATGAGATAGCAACTGAACATTTAGAGGTTGTCTGGAAGGAGAGGGGGAATCTTAGTGAAACTGGATGGGGGATAGACTATAAATGGGTTAGTTTAATTCAGAAGGGTAACTACTAACATGAGCTGTAAGCTACTGTAAAGCATACTGCTAAGGGTACCAAGCAGTTTATTATATCTTCCAGAGAAATCCTATGAATACTCTTATATCGACTTGACCTTGGTTACTGCTGGGGGGCTTCTTTGTGTGCTATTTCGCTCATCTGTCAGTTATGTGTTAGAGACTGAGAGCTAAGTAGAATATGTAAAAACCATTAAATCTTCTTAAACAGTTATAACTATTATCCCCTTTCAACAAACGTTAGTTAATATACAAAACCATACCCAGAAGTACTTGTGTAACCTAGTAAGGAAGTTATCAGGCATACATTCAATTAACCAACAGAGAACATATTGTAACAACAGATGTCCCACTTTGTAGTTATGCTAAGGGTGCAAGTGGAGATTAATAGATAAAAATCCTAGAGATTAACACTTCAATGTTAGCGTAGTTATGTGGGAGTTATTTCTATTGGAAGTTCTGTTGCTGAACAATAACATAAAGTAGGAGTTAGGAAAAACTTTGCCTATAACTGACTCTATATGTAAAGTGTGGGTAAACCTATAAAAAAATTAGGGATGATAGTCCCACCTGTATTCTTATGGAGAACTGTGGAAATTCACAAACATAACCCTGATCTTTAATGCAGTCTAGTCACAACAGTTTTAATAGGGTACATATAACTACAGTTAATGGTGATAAGCATATCCTATCACTTGAAATATTGACTAGAAAGGTTGAATAGTGTTCACCTAAAATGTATAAAAAAACTTTTTAAAGCATTACAACATCAGTCTGAGACATATGAGATCCGAGTGTAACAGGATGAGCAGTATTAAAAAATTCAGCACTCCTAGGGTGAGTTCCACAGTCAGATATATCTCTGGTGAAATAGACGGTAATATATTATATATATCAGACATAGGGGTTAATGAAGTTTGCCAGTAGAGCTAGTTTATACAGTAGTTTTATGCTAGGGACCCAGTCTTTATCTCTTGTATAGGAGCTGATCCAGGAAGCATATTAAGATTAGGAATAATAAAACAAATAAAATAATGCATCTGTAGGAAACACTGGCCTAAATAACTCAAAAACAGTATGTAAGCGATTCCTTAGCAAACACACATATTCAATACAGGTCTCTTATAAACATATAGGAATGAGTAACTTACGAGTACCGACATAGCAGTAACAGATTACAATCAATGAGGGCAAAAATATTGCCAACTTGGAGCCATAAGTGACTAACTAGGTCTATGAATGAAACCTTTTGGAATATATGTATGACTATATTAAAAAACCTAGATCTGCAGTGCTAAGGAGGAAAGGGACTTCAATTAGGAGCTATGAATATGCAACAGTGACATTGATAAGGTGTAATAAAAGTTCATAGAGATAACAGTATACATTGAAAATAAGTACTAGCTTATGCCCATTAGGTAACCTAGGATATACATAATTGGCAATAGTGTCCTTCATAGTTTGTCCCCAAGTAGGAGAAACATGTGTTAGGAATGATCAGAGCAGTTCGTCTAATGGCCGTCATTGGGGCTGAACAAAAGGTTGTCCTGTTAAACCCTTAGATCTGTCCTATAACCTCAGGGACCTCAGCCGATACCCTCTCTCATACATACATGTGATCTATATGTGCTGAGTTCCTGAAGCGACCCCTTCTCTAATGAACTTGCCTTCCATGAGTCTATGACCTCCGCAGACAGGAGAGACGGTAGATCACTCTCTCCTCCCAAGAGACAGCGCTCAATAATCGTCTGAGACGATCTTGTGTAACAGGTGCCTAAAAAAAGCTGAGCCAGCATGGAACTCACTGCTCCGCTGTAATCTCCCTTTAGGATGCAGAAATCATAGATGCCGGTGATGAGGGCATTGGCATCGGGGAGGTGAGCTGGGTTAGTTGCGTCCAGTGGTTTGCTTACAAAAAGAGGCGAGTCAGCATCCGAAGACTGGGGCTTCTGATCCGCTGGTAACGGGCATGTCACATTCACGCATCCCCGCTGGTTTACATGTGACTGACTCACAGTCTCTGTTATCTGGACACTTGTCTGTGTAGAGGTGGGTTCCCCAATCTCTTCCTGAGGGACATCCTTCTGCTCCTGATTCCAAGCCGTTTCAGTAGCGCTGAGTGCTTTGGGCTCAGTGAGTGTAGCGAGAGAGCGCAGATCGCCATCTTGAAGGCTGCCAGTGCAGCGCCACTCAGAGAAGCAGTGTGAGAGCTGAGAGAAGTGGAAGTCCATTTTATCACCTAATCTTTTTAGCGATATGAGTAGTGCGGCCTCCATCTCTCCCCTGCAGTTATTCATAACAGGAGATAGTGGAAGGGATCTTTTCCGTGTGTTTGCAGTCGTAGCGTCGTTTGCAAGCGAATAAACTATGTGCTTCTACTTCTGGTTGCAGATAGTGTAGGCCCTGAGCAGGGGTGGTAGGTTCAGATGCATGAGCTATTTCACTGTCCGTTCAGTCCCCTGTGGATACGCTCAGGGAGACTTGTTATCTTCAGCATAGGGTTTTAGGATGTCTCAATGCACATTTTTTGTCCTTTTTCTTAGAGCTCCATTGCAGAGCTCTATAGTTGTGCGGCCATGTTCATCGGCAGTTGGCTCCGCCCCCCCACAGCAGACATCTTGAATACGGTACTATCACAGATGAAATAATTTTGGTAGACATCCTAACCAAGGACACCTGCACATTTTGTGCTTCGGTTACAAAGAAACAAATATTTATGAATTTTACTCAATCAAAGATGGTCACCATACCAAAGATGGTCACCATACCATATGAAAAAATGACTCCATGTTGCACAGATTAGTTCAAAATGTAATTGGTAATCAGCATGGCAATTTTGAAACATTTTGATTAAATGGATTTAATTTTATAATCAGTTGAAAAATATCATAAATCATTTAAAATAATTAAAAATGACAGCCAAATCACATGACCTATCAACTTGCATTTTATGAATCTTGGTCATAGCAGAAGTGTACACACAACGTTTAACATCTTTACCATTAGCGGTTTTTAAAATCACGCATACAAAATAAAATAGCTGCATACAGTGCAATATAGGGACTTCATATTACACACACTTGAGCTCACTTGTAGGCCTCTCCAAATTCATAAAGTTTCATACATTTTGGAAAATACTTTGCAATTGTTAAATCTTTTTTGACCTTAGGCTATAAACAAACAAATGTTTCATATATTGTCATAGCACAAGTGTACACACAAAGTTTCACATTTCTACCATTAGTGGTTTTGGAGATTTGTCATCAATAGGTTCCACCCTCTTTGAGCGCCAGCCAATAATTGAGTGCTCCTTGACTTTATATAGAGCAGCTTATGCCTTTAATTCTTGCTCTTGCATGTTAGTAATCCCTGTGCTTGTGTTCCTGGTGCCTGTTTTTCCTGTGCTGATTTCTTGGTTTTGACCTTGCCTGTGTTTTTTTAACTTGATACTTGCTTCCTTCCTTTGAATTTCAGGCTGTCAACACCTCACCTCTGCTCTTTTACAATAAATTTCCTTGTCCTGTCTCCATCTCCATCTCTGCCTGCTGTAATTAGCATTCGGGTCTCCCTTGCTTTACCCTGAAGTAGGCATTCCTTTACCTGGCTCTGAAGTGGGCTCTTTTTTATGTGGCTCAGTAGTCGGTACTCCAGTCCTTGACCCTGAAGTGGGCATTCCCAAGCTTTGTCAATGGGACACATTACTTGGACTAATAAGAACAATTTCTACAGCTATTTTAGTGGACAGTGACATACCAAACAGGCATGAAAAAATATTATATTAATGTAAAATATTATATTAATATATTACAAATATAATAATCTCCAAAACTCAATGCGGCTGTAACATTTTGTTTTAAACTGCATAATAAACAAACAAATATGCATAGGTGGCTTCTCAAAAAAAAAAAATTCCTTCAAAATATTACTTTGTATAAATTGTTATACTTTGTACCATGTCTTAAGCATAATGTGCAATTTGAACTACAAAACCTAAAGGCACAGTCAAGCCCAAAATAAATTTTCATGTTTCAAATAGGGCATGTAATTTTAAACAACTTACCAATTTACTTTTATCACCAATTTTGATTTGTTCTCTTAGTATTCTTAGTTGAAAGCTAAACCTAGGTAGGCTCATATGCTAATTTCTTAGCCCTTGAAGGCCGCCTCTAATATGAATGCATTTTGACAGTTTTCACCACTAGAGGGCGTTAGTTCATGTGTGTCATATAGATAACATTGAGCTCACGCACGTGAAGTTACCTAGGAGTCAGCACTGATTGGCTAAATTGCAAGTCTGTCAAAAGAACTGAAATAAGGGGGCAGTTTGCAGAGGCTTAGATACAAGGTAATTACAGAAGTAAAACGTGTATTATTATAACTATGTTGGTTATGCAAAAGTGGGGAATGGGTAATAAAGGGATTATCTATTTTTTTAAACAACAAAAAATCTTTTGTTGATTGTCCCTTTAAATAGCAGCAGTATGGAACCTGTATAGGGTGGACTTTTTTTTCCCAGTGTCTTTGCTGTCATTGAAAAAGTTAGTCCTTTTTAAAACAGCTTTTTTATGGGTATTTAATTTTTTATGAAAGAATCAAAAAACAAGAAAATATATTGTTGGAAGTTTAATTGTATTTCTTTTTTGCTGTGAATTGCTGATTTTAAAATGTTTATACAAATTTTGTAAATCTGAAGTAATTTTTTGTTTGTTTAGTTTTTTTTTGGCAGGGATGTAGATCTTATAAGTTAGAGTATTCCTGGCTTTGGTATCTATTCCAATCTGTTGAACTTTAAAGTGATATAAAACAGCCTGTTTCATTGTTGTAATAGGAAAAGCACTAAGCAGGGGATTATACTCAATAGAAATCATTGCAATATGTATTATTGATCATTTTAAAATAATTTTACCTTTTTCTTAACTTCATCAGTGCAGTGTCCATTACTTCCTGTCACATCCTCACAAGGGAGCTGGAGTCTCTACAGGAAGGCATATTTTGCTTGATATTGTAAATTATCTAGTGAAATATAAGCTGGTTTAGTATTCAGGGGATGCTATAGATACAGAAAGTTTGTTATGGCCCATGCTCAGAAGGGGCAGACTGCAACTTAACTCCTTAGTGACCAGACCATTTTTCAATTTTCTTACAGTTTGGGACCAAGGCTATGTTTACATTTCTGCAGTATTTCTGTTTAGCTTTAATTTTCCTCTTACTCATTTACTGTACCCACACATATTATATACAGTTTTTCTCGCCATTAAATGGACTTTCTAAAGAAACCATTATTTTCATCATATCTTATAATTTACTTTAAAAAATATATAAAATATGATGAACAAATAGAAAAAAAAACATACTTTTTCTAACTTTTACCCCCAAAATCTGTTACACATCTACAACCACCAAAAACATCTATGCTAAATAGTTTCTAAATTTTGTCCTGAGTTTATTTCCAAACCATTTTTTTTTTTGCACCCAAAATTCGCAATAGACATTGTAACACTGACATCTGTCAGGAATCCCTAAATGACCCTTCACATGTATATATTATTTTTTAGTGGACAACACAAAGTATTGATCTAGGCCCATTTTGGTATATTTCATGCCACCATTTCACCACCAAATGCGATCAAATTAAAAAAAAATCACAAACTTTAGGTTTCTCACTGAAATTATTTACAAACAGCTTGTGCAGTTATGGCACAAATGGTTGTAAATGCTTAGTGAAACACATAAGAAAACACAGGAGCACCTGGGGATGGCCGTTGCACAGTAGTTTAATAAAGAAACAAGGACAGGGTACAAAAATTAGCAGAAAATAGGTTCAGGGAAACATCCCTCTTAAAATAATAAACCCAATACAGAGATGGGAGTGCATGAAAAAGAATGAGCTAAATGACAAAACAGCGGCTAACGCGTTTCGGCGTGAGCCTTACTCATAGCCAGTTAAAACACAAGTGATCAAACAAAGATTTAAAATACTTAGCTTCAAGAATGATTGGAGTTGGAGTTACACACCCTCCAGCCAATTAACCAATCAGTAACATATTAAGACACACGCACACCCACCTCCCCCTACCCAATCCAATTCATAGGTTGTTGGCAAATGTGGTAATAAACAATGTATATATAAACATCATTGTTACAGACAAAAGCATTAAACAGGGATATTAGTAACAATCCTAAGCACAGCTTTAGTTGTCCCAGTACCTTTCATCACCGAGTGCTCCCACAATGTAAACAAACCAGTTCGCGGGTGAACAGCGCCCCGCTGCAGATGGGGATAAGCGGATCAGATGTGCTAAGCACAAATCGACCGCACAACCCCATGTTGTCACCGGAACCATACTTCTCCACTGTTGATCGGGGCCCAACGCCAGTGTTCCGTAACAGGACAGTTCCAATTGGTTAGTCAGTAAGACGTAAACAAACGCCTATCCTACACGGAGGATCCGCCCCTAGAATCCCTGTCACTAATACAAGGAAAAAGGCAAACAAACAACCAACCCAACACGCGCACCCCAAAGCGTAATACCAGATGACACAAAGCAAACCACTTCGATCAAAATGCCAAAGTGTTGGAGCAATACAACACAAGCTGGTGGGAAAAACACACATCATACCCATGATGAAAGAATGCACACAAACAAATAAATACTGAAATAGGCAACCTAATGTGCCCAAATGATGCACAGGAACTAATAATCTGGTCACATTCCTTATGTACAAATCACTCAATCCAAATATATACATTCAATCATGGAGGTCAATAGATGAAATGGTTAGTCTTACATCCCGAGCTAAACCCGTATACCAAACAAGGTTAATAAAAAGGTTTTAAATATTAAACTCTAAAACAGATGTAAATAAATACACAGACATGTCTGTAACCAGGTATCGTGCTGGGGGCCAAAATACAGATATAGAATACCCCCAACACGGGCACATAATCCAATAAATCCATGTCGAGGTCACACTGCTATTATCCCCAAATTCAAAAAATGGTTCATGACACACTAATCACACCTAGTATAAGCACATAAACTAATAGGTTGACGTAAATAACAATCAATATAAATAAAGAAATAGGAATAGGATTAAGAAGATCACAATCCTAACCTTAAACTTTGTTCCAGACTGATGTCGGTGTCAATCCAACAAATAAACAGAATATGTACAGAAACAAACCCATAACCAGAACTAATTGATCCCTGTGTATAAAAAATAAACAAAAAATATATGTAAAATATATAAATAGACATGGATCTCTTGAATTGGGGGATCAATCCGGCCAGGTCAGTATCAAGGTAACAGAAAGCCTCAACACAAAATTCAAAAAATTCAAAAAACGGAGCAATAAATATGTCAACAACTAAATAAGTAACCTCGAGAGTATAGATTATAGATGTATGCAAATATATATATATATACACACACCTAAGCTCGTGACCAGAAGTTGATCAAATCAAATTCTGAATTGAGGCCCCCTGGAATCCTCGTTTTCAACTTGAAGATCCAGAAGGCCTCTCTTTCACCAAGTTTGTTCACTCTGTTTCCCTGACCACGTTTCGGGGGAACTTTATCAATGATGCTCCATACAAAAGATCTCGCTGACTTATTGTGTGTCTCAACAAAGTGTCTCACCAGGGGGGTAGTCTTGGACCCTAGCCTGATGTCAGACAAATGCTCCTTTATACGGGTTCGGGCTTCCCTCGTCGAGAGCCCAACATATTGTAGAGAGCACACACTACATGTGATCAAATACACTATATAGGTTTGTCTACAGTTTAGACAATATCTAATCCTGTAGCTCTCACCCGTCACTGAGGATTTAAATACATCCCCTACCACAACCTTTTCACAAGCAACACACGTGTGATGGTGGCATCTAAAGACCCCCACAGATGTCAGCCAGGATGAGGCACTGTGTCCAGCGGGCTCAGACCAAATCTTAGTAGGGGCAACCATATTGCCAATTGTCCTGTTCTTCTTATATGCAAATCTGATCCCCCTCTCCACTATATCCGCTAGTCCATCATCCGCTTGCAGGAGATTGAAATGCTTGCCCACTATTTCACAAACTTCCTCATATTGTTTAGAGTACTCAGTGATGAAAGACACTCTAGTGGTGAAATCCTGGTCGCCCCCCTCTCTCTCTTTCCTTCTAGTTCCAGATAATAATGTTTCTCTGGGAATTCTCTCTACATCTTTCCTAGCCTTCATAATCAGACGGGGATCATATCCCCTCTCCTTTAATCTAAGTGTCAAATCATCCGCCTGTCTTTCATACACAGACTGAAATGTGCAGTTCCTTTTCAGGCGGATGAATTGACCCTTTGCCACACCCCTGAATACTCTCCTCGGGTGACAGCTGGAGGCGTGCAACAGAGAATTCCCCGCTATGGGTTTGCGAAAAACCTCCGTACAAATCTCTTTACCTTCTACACCCTCCAATGAAATGTCTAGAAAGTTGACACACCTGTCTTGAACCTCAGACGTAAACCTCAGATCACAATCATTGTTATCCAGATTCCTCACAAACTCATCCAATTGGGACTCAGTACCTCCCCAAATGAACAGTAGATCATCAATAAAGCGACCATACCAGATGATCTCTGTTCTGAAGGGATTCCGATCCCCAAAGACGTGGGACAGCTCCCACCACCCCATGAAAATGTTAGCATAGGATGGGGCAAACTTTGCTCCCATGGCTGTCCCCCGCCTCTGGAGATAGAACCGTCCCATAAACTCAAAATAATTGTGGGTGAGGAGGAACCGAGTCACCTCAACCACGAAGTTGATGAACACTGGTTGATCACCATAATGCCTGTTGAGGAAAAAACGTACCGCCTCTACCCCTTTGTCATGAGGAATACAGGTGTAGAGGGACTTAACATCCACAGTGAGCCATCTGTATTGATTATTCCACTTGACCTGTTTCAACAGGTTTAGAACATGTTTCGTATCAGCCAAATGGCTCCACAGGGTGCTCACTATTGGCTGCAAGATGCCATCTAACCACTCAGAAAGGTGCTCAAGTAATGAGCCGATCCCACTCACAATCGGCCTCCCCTGCACATTCACCAAAGATTTATGTACCTTCGGGAGATGGTTGAAGGTCGCTATAGTGGGGTTCACGACAAGCAGATACTCTTTTGTGGCCTGGTCAATGAACCCACCCTCCACCCCATCATCTACAAGGGAGGCCAACTGTGACTGGTAGGCTCGAGTGGGGTCCCCTGTTAGCAACAGATAATCATCCACATTAGTAAGTTGCCTCATGGCCTCTGAGATAAAGTCCTCTCTATTCTGCAGGACAATGGTGCCACCTTTATCCGCCGCCCTGATGATAATCCCATCATTCTTACTAAGCTTATCTATTGCAATTTTCTGTTTCCTGGTGATATTACTCTTTTCCCCTCTCACGGATCTGTAATACAGGCGGGTGAGATCCTCTTCAACCCTATTTTGGAATTTCTCCAGAAGGTTACCTCGACATTGAATGGGGTAGAAGGTGGATTTTTCCTTGAAATTAGGTAGCCTGTTCGATACAGTTAGGTTATTCCCCCCACCTTCTGAGAGAGATTCCAAAGTCCCTATATCACAAAACTCCTGGAAACTTAGAGTATTATCCCTTTGTGGCCCCATTGACCTCAATCTATCCTTCCAATTCATGGTATCGTGGCTCTCATTAAGATCTCTCATGGAATTCATCTTAAAGAACTTTTTTAAAGTCAAGTCACGTATGAGTTTATTGACATTAAGTAGTGTCCTGAATAAATCAAAGTCAGCCGTGGGCACAAACGTTAAGCCTAGGCTTAAGGCTTCAACTTCACTAGTGTCCTGGAGTGTAATTCGAAAGATTTATAATATTCAGAACCTGTAGTTCCCCCTTCCTCTTCCTCGTCTCTGAGGGTACCTCCGTTGCTCCTTGTATTGATGGTTTTGTGTCCTGGGTCCTGTGTGGGTCTCCTTCTCCCCCCCCTTCTGTCTTTTTTGGGGGATGGAAAAAACCTGATCGATCTGGGTTTGGTCTGGATTCCTGGTCTCACCCCTCTGACCAGTGCTCGTGGTCGGTTCCTCCCTATAGTTTGTCTGGGAGTAGAATTGTTGGTTGTTGGTGCCTTGAGAATTGGGGTTATTTCCTTGGGTCTTACACTCAGGTCCGGCGGGCGTTCTTCCCCTCCCGAACCGGACCCCTGAACCTTCTGATTCACCCTCACTCTCAAAGAAATTCACTCTCCTTCCTCTCTGTCTTCTGTGTCTGTTGCCACCACGTTGCTGACTGGGGTTAAAGGTATTTTTTCCTTGCTCCCTCCTCAACAGTGATCTGTCCCTTTTATTCCAGATGTACACTCTGTTGAGGTCATAGTCCTGTTGATCCCGCAGGTACTTGTTGTGCTTAATCTGAAGGAGTAAGGTCTTAGCCTCAGCTATAACTCGTTGTAATGTATCATTAAACTTGAGGAAATTCGTGTCCTCACTCCGAGTATTAAGCTCCTTTTGTATTTCCCTTATTTTAATTGCTGTATCTTCCAATTCTTTTTGTTTGTATTCACATATTAATTTCATAAGTTTGAGTGAACACTCAGAAAGGTTACTATTCCACAGTTCGATAAACGTTTTGTCATCGGTCAGGAAGGTTGGATACTTATTAAGTCTCAGTCCTCTGGGGATAATACCCAACTCATGGTATTTATTTAGAGTATTTATATCCCAGAACAGTTTATCCTCTTTCAGGAGTAAAAATTCTAATTCCTCAAAGAGTGTTATCAGGTTGTAATTTCTTTTGTTTGTTGAAAAAATTTTATAACAATCCTTGATATTAAGATCCCTTTCCTCCACCGGCCTTAATGCGAACAGGGTAGGGGTTCTCTCCGTATTGGTAGTACCCTCATTGTCCATAATGACTGCTGATTCAAATGACAATGTGTAAACACCCGGAGTCCGGCCAGACTCCACACTTCAGTGTACAGATAATCAACAAAAATAGGAGGAAAAAGAACGATGAGTGTTTACACAAACTTATGACACAAGTAATAATCCGTCAAATGTGATGGTATTTATAGGCAAAAACGAGCACTATATATCCACCCCTTGATACTCTTGCTATGGACAGTTCAAACTCTAACCTGCACAGCAGGGTTCCTCCCTCCCTGGGTACAGGTAATACAAACCGGGAGTTGGGTCTAAAGTCACACTTTTGTTGGATTGGTGACAAACAGATATCCCTCCGAAAAACACTAGGTAGGTACCTTATCAGAAACTGCTCCGGCGGCTCTCTCCATATCTCACCGTCCTGCAGAATTGATTACCTAGTTTGTAATGGGGGAGGCTGTTATCGACCCCTAGTCCCACGAGCTGTCCTCGGTGGTCAAATGAATCAGCAGTTAGCGGCCAAACACCAGTGCTCACCTCCGGCCTTTGATGCAAAGTGAAACACATAAGAAAACACAGGAGCACCTGGGGATGGCCGTTGCACAGTAGTTTAATAAAGAAACAAGGACAGGGTACAAAAATTAGCAGAAAATAGGTTCAGGGAAACATCCCTCTTAAAATAATAAACCCAATACAGAGATGGAGTGCATGAAAAAGAATGAGCTAAATGACAAAACAGCGGCTAACGCGTTTCGGCGTGAGCCTTACTCATAGCCAGTTAAAACACAAGTGATCAAACAAAGATTTAAAATACTTAGCTTCAAGAATGATTGGAGTTGGAGTTACACACCCTCCAGCCAAGTTTGCCCCATCCTATGCTAACATTTTCATGGGGTGGTGGGAGCTGTCCCACGTCTTTGGGGATCGGAATCCCTTCAGAACAGAGATCATCTGGTATGGTCGCTTTATTGATGATCTACTGTTCATTTGGGGAGGTACTGAGTCCCAATTGGATGAGTTTGTGAGGAATCTGGATAACAATGATTGTGATCTGAGGTTTACGTCTGAGGTTCAAGACAGGTGTGTCAACTTTCTAGACATTTCATTGGAGGGTGTAGAAGGTAAAGAGATTTGTACGGAGGTTTTTCGCAAACCCATAGCGGGGAATTCTCTGTTGCACGCCTCCAGCTGTCACCCCGAGGAGAGTATTCAGGGGTGTGGCAAAGGGTCAATTCATCCGCCTGAAAAGGAACTGCACATTTCAGTCTGTGTATGAAAGACAGGCGGATGATTTGACACTTAGATTAAAGGATGAGGGGATATGATCCCCGTCTGATTATGAAGGCTAGGAAAGATGTAGAGAGAATTCCCAGAGAAACATTATTATCTGGAACTAGAAGGAAAGAGAGAGAGGGGGGGCGACCAGGATTTCACCACTAGAGTGTCTTTCATCACTGAGTACTCTAAACAATATGAGGAGTTTGTGAAATAGTGGGCAAGCATTTTAATCTCCTGCAAGCGGATGATGGACTAGCGGATATAGTGGAGAGGGGGATCAGATTTGCATATAAGAAGAACAGGACAATTGGCAATATGGTTGCCCCTACTAAGATTTGGTCTGAGCCCGCTGGACACAGTGCCTCATCCTGGCTGACATCTGTGGGGGGTCTTTAGATGCCACCATCACACGTGTGTTGCTTGTGAAAAGGTTGTGGTAGGGGATGTATTTAAATCCTCAGTGACGGGGGTGAGAGCTACAGGATTAGATATTGTCTAAACTGTAGACAAACCTATATAGTGTATTTGATCACATGTAGTGTGTGCTCTCTACAATATGTTGGGCTCTCGACGAGGGAAGCCCGAACCCGTATAAAGGAGCATTTGTCTGACATCAGGCTAGGGTCCAAGACTACCCCCCTGGTGAGACACTTTGTTGAGACACACAATAAGTCAGCGAGATCTTTTGTATGGAGCATCATTGATAAAGTTCCCCCGAAACGTGGTCAGGGAAACAGAGTGAACAAACTTGGTGAAAGAGAGGCCTTCTGGATCTTCAAGTTGAAAACGAGGATTCCAGGGGGCCTCAATTCAGAATTTGATTTGATCAACTTCTGGTCACGAGCTTAGGTGTGTGTATATATATATATATTTGCATACCATCTATAATCTATACTCTCGAGGTTACTTATTTAGTTGTTGACATATTTATTGCTCCGTTTTTTGAATTTTTTGAATTTTGTGTTGAGGCTTTCTGTTACCTTGATACTGACCTGGCCGGATTGATCCCCCAATTCAAGAGATCCATGTCTATTTATATATTTACATATATTTTTTGTTTATTTTTTATACACAGGGATCAATTAGTTCTGGTTATGGGTTTGTTTCTGTACATATTCTGTTTATTTGTTGGATTGACACCGACATCAGTCTGGAACAAAGTTTAAGGTTAGGATTGTGATCTTCTTAATCCTATTCCTATTTCTTTATTTATATTGATTGTTATTTACGTCAACCTATTAGTTTATGTGCTTATACTAGGTGTGATTAGTGTGTCATGAACCATTTTTTGAATTTGGGGATAATAGCAGTGTGACCTCGACATGGATTTATTGGATTATTGTGCCCGTGTTGGGGGTATTCTATATCTGTATTTTGGCCCCCAGCACGATACCTGGTTACAGACATGTCTGTGTATTTATTTACATCTGTTTTAGAGTTTAATTATTTAAAACCTTTTTATTAACCTTGTTTGGTATACGGGTTTTAGCTCGGGATGTAAGACTAACCATTTCATCTATTGACCTCCATGATTGAATGTATATATTTGGATTGAGTGATTTGTACATAAGGAATGTGACCAGATTATTAGTTCCTGTGCATCATTTGGGCACATTAGGTTGCCTATTTCAGTATTTATTTGTTTGTGTGCATTCTTTCATCATGGGTATGATGTGTGTTTTTCCCACCAGCTTGTGTTGTATTGCTCCAACACTTTGGCATTTTGATCGAAGTGGTGTTGCTTTGTGTCATCTGGTATTACGCTTTGGGGGTGCGCGTGTTGGGTTGGTTGTTTGTTTGCCTTTTTCCTTGTATTAGTGACAGGGATTCTAGGGGCGGATCCTCCGTGTAGGATAGGCGTTTGTTTACGTCTTACTGACTAACCAATTGGAACTGTCCTGTTACGGAACACTGGCGTTGGGCCCCGATCAACAGTGGGAGAAGTATGGTTCCGGGTGACAACATGGGGTTGTGCGGTCGATTTGTGCTTAGCACATCTGATCCGCTTATCCCCATCTGCAGCGGGGCGCTGTTCACCCGCGAACTGGTTTGTTTACATTGTGGGAGCACTCGGTGATGAAAGGTACTGGGACAACTAAAGCTGTGCTTAGGATTGTTACTAATATCCCTGTTTAATGCTTTGTCTGTAACAATGATGTTTATATATACATTGTTTATTACCACATTTGCCAACAACCTATGAATTGGATTGGGTAGGGGGAGGTGGGGTGTGCGTGTGTCTTAATATGTTACTGATTGGTTAATTGGCTGGAGGGTGTGTAACTCCAACTCCAATCATTCTTGAAGCTAAGTATTTTAAATCTTTGTTTGATCACTTGTGTTTTAACTGGCTTATGAGTAAGGCTCACGCCCGAAACGCGTTAGCCGCTGTTTTGTCATTTAGCTCATTCTTTTTCATGCACTCCCATCTCTGTATTGGGTTTATTATTTTAAGAGGGATGTTTCCCTGAACCTATTTTCTGCTAATTTTTGTACCCTGTCCTTGTTTCTTTATTAAACTACTGTGCAACGGCCATCCCCAGGTGCTCCTGTGTTTTCTTATGTGTTTCACTTTGCATCAAAGGCCGGAGTGAGCACTGGTGTTTGGCCGCTAACTGCTGATTCATTTGACCACCGAGGGACAGCTCGTGGGACTAGGGGTCGATAACAGCCTCCCCCCATTACAAACTAGGTAATCAATTCTGCAGGACGGTGAGATATGGAGAGAGCCGCCGGAGCAGTTTCTGATAAGGTACCTACCTAGTGTTTTTCGGAGGGATATCTGTTTGTCACCAATCCAACAAAAGTGTGACTTTAGACCCAACTCCCGGTTTGTATTACCTGTACCCAGGGAGGGAGGAACCCTGCTGTGCAGGTTAGAGTTTGAACTGTCCATAGCAAGAGTATCAAGGGGTGGATATATAGTGCTCGTTTTTGCCTATAAATACCATCACATTTGACGGATTATTACTTGTGTCATAAGTTTGTGTAAACACTCATCGTTCTTTTTCCTCCTATTTTTGTTGATTATTGGTTGTAAATGCTTCTCTGGGATCCCCTTTGTTCAGAAATAGCAGACATATATAGCTTTGGCATTGCTTTTTGGTAATTAGAAGGCTGCTAAATGCTGCTGCGCACCACGCTTGTATTATTCCCAGCAGTGAAGGGGTTAATTGGGTAGCTTGTAGTGAGTTTGTAGGGTTAATTTTAGCTTTAGTGTAGTAGACAACCCAAAGTATTGATCTAGGCCCATTTTGGTATATTTCATGCCACCATTTCACCGCCAAATGTGATCAAATAAAAAAAATTGTTAATTTTTTCACAATTTTAGGTTTCTTACTGAAATTATTTACAAACAGCTTGTGCAATCATGGCACAAATTGGTTGTAAATGCTTCTCTGGGAATCCCCTTTGTTTCAAAATAGCAGACATATATGGCTTGGCATTGCATTTTGGATCCTACAACCTGATCCCTCCCTGACCCCCCCCTCAAACAGCTCTCTTCTTGTCCCCACCTTACAATTGTCACCACTATCTTAAGTACTGGCAGAAAGTCTGCCAGTAGTAAAATAAAAGGCATTTTTTTTTATTTTATAGTTATTCTGCAGTGTTGGATCCCCGCTTAGCCCCCAACCTCCCTGATCCTCCCCCAAATAGCTTTCTAACCCTCCTCCCCTCTACTCAGTTGTAGCTGTCTGACAGTACCCAGTTTGTTAAAAAAAAGCCCTTTTTTATTATAAATAAATATATAAATAAAGCCCCAATTTTCTGTAGTGTAGCTGCCCCCTTCAATACCCTACCCCCTCACCCTCCTAGATCCCTTTCCAAACACTTATTCCCCCCCTTCTCCCTCAATCCCTTACATGTTTCTGTAGTGTAGGGATCCCAGTCCCACCCGCTCCTGCGCGCTCTTGCCCCCCCACTACTGACACCATCATCCAGCCTGAGAGTAAGTAGACCAGCAATGGGTCGCCCACCATCGCTGGTCGATGCAGAGAGGGCCATAGAGTGGCTCTCTCTACATCAGTGTCTGAAAAAAGGGTATTGCAAGATGTCTCAATATCGAGGCATAACTGCAATACCCTGAAAGCGTCTGGAAGTGATCAGGATCCAGCACTTGAAACCCCAGAGGACGCATCTCGTCCTTGGTCATTAACTGACTTTTTGTATGATGTACCTGACACGTCCTTGGTCGTTAAGGGGTTAAAGGGACATAAAACCCAACTTTTTTCTTTCATGATAATTATTTTTTCCCCCCAATTTACTATTATCAAATTTGCTTCTTTCTCTTGCTGTGTTTTGTTGAAGAGATATCTAGATTGGAAGTGTGCACATGTCTACATGAGTACTACATGACAGGAAATAATACTACCATCTAGTGCTCTCATTAATGTATAACATTGTTGCAAAAGTGCTGCCATATAGTACTGCAGACACGTGCACACTCTTGAACTTACCTTCCTGCTTTTCAACAAAGGATGAAAAAATTATTTTATAATAGAAGTAAATTGGAACGTTGTTTGCAATTGTATGTTGTATCTGAATTGTGAAAGAACATTTTGGGGTTTTATATCTTGATCTGGTTGTCCATCCACACCTTAATTGACCTGGCTGTGTGGCATGCACCATTGTCCTTGCTGGAAAAACCAAACCTCAGAGTTGGGGAACAATGTCAGAGCAGAAGGAAGCAAGTTTTCTTCTTACCTTGTACGTGCTTGATACCTGCTTCCTTCACAAGGAAACATGTGCCTATTTTTTCTCTGATGAGTCCAATTTTCAGCTTTGCCCAACTCCTGGTTGTCTAATGGTTAGACAGAGACCAGGAGAGGCCTACAAGCCACAGTGTCTTGCACCAACTGTAAAATTTGGTGGAGGATCTGTGACGATCTGGAGGTGCTTCAGCATGGCTGAAATCAGGCAGATTTATCTTTGTGAAGGAATCGGAAAGACAGACAAATAACTGCTTTGAGAACAAAATGGCAAACTTTAAAAGGTTTGGCTCCAGATCTTGGTTTTTTAATTGTTTGCTTGTTTTTTTTTATTTGTATATTGTTTTCTATTTTATTACCATGCATTTAAAACTGAACAAAATGCACACATGCACCTATGGCATTTTTTATAAGGATATTTGATAACTTTTATATCAATAGAAAATATTAAGATTTGGTGTTATGCTGCAATCTTAAATAAGTAAATTGATTGTATTAAAAGCATTAGTAACATTTTTGTTTGAGGTCTGGTTTGTGCTTAGCTTTAGTGCCAAGACTGGCTGGCTGACTTACTGACTGATTAATGTGCATAGGACTTAGCAAGAGTGCACATATATAAGCAGGTTGAATATACACTCAATATTTTATTATAGTCTTTTATTACTGCACAATTACCAAAACAAAGAAGAGACTTACCTCTGATACAGAGTATTTGCATGATTTATAGATACTAGATGTAGCCAAGTTCCTATGAACATAATTTTTCATACATTTGTTAAAAAGGTTAAAAGTTAAAAAATAAAAATCAAAGTAGAAAATTCAGTGGGAAATTGATTTAGATGCATGAAATCTTAAAAAATGTCTAATTCTCTCTCTCTCTCTCTCTCTCTCTCTCTCTCTCCAACAATGTATAGCAAATTTGATAATAAAAGTAAACTGTTTTTTTTTTTAATTGATGAGAAAAAATTGGGTTTTATGTAACTTTAATGGAAATTTTAAGTTCCAACTCCACAGCATTTTTTCCAGCAATTAAGTATATAAATATATCATCTTAAAATCTATCTATCCTGTCAGAAAAATGTGCATCAATTGTAACCTTTAGGAGTACAACAACTTGTCACTGGGGCAGTACTCTTAAATGTACAACTGCTGACCCCTTTAACATGGATACATATTGGTACCTTTGCATGATTAAGGGGTTGTAATCCCGAAACATCACATTGTTATGCTGCTGTTTAAGCTTCAATAAAAGATTTGTTATTAGATAAATGGTGCTGTGCATTACTGAATTTCTACTTTGTGGGCTGGAGGTCGCTAGCTTGTGCACTGTGCATCATACCCAGTTGGGTCTGTACCCCATTGCCGGTCTCTCTAAGGACTATTGCATATATTAGTGAATGTGAGAGCTTCTCGTGTTTGTTAAAGTAAATTAATTTCTGGGCCTTTTCTGAATTTATTTTGTCTCTGGTTGTAATGATTTCTGTTATCTTAGGAAAATTGCAATGTTACAACTTGTATCCCTTTTCTTTTCTTCTATTTTTGTGTTTAATTAACAAAGGGGTTGCAAGCATTTGCATATGAGATTGAAAGGCTACATACTGCTCACTGCCAAACAAGTAAACACAGCGTTTGTTGCTAGAATACAACTTGACACATCAAGTGTGACATTTCAAGCATGAGGTTTACAAATCAAATCAAATGTTGGAAATCTTGATTCTGTTAACTCTGAATAACATGAAATACTTTTTTAAAGATATGCAGTCCACACTGAGCAAATATGATTTCCCTATCTTAGATTTAACATAGAATCTGTCCGTTAAACTATATTTTCACAATGGACTCAGACATGAAATACAAGAACAGAATGCCAATTGGCAGATTTTTTCGTTCTTTTTTAATGGTGTGACAGTACAAACATTTTAAACTGTACACTTTACACATATACTTACTTACTAAATACAGTTTTAAAGGGACAGTAAACACCAGAAATGTTTGTTGTTTAAAAGGTAGATAATCCCTTTATTACCCATTCCCCAATTTGCATAACCAACACAGTTATAATAATATACTTATTACCTCTGTGATTACCTTGTATCTATGCCTCTGCAAACTGCCCCCTTAATTCAGTTCTTTTGACAGACATGCATTTTTAGCCAATCAGTGCTTGATCTTAGGAGCTTCACGTGCTGGAGCTCAATGTTATCTATATGAAACACATGAACTAACGCCCTCTAGTGGTGAAAGACTGTCAAAATGGTTTCCGATTAGAGGCAGTCTTCAAGGTCTAAGAAATTAGCACATGAACCTCCTAGATTTAGCTTTCAACTAAGAATACCAAGAGAACAAAGCAAAATTGGTAATAAAAGTAAATTGGAAAGTTGTTTAAAATTACATGCCCTATTTAAATCCTGAAAGATTTTTTGTGACTTTACTGTCCCTTTAAATGTTTGAAAGCTTTTACAGGTTGCCCTTGGTGTACGGTTTTTGAGCGCGTTCACTTTGCATGCTTCGACTTTCTTTCTTTTTTTCCCCCCAGCTGCACACCTGACTCGTCTTAGTGCACTTTAGTGCGTTTCACATTCTCCTTTTTATTCAGCTCAGCATATCAAGGCTTAGCACGCTCCACATTCTTCTTTTTGTTCAGCGCAGCATTGGGGGTTCTTGGCCGTCTGACGGCATAGCAATAGCAGCCGGCGGAACCCCCCTTCTCGGGCCAGTGCAAGGCAGCAGCACCCAGTGATGCTGACAGCACTTCTCAGCAGCACAATTATGGCGTTAGTACCTGGGGGAGTTCATGGGACGGTGGGCTAATGACTGATAGGAAAGGAATTAAGTTAGGGTTATGACTGGTAAATTCTTTAAGGAAAAAAAAAAACACTTCATGGTATTCTGATGGCAAAGGGCCTGGTGGAATTATTAGTTAAATTTCTCTTGGGGTCAGTTTTTTGTCAGATCTGGCTATTAAAAAAATTGCCCTTACATTTAGCTTTATTGTATATAGGATTAAACCATATGGTGGGGAGGTCAGCCATTTTAGGAGGTCCAGCTGGATATACAGCCATTAGGATGATGTATCCTTCATCATGTGGTTCTGGGACACTGGTGTTACTTTTCCCCTTGGCATATACAAGGTTAAAGGGGCAGTATACACTCATTTTCATATACCTGCATGTAATAGACACTACTATAAAGAATAAGAATCCAGTATAAAATGGTTTAAAAACATACTTGGAAGCTTTCAGTTTAGCTCTGTTGAAAAGGCAGTTAGAAAGCCCACTGCAAGTGAGAAATAAGACACTCCCCCCCCCCTCCCCCTTCTTTTGCATATAAAAAGACCCTTTACACAAACAGGAGCAAGCTGGAGAAGGTAGTGACGGTATTCAAATAAAACTTTGGGGCTTGGTTAGGAGTCTGAAAATCAGAGCAATGTTTCTTTAAAAATAAGCAAAATTATACATTAAAAAAAAAAAACTTTATGGGCTTTATAAATAGATCATCTACAAAACATTTATGCAAAGAAAAAAATGAGTGTATAATGGCCCTTTAAGGTAATTTTGGTATGTTTAGGAACTTGGCTATCAGGTTGCCTTTGCTAGTGTGTTATGTATACATTATATTGTCCCTAGTTTCTGTAAATATGTGTGTGTATGAGTGTGTATGTGTGTGTAAATATGCATATATACTGTATGAGGCATGTGTGTGTGTGAATATGTTTATCAGTGTGTGTGTAAATATGCATATGTGTTTTTGCGTATGTATGTGTGTGAATGTGTTTATCAGTGTATGTGTGTCTAAAATGTGTATGAATGTGTGTGTGTGTGTATGATTGTGTGTTTTTTTATTGTAAATATGTGTATGAGTGTGTATGTATGTGTGTGTCCTCTAATAGGATATGCTGTATAGTACTCATGGCACTGGGAGGATGGGAGCTCTGTTAACGGGGGGAAAAGTGTCCCTCTTTGGCTCTTTCAAATGTTTGGGAGGTATGTTAAATATAATCGGCTTACAAAAAGAGAAATTTGGTCCACTAAATTCATTTTCAATTTAACTTGTTTTTTAAGGAAAAAAATGAATCTCAGTCAGATGTGTATTTTCACGGTGTAGAGTTTCATATTCACAACAACTTAAGGTTCCTTTCAAAGGACAAGGTGGCATTTTATGTTAATACCCGTAGTCAATTCAGAATTCCATAATAATTGTATTGTACAACATATTTGACTCCTGGGATTTTTTTTTAAAATGTTTTTTAAATACAGTAGTTATTGGTTCAGGAGGAGAACATGGTCTACATAAGTGTATTTCCAAAAAACATTGTTATCACAAAATGAGAATGTCATACAGAATATGTCTTTCTAGACATAGCAACAAAGTGATGACATGGTGGATGAAAAGCTCAGAATCTTCAATCAAGGAACATGTTCAGAGAATCCAAATAGAAGAACAGGTATAGCAAATCAGTTTATTAATGGATTGTGGGCCCCAACAAAAACCTACCGACCAATAAATCTACTAAAACTTTTTGTCAATTTGATAGAACCTTACTGACTTTAAAAGTCAGTTACCAGAGGTAGTGATCAGACAATAAGTCCATGGTGACATGCATATAATACTAAGGGGTAACAAGGAGTCTTCAACTATTGAAAAAAAAGCTAAGAGATTAGATTTTTATGGGCAGAAATGAATGATTTAGACTGTACAGATCTTACAGGGTCAGACTATATTCATGATGATTTTTTTAAAATTAAAAATATATTATTTTTGAATAATGGCAGCTCAAGAAATGTATGTGTCTTCAGATCATTAAAATATTTACAAATCAGAAATAGCCACTATTTGACCTCCCGGCTACATTAATTCATGGTTTCCTCTATTGATGAGATTGAACATTCTTCCTCTGTTGACTAAAACAGGATCCGTTGGTAAATTCAAACATCAAGAAATTACCTCTGGGGCTGCCATTTTGAGCAGAAATGTTTAACAGAAAAAAAGAAAATTAATTCATACTGTCACAAATATGAGGGCAACAGGAAATGAAAGTGTAGAAAATGTTTTAATATATGGACTGAGCCCAAAATCATTCATTTAAAAAGTCAAAAGTGATCAGTTGTTTTAAATAAAGCCACTGAAAGTGTCATCTGTAGACCAGCCTGCCATTTAAAAAAAAAAGCAAAGGTTTCCAATATGCCGTAGGGGAAGTAGAGCATCAAATGCAATGTACTTCAGTGGAGATATCCACAACTGCTTTTGTCACCATAAGTTTTATCCATGTAGAATTAATTGCCGAGAAAATTGACTTATGAAGATGGGAGGATGTTGAAGTTGAAAATGATTTGTTTTGTTTTTCATATTTCTTAACATTTTTGGCACCTAATTGTTTTCATTATAAAATAATGGTAAAAGATGGACATAGACAGTATTTTTGTTCTGTGATAAAGGTGAAAGCTTGCAAAGGAAAGGGTATATATATATATATATATATATATATATATATATATATATATATATATATATATAAATTTGCTACTTTGTTAGTTAATGCTATACTGCACTATGATTGGTTGTCATTCTGCATGTTTTTTATATCTAATTTAAATGCTGACAAGTTGCACTAAAGGAAAAATAATTGTTTCTGATCTTGTAAAAAATAAACAAAATCTACTAATCTGCTATACAGCTTGAGAATATTTTGTTATTTAATTTACCAACTACACTCTGTGTTGGCCTTTTGGAATTTCATCAGATAAAGAAAATATTGCAGTTCATTAAACAATAAATAGCTAAATAGCACTAATGTTCTTTAATTATATAATCATAAAAATAAGAAGTAAACATTTTTTCCATCTAAAAGGGAAGAGAGTCCACGGCTTCATTCATTACTGTTGGGAATTAAGAACCTGGCCACCAGGAGGAGGCAAGGACACCCCAGCCAAAGGCTTAAATTCCTCCCCTACTTCCCTCATCCCCCAGTCATTCTTTGCCCTTCGTCACAGGAGGATGACATAGGAGTGCCGGAGTTTCGGAGTAGTCTCTTATGGAGGGTAGTACTCTTCGCATTGGGACTGGAGTTTTATGTAGTCCTGTCAGCCTCTCAGTTGGAGCCTGGGTAAAAGTTAGAGTCCGGAGATGCAGGGAGAGTCTTTCTGCAAAACCATCCCGACTCATATTAACAGCTCCATAAGCAATTGGCATTGACGAGTTTCGCTGCCTGCTTTCTTCACTCAAGTCAATGTCAGGAGCGAGGCTACCAACCTGTCACACTTGAAGGGCCGTGTTCCTGGTACATGGCGTAGATTCTGGTAAGATCGTTTAATTTTTTATTAATAATGATAACATAGAAGACAGGGTCACAGTATAGCGCCTTTTTATCTTTACAGAATCGAGGGTTAATATTCCTGGAAGGGGGATTATTAAACAGGGGGGGGTTATACTGTAGAAATAGAAAAAGACAGAGAGCGCAACCCACTCTAAGAGTAATACAGTTTTAATATTCAAATACAAAGCGTTGAAGTGAATGCACGTACAATGTTAAAATAATAAAAAGGCACAATCACCACTCCACCGTCTAGATCACCGGCATCTGTATGTGTCAAGTTGGTAACTATCTCCGCTTTCCTTCATTCAACTTCCGGAAAGCCTCAGGATGTCGCGTCAGAAATAAGAGTACACTGCAGTATGTCCGGTATCGCCAAACTCAGGTGGGCGAAAGTGAAGCTGTCTCTACGCGTTTTGTCAGGCTCCGGCCTGACTTTCTCCAGAGGTAATGTTTAATCCACATGCCAGCTGTTCATTTAAAGTCCCGGGACAGGCGCCTGTATTCTCAGTCTCTGGTTGGCTGACGCGCCCCTTGGTTCCCAAACTGTGGTTGGCTGGTTGGTTTACCGGAAACAATCTCATACAAAAATGGGCCGGTATGTAAAGTTCATTGCCACTATTATTAAATAGATAAAACATATTTCGAGTTGATTAAAAGTAAAAATAAAACAAAACAGAAACAGATTCTTAAATACAAATGACTATGTCGCACCACATGTAAGATATAGGTGAAGGGAATTTCTTAATATGGATCATACTTATTAGTGTCTACATATACAGAATATCGCAAACAGTTCCTGGGTTGTCTTTGGACAGAATAACTGTCAAACTTGCAAAAAAGTGAACATATTCTTAAAAAGCATTGGAGCATACTTACTTCTGACCCCATACTTGGTAAACATTGCCAGATAAGCCAATCATAACTTTTAAGAAAAACCAGGATCTGAAAAATATTTTGGCACCTTCTAAACTTAAGGGAACCCAAAGGCCCATACTAACAGAAAATAAACACTGGCTAAGTAGATCAAATGGAACATGGCCTTGTGGAATTAAAAATTGCAATATGTGCAGTAAAATTATAAAGGGAGATTCCTTCAATAATATTACCGATTCCAAGACATACAAAGTCAAACATCAATACTCGTGCAAATCAACCTTTGTTGTCTATTTATTAATTTGTGCCAGAGCTTTTACATAGGGCGCATCAAAAGACTCATTAGGAATAGATTCAATGAACATCTTAATAATATTAAAAACAAAATAGAAAATCATAGTGTCCCTTTTCATTTCCTAAATCATCATAGGGCTGATTCATCTGGACTTAAAATTCTGGTGCTTGATTGGATACCCCTAATAGTTCCAAGAATAGACTTAGACGTTTGAGGCAACGTGAAACCTTTTGGATTCACGAGCTTCAAACCTTAGGGACAACCAATGAGAAAGGATTCAATATAGATCTAGACCTGCAAGCCTTCATGTAAATAATAGGTCTTCTCCACAATTAATTTTTTATAATCCAATGGAGGGTATACACCTAAACACAACCGTAGGTAGTGACGTAAATCTCAACTATGTTTATATATTATCAATTAGTATATTTTAGGGATCGTATTTTTGGTCTCATGTGCTCATCGTTGGTTTGCAAGTTTGACAGTTATTCTATCCAAAGACAACCCAGGAACTGTTTGTGATCTCTGTATATGTAGACACTAATAAGTATGATCCATATTTAGAAATTCCCTTCACCTATATCTTACACGTGGTGCGACATAGTCATTTGTATTTAAGAATCTGTTTCTGTTTTGTTTTATTTTTACTTTTAATCAACTCGAAATATGTTTTATCTATTTAATAATAGTGGCAATGAACTTTACATACCGGCCCATTTTTGTATGAGATTGTTTCCGGTAAACCAGCCAACCACAGCTTGGGAACCAAGGGGCGCGTCAGTTAACCAGAGACTGAGAATACAGGGGCGCGCCTGTCCCGGGACTTTAAATGAACAGCTGGCTTGTGGATTAAACATTACCTCTTGAGAAAGTCAGGCCAGAGCCTGACGAAACGCGTAGAGACAGCTTCACTTTTGCCCACCTGAGTTTGGCGATACCGGACATACTGCAGTGTACTCATCTTTCTGATGTGACGTCCTGAGGCTTTCCGGAAGTCGAATGAAGGAGCGCGGAGATAGTTACCAACTTGACACATACAGATGCCGGTGAACTAGACGGTAGAGTAGTGATTGTGGCTTTTTATTATTTTAACATTGTACGTGCATTCATTTCAACGCTTTGTATTTGAATATTAAAACTGTATTACTCTTAGAGTGGGTTGCACTCTCTGTCTTTTTCTTTTTCTACAGTGTTTATGGGAATCGGGAGCACAGCCCTGATCGTTACATGAGAGCAGCACCCGGAGATCCCAACATCATTTGTGAAGTATAGTACCTAGTTGTACTTTACATGCACTCTTGCACTTTTGGGTGAAAACAGCACATGTGGTTTTATATAACATTATATGTACATATATATGCTATATTGGGTGTTTATACCATATTCACGTTTGACCCACTGATTATGCATATATGATTAATTGTGTCACGTATATAACTAATGGTGGTACTTTGTTATATGAACCTATTTTTATAAAATACATTTTATATTTATATGTTTTTTATTATGCATGTGAAAAGAAGAGCAGCTTGAGTAGTTGTTATCGTCTGCCAGGGCGGGTTTATACATGATATTTTTTATTGTGTGTAATTTTCAGGTTACTTGCAGAAATTTTGCACGGCCATTTTTTGGCGCGTTTTTCCCTAGTGCAAGGGCGGTCCTGCCAGGCATTCCATGTGACTGGGTGTGGCTATCTATCCTCTCTGTTGATCTGTGGCGCAGGAGACGTAGCAGTTTTTGTAGTCCGGGTCCTAGGAGGTGGTTAGTGCCCCGGCCATTGGTGGTATTAAGGTGTCTTTTTATATATAAAGTTAGCGACCCAAACGCGCAAGCGATTAAGGACTCTTGACGCGTTGGAGGGCTCTCCTTCCTTAACAAAGTCTCATTCCTGTGTTTATTGTGAGGAGGTTCTGGTAAATCAGCCTTCTCAACTATGTTCCACATGCCTTGATAAAGTTACAACATCTAAATGTAAACGGAGGTCTAGTACTACTGAGCTGTCCACCTGAGGGTTCTTCGTCCCGGGAGGTGCATTCCCTACATTCATCTCCGATTGCACATGCAGCGCCCCGGGGTCCAACCGTTACTCCTTCAGGAGAGATTCGTTGGCCGTCAGACTTTGCGGACCAACTGGAATCGGCGGTTTCGAAAGTGATCCATGCCTTACCACGTTCTGCTAAGGGTTTATAATAGCGGCCCGGCCCAGGGTTTGTCCATACCGATGGCTGATCCAGAGGCTCTATACGATGACGAGGCCCACTCTGACTCTCTGAGTCCATGTTATCTAAAACTCCGGCGGCAGAGGAGCCTGGTTATAGGTTTAAGATGGAGAATCTGTGCTTTCTACTACAGAAGGTGCTTGCTACTCTGGAGGTTCCGTAACCTAAGATACCAGAGGAACCTGCGATTCCTAAGCTTGACAAGGTATACGAGGACAGGGTATTGCCTCAGTCTTTCCCGGTTCCCGTTAAGATGGCAAATATTATTAAGAATGAATGAGAGTGATTAGGGTCGTCCTTTTCCCCTTCTTCTTTTAAAAAGCTGTTCCCCGTTCCGAACTCACAGCTTGAGCTGTGGGGGGCCATCCCTACGGTGGATGGAGCCATCTCTATGCTTGCGAAGTTGGCAGCCATTCCCCTCGAGGATAGTTCTTCGTTTAAAGAGCCCATGGATAAAAAGCTGGAAAACATGTTGAGAAAGATGTTTCAACACACAGGGTTTGATTTTCAGCCAGCAGTAACCTTTGCGGCGGTCACGGGAGCTGCAACATATTAGTGTGACTCCCTGTGTGAAATGGTCGAGGGGAAGACTTCCATTGATGAGATGCAGTAGAAGATTAAGGCGCTGAAGGTCGCCAATTCTTTCATCTGTGATGCCAATATGCAAATTATTCGCCTGAATGCCAAGGTGTCAGTTTTTTCTGCTTTAGCGCGCAGGGCTCTGTGGCTAAAATCTTGGTCTGCGGACATGACCTCTAAAGCGAGGCTGTTGTCCCTGCCTTTTCAAGAAAAGATCCTGTTTGGTCCAGGGTTGGATTTGATTATATCCACGGTTACGGGAGGCAAGGGAGCTTTCCTACCGCAGGATAAAAAGGCTAAGCCTAAGGGATCTACATTTTGTCCCTTTCGTGCGGACAAGGCCCAGCGCCAGCAACCCTCTGCGAAAGCAGACCAGTCCAAGGTATCTTGGAAGATGGCTCAATCTTGGAATGAGTCCAAGCAGAGCAAGAAGCCCGCCGAGATGAAATCCTCATGAAGTGGCAGCCCCGACCAGTTTCCGGATCACGTAGGGGGCAGATTCTCTTTTCACAGACACATGGTTGCAAGATGTTCAGAACCCTTGGGTGCTAGAAGTTGTCTCCCAGGGTTACAGGATAGGGTTCAGATCCCATCCGCCCGAGGGCAGATTCATCCTGTCGAACCTGTCTTCAAGACTGGAGAAGAGAGAGGCCTTTCTAGAGTGTGTGAGAGATCTCGCCTCTCTCTGGGTTATCATACCAGTACCCCTAGCCAAAAGGGGTCTAGGGTACTATTCCAACCTTTTTGTGGTTCCAAAGAAGGAGGGCATGTTCCACCAGATTCTGGACCTAGTTCAAGAGGGACAGTTTATGACAACTATAGACTTTAAGGATGCTTACCTTCATGTGCCAATCCACAGGGACCACTTTAGGTTCCTAAGATTTGCATTTCTGGACCAACACTTCCAGTTTGTGGTCCTTCCTTTTGGTTTGGCGACGGCCCCGAGAGTCTTCATGAAGGTTCTGGGGGCACTGCTTGCAGTGGGCAGATCCAGGGGCATTGCAGTGGTGCCTTACCTGGATGACATCCTGTTTCAGGCACTGTTGCTCAGCCTCACAGAGGATAATTTGAGGGTTATTCTTCTTCTTCTGCTCCAACTGTCTTGCCCTTCAGTCCACCTCAAGCCCATTGGTGGCTCAACGTATGCACATGATAGGTCTCATGGCGTCAAGCATAGATGTCATCCCATTTGCCAGGTTCCACCTCAGATCTCTTCAGTTGTGCATGTTGAGACAGTGGAACGGCGATCATTCAGATCTATCACAGCTGATATCCCTGGATGCTTGGACTCGGAAACTCCCCTCTCTTGGTAGATTCGTCCAGGGCAACTGTCCATGGAGACATCCTTCTTGAGACCGTCCCGGGATATCGTGACCACGGACGCCAGTCTGTCAGAATGGGGAGCTGTTTGGGCTGCCAGGATGGCACAAGGAAAGTGGTCCAGGGAGGAGTCTCTCCTTCCGATCAACATCCTAGAACTACGAGCAATCTAAAATGCTCTGAAGGCTTGGCCTTCTCTGGGGTGAGTCAGTTTTATCAGATTCCAGACCTTCAACATTACCTCGGTGGCTTACATCAACCATCAGGGGGGTACAAGGAGCTCTTTGATTGCTCCTTTGTGACCGCAGAGGATGTGGTTTGCGGATCTGGTGGAGATGTCATCCTCTCCGCCGTGGAGGTTACCCTGTCACAGGGATCTGCTGTCAGGGCCCTTTTCAGCATCAAAATCTAGATTATCTGAGGCTGACTGCGTGGAGATTGAAAGCCTAGTCTTAGCCAAGAGAGACTTTTCTGAAAGTGTAATTGATACCCTAATTCAGGCAAGGAAGTCGCATCTACCATAAGGTGTGGAGGACTTACTTGTCCTGGTGTGAGAAGCATGGATATCCTTGGCGTAAGGTGAAGGTATCCAGGATTCTGTCCTTTCTCCAGGATGGCTTGGAGAAGGGTCTTACCGCTAGTTCCTTAAAGGGACAGATTTCTGCATTATCAGGCTTGCTGCATAGGAGACTCGCTGAGCTCCCTGACATACAATCTTTTGTTCAGGCTCTGTCTAGAATCAGACCTGTCTTTAGGCAGTCGGCTCTGCCTTGGAGCTTAAACTTAGTCCTTAAGGTTTTGCAGAGGGTTCCTTTTGAACCTATGCATTCCATAGACATTAAGGTTCTGTCCTCGAAGGTTCTCTTCCTGTTGGCTATTGCATTGGCACGCAGAATATCTGAGCTAGCTGCCTTGCAATGTAACCATCCTTATCAGGTGTTTCATGCGGATAAGGCTGTACTGCGCACTGTGTTGGGGTTTTTCCCCAAGGTGGTGTCTAACCGTAACATCAATCAGGAAATCATTGTTCCTTCTTTGTGTCTTAACCCTTCTTCAAAGGAGAGGTTACTTCATAACCTGGATGTGGTTCATGCCTTGAAGTTTTATTTTCAGGCTGCCAAGGATTTCAGACAGTCTACATCTCTTTTTGTGGTGTATTCTGGGAAGCGTAAAGGGCCTCTGCTACTTTTTTATCTTTTTGGTTGAGGAGTATGATTCACTTGGCTTATGAGACAGCGGGACATAAGCCTCCTCAGAGGATCACGGCTCATTCAACTAGAGCTGTAGCTTCGTCTTGGGCCTTCAAGAATGAGGCCTCTATGAAGCAAATTTGTAAGGCGGCTACCTGGTCCTCCTTACACACTTTTACTAAATTTTTCAAGTTTGACGTTTTTGCTTCTGCAGAAGCAGTTTTTGGAAGAAAGATTTTGCAGGCTGTGGTGCCCTCTGATTAGGTTCCGCCTTTTTACCCTCCCGGTTTCATTCAGTGTCTTCTAGAGCTTGGGTATATATTCCCAACAGTAATGAATGAAGCAGTGGACTCTCCTCCCCTTTAGATGGAAAACATAAATTATGCTTACCTGATAATTTCATTTCCATCGAGGGGAGGAGAGTCCACGGCTCCCGCCCGTATCTCCGATTAGCGGACCTAAAATTTATACTCTTCTGGCACCATTTATACCCTGATATTTCTCCTACTGTTGCTGGTTCCCTCGGCAGAATGACTGGGGGATGAGGGAAGTGGGGGAGGTATTTAAGCCTTTGAATACAATCATGTCAATAGCAAATATTTGCAATGTTTAATTGTAGCAACTTTTTCAAATTTATATAATTTGTGTATATAAATCTTTGATAAAGCTAAAAAAAAATCTCAAATTTCTTTTTTATCTTTATATGTTAAGATATGCACTTATTTACTGAAACGTGGGTACATTTCTGTTGAAAATTATGTTTTGCTTTATATGATCATCTATTATTTTGAATGAAGCATTTAATGCTTGTTTTTAATTATTCATATTTATATATATATATATATATATATATATATATATATACACACATACACATATATATACACATATATATATATATATATAAAAAATCAAATATTACTAAAAAAAAACATTTTATTAGAATTGAAATAGGATAAATAATTTAAACAGGGATTTTAAGCTATTCAATATCAGCTGAATGTATAAAAAATAGGTACACCTATGACTACCATATGGTTTTTAGTTTAAAATGATTTCTCTGTTACAGTTGTGCTATCTGTCTGAATATCTGCCTGTGTGCATGTCTATCTATCTATCTATCTATCTATCTATCTATCTATCTATCTAAATCTTTTATAAAACATCAAGACATTTTGAGTAATTGTATATATGAACACAGGATGGCCAGTACTTGCTCAGATATATACAACTAGGTTTAAACATAAAATGAGGAGTTAATTACAGCAGTGATTTGCAACCTTTTTTTTGCTGTGGCACACTTTTTTACATTTAAACATCCTGCGGCACACCACCATCCCAAAATTTTACAAAATGACACATTGTAGCCTAATACAGGATATATATATATATATATATATATATATATATACACATACTGTATATACACACACACACATACTGTATATACACACACACACACACACTGTACTGTGCTGTCATGCCATGCCTCCTACAAACTATACATGACATACTGACATTCATTCACAAACAATCATAATGATTGTCTGTGAATGAATGTCAATGTCATGGTTGTAAATTATGCCTGATGAGCCTGTCACATACCTCCCAATATTTAAAAATTTGAAAGAGGGACACCCCTGCAATGTTGTCAATCTTCCGTGGCACACCTGAGGATCTCTCACGGCACACTAGTGTGCCACGGCACACTGGTTGAAAAACACTGAATTACAGTATTTGGTCAAATTTTAAAAGGCCCAGACACTACTCCAGGGCCTCTTAATACCTGGGTCTCTGACTAAAGCCATACATGCAAGCCATCAATTATACATACTGAAATACAAACAAGGGTTGCACAGAAATTTGTAATCTTTCCAACACTTACTGTATACAAAGCATGGAAGGGGACTGTACCCTTAAAGCCGAATGGGTACACAGCCCATGCCACTGTCAAACCTCACAGCTGTAGGTGCTGTTAATGCCAGACAAGCCTGAGTGGACAATCCAGTAGGTAATGGTGACATATAATTAAACACAACATACAGTAATGGCAGGAAAGAAAGAAAGAACAACAACAAAAAAGAACGAAAGAAAGAAAGAAAGAAAGAAATGGATAGATAATGTAGATAGATAAATGATATTGGATAGATAGACAGGCAGACAGATATTGAATAAATAGATATTGGATAAATAGAGAGATGTGCATCCCATTATATTAAATAAAATGAATTTATTATACCTTTGTAACTTTGGACTGGTTCAGTGAGTTAGCCTGTAGTTTACACTTTATTTTGGACTGCTCAATATTATCTCAAATTTTTTTATAAAGATATTTAAATATGAAGCATGTATGCTTTTCATAATAATCATACACACATTATCTAAATGTGTGCCCTTTAGAGATAATTTGATTGTAACACAGAAACATAGTTTTCATGACTAATCCCTATGCTCTTAGCTGATTTAGAAGAGTGTTTGTCTAATTGCTGATCTGTAATTCAAATAGAGAATTAACCATTTTCCATTTTTCTTCAAATCAAATGGGCAAAAGCTGCACCCCGAACAGTTATGCCAATTTTTTGTTGCTCATCAGCTTATACCATGTTATCTCAAACATATAAATCTAATCATCTTTGGCACTACAACATTCCCTATCTATTAGTTGCATTTGTTGCTGTGCAGGAGAGATAACCTTAGGCAACATCTATTAATTGGATGCAGTTTTATCATTTCTTCCCACAAAGTCTTTAAGATTTAGATTTAGTTATAAGTATAAGCATTAAGAGCTCTTCAATCATTCTAGTTAGTAACAGAATTGCTGTTGTCCTCTCTTATTTTAAAGATGTGCTATTATGCCTGACATCCCAGAGCAGAAGAAGATATTTTTATTCAAACTTCTGCTATCTCAATGTAAATGTCTCAGTTCTTATGACAAGAAGCCAGTTATTTACCTATAGCCCATTTTTAATTAAAAGAAAGGATTTTCATTTGTTTTGTTCTCTTGAATATTTTAATACTTGAAATGATGTTGAAGCTCCTCGTCTAAAAACTAGTAATGTTTTGGTAAATTGTTCATTCTGGTTTACGAGCAAATTGACCGTCACATTTTTCTAAAGTATTTAAGACTGTAGCATTTGCAGATTGTATTCTGTTAAATGTAACAAAAGAGAGCTATATATTTTTAATTGAAATTCAGATAATAAAGTATAGATCAGGGAACAGTTTTAGCTGCACCCATTGAGTTATTTATCAATAAAGGACCACACAATGCAGTACAATTACATAATTGACCAGTGCATATTAAAAAGACACTGATTTAACACATACTCTGGATTTCAAATAAGCAGTAGATTTTTTTTTTTCTGACATTTATTTTTTCTCACATTTTCCGGCCCCCTGTATCATGTGACACACATCACCCAATCACAGACTAGTAGTATAGTATACCCTGTGAGCTTGTGCACATGCTCAGTAGGATCTTGTTCCCCAGAAAGTGTGTATATAAAAAAAATTGAGAATGGAAGTAAATTGGAAAGTGTCTTAAAACTACTGCTCTATCTGAATCATAAAAGTTAATTTTGACTTGAGTGTCCTTTTAACTTAATTCAATGACAATTTAGTTATTAAAAATGTAAGTGGGTAGTTGCTGCTGTGGCTGTTGAGTTGTTATGTTCTTAACTAAATTGCCTGTATTGAAGGCCAGGTGGCTGGAGAGTTGCATGTTCATAAGAACACAGCTGTCCATGGGTGATTTTTTCTTGCTGTTCACTTTTATCTCTGCTGTGCTTTAAATCTATCTAGGACAGCTTTGTACTAGTTTGTAAAAAAGGAAGAGAAGATTTTATTTAGATTTCATTACTGAGAATATCTTGCTGCAGAAACATAAGAATATATTCCAAGTTCATTTTAGAATTTACTGTTCAAAATTATAATGGTTAATTTGGTTATTTTTGGCTTCTTAAAAACTCTTTCTAATCCCTTTCTAAATCATTGTTTTTAATATGGTCCTACATTTGGATTGGTTAAAGGGAATGTAAAGTTGAATGAATGAGTGCCCGGTTTTTAAAAATACTATTTAAAAGAGAGGCAGTTTCATTCATTAAACCTTACATTTCAGCGTTTGTTTTTTTAAATATTTACCTTTTTTCTTTAGAAAACCCAGACCGGCGATCCTCTGCCCCAGGCTCCTCTGTACTTAGCACCGCAATGATGGCACCGGCTTCCTCCAATCATGGCGTGCACCCCGGAGCGTCCATCTCGTGACCCCCACGCAACGATTGTAGAAAGCTGTTTTTTTATGATATGCTAAGTACAGAGGAGCTGCAGGCGGGGAATCGCTGGCCTGGGTTTCCTAAAGAAAACGGTTCGTTTTTTAAAAAAATACACTGCAATGTAAAGTTTAATGAATGAAAGTGCCCCTGTTTTTAATAGTATTTTTTTAAAAATTGGGCACTAATTCTTTCAACTTTACATTTACTTTTAATGCTCAAATACTGTTACAGGGTATATATACAGAGATAGTATTAAGAAGCATGTGTATACAGAAAGTGATACGTTAAGGAGATCTGATTTCTCTACAGATTCAACCAATTTTAATAGGTTGCTGTTTCAAACTAGCTATTCCAAAATTACGAAAAGAAACCCTAAGAAGTAATTTTTCATGCACTTTATACTCTGCAGCTGGTATACAAGTCATTGTAAACACATTAAGGGAACAATTATTTTACAGTACACTGTTCCTTTAAGTAACACATATTTTTGCAGGTTATTTGCAAAAGAATAAGAAGCCACCAATGGCAAATTAATTTCTTATTGACTAGAATAAGCTTTGTAAGGTATCTCTACAATATGTATATTTGAATGTGTTGCAAATATTAGAAAACTGAAATCTGGTTTTGTTTGATTAATTGAGAGGACTTTGAATTTGAAAGTGTATAAACATGCTAAATTACAAAAGCAAAACTCTTTAAGAAAATTAAAATATACTCCTCTATATAACAAGGATATATGGAAAATTATTGATTTTGCTTGGTTATGTAAATAACACAAAATACAATTTTTGAAAATTGGTAATATAATATCAACATGTGTCACCCAATTTGTTTCCTACTTAATATTTTGGTATACCTCTATTGTTACATACAGCATGCAATACCAGGAGAGTCTTACATAGTTTATTATACATAAATGCTTAAAGAGACACTAAACCAGACGTCAAGTCCATGACAAATGTGCCCAGAGGAATCTTGATGCCCCTCACTGATGAGACTTACCCAAGGCCAAAACGTTCATCAGAGGGTGTAATAGTTTTCCTCAGTAGGGGGGGATCCCCAGATATTTCAGGGGTGTTTTATTATTTTTAAGTATAAGGCAATAGCCAATAACAGCTGGAACCAGAACCAGCTTTCAGTCGTCAGGTAAACTGTAGGGTAATCCGTAGGCAAGCCAAGGGAACAAAGCCAAAAGAGCAGTCCAGAACCAGGTATCGGGTTAGGTATGTCAGTCCAATAGATATGTATCTCAGTAGAAGGGGTAAAACAGGTAGTGAAGTCCACAATCAGGATAACAGGCTGGGAACAGGAGTGCTTTGTTGTCAGTTAAAATAAGGTGTCTAGGTAGGTCAGGCACACTGAAGAGGATGAGTATGCTGCTGCAGGAGCCAGGTGCTGCACTAAATAGCTTTGCAACTTCAGTTATCTAATTTGTTTAATTAACTTGGTATTCCTTGATGAAAAAGATACCTAGGTAGGCCCAAAAGCTGCAGATTGGTGGCTGCACATGTATTTCTCATGCTATTGGCTCCCCCTGTGTGTTACAAGAGTTTTAGTAGGAGGGCGCTAAAAGCAATCCCCTACAAAGGAAAAGCTAAATGTGTTATGGGTTTATAAAACATAATTTATTGAGGTGGTTGACTGTGTACAAAGATACTCAGACAAGTACAACAGGCTTCTGCTGTGTTTCCTGCTACTACACAATGATTCTACACTGTGCAGTTAATGTTAATAATCTACGCTAATGTACAGTGCTGGCAAAACAAAGAATGCGAGGCTGCAAATTATCCTAGTGAGAGAAAGTGTAAGTTGTTGATAAAGCTGAATTATCATAGAAGAAAAAGCCTTGAAGGCAATGAGCAGTAAAACTTTTAATACAGGGGGCGGAGTCAGCATCGAAACTGAGCGGTCGCACAACACTACAGCTCTGTATAAAATATCAGCCTAGGCCGCTCAGGTAACTTTATTTTGCTAACTTTGAGGGGCTTAAATCTTGGGGAGTCGACCTAGCCAGCACGGAATTTGATAGTCAATCAAGATGCTGCCATATATTTCATTCTAATGGAGAGTTCCCTGCAGAAGCTATTGGGCAGCGGCCATCTTGACATACACGCGGCATAAAATAATCCTTACAATTCAAGATCTCCTCTCTCACTACTAGGAAACTGGTCCTTAATAGCCACCATGGAAGAGATCTACAATGCTATAGATATATTACTATCGGACTTCAAGAGAGATCTCCTTACTGTAATTACGGACTGTTTATCTCCTCCAGTTTCTCCCAGCACAGGCGAAGAGAATATTAGCCAAGATCGAGAGGAAAAGAGCCAGAAGGCCCTGAAGTCAAGTAATTTGCCGCTTATTATACCTCCGGACATACACTTGCCAAGAGACAGGAGTTCAGCCCGGTCTGAGCATCAGCAAAATCAAGATGCGGTAAACTGTATATTTACCCGTACCACAACGCAGCCAATTACTAATCTGAAGTACAGTCCTGGTGCCCCAAGTGAACTTTTATGCAATCACAGGGAGCTGTTCCAACTTTTCTTCAAGGCTATGGGGACTGTGGACTCTACATTGCCGATCAAGTGGCTCTTAGAGATGCACAACTGGGGAGTGATGGATGCAGTTTGCATGTCTGGGACACGATCTGCACTTGTGTACATGAACGGTATTAGATTTGGCAATTACTGGGACACTTTCCTAGCACTTGTATCGGCTCTAGATGATGAGGACCTACACAGGGTTTGGAGCATTGGCGGGGAGGACCAATTTATAATGTTGGACACGCATTTAAAAGCCGGAATAGGCTAGAGACTTATCTGACTGTGCCTGATCTTTGCGGCCGGTTGCTAGTTATATCTAAGCCTTGAACTGTTCACGGTGGCTTTATGAGTCTGTTATATTTTCATCGATTAAGAATATCATTTATGCTGACATTTATAGTTAGATATGCCAAGTTAGGTTACCATATTTTGCCTCTAAATATGTTTAGATGTTACTTCAGCATAAAGGGTGATTACTAAGAATTTCATTTAAGCTGACATTTATAGTTAGATATGCCAAATTAGGTTACCATATTTTGCCTCTAAATATGTTTATATGTTACTTCAGCATTAAGGGTGTTTACTATATTGGAGCTAAGTTACAAATAGCTCCCTATTGTAAGATCTATAGATAGACTGTTAGCTGTTTTAATATAACGTATTCCAGCAGGTTTCTTTCTGTTCAAATAGGATTGTTTTATATGATATATTACCTTATCTGTCTTAGGTAGTGGTTATATAGATATTTTCCATGCAGCCAAAATTACAATTGTTTTGATAGCTCCAATGTAATACACGCGATCAGACGCAGCAGTGCTTACCTATATATATATATAGTTTGCTCCCTAGTGGATGCGTGCTAGCTCATGTTTACTCTATCGTAGACTTGGAAACAATATAAGGTTTCATGATATACTATATGATATATTTCAGATATAGAACATCTGCATATGTTATTATTTCTCTATACTATCAGACAAAAACCCCAGACTTAACTTGTCTACATAGCAACATTACAGCAAGGATGATTTTGTGTGGTTAATTATGATGCTGCCAGCGGCCGGGGCAGCAGATCTCTTATAATTCTCTTGCTGTTGATAGGTCCTATATGTTAAGTTTGGAGAGAGTTGTACAGCTTTATAGCACTGTGAAATGATAGAAATAGTCAATAACTAATAGGTATTGCTGTTGATATTGATAATAACAATAATGATTATAATTGGTCATTTGTTAGCATTTATTCCCCTAGAACTAGTTCATGTCCAAGTCTAATTTACCTTTTGTTGTGCTTCTAGATTATTTTTTTTATATTAATAGGCCCCCCGCCCCCCCCCACAAGGAGCTTATTTTCTAAGCTAAGGGACACAGATCCCCTCTATAATTTCCTACAAACTGTACACGAGTGTTATATTATAGTTATGATTGATAAACCCTTCCCTAATATATATATATATATATATATATATAATTATAGTCTTGAGGACCCAAAAGGGGCCCTATATGCAATATACCCAAAAAATCTGAGGCCAGTTTCTATGTTCATTGACCACATAGGAACCATTACTACCTTTGAATTTATTTTGATTATTAGCTCTCTAACACCTATTGTCTCTTATATGTAAGATTTAATTTATGATTCTAAATGTGGTTAGTCATGATTCCTGTATCAGTAGTGATGTGTGTTTTTGACAATTGCCCTTACGGGTTAAGGGCCTATGTTTGAGGTCACTTTGGTATGTAATGTTTTATTCTTTGCCTCAATAAAAATAAATAAAAAAAAAACAAAAAAAAAACAACATAATTTATTAAAATACATATACATAAAATATGTAAACAATATTATAGTTATTAAAAGAAATGTGTTAAATATAACAGATGCCTCTTGTCAGAGGCTCAAATCCACCTAAAAACAAGTGATCAGATCTGAATTCTAAGTAATATTCGTTGATACTTAGAATTCAGATTTGATCACTTGTGTTTAGGTGGATTTGAGCCTCTGACAAGAGGCATCTGTTATAGTTAACATATTTCTTTTAATAACTATGATATTTCAGCTGATTAGGTGTTTTATGTTTCTTTCATGTAATTGGCAAGAGTCCATGAGCTAGTGACGTATGGGATATACAATCCTACCAGGAAGGGCAAAGTTTCCTAAACCTTAAAATGCCTATAAATACACCCCTCACCACACCCACAATGCAGTTTTACAAACTTTGCCTCCCTATGGAGGTGGTGAAATAAGTTTGTGCTTGATTTTCTTCTGTGATATGCACTTCTCAGCATTTTGCAGCCCGATTCCTCTCAGAGTACAGTGAATGTCAGAGGGATGTGAAGGGAGTATTACCTATTGAATTCTATGGTTTTCCTCGTGGAAAATCTTTTCATAGGTTCTCTATTATCGGTCGTAGAGATTCATCTCCTACCTCCCTTTTCAGATCGATGATATATTCTCATATTCCATTACCTCTACTGATAACTGTTTCAGTACTGGTTTGGCTATCTGCTATATATGGATGGGTGTCTTTCGGGAAGTATGTTTTCATTACTTAAGACACTCTCAGCTATGGTTTTGCACTTTATGTATTAATGTAAAATTCTAAATATATGTATTATACTTATATTTGCCATGAGTCAGATTTATGTATATTTCCTTTTGCAGACTATTAGTTTCAAAATTGGGAAGACATATTTAGGAAGTCATTTTTTCTTACCTGGGGTATAGTCTTTTCTTAAAAATTGACTGTTTTCATGAAATTTTCACGGCCAAAAATTAGGCTCGCGAGGCCGCAAAATGCTAATATTTATTGCGTCATTCTTGGCGCGAGAATTTTTTTGGCGTGAAGTTACGTTAGGTGATGCAAATTCACCATTTCCGGCATCTTAGTTGACGCCAGGTTCCTTGCACAAGGTTGCGTCATTTCCAGATGTTGTTAGCGCCAAAAATTTTAATTTTGCATTGCGTGTCATACTTGGCGCCAAATAATTTAATTATTTTAACTCCACTTCCTATATGCCTCTTGCCTTTTTCTATGCTCAGAGGGCTATGCTGTTTGCATTTTTTTCCCATTCCTGAAACTACCATATA
This sequence comes from Bombina bombina, assembly GCF_027579735.1. Lineage (NCBI taxonomy): Eukaryota > Metazoa > Chordata > Amphibia > Anura > Bombinatoridae > Bombina > Bombina bombina. The sequence goes on along the minus strand of NC_069500.1, from coordinate 261,159,913 downwards.
AGGAAATTGATAATTTTGCTTTATATGTTTTTTTTTCTCTTACATTTGAAAGATGTCTCAATCTGAACCTGTCTCAGAAACCACTATTGGATTCCTGCTGACTGATAACAGTTCTACCAAAGATAAGTGTATCTGTTGTAAGATCATATCTCTAGCGGTAGTATGTAACAGGTGTCATGATAAGCATTTACATGCAGAGAATGTATCCATCAGTACTAGTACAATGCCTGTTGTTCCTTCAACCTATTCTGCCTTTTGTTCAGCAAGGTCATTATATGTCCACGATAGACTTACAGGATGCATATCTTCATATTACGATTCATCCAGACCACTTTCAGTTTCTGAGATTCTCTTTTCTAGACAAGCATTACCAATTTGTCGCTCTTCCATTTGGCCTAGGGACAGCTCCAAGAATTTTTTTAAAAGTTCTCGGTCCGCTACTCTCTGTAATCAGAGAACAAAGTATTGCAGTGTTTCCTTATTTGGACAATATCTTGGTACTAGCTCAGTCTTTACATTTTGCCGATTCTCACACAAATCAACTAGTGTTGTTTCTTCAAAGACATGGTTGGAGGATCAATTTACCAACAAGATCCTTGATTCCTCAGACAAGGGTCACCTTTTTAGATTTCCAGATAGATTCAGTGTCCATGACTCTGTCTCTAACAGAAAAGAGACAAATGAAATTGGTTTCAGCTTGTCAGAACCTTCAGTCTCAACCATTCCCTTCAGTGGCTATGTGAATGGGGGTTTTAGGTCTCATGACTGCAGCATCAGACGCGATCCCCTTTGCTCGTTTTCATATGAGACCTCTCCAGCTTTGTATGCTGAATTAATGGTGCAGGGATTATACAAAGATATCACAATTAATATCCTTAAATCCCATTGTTCAACTTTCTCTGACTTGGTGGTTAGATCACCACCGTATAATACAAGGGGCCTCTTTTGTTGGTGCAACCTGGACTGTGATCACAACAGATGCAAGTATTTCAGGTTGGGAAGCTGTCTAGGGATCTCTGACAGCACAAGGGGTTTGGAAATCTCAAGAAGCGAGGTTACCAATCTATTTTCAGGGCTCTTCAGGTTTGGCCTCTGAGAGAACCATTCATTTGTTTTCATACAGACAACATCACAAATGTGGCATATGTCAATCATCAGGGTGGAACGCGCAGTCCCCTAGCTATGAAAGATGTATCTTGGATACTTGCTTGGGTGGAATCCAGCTCTTGTCTAATTTCTGCGGTACATATCCCTGGTGTAGACAATTGAGAAGCGGATTATCTCAGCAGTCAGACTTTACATCCGGGGTAGGGGTCGCTCCATCCAGATGTGTTTTTTCAGATTGTTCAGATGTGGGGGTCTTCCAGAAATAGATCTGACGGCTTCCCGTCTAAACAAGAAACTTCCCAGGTACCTGTCCAGGTGCAGGGATCCTCAGGCGGAGTCAGTGGATGCATTAGCAGTTCCTTGGTTTTACCAACCTGCTTATATCTTTCCACCTCTAGTTCTTCTTCCAAGAGTGATCTCCAAGATCATCACGGAACATTCGTTTGTGTTTCTGGAAGCACCAGCATGGCCTCACAGGTTCTGGTATGTGGACCTTGTCTGGATGTCCAGTTGTCAACCTTGGCCACTTCCTTTAAGACCAGACCTTCGGTCTCAAGGACCATTTTTCCATCAGGATCTCAAATCATTAAATTTGAAGGTATGGAAGTTGAACGCTTAGTCATAGAGGTTTCTCTGACTCAGTGATTGATACTATGTTACAGGCTCGTAAATCTGTTTCTAGGAAGATTTATTATCGAGTTTGGAAGACATATTTCATGATGTTCTTCTCATAAATTCTCCTGGCATTCTTTTAGAATTCCTAGAATTTTACAGTTTCCTCAGGATGGTTTGGATAAGGGTTTGTCTGCAAGTTCCTTGAAGGGACAAATCTCTGCTCTTTTTGTTTTATTTCACAGAAAGATTGCTAAGCTTCTTGATATTCACTGTTTTGTTCAGGCTTTGGTCCATATCAAGCCTGTCATTAAATCAATCTCTCCTCCTTGGAGTCTTAATTTGGTTTTGAAAGCTTTACAGGTTCATCCTTTTGAGCCTATGCTTTCTTTGGATATTAAACTACTTTCTTGGAAAGTGTTGTTCCTTTTGGCTATCTCTTCTGCTAGAAGAGTTTCTGAATTATCTGCTCTTTCTTGTGAGTCACCTTTTCTGATTTTTAATCAAGATATGGCAGTTTTGCGGACTTTTCTTTACCTAAAGTTGTGAATTCTAACAATATTAATAGGGAAATTGTTGTCCCCTCTTTGTGTCCCAATCCTAAGAATTATTTGGAAAGATCCTTACATTTCTTTTGGTTGTGGATTTAATTTTTTCAGCGGAAAATGGCTGTTTTTATTTTATCCCTCCCTCTCTAGTAACTCTTCTGTGGCGTTCCACATCTTGGGTATTACTATCCCATACGTCACTAGCTCATGGACTCTTGCCAATTACATGAAAGAAAACATAATTTATGTAAGAACTTACCTGATAAATATATTTCTTTCATATTGGCAAGAGTCCATGAGACCCACCCTTTTTATGGTGGTTGTGTTTTTGTATAAAGCACAATTATATTTCCAATTCCTTTTTTGATGCTTTTTACTTTTTTGTTTCATCACCCCACTACTTGGCTATTCGTTAAACTGAATTGTGGGTTTGGTGAGGGGTGTATTTATAGGCATTTTAAGGTTTAGGAAACTGTCTCCCTCCTGGTAGGATTGTATATCCCATACGTCACTAGCTCATAGACTCTTGCCAATATGAAATAAATTAATTTATCAGGTAAGTTCTTACATAAATTATGTTTTTTGGGAGACACCCCTGATTTAATATATGTATTTTAATAAATTATGTTTTATTAACCAATATTACATTTAGCTTTTCATTTTTAGGGGATTGCTTTTAGCGCCCTCCTACTATAACTCTTGTTCTACTTTTTTGGGTATCTATAGGGAGATTCCCATAAGGAGAGGCCTACCCCTACCACATTAATTCTTAGCTTCCATCTATACCTATCAATATACTATCTCCCAGTTTGTTAACTAGCTCCCAGTAGTGCATTGCTTTTTTAACAAAGAATACTTAGGCCTAGATTTGGAGTTTGGCGTTAGCCGTGAAAACCAGCGTTAGAGGCTCCTAACGCTGGTTTTAGGCTAACTCCGGTATTTGGAGTCACTCAAAATAGGGTCTAACGCTCACTTTTCAGCCGCGACTTTACCATACCGCAGATCCCCTTACGTCAATTGCGTATCCTATCTTTTCAATGGGATCTTTCTAACTCCGGTATTTAGAGTCGTGGCTGAAGTGAGCGTTAGACATCTAACGACAAAACTCCAGCCGCAGGAAAAAAGTCAGTAGTTAAGAGCTTTCTGGGCTAAGGCCGGTTTATAAAGCTCTTTACTACTGTGCTCTAAAGTACACTAACACCCATAAACTACCTATGTACCCCTAAACTGAGGCCCCCCCACATCGCCGCCACTCTATTAAATTTTTTTAACCCCTAATCTGCCGACCGCCACCTACGTTATACTTATGTACCCCTAATCTGCTGCCCCTAACACCGCCGACCCCTGTATTATATTTATTAACCCCTAACCTGCCCCCCCACAACGTCGCCGCCAGCTACCTACAATAATTAACCCCTAATCTGCCGACCGCAAAGCGCCGCCACCTACATTATAGCTATGTACCCCTAATCTGCTGCCCCTAACACCGCCGACCCCTATATTATATTTATTAACCCCTAATCTGCCCCCCACAACGTCGCCTCCACCTGCCTACACTTATTAACCCCTAATCTGCCGAGCGGACCGCACTGCTACTATTATAAAGTTATTAACCCCTAATCCGCATCACTAACCCTATAATAAATAGTATTAACCCCTAATCTGCCCTCCCTAACATCGCCGACACCTAACTTCAAACATTAACCCCTAATCTGCCGACCGGAGCTCACCGCTACTATAATAAATGTATTAACCTCTAAAGCTAAGTCTAACCGTAACACTAACACCCCCCTAAGTTAAATATAATTTAAATCTAACGAAATAAATTAACTCTTATTAAATAACTTATTCCTATTTAAAGCTAAATACTTACCTGTAAAATAAACCCTAATATAGCTACAATATAAATTATAATTACATTGTAGCTATTTTAGGATTAATATTTATTTTACAGGCAACTTTGTAATTATTTTAACCAGGTACAATAGCTATTAAATAGTTAAGAACTATTTAATAGTTACCTAGTTAAAATAATAACAAAATTACATGTAAAATAAATCCTAACCTAGGTTACAATTAAACCTAACACTATACTATCATTACATTAATTAAATAAAATACCTACAATTACCTACAATTAAACCTAACACTACACTATCAATAAATAAATTAAATACAATTCCTACAAATAACTACAATGAAATAAACTAACTAAAGTACAAAAAATAAAAAAAATATTTACAAACATAAGAAAAATATTACAACAATTTTAAACTAATTACACCTACTCTAAGCCCCCTAATAAAATAACAAAGACCCCCAAAATAACAAAATGCCCTACCCTATTCTAAATTACTACATTTCAAAGCTCTTTTACCTTACCAGCCCTGAACAGGGCCCTTTGCGGGGCATGCCCCAAGAAATTCAGCTCTTTTGCCTGTAAAAAAAAACATACAATACCCCCCCCCCCAACATTACAACCCACCACCCACATACCCCTAATCTAACCCAAACCCCCCTTAAATAAACCTAACACTAAGCCCCTGAAGATCTTCCTACCTTGTCTTCACCCTACCAGGTTCACCGATCCGTCCTGAAGAGCTCCTCCGATGTCCTGATCCAAGCCCAAGCGGGGGGCTGAAGAGGTCCATTATCCGGCTGAAGTCTTCATCCAAGCGGGAGCTGAAGAGGTCCATGATCCGTATGAAGTCTTCTATCAACGGCATCTTCAATCTTCTTTCTTCCGGATCCATCTTGCAGACCTCCGACGCGGAACATCCTCTTCTCCCGACGCCTACTAGCCGAATGACGGTTCCTTTAAGGGACGTCATCCAAGATGGCGTCCCTCGAATTCCGATTGGCTGATAGGATTCTATCAGCCAATCGGAATTAAGGTAGGAATATTCTGATTGGCTGATGGAATCAGCCAATCAGAATCAAGATCAATCCGATTGGCTGATCCAATCAGCCAATCAGATTGAGCTCGCATTCTATTGGCTGATCTGATATGTTTGTAAATATTTTTTTATTTTTTGTAACTTAGTTCTTTTTTATTTTTTGTACTTTAGTTAGTTTATTTCATTGTAGTTATTTGTAGGAATTGTATTTAATTTATTTATTGATAGTGTAGTGTTAGGTTTAATTGTAGGTAATTGTAGGTATTTTATTTAATTAATTTAATGATAGTATAGTGTTAGGTTTAATTGTAACTTAGGTTAGGATTTATTTTACAGGTAATTTTGTTATTATTTTAACTAGGTAACTATTAAATAGTTCTTAACTATTTAATAGCTATTGTACCTGGTTAAAATAATTACAAAGTTGCCTGTAAAATAAATATTAATCCTAAAATAGCTACAATGTAATTATAATTTATATTGTAGCTATATTAGGGTTTATTTTACAGGTAAGTATTTAGCTTTAAATAGGAATAAGTTATTTAATAAGAGTTAATTTATTTAGTTAGATTTAAATTATATTTAACTTAGGGTGTGTTAGTGTTAGTGTTAGGGTTAGACTTAGCTTTAGGGGTTAATACATTTATTATAGTAGCGGTGAGCTCCGGTCGGCAGATTAGGGGTTAATGTTTGAAGTTAGGTGTCGGCGATGTTAGGGAGGGCAGATTAGGGGTTAATACTATTTATTATAGGGTTAGTGAGGCGGATTAGGGGTTAATAACTTTATTATAGTAGCGCTCAGGTACGCTCGGCAGATTAGGGGTTAATAAGTGTAGTTAGGTGGAGGCGACGTTGTGGGGGGCAGATTAGGGGTTAATAAATATAATATAGGGGTCGGCGGTGTTAGGGGCAGCAGATTAGGGGTACATAAGGATAATGTAAGTAGCAGCGGTTTACGGAGCGGCAGATTAGGGGTTAAAAATAATATGCAGGGGTCAGCGATAGCGGGGGCGGCATTTTAGGGGTTAATAAGTGTAAGGTTAGGGGTGTTTAGACTCGGGGTACATGTTAGGGTGTTAGGTGCAGACGTAGGAAGTGTTTCCCCATAGCAAACAATGGGGCTGCGTTAAGAGCTGAACGCGGCTTTTTTGCAGGTGTTAGGTTTTTTTTCAGCTCAAACAGCCCCATTGTTTCCTATGGGGGAATCGTGCACGAGCACGTTTTTGAGGCTGGCCGCGTCCGTAAGCAACTCTGGTATCGAGAGTTGAAGCTGCGTTAAAAATGCTCTACGCTCCTTTTTTGGAGCATAACGCAGCCTTTTTGTGGACTCTCAATACCAGAGTTATTTTTATGGTGCGGCCAGAAAAAAGCCAGCGTTAGCTACGCGGGTCGTTACCGACAAAACTCCAAATCTAGGCCTAAGAGAATGAAGTAAATGACATAAAATAAGCAAATTACATAAAAGAAGCAAATTGAAAAAATATTTAAAATTGTATGCTCTATATGAACCAAGAAAGAAGAAACAAAAATGGATTTCATGTCCCTTTAAGTACGAATGTCTTGCTTTTTTGCACATCCAATGTACTTAAAGTGATGGTAAATCCTAGCGTTTGTGAAATGCTAGGATTTACCATTGGAACAAATAAAGGGGACTTTCAGTCATGAAGTTTAAAATACTTCATACTGAAAGCTCCTTTATTTGTTTGCAGCATTCGCTGCATTGAGCTGCTCAGGCAGCCCACGGCAGAACACTATTTGACTGAGGTGACGTTTCCACCTCTTAGCCAAAAGCAGCGCAAGAAATCTGGCTTGGTGCCTTCACTTATATGGTTACAGGACACTTGAAGAAACTTTCCTTTTTCATCCAGCAGATAACCTTTTTCTTTTTTTTTTTATCTTTGTTTAACACTTAAAAGTCAAACATAGTTTAGAGCATTAGAAATTGCTCAGAGACCCATAATTTGACTCATGTTTTTTGTCCGTATGAATAGTCCATTGGCTGGTTGCAAATCAAGGATTTGAACAAAATGAGAAAAAATAACAACCTATAATGAACATTAGTTTTAAACATATTCCACATTATTTTGGTCAGGCTGTCTACTTCTAATAGATTACATTGGGAAATAATTTGTGTTGTATTTATTATTTTCCTGTTTTATTTTGTTTGTTTCTTATTTTGTTTACTTTTGTGGCTGACTTTTTCTTTTTAATGTTTTATAGAAACTGGAAATAGAGGCATCAAAAGATTAGTTATTTAATTTATGAAACAGAAGGACTAATAACTTTGTTGCACTTCAATCTTTATTTTAATGTTTATTATAAATGATACAAACCAGAGACGTTGCCTCCTGTGAAGAATGTAGCCTGTAGTTAAGTATTTCTTACAGATAAGAGCACAGTAGGTATTAAATAATATTTCATTTGTCATATTTGTCTGTCAATATATTTCTACTCAATTCTGCTAATTTTCTTCTTTTCTTGACTGGACGCCTTTACAATGTATGTTTTTTTGTTTCTTTTCTTTTTTAGTACATTTCAGGCACCGTCATTTGTAAAGTGGTTAATAATGCTAATAATGATTCTGACACAAGCAACAAGAGTCATGTTTTGTTTGTTTCATACTATTGTAACATAATTATGGTCTCTTATTTGTCTGAAAGCCTTTTACTTTCTATAGAAATGTACGACAGAGTACACAAAAGAAAGAAAATTATTTCCCCCCCCCTTATTTGTGTGTTTTTGTACAATAGGCCAATTTATCAATGTGTTTAAACTGCAGTGTGGCATACTATAAATACATTATATTATGGAAGTAAAACGTTAAAACATGTTTTATATATATAAATATATATATAAATATATATAAGTTGTGTCCATTAATTGTTTTTTATTTTTTTTATTTATTTAGGTAAAAAGTAAACATACAACAAAAGTACATACAACTGATAAAGAAGGACATAATACATTTGCAATGAATATAGGAAGTCTGCTGGGGGTACATACATTAGAAATTGCAGGCAAGTGGTCTAGGATTGTCAGATAATGCAGAAAGCTATTATTTTTATAGCAATTATATTAATATTATATAATACCTATTTCTCTTCACTGAAATTGAGTAGAAAACATAGTGAAACTTATACATTAAAGTTCAAATTATTTCAAAAAGTATCATAAATATGCTAATACAATACCGTTTAGTCCTTCAGTTCCCATAAGTCACATTTAGCCCTGTCTAGGCGACATAGTCCCAAGAGTAGCCTACAATCTAGAAGCTCTCAGATTAGTTATAGCAAAACATAAGAGAGGTATAGGAAGGTAAAATAGATAAGTGAGAGGTAGTTGAAAGGATTGAGGAAAGGAATCAAGATGAGGGTGGGGTGGAGAAGACCGTATACATCACACTCTAATATTTGTAAGCTTACTGTGTATAATTGGCTCAGCGTGCTTAGAGGGATATGGCTACACCTCACTGACGAGGCCCAATGAAGGCTGAAACGATCGTCTAGGGTTGCCGTGTCCCTTGTTCAGAGAGGAATTGCCTGGTATTTTGGTGCTGGACTGACTGTAATAGGCGGAATCCGACTGATATACTACAGGAAAGTTCTACTCTGTGAAAAGCATGCACCTAGGTGGTAAATTGCCATAGAACAGGCTAACAATGGTATTGAGCTGGTTGTTCGTTCCTGTGAGTGCGCTTATCTCTGTATGTATGTATATATACTGTATATATATATATATATATATATATATATATATATATATATATATATAAACAGGGTATGATATTAACCTTGCACTTTCTTTGAAGTGCATCAAATAGAAGGTAATATTTTATATAATATACTTTAAAGGGACAGTCTACTCTAGAATTTGTATTGTTTATAAAGATCGATTAGCCCTTTTTTTTTTCACCCATTCCCCAGTTTTACATAACTGACACTGCTATATTAATACACTTTTTACCTCTGTGATTACCTTGTAGACTGCCCCCTTATTTCAGTTCCTTTGACAGGCTTCCATTTTAGCCAATAAAGGCACACTCCTAAATAACTCTACAGGAGTCAGCACAGTGTTATCTGTATGGCACACAGACATGAACTAGTGCTATCTAGCTGTGGAAAAACTGTCAAAATGCACAGAGAAATTCAAGGACTGAGAAATTAGCATATGTGCCTACCTAGATTTAGCTTTTGACAAAGAATACCAAGACAACAAAGCAAATTTGATGATAAAAGTAAATTGGATTTTTTTTTTTTTTATTGAATCAATTTGGACTAGACTTTCCCTTTAATCAAGAATATTTACAGACTTTAGGACCTATGATGATACAATTAAAATGTTGTTGCAGCTGCTTTTTTATAAGATTTAAGTTAATGGGAAATTAAACTTTTATTTCTTATTTTTTTTAATCGTGCATATGAACAATCAGCAAAATGTTGAAATTATTTTTGCAGGTAAACAAGGCTAAATCAGAGCTCTTAGAATTGATATGGAAACTAATAAGTTGTTCATAGAAATGTATTTGTCATCCCTAATGGTTAATTGCTGAAATAACTGCATTACTGTACCGTCACATACCTTCACAAGGACTGGAACCTCAGGATTTTTTATTTTTTTGTGTAATACATTTTAAATAACATCTGTTAGATGCGATAAAAAAATAATATTCAATTGCATCTACTGAAATATTTCTAAAAGTTCAAAATTCAAGTTTGTACTTTTCAATTTTATTGTCTCATATACCTCTCTCACAGTACCTTGAGTATCATCCCTTGCTTTCTTTTACATAGAATGTAGTAGAGTCAAACCAGTAGGTGGTGAATTGGTCCCCATGATAGAAGGAAGTGTCTACCTGCTGCTCACAATGTTTATTTTTATATTTATTTGGCTTACATTTTGCTAAACATCTGACTTCTCATTTAGACATATAGCTTGCTTAAAATATGTTTCTTGCTCTTTTATTTTGAGTGCACTAGAGAATAAAGTTGAATGGAAGGAGGCTACAGGGGCAATGTATCAGATCTGTGGTCTCACATAGATTTACACCTGTAATAATATGAGTTTTAGGGACATTTGTGCATTATGGGACCGTGTGGGATATGGTTCCTATCTTAGTTCATATAGCTACCATAAAGGTGACTGGCACAATTTTATCCAATAATAAATATCCATATGATTTTTCTAAAATATATAATCAGTTTTCCTTTTTTTAATAATTATTTAATAATGATAATACTAATAATAACCATTAATAATTTCCTAATATATAATTGTTCTGTCATTGGGATGTTGTTTTGCGCTGAAGGAGTTGAATATAATAATTAATCTATGCAGGTGTTCAAAAGTATCATGACCATATAAACACAATAACTTTACTTCATTATCAAAACCTAGTGATAAAAGAGCACCTTTAATTGAATGACAATATAAGCATGGGTAGTAAATAAACTTTCAGTATAGCATATTAAAATATACTTATTTATATAACAAAAATATAATTACTGGGTGACCCAACCATAAGGTATGAGTTTAAATCAGTTTAAAGGTACAGAAATATATTTGCGTTCCATATTTGCTGAAAATGAATATTTACTCTGATAGTTAGCCTTTCTTTTTTGCAGATGGTTTCTCTAGAGACCAAGTGGCTGTGCTGAAACTTCAGTGTTCGTGTGTTGTCCTAAACACCAACTTCTAACTAGATCTCTAGAGAGCATTGGTGCCTACTGCACTGTATATAAAGATGCATTTTCAATTAATTATTGGGAATATTTCTCAAGTAGTGCACTAATGATAAAAATGTTATAATAAATTGTATTCCTATGGATAGTGAAATCCCTAAAATGTTACATTCTAACTGCATTTGTTAAAACAATAATGTGGAATTTATTTTATACTTTTTTAATATTCATTTTGTTTTGGTACGAATATTCAGTGAACTGATACATTTTACCATTATAGGATGGTAGCATATGATTTACATTTTTCATTCAATTAGTAGCCATAGGTGCTTCATATTCCCTTGCTTCATCACGTAATCTGAAGCTTTATTGGTATTGCTTGTTAAGAGCTTTATTCAAAGTAGAAAGTAGTGTGCATTCGGACCTTTTGTGAGGATCTGAATACGGAAGTAGGTGGCCGCTCATGGCATTCGGCTCTTTTCGGAGCCGTTTTTATTATTTTTATTTTGGATTTGCATAGATCTTAGTGTTTTGATCTTTCACAAGAATAAATCTCTGAAAAGATCTGAACGGCACAAGTGACCGGCTAATTCCACATTCGTATCCTCACGAGGGATTCGAATGCACATAGCTAGTCCAAAGTGAATATGATTGTAACTTAAAGGGACAGTCTACCCCAGAATTTAAATTTTTTAAAATAGAGATAATCCCTTTATTACTCATTCCCCAGTTTCGCATAACCAACACAGTTATATTAATGTACTATTTAAGTCTTAGATTACCTTGTATCTAAACCTCCGCAGACTGCCCCCTTATTTCAGTACTTTTGACATACTTGCACTTTAGCCAATCAGTGCCCTCTCATAAGTAACTGCACAGGCGTGAGCACAATGTTATCTATATAGCACACATGAAATAATGCCCTCTAGCTGTGAAAAAAACTGTCACATGCACTGAGATAAGCGGCAGCATTCATGGGATTAGAAATTAGCACATGAGCCTACCTAGGTTTAACTTTCAAATAAGGATACTAAGAGAACAATGCACATTTGATAATACAAGTTAATTGGAAAGTTGTTTACGATTCCATGCTCTATCTGAATCATGATCAATGTTTAATTTTGACTAGACTGTCCCTTTAAGTTGCTTTTGCAGAAATCTAGGCCAGAAAATTGTTAAGTGTGACAACTTATTCTGCAGCACTACTTAAGGGTACAATAAGTTGCTGATGCCAAAGGAGCCCAGGGCTTTTTTTACTGTGGGGAACATTTGTCTTGACTGATAACAGTAGCTAATTTGTACCTTTTTTATTATTTTAAATAGTTTTTATCTTATATAAAAAGCTTGTTTGTATCTTTTATATACAAGGAAACATTGCAGGCTATTCTTTATTTTTTTTTAGACTAAACCATGACATTTCCAGATTCAGTGCATATCAACATTTTCCACTGTGTAATCAACCAAGTAATCAACAATTATATATTGTTATGTTTAACAAATGTTAAATATAATAAAATAATATTATTATTTAGATATATTATTACAATTTCTAGCCTATAACTACTTGAAGTTTTATGTAACCTTAAGAGAGTCTCATATAAAATGTGCGCTTTAGGCAGTGATTTGCCTCATAAATTCTGGTTCACATTGTAGCTGTGTAATTATTGTAAAAGCCTTTAGGATATTAACGGTCTATTAAATTGACTGTGTTTTTTTTTTCTTCCTTAACATAGTGCATGATGCTTCTGTAATGTCCTATAAAAAAAAAAAAAGGAAAAAAGTTGTTGGAAGATATAATTAGCCTTATAAAGTTTTCAAGTGAATACTGTTTGAGCCAAGCATTTTGAAATGTTTTATTTAGGAGCATTAAAAGGTTTGAATATTAGTTTCATATTGGTATGTCTCTGTCTGTCTCTCAAAATCAAGGGAAGCAGACTACTGTAAGTTAAATTAAAGAGACCAGAGTTCAGACAAATAATCTATGTAGCAGAACCTAATAGCAAATAAATTACTAGTAGAAATTTTAATTATAAAACAAACAAAAAATGTAAAAATAGGAGGATTTAAAAAACAAATCCTTAGAAGTATAACAACAGAATAATTAACATAGGTATTCAAAAAAAGTATTATTGATATGTACTTGAATTTAAATTGCTAGAATAGAGAAATTAATTTAACATTACAAATGGTCATAAAAGGAAATATGGGTAATTTATTGGTAACCACTATTGCAGGAATCCTTGCAAGACTCCATTAAAAAGAATTTGCCTCAGCCATATTGATCTTACATTATTCTGTATAGTAATATTTAAAAAAATAATAATAATAATTTAGAAATAAAATCAGCAATTCAATATTTTTATGGCTTTATTAATTGATGGCAATTGAGGACATCTTTAAAGGAAACCTTATAAGGCAGTCGATACTAAGAAATTAATATAAAATTTATAGTTATGCATATTAACACAACTTTATATTCTTTATTTATTTTGCCCCCTTTTATGTAAATTAGCTTTGAATACTGTGGCAATTTTAATTCTCAGACCTAGAAAAACACGCTGCAGACTTCTCAAGGCTAACCCTGCAAAACATAGTCCCTTAATTTGCTTTAACAGATAACTGTTAAATACACTTTATACTGGCGATATGACTGTGACTAGCCTTGCTGTCTGCATATTGAAGCTTAATTAATATAAAATATAAAAATAGTTTTTTTTATATGTGAAGAACATTGGAATGTGAAATATTTACAGTGTGTGCGTGTGTCTAAATATATGTGTGTGTGTATATAAGTGTGTATATATATATATATATATATATATATATATATATATATATATATATATATATATATATATAGTATTGCACAAAAGTGAGTACACCCCTCACATTTTTGTAAATATTTTATTATATCTTTTCATCTGACAACACTGAAGAAATGACACTTTGCTACAATATAAAGTAGTGAATGTACAGCCTGTTTAACAGTGTACATTTGCTGTCCCCTCAAAATAACACACAACCATTCATGTCTAAACCATTGGCAACAATCTGAAGGGAGGGGATCATGCTCTGCTTCAGTATGTCTCAGTACATATTGGCATGCAGTGTGCGACATATGGTCTGAGCACTGACAGGCTGACCCCCCACCCCTTCAACCTCTGCAGCAATGCTTACAGCACTCATATGTCTATTTCCCAAAGATAACCTCTGGATTTGACGCTGAGCATGTGCACTCAACTTCTTTGGTTGACCATGGTGAGGCCTGTTTTGAGTGGAACCTGTCCTGTGAAACCGCTGTATTTTCTTGCCCACCGTGCTGCAGCTCAGTTTCAAGGTCTTGGCAATCTTCTTATAGCCTAGGCCATCTTAATGTAGAGCAACAATTCTTTTTTTTAGATCCTCGGAGAGTTCTTTGCCATGAGGTGCCATGTTGAACTTCCAGTGACCAGTATGAGAGAGTGTGAGAGAGATAATACCAAATTTAACACCTGCTCCCTATTCACACCTAAGACCTTGTAACACTAACAAGTCAAATGACACCGGGGAGGGAAAATGGCTAATTGGGCCCAATTTCTGTTGCCAACAGTTTAGACATTAATGGCTGTGTGTTGAGTTATTTTGAGGGGACAGCAAATTTACACTGTTATACAGGCTGTACACTCACTACTTTACATTGTAGCAAAGTGTCATTTCTTCAGTGTTATCACATGAAAAGATATAATATAATATTTACAAAAATGTGATTGGTGTACTCAATTTTGTGGGATACTGTGTGTATGTGTATATATATATATATATATATATATATATATATACTTCCAATAAATAGTGCACTCTCAGGATTTTGTGAAAAAAGGTCAACTTTATTTTTGCCAATTACATGAAAGAAAACTAATCTTCCCTCCTATTCCAGCCACCTGGGTGCAAATATTGCCAAATATACTTCCAATAAATAGTGCACTCTCAGGATTTTGTGAAAAAAGGTCAACTTTATTAGATGACGTTTCAGGGAACTCAAGTCCCTTTCTGCACATCAGTCACAGTGACTGTTTTTTTAGATCCGAAGAAAGGGACTTGAGTTCCCTGAAACGTCATCTAAAAAGTTGGCCTTTTTTCACAAAATCCTGAGAGTGCACTATTTATTGGAAGTATATTTGGCAATATTTGCACCCAGGTGGCTGGAATAGGAGGGAAGATTAGTTTTCTTTCATGTAATTGGCAAGAGTCCATGAGCTAGTTACGTATGGGATATACAATCCTACCATTAGGGACAAAGTTTCTCAAACCTCAAAATTCCTATAAATACACCCCTCACTACACCCACAATTCAGTTTTACAAACTTTGCCTCCTATGGAGGTGGTGAAGTAAGTTTGTGCTAAGATTTCTACGTTGATATGCGCTTCTCAGCATTGTTGAAGCCCGATTCCTCTCAGAGTACAGCGAATGTCAGAGGGACGTGAAGGGAGTATCACTTATTGAATACGATGATTTCCCT
This sequence comes from Bombina bombina, assembly GCF_027579735.1. Lineage (NCBI taxonomy): Eukaryota > Metazoa > Chordata > Amphibia > Anura > Bombinatoridae > Bombina > Bombina bombina. The sequence continues at coordinate 261,144,572 of NC_069500.1, read as the reverse complement.
AATGGGGGTCTATTTCATAGGTTCTCAGTTATCGGTCGTAGAGATTCATCTCCTACCTCCCTTTTCAGATCAATGATATACTCTCAATTTACCATTACCTCTACTGATAACTGTTTCAGTACTGGTTTGGCTATCTGCTATATGTGGATGGGTGTCTTTTGGTAAGTATGTTTCTCCTGTTAAGTGTAGTCAGTCCACGGGTCATCCATTACTTATGGGATTATATCTCCTCCCTAACAGGAAGTGCAAGAGGATCACCCAAGCAGAGCTGCTATATAGCTCCTCCCCTCTACGTCATACCCAGTCATTCTCTTGCACCTAACTAATAGATAGGACGTGTGAGAGGACTGTGGTGTGTTAAACTTAGTTTTTATTTCTTCAATCAAAAGTTTGTTATTTTAAACTGCACCGGAGTGTGTTGTTTCTTCTCAGGCAGCATTAGAAGAAGAATCTACCTGAGTTTGTCTATGATCTTAGCGGTCGTAACTAAGATCCACTTGCTGTTCTCGGCCATTCTGAGGAGTGAGGTAACTTCAGAACAGGGGATAGCAGGCAGGGCCCACCTGCAAGGAGGTATGTGCAGTAAATTATTTTCTAAGGAATGGAATTGACTGAGAAAATACTGCTAATACCAATGTAATGTAAGTGCAGCCTTAAATGCAGTAGTAGCGACTGGTATCAGGCTGATATGTATGTATGTATACTCTGAGGTATTTCTGGGGAATGGAATTTCACTAAGAAAATACTGTCTATATTAAAGTAATATTTGAGCCTGCACTGCAGTGAAAGCGACTAGCAGCAGGCTTATTAATAACACTTCATAATTTTCATTTTTAAAACGTTTACTGGCATGTTAATCGTTTTTTCTGAGGTACTTGGTGATAAAACTTTATGGGCATGATTTTTACCACATGGCTGTCGTTTGTTTCTGAATAAAAACAGTTTACTGAGCTTCCCCACTGTTGTAATATGAGTGGGAGGGGCCTATTTTATCGCTTTATTGCGCAGTAAAAATTTAGTCACAGTCTTCCTATTTCTTCCTCCATGATCCAGGACGTCTCTACAGAGCCCAGGGGTCTCCAAAACTAGTTTTGAGGGAGGTAATCACTCACAGTAGACCTGTGACAGTGTGTTTTGACTGTGATAAAAACGTTAATTATTAATTTGTTATCCGTTTTTTGGGTATTAAGGGGTTAATCATCCATTTGCTGGTGGGTGCAATCCTTTGCTAACTTAATACATTTACTGTGAAAAATTGGTTGCTATAACTATTTTGGTTCATTGTTATTTCAACTGTGACAGCTTTTTGTGCTTCTTAAAGGCACAGTAGCGTTTTTTATATTGCTTGTAAATTTATTTAGAAAAGTATTTCCAAGCTTGCTAGTCTCATTGCTAGTCTGTTTAAACATGTCTGACACAGATGAATCTCTTTGTTCACTATGTTTAAAGGCCAATGTGGAGCCCAATAGAAATTTGTGTACTAATTGCATTGATGTTACTTTAAATAAAAGTCAATCTTTACATGTAAAGAAATTATCACCAGACAACGAGGGGGAAGTTATGCCGACTAACTCTCCTCACGTGTCAGTACCTTCGCCTCCCGCTCAGGAGGTGCGTGATATTGTGGCGCCAAGTACATCAGGGCGGCCCATACAAATCACTTTGCAAGACATGGCTAATGTTATGACTGAAGTACTATCTAAATTGCCAGAATTTAGGGGTAAACGCGATCACTCTGGGGTAAGAACAGAGTGCGCTGATAATAATAGAGCCATGTCTTATACTGCGTCACAATTTGCAGAACATGAGGACGGAGAGCTTCATTCTGTGGGTGACGGATCTGATCCAAGTAAACTGGACTCAGACATTTCAAATTTTAAATTTAAGCTTGAGAACCTCCGTGTATTACTAGGGGAGGTATTAGCGGCTCTGAATGATTGTAACACGGTTGCAATTCCAGAGAAAGTATGTAGGCTGGATAGATATTTTGCGGTACCGGCGTGTACTGACGTTTTTCCTATACCTAAAAGGCTTACAGAAATTGTTAACAAGGAGTGGGATAGACCCGGTGTGCCTTTTTCACCCCCTCCTATATTTAGAAAAATGTTTCCAATAGACGCCACCACACGGGACTTATGGCAGACGGTCCCTAAAGTGGAGGGAGCAGTTTCTACTCTGGCTAAGCGCACCACTATCCCGGTGGAGGATAGCTGTGCTTTTTCAGATCCAATGGATAAAAAGTTAGAGGGTTACCTTAAGAAAATGTTTGTTCAGCAAGGTTTTATATTACAACCCCTTGCATGCATTGCGCCTGTCACGGCTGCGGCGGCATTCTGGTTTGAGTCTCTGGAAGAGACCCTTAGCACAGCTCCATTGGATGAGATTATAAACAAGCTTAAAGTCCTTAAGCTAGCTAATTCATTTATTTCTGATGCCGTAGTACACTTAACCAAACTTACGGCTAAGAACTCCGGATTCGCCATTCAAGCATGTAGAGCGCTGTGGCTTAAATCCTGGTCAGCTGATGTGACTTCTAAATCTAAATTGCTTAATATTCCTTTCAAAGGGCAGACATTATTCGGGCCCGGTTTGAAAGAAATTATCGCTGACATTACTGGAGGTAAGGGCCATGCCCTGCCTCAAGACAGGGCCAAACCAAGGGCTAAACAGTCTAATTTTCGTGCCTTTCGTAACTTCAAGGCAGGAGCAGCATCAACTTCCTCCGCTCCAAGACAGGAAGGAACTGTTGCTCGCTACAGACAGGGCTGGAAACCTAACCAGTCCTGGAACAAGGGCAAGCAGGCCAGAAAACCTGCTGCTGCCCCTAAGACAGCATGAAGTGAGGGCCCCCGTTCCGGAAATGGATCTAGTGGGGGGCAGACTTTCTCTCTTCGCCCAGGCTTGGGCAAGAGATGTCCAGTATCCCTGGGCGTTGGAGATCATATCTCAGGGATATCTTCTGGACTTCAAAGCTTCTCCTCCACAAGGGAGATTTCATCTTTCAAGGTTGTCAGCAAACCAGATAAAGAAAGAAGCGTTTCTACGCTGTGTACAAGACCTCTTACTAATGGGAGTGATCCACCCAGTTCTGCGGTCGGAACACGGACAAGGGTTTTATTCAAATCTGTTTGTGGTTCCCAAAAAAGAGGGAACCTTCAGACCAATCTTGGACTTAAAGATCCTAAACAAATTCCTAAGAGTTCCATCGTTCAAAATGGAAACTATTCAAACTATCCTACCCATGATCCAAGAGGGTCAGTACATGACCACAGTGGATTTAAAGGATGCCTACCTTCACATACCGATTCACAAGGATCATTACCGGTATCTAAGGTTTGCCTTCCTAAACAGGCATTACCAGTTTGTAGCTCTTCCCTTCGGGTTAGCTACGGCTCCAAGAATCTTTACAAAGGTTCTGGGCTCTCTTCTGGCGGTACTAAGACCGCGAGGCATAGCGGTAGCTCCGTATCTAGATGACATTCTGATACAAGCGTCAAGTTTCCAAACTGCCAAGTCTCATACAGAGTTAGTTCTGGCATTTCTAAGGTCGCATGGGTGGAAGGTGAACGTAGAAAAGAGTTCTCTATTGCCACTCACAAGAGTTCCCTTCTTAGGGACTCTTATAGATTCTGTAGAAATGAAAATTTACCTGACGGAGGACAGGTTATCAAAACTTCTAAATGCTTGCCGTGTCCTTCATTCCATTCAACACCCGTCAGTGGCTCAGTGCATGGAGGTAATCGGCTTAATGGTAGCGGCAATGGACATAGTACCTTTTGCGCGCCTGCATCTCAGACCGCTGCAATTGTGCATGCTAAGTCAGTGGAATGGGGATTACTCAGATTTGTCCCCTCTGCTAAATCTGGATCAAGAGACCAGAGATTCTCTTCTATGGTGGCTTTCTCGGCCACATCTGTCCAAGGGGATGCCCTTCCGCAGGCCAGATTGGACGATTGTAACAACAGACGCCAGCCTTCTAGGTTGGGGCGCAGTCTGGAATTCCCTGAAGGCTCAGGGATCATGGACTCAGGAGGAGAGACTCCTTCCAATAAACATTCTGGAATTAAGAGCAGTTCTCAATGCTCTTCTGGCTTGGCCTCAGATAGCAACTCTGAGGTTCATCAGGTTTCAGTCGGACAACATCACGACTGTGGCTTACATCAACCATCAAGGAGGAACAAGGAGTTCCCTAGCGATGATGGAAGTCTCAAAGATAATTCGCTGGGCAGAGTCTCACTCTTGTATGTGGAGTCCCTATGACCTCTAGGGAAAGAGGGGGGAGGTTTTAGGGTTTGTCCCTCGGAACCTATTGAAACAGAACCTGAATGTTTACAGTAGGTAGTGCCTTATGCCAAATAATAAGAATTATTAACAAAAGAAGGACAGAGAAAGTGAAGCATATTGGGCACACTTATAAGGGTCAAAACCAATACTATATTGCAGTGTGGTGTGTCGTGTATTGATTAAAACTTAACTTTTATATTAGTTTGAGTAAAAAATTGTGGAGATTCCCACCATGTGGTGTTTTAAAATTATATTAAAAGACGCGCGTTTCGCAACTGCTTTTTCAGAGGCGTGAAAAAAAAGCAGTTGCGAAACGCGTGTCTTTTAATATAATTTTAAAACACCACATGGTGGGAATCTCCACAATTTTTTACTCAAACTAATTTAAATCTCCACAATTTTTTGACCCTTATAAGTGTGCCCAATATGCTTCACTTTCTCTGTCCTTCTTTTGTTAAGAGTCTCACTCTTGCCACCTGTCAGCGATCCACATCCCAGGCGTGGAGAACTGGGAGGCGGATTTTCTAAGTCGCCAGACTTTTCATCCGGGGGAGTGGGAACTTCATCCGGAGGTGTTTGCCCAACTGCTTCATCATTGGGGCAAACCAGATCTGGATCTCATGGCGTCTCGCCAGAACACCAAGCTTCCTTGTTACGGATCCAGGTCCAGGGACCCGGGAGCGGTACTGATAGATGCTCTGACAGCACCTTGGGTCTTCAACATGGCTTATGTGTTTCCACCCTTCCGATGCTTCCTTGATTGATTGCCAGGATCAAACAGGAGAGAGCATCGATGATTCTAATAGCGCCTGCGTGGCCACGCAGGACCTGGTATGCAGATCTAGTGGACATGTCGTCCTGTCCACCATGGTCTCTGCCTCTGAGACAGGACCTTCTGATTCAGGGTCCTTTCAAACATCCAAATCTAATTTCTCTGAGGCTGACTGCATGGAGATTGAACGCTTGATTCTATCAAAGCGGGGATTCTCGGAGTCAGTGATTGATACCTTAATACAGGCTAGGAAACCTGTTACCAGGAAAATTTACCATAAAATATGGCGTAAATACTTATATTGGTGCGAATTCAAGAGTTACTCATGGAGTAAGGTTAGGATTCCTAGGATATTGTCTTTTCTACAAGAAGGTTTAGAAAAGGGTTTATCTGCTAGTTCGTTAAAGGGACAGATCTCAGCTCTGTCTATCCTTTTACACAAACGTCTGGCAGACGTTCCAGACGTTCAGGCTTTTTGTCAGGCTTTGGCTAGGATTAAGCCTGTGTTTAAGACTGTTGCTCCGCCGTGGAGCTTAAACTTAGTTCTTAACGTTCTGCAAGGTTTTCCGTTTGAACCCCTTCATTCCATTGATATCAAGCTGTTATCTTGGAAAGTTCTGTTTTTAATGGCTATTTCCTCGGCTCGAAGAGTCTCTGAGTTATCGGCCTTACATTGTGATTCTCCTTATCTGATTTTTCATTCAGATAAGGTAGTTCTGCGTACTAAACCTGGGTTCTTACCTAAGGTAGTCACTAACAAGAATATCAATCAAGAGATTGTTGTTCCATCATTGTGCCCTAACCCTTCTTCAAAGAAGGAACGACTTCTGCACAATCTGGACATCGTCCGTGCCCTGAAATTTTATTTGCAGGCAACTAAAGATTTTCGTCAAACTTCTTCCCTGTTTGTCGTTTATTCTGGACAGAGGAGAGGTCAAAAAGCTTCGGCTACCTCTCTCTCTTTTTGGCTTCGTAGCATAATACGTTTAGCCTATGAGACTGCTGGACAGCAGCCTCCTGAAAGGATTACAGCTCATTCTACTAGAGCTGTGGCTTCCACTTAGGCCTTTAAGAATGAGGCCTCTGTTGAACAAATTTGCAAGGCTGTAACTTGGTCTTCACTTCACACTTTTTCAAAATTTTACAAATTTGACACTTTTGCTTCTTCGGAGGCTGTTTTTGGGAGAAAGGTTCTACAGGCAGTGGTTCCTTCCGTGTAAAGATCCTGCCTGTCCCTCCCGTCATCCGTGTACTTTTTAGCTTTGGTATTGGTATCCCATAAGTAATGGATGACCCGTGGACTGACTACACTTAACAGGAGAAAATATAATTTATGCTTACCTGATAAATTCATTTCTCCTGTGGTGTAGTCAGTCCACGGCCCGCCCTGTTTTTTACGGCAGGTCTAAATTTTAAATTAAACTCCAGTCACCACTGCACCCTATAGTTTTCTCCTTTCTCGTTTGGTTTCGGTCGAATGACTGGGTATGACGTAGAGGGGAGGAGCTATATAGCAGCTCTGCTTGGGTGATCCTCTTGCACTTCCTGTTAGGGAGGAGATATAATCCCATAAGTAATGGATGACCCGTGGACTGACTACACCACAGGAGAAATGAATTTATCAGGTAAGCATAAATTATATTTTTTTATTACTTAAGGCATCCCAGCTATGGTTTGGCACTTTATGTATTTATATAAAGTTCTAAATATATGTATTGTACTTATATTTGCCATGAGTCAGGTTCATGTATTTCCTTCTGCAGACTGTCAGTTTCATATTTGGGGAAAATAAACATTTTTAAGAAATGTTTTTCTTACCTGGCGTTTAGTCTTTTTTTCAATTGATTATTTTCTTGCAAATTGCGGGCGGTATTAGGCCCGCGGGTGCGCCAAATGCTAGACTTTATTGCATCATTCTTGGTGCGGAAATTTTTTTTGCCGCGAAAAATAAGTCTATGATGCTACTTTGTCATTTCTGGCGTCATAGTTGACGCCGAAGCCTTACACACGGTTGCGTCATTAGTGAAGCAAGTGTGTCATTTCCGGTTATTATTGGCGCCAAAAAAGTTTTCAGTTACGTTGTGCGTCATACATGGCGCCAAACTTTTTCATTATTTTAATACCCCATTGATGTTTGCCTCTTGCCTTTTTCTCTATCAGAGGGCTATGCTATTTGCATTTTTTCCCATTCCTGAAACTGTCATATAATGAAATTGATAATTTTGCTTTATATGTTGTTTTTTCTTTTACATTTTGCAAGGTGTCTCAATCTGATCCTGCCTCAGAAGTATCTGCTGGAACTTTCCTGTCTGATATTGGTTCTACCAAAGTGCATTTGTTGTAAGATTGTGGAAATTATTTCTCCGAATGTCATTTGTAATAGTTGTCATGATAAACTTTTACATGCAGATAGTGTGTCCATCAGTAATAGTACATTGCTAGTTGCAGTTCCTTCAACTTCTAATGTATATGATATACCTATGGATTTTAAATAATTTGTTTCTGATTCTATCCAGAAGGCTTTGTCTGCATTTCCACCTTCTAATAAACGTAAAAGGTCTTTTAAAACTTCTCATTCAGTTGATGAAATTTCAAATGACCAACAACATAATTATTTATCCTCCTCTGATGAGGATCTATCTGATAGAGAAGATCCTTCCTCAGACATTGACACTGACAAATCTACTTATTTATTTAAAATAGAGTATATACGTTCTTTATTAAAAGAAGTGTTATTTACTTTGGATATTGAGGTAACCAGTCCTCTTGACGTTAAAGGGCCATAATTCCCAAATATTTAAACACTTGAAAGTGATGCAGCATAGCTGTAAAAAGCTGACTAGAAAATATCACCTGAACATCTCTATGTAAAAAAGAAAGATATTTTACCTCAAAAGTTCCTCAGTAGCCACATCCCATTATAAAGGATTTCTAAGCAGCATATTAGTATGTCTGTCTTGGGACAGCTGAAAGGATGAGCCTCGTGCACTCTCATATTATTTCCCTATTCAGATTAGGGAAGTTTACAATGAAATCTCATGAGAGTTAAGTCAAATCTTATAAGATCACAGTAAAAGAGTTCATAACCTCAGCACTGCTGATGCTGATTGGCTGCTGTTCATTTCTTCATTTTTTTATTTTTTTTACCTGCAGCTGGGAGCAGCTGAGTATAATTTTTTACACAGAACTTACTCTGCTGAGCTGAGGAGATTGTGAGGTAAAATATCTTCCTTTTTTACATAGAGATGCTCAGGTGATATTTTCCTGTCAGCTTTTTACAGTTATACTGCATCAGTTTCAAGTGATTTAGCATATGAGTATTATGTCCCTTTAAGTCAAACGTTTAAATGCTGTTTTTAAACCTCCTGTGGTTTCTCCGGGTGTTTTCCTATTCCTGAGGCTATTTCTGATATGATTTCTAAGGAATGGAATAAGCTAGGTATTTCTTTTATTCCTTCTTCAAGGTTTAAAAAATTGTATCCTTTATCAGCAAATTCTATAGAGTTTTTGGGGAAAAATCCCCAAAGTTGATGGGGCTATTTCTACTCTTGCTAAACGTACCACTATTCCTATGGAAGATAGTACTTCCTTTAAGGATCCTTTAGATAGGAAGCTTGAATCTTATCTAAGGAAAGCCTATTTATATTCAGGTCATCTTCTCAGACCTGCAATTTCTTTGTCTGATGTTGCAGCTGCATCAACTTTCTGGTTGGAGAATTTAGAGCAATAAGAATTGGATTCTGACATATCTAGCATTATTCACTTACTGCAATATGCTAATCATTTTATTTGTGATTTCATTTTTTATATTATCAAAATTGATGTTAGATCCATGTCTTTAGCTATTTTAGCTAGAAGAGCTTTGTGGCTTAAATCTTGGAATGCTGATATGACATGTAAATCGAGATTATTATCTCTTTCTTTCCAAGGTAATAATTTATTTGGTTCTCAGTTGGATTCTATTATTTCAACTGTTACTGGGGGGAAGGGAGTTTTTTTGCCTCAGGATAAAAAAACCTACGGGTAAATCTAAGACTTCTAACCATTTTCGTTCCTTTCGTCAAAATAAGTAACAAAAACTCAATCCTTCCCCCAAGGAATCTGTTTCCAATTGGAAGCCTTCCTCAAATTGGAATAAATCCAAGCCATTTAAGAAACCAAAGTCAGCCCCTTAGTCCGCATGAAGGTGTGGCCTTCATTCCAGCTCAGCTGGTAGGGGGCAGATTAAGGTTTTTCAAGGATATTTGGATAAATTCTGTCCAAAATCAATGGATTCAGAGCATTGTCTCTCAAGGGTATCAAATAGGATTCAGAGTAAGACCTCCTGTGAGATTTTTTTTCTCGCATATCCCAGCAAATCCAGTAGAAGCTCAGGCTTTCCTGAAGTGTGTTTCAGACCTGGAGTCTTCAGGGGTAATCGTGGCAGTTCCTTTTCAGGAACAAGGTTTGGGGTTTTATTCAAATCTATTCATTGTCCCAAAGAAGGAAAAATTATTCAGACCAGTTCTGGATCTGAAAATTTTGAATCGTTATGTAAGAGTACCAACTTTCAAGATGGTGACTATAAGGACTATTCTGCCCTTTGTTCAGTGAGGACATTATATGTCCACAATAGACTTGCAGGATGCATACCTTCATATTCCAATTCATCCAGAACATTATCAGTTCCTGAGATTCTCTTTTCTAGACAAGCATTACCAATTTGTTGCTCTTCCATTTGGCCTAGCAACAGCTCCAAGAATTTTTTCAAAGGTTCTAGGTGGCCTACTCTCTGTAATCAGAAAACAGGGTATTGCGGTGTTTTTTTATTTGGACGATATCTTGGTACTAGCTCAGTCTTTACGTTCTGCAGAATCTCACACAAATCAACTAGTGTTGTTTCTTCGGAAACATGGTTGGAGGATCAATTTACCAAATAGTTTCTTGATTCCTCAGACAAGGGTCACCTTTTTAGGCTTCCAGATAGATTCAGTGTCCATGACTCTAACAGACAAGAGACGTTTAAAATTGGTTGCAGCCTGCCGTTACCTTCAGTCTCAGTCATTCCCTTCAGTGGCTATGTGCATGGAAGTTTTAGGTCTCATGACTGCAGCATCGGACGCTATCCCCTTTGCTCGTTTTCACATGAGACCTCTACAGCTTTGATGGCTGAATCAATGGTGCAGGGATTATACAAATATATCACAATTAATAGCCTTAAATCCCAATGTTCGACACTCTCTAACGTGGTGGATAGATCACCATTGTTTAGTTCAAGGGGCTTCTTTTGTTCGGCTAACCTGGACTGTGGTCACAACAGATGCGAGTCTTTCATGTTGGGAAGCTGTTTGGAAATCTCAAGAGGCGAGATTACCAATAAATATTTTAGAACTCTGTGCAATTCTCAGAGCTCTTCAGTTTTGTCCTCTGTTGAAGAGAGAACCGTTCATTTGTTTTCAGACAGACAATATCACAACATTGGCATATGTCAATCATCAGGGTGGGACTTACAGTCCCCAAGCTATGAACCAAGTATCTCGGATACTTGCTTGGGCGGAATCCAGCTCCTGTCTAATTTCTGCGGTCCATATCCCAGGTGTAGACAATTGGGAGGCGGATTATCTCAGCCGTCAGACTTTACATCCAGGGGAGTGGTCTCTCCATCCAGATGTGTTTTCTCAGATTGTTCATATGTGGGGTCTTCCAGAGATAGATCTCATGGCCTCTCATCTAAACAAGAAACTTCCCAGATACCTGTCCAGGTCCAGGGATGTTGAGGCGGAAGCAGTGGATGTGCTGACACTTCTTTGGTGTTATCATCCTGCTTACATTTTCCCGCCTCTAGTTCTTCTTCCAAGAGTGATCTCCAAAATCATCATGGAACAATCGTTTGTGTTGCTGGTGGCTCCAGCATGGCCACACAGGTTTTGGTATGCGGATCTGGTTCGGATGTCCAGTTGCCAATCTTGGCCACTTCCGTTAAGGCCAGACCTACTGTCTCAAGGTCCATTTTTCCATCAGGATCTCAAATCATTAAATTTGAAGGTATGGAAATTGAATGCTTAGTGCTAAGTCATAGAGGTTTCTCTGACTCAGGGATTAATACTATGTTACAAGCTCGTAAATCTGTCTCTAGAAAGATTTATTATAGAGTTTGGAAGACTTACATTTCATGGTGTTCTTCTCATAAATTCTCTTGGCATTCTTTTAGAATTCCTAGAATTTTACAGTTTCTTCAGGATGTTTTGGATAAGGGTTTGTCTGCAAGTTCCTTGAAGGGACAAATCTCTGCTCTTTCTGTTTTATTTTACTGAAAGATTGCTATACTTCCTGATATTCACTGTTTTGTACAGGCTTTAGTTTGTATTAAGCCTGTCATTATATCAATTTACCCTCCTTGGAGTCTTAATTTGGTTTTAAAGGCTTTACAGGCTCCTCCATTTGAGCCTATGCACTTTTTGGACATTAAACTGCTTTCTTGGAAAGTGTTGTTCCTTTTGGCCATCTCTTCTGCTAGAAGAGTTTCTGAGCTATCTGCTCTTTCTTGTGAGTCTCCTTTTCTGATTTTTCATCAGGATAAGGCAGTTTTGCGGACTTCTTTTCAATATTTACCTAAGGTTGTGAATTCTAACAACATTAGTAGAGAAATTGTTGTCCCTTCCTTGTGTCCTAATCCTAAGAATTCTTTGGAAAGATCCTTACATTATTTGGATGTGGTAAGAGCTTTGAAATATTATGTGGAAGCTACTAAAGATTTCAGGAAGACTTCCAGTCTATTTGTTTTATTTTCTGGTCTTAAGAAAGGTCAGAAGGCTTTTTTTATTTCATTGGCTTCTTGGTTAAAACTTTTGATTCATCAAGCTTATTTGGAGTCGGGTCAGGCCCCACCTCAGAGAATTACAGCTCATTCTACTAGATCAGTCTCCACTTCGTGGGCCTTTAAGAATGATTCTTCAGTTGATCAGATTTGCAAAGCGGCAACTTGGTCCTCTTTGCATACATTTACTAAATTCTACCGTTTTGATGTATTTGCTTCTTCAGAAGCAGTTTTTGGTAAAAAAAAGTTCTTCAGGCAGCTGTTTCAGTTTGATTCTTCTGCTTTTAATTTAAGTTTTTTTCTTTTATTTATGAGAATAAACTTATTTTTTTAGGTTGTGGATTAATTTTTTCAGCGGAAAATGGCTGTATTTATTTTTATCCCTCCCTCTCTAGTGACTCTTGCGTGGAGTTCCACATCTTGGGTATTGCTATCCCATATATCACTAGCTCATGGACTCTTGCCAATTACATGAAAGAAAACATAATTTATGTAAGAACTTACCTGATAAATTATTTTCTTTCATATTGGCAAGAGTGCATGAGACCCACCCTTTATGGTGGTTATTTATTTCCAAATTTCTTTTGTTGATGCTTACTACTCCTTTCTTTATCACCCCACTGCTTGGCTATTTGTTAAACTGAATTGTGGGTGTGGTGAGGGGTGTATTTATTGGCATTTTGAGGATTGGGAAACTTTGCCCCTCCTGGTAGGATTGTATATCCCATACGTCACTAGCTCATGGACTCTTGTCAATATGAAAGAAATGAATTTATCAGGTAAGTTCTTACCTAAATTATGTTTTTCCTGCATATATATATATATAATGTCAATATAAGGATTGTACAATCAAACTGTTAAATATTGCCACGGTGCACTGCAAATATCCATTCCAGTATATCCAAACAGCAGGCTCTCACTGGACTTTATAGTAAAACATATAAATTTATTTCACAAAGTTAAAACAGACAAACGTTTCGGCACTACATTGTGCCTTTGTCAATGTCAGTAACAAGAAAACAAACTGACAGAGTGAAGCTCCACACCCCAAAAATCAATATATTATTGATTTTTGGGGTGTGGAGCTGCACTCTGTCTATATATATATATATATATATATATATATATATATATATATATATATATATATATATATTCATATTGATTTATATGTTTATATATGTGTATAAGTATATACTTATAGATATTTGTATATATATATATATATATATATATATATTGCCCTTTGCATTCAAATACCTGGCCATATACTATAAACATTTTAACCCTAATATATATATATATATATAATGATATTAATAATTTTTATCAGATAGTGTATATAAGAGTGTAAAACTTTATTTTAATGTATTTACGCTGTGTTTGGTGCAACTTTTTTCAAGCCATACCATTTATGCAAGATCTTCAGTCGCACTAACCAGATGAGCCCAAATTTAGTTTAGCTTGAGCAAAACCATTTATTTTCCACTTGTATGTGCACAAGTTAGCGCAAGCGCAATATTGCTTATCGTGACTCGCACTAACAGTCACGTACCACTTGCGATCTAGTTTGGGTAGCGCTTGCTGATTGGTGGCTAAATGTAGCAAGCGATGCCCAGGGTTCTGAACCAAAAATGGTCCAGCTCCTAAGCTTAGATTACTGCTTTTTTCAAGTAAAGATAGCAATAGAACGAAGAACAATTGATAATAGAAGTATATTAGAATGTTGCTTAAAATTGCATGCTCTATCTGAATCATGACATAATTTTGGGTTCAGTATCCCTTTAAAGAGACAGTCAACACTAAAATTGTTATTGTTTAAAAAGATAGATAACTCCTTTACTACCCACCCCGAGCTTTGCACAACCAACATTGATAAATGTATATACATAAATACATTTAAAACCTCTAAATTTCTTCCTGTTTCTATGCCACTATAGAAAGCCTCTTTTGCTTTTTTATTAGCTAGTTCATGTGAGCCATATAGATAACATTGTGCTAACGCCCATGGCTTGTGGCAGACACTGCACTAATTGGCTAAAATGCAAGTCAATAGATAATAAATAACCTTGTGATCAGGGGGCAGTCTGCAGAGGCTTAGATACAAGGTAATCACCGAGGTAAAAAGTATATTAATATAACTGTGTTTGTTATGCAAAACTGGGGAATGGGTAATAAAGGGATTATCTATCTTTTAAAACAATAAACTTCTAGTGGAGACTGTCCCTTTTAGTTTTAACATTATCTCACTGCCCTGTGGCAAGCTATTAAAGACAGATATAAAACAGGCAATAAATAGACTATACCAACAAATTTGGTTGGTTTTCTATATAGCCTTGTTTACACAAATACTGCTTTATAGTCTGGTTTATATATCTTTCTCAAATTGTACTCCACAGAAGAAAGAGATAAATTGAAAACTATGTCAGACATAGCAGCACCCATTACTTTATAGAATCTAAAGTACTTTAAAGAAAGTAAACTTTTACACTTAAATCATCAATATTTAAACAACTAATATAATGTTAAAAGTACAGCTACATATTATTCCACGGATAATATTTGCTTTGAATAACTTTTTATCTTCAGCATGTATTTACTGTTTAATATCTCTTTAAGTGTTTATAAGGAACAGGCAACGACAAAATGTGTAAATAAAGCTTTCCGTCCTAATATAGGGAGAGTCCGCAGCTTTATTCCTTACTGTTGGGAAATACAACACCTGGCCACCAGGAGGAGGCAAAGACATCCCAGTCAAAGGCTTAAATATCCCTCCCACTTCCTCATTACCCCATTCATTCTTTGCCTTTCGTTTTTATTTGTATCCTTCTGTGGGTATAACCTGAGCTATGGAGGACTCTGACATGTTAGAAGGTACTCCTTCTGTTCTAAATCTTACCTGTTTATATTGTGAGGAGGCTGTGGTTTTCCCGCCCACTTAATTATGTTCCACATGCCTTAACACCGTTATAAAGTCTAAGAAGGGAGACAAGCCTGCCAAGGCTCTTAGTCCCTCTGAGCCATCTACCTCTCAGAACTCGACGTCCCGTAAGATTACTACCTTTGCTACATTATCCATTCCACATACAGTTCCCCGTAGCACATCTATTCCTCCATCCGGAGGGGGCCTTCTTCCTGCGGACTTTGTTGCGCAGTTAAAAAACGACGGTGTCTGTGGCCCTCAGTGCATTACCTCGCTCTAACAAATGCAAGAGAAAGGTTAAACATAGCTTTCCTGACCCAGAGTCATCTAAATATTTATCTGATTTAGCTATTATGTACCAGTTATTTGATGATTAGTTAATCTCTGTAGCTTCAGAGGGTGAACTTTCTGGGTCGGAGTCCTTAGCATCTAAGCCTCCTGTTGCGGAGGAACCGTCCTTTAGATTTAAAATTGAGCACTTGCGTTTTTTATTAAAGGAGATTCTGTCTAAGTCAGAGGTTCCAGAGGCCGCGCTGCCTGAAGAACCTATGATAGCTAAATTAGACAGTGTTTACAAAGACAGGAAAGTTCCTTTGACTTTTCCTGTGCCGGTTAAGATGGCGAACATTATTAAGAACAAATGGGAAAGAATTGGTTCTTCCTTTTCCCCCTCGTCTACTTTTTATAAAGTTGTTCCCGGTCCCGAACTCTCAACTGGATTTGTGGGGCTCCATTCCTAATGTGGATGGTGCTATCTCTACGGTTGCTAAACATACTACTATACCTCTTGAGGATAGTTCTTTGTTCAGAGAGCTGATGGATTAGAAAATGGAAACCTTTATGAGAAAGAAGTTTATGAGAAAGATTGTTTTAACCGGTGGCTGCAGTTGCGTGGTTGCTGGAGCGGCTACCTACTAGTGCGACTCTTTGTTGAAACTGATTGAGGTGGAGTCTCACCTCGAGGATATTCAAGACAGAATTAAAGCTCTGAGAATTGCTAATTCTTTTATCTGTGATGCGAACATGCAAATTATTCGCCTAAATACAGAGGCCTCTAGCTTTGCGGTCTTAGCCCGCCGGGTACTCTGGTTAAAGACTTTGTCTGCGGATATGACTCCTTTCTCTTCCCTTCAAGGGAAATATTTTATTTGGTCCAGACCTTAACTCCATTATTTCTATAGTTACCAGAGGCAAGGGTGCCTTCCTACCGCAAGATAAGAAGAACAAGTCTAAGGGACAACAATCTTCTAATTTTTGTTCTGACAAATCCCAACGACAACAATCCTTCTCCAAGCCCGAGCATCCCTAGAGTACTTGGAAGCCGGCTCAGTCCTGAAATAAATCCAAGCAGAATAAGAAGCCCGCCGAAAACAAATCGTCATGAAGGGGTGGCCCCCATCCAGGATCGGATCATATAGGGGGCAGACTCTTTTTTCAGTTGCCTGTTTCAAGGACATACAAGATCCATGGGTCCTGGAGTAGGTATCTCAGGGATACAAGGTAGGCTTTAAATCTCATCCGCCAAGGGGCAGATTACTTCTCTCTAATCGGTCTACCAGACCAGAAAAGAGGGATGCCTTTTTAGGGTTCGTTCAGGATCTATCCTCCTTAGGAGTTGTGGTCCCGGTGCATATCGAAGAAAGAGGTTTGGGGTTTTATTCAAACCTTTTTGTGGTCCCAAAGAAGGAGGGAACTTTCTGCCCAATTCTGGACCTAAATTGTTTAAATTTCTCAGTGTTTCTTCCTTTAAGATGGAGATGATAAGGTCCATCCTTCCTTTAATTCAAGAGGGCCAGTTTATGACCACTATAGATCTGTAGGACGCTTACCTTCATGTTTCAATCCACAGGGAACACTTTCAGTTCCTGAGGTTTGCATTCCTGGACCAGCACTTCCAGGTCATTGCCCTTCCGTTTGGTCTAGCTACTGCTCCAAGAATCTTTACGAAGGTTCTGGGGGCTATTCTAGCTGTTGCCAGAACTCGGGGTATTGCAGTAGCCCATACTTGGACGATATTCCGGTGCAAGCACCATCCTTTCGCCTTGCGTAAGAATTCTCTGAGTCCCTTTCTTCGATCACATGGATGGAAGATAAATTTGGAAACGAGTTATCTTATCCCAAGTACCAGGGTGGAATTCATGGGTACTGTAATAGACTCCATATCCATGAGGATATTTCTAACAGACTAGAGACGTTGCAAGCTAACTTCAGCATGTCTTGCCCTCCGGACCTCCTTGAGTCCCTCTGTGGCTCAGTGTATGGAGGTGATTGGTCTCATGGTGTCCTGCATGGACATCACTCCTTTTGCCAGGTTCTGTCTCAGACCTTTACAACTGTGCATGCTGAAGCAGTGGAATGGCGATCATTCAGATCTACCTCAACAGATTGTATTAGACAGCCGGTTGAGAGAATCGATCTTTTGGTGGCTCTGTCCAGATCATCTGTCCTGAGGGACATGCTACTTAAGACCATCCTGGGAGATTGTGACTACGGACACAAGCCTATCTGGGTGGAGAGCTGTTTGACGTGCCAGGAAGGCACAGGGGTTGTGGACTCCAGAAGGAGTCCTCCCTCCCGATCAATATTTTGGAACTACGGGCAATTTTCATGGCCTTGAAGGCTTGACCACTTCTGGGTTCGTCCCAGTTTGTCAGATTCCAATCAGACAATATAACCTTGGTGGCTTACATCAACCATCATTGCGGAACAAGAAGTTCCTTGGCAATGAAGGAAGTATCTCATATTCTGGAGTGGGTGGAGGCCCACAGCTGTTCACTGTCAGCGATCCACATTCCGGTGTGGACAACAGGGAGACGGATTTTCTCAGCAGGCAATCCTTTCATCCAAGGGAATAGTCTCTCCATCCCGAGGTGTTTGCAGAGATATGCAGGAAGTGTGGGACGCCAGAAATAGATCTCATGGTATCTGTCTCAATATCAAGCTACCCAGGTACGGGTCGAGGTTGACGGATCCCCAAGTGGATCTAATAGATTCAATAGCAGTGCCCTGAAGATTCAAACTCATGTATCTTTTTCCTCCATCACCACTTCTTCCTCGAGTGGTGGCCCGCATCAAGCAGGAGCAGGTATCAGTAAACCTGATTGCTCCATCGTGGCCACGAAGGACGTGGTTCGCGGATCTAGTGGGGATGTCCTCATCTCCTCCGTGGAAGTTACCTTGTCGCAGAGACCTACTGATACAAGGTCCATTTGTTCATGAAAATCTAAATTCTCTGAGGCTGACTGTGTGGTGATTTAACACTTAGTCTTAGCCAAGAGAGGTTTCTCTGAGAGTGTCATTGATACTCTTATTCAAGCTCATAAACCAGTTACTCTTTGTATCTACTACAAGGTGTGGAGGAACTACTTATTCTGGTGTGAATGTGTTTTTTCCTGGCCCAGAGTTAAGGTTGCCAGGATCTTATCTTTTCTCCAGGATGGGGCCTTTCTGCTACTTCCCTGAGGGGACAGATTTTGTCCCTTATTGCACAAGAGACTGGCTGAGCTTCCAGACATGCAGTCCTTTGTTAAGGTCTCTGATTAGGATGAGACCTGTGTTTAGATCTGGGGCTCCTCCTTGGAGCCTAAATCTTGTTCTTCGGGTTTTGCAACAGGTTCCGTTAGAGTCTCTGCATTCCGTTGACATTAATTGTTATCTTGGAAGGTTTCTGAGATCTCTGCTTTGCAATGTGAGCCCCCTTATCTGATTTTTAATGCAGATAAGGCAGTTTTACGTACTAAATTAGGTTTTCTTCTTAAGGTTGTATCAGATCACAGCATCAATCAAGAGATTGTGGTTCCTTCCTTGTGTCCTAATCCTTATTCATTGAAGGAACGCTTACTTCACAATTTGGATGTGGTTCGCGCCTTCAAGTTCTATCTTCAGGCTATTAAGGAGTTTAGACAATGTTCCTCTTTGTTTGTTGTCTATTCGGCGAAACGTAAAGGGGCAGAAGGCTACTTCGACTTCCCTATCTTTTTGGTTAAGGAGTGTCATCCGCTTAGCTTACGGGATAGCGGGACATTGTCCTCCTGAGAAGATAATGGCTCATTCCATTAGAGCAGTGGCTTCCTTTTGGGCCTTTAAGAACAAGGCCTCTATGGATCAGATTTGTAAGGCAGGATACTTGGTCCTCCTTGGGTATAGTTTTCCCAACAGTAAGGAATGAAGCCGTGGACTTTCCCTATCTTAGGAAGGAAAACATAATTTATGCTTACTAGATAAATTCCTTTCCTTCCGGATAGGGAGAGTCCACATTTCCCGCCAGTTTTATCTTGTCTATCCCCTATTATTTATTTTATTATTCTGGCACCATTTATACCCTAATGTTTCTCCTATTTTACCTTGTTCCCTCGGCAGAATGACTGGGGTATTTAGGAAGTGGGAGTAATATTTAAGCTTTTGGCTGGGGTGTCTTTGTCTCCTCCTGGTGGCCAGGTTTTGTATTTCCCAACAGTAAGGAGTGAAGCCGTGGATTCTCCCTATCCGGAAGGAAAGGAATTTATCTGGTAAGCATAAATTATGTTTGTTTTTTTTACAGTGGATTATTCTGATTTATCTGTGTGTATCTAACTTTTAAAGAAAGAAAAAACACATATTGGGTGTCCTATTAGACCAGGTTCAGTTATATTAGTGTTTACAGCAAGTTATTCATCATTTCTTTATTTCTTTCTCTCCCTCTATCCCTCTCTCTCTCTCTCAAAACACTTTTAAATAGTTATAGATCTTTGTACAGGGATTTGTAGTTGCAGTTACTAAACTCTTAAAGGGACATGCACTCTAACATTTTTATTCATGATTCAGATAGAGCATGCAATTTTAAACAACTTTCCAATTTACTTATATTATCAAATTTGCTTTATTTGTTTGGTATCCTTTGCTGAATGAGCTAGGAGGTAGTTGAACACATCTAATCAGCCAATCACAAAAGACAAATGTGTGCAGACACCAATCGCCAGCTAGCACCCACTAGTATATGTACATATTCCTTTTCAACAAAGGTTACCAAAAGTAAATTTTAAAATAGAAGTTAATTCAAACATGTCTTAGGGAGTGGGAGGGGTCCTACATTACATACATTTTTTTAAGGGAGATGGTGGGATGCTACGGAACAAAAGAAAATAGGAAGGGGCACCATAATTATTGATCATGGTGAGGGGGCTGGTAGGGGGCACCACTACGTTATGGAAAAAAATAGTTATATAATAAATAAAAATATATATAAAAAAGCAAAACATAAACTAGTACTAGCAGACAGCTGCCAATATCTAAAGGGGCATAAAACCCAAAATATCTCTTTCATGATTCATACAGATATTACAATTTTAAACAATATTCCAATTTACTTCTATTATCTAATTTGTTTCACTCTTTAGATATTCTTTCTTGAAGAAATTGCAATGCACATGGGTAAGCCAATCACACAAGGCATCATGTGCAGCTACTAATCAGCAGCTACTTGGCCTATCTATATATGCTTTTAAACAAAGGATATTAAGAGAAGTAAGCAAATTAAAATAATAGAAGTTGTTTAAAGTCCCATGCTCTTTCTAAATCATGAAATTAAAAAAAATGGGTTTCATGTCCCTTTAAAGAGGTGATTGGGTGGGCATCAGAGTGGTGGGAGGCTTGAGTAGTGATCACTACACTGTGAGGACAATAATAATAATAAAAAAATCATACATGGGACCTTTTACCAGTACCTAAGGTGGTGGTGACCAGTGTGTATGCGTGTGTGTGTCTCAAGGGGGGTGGGGGGGAGAGAGCAAGCTATTTGGGAGCGGTGAGGGAGTTGGAGGGAAATATATATATATATTTATTGTTTTCTTAGGTAAATCAAAAGCTAAATTTTTGTTTAATCAGAGTACTGTGCAAGTTTTACTCTGAAATTCCCAGTAGAGAAGGGGTTAAAGAGGAAGATATCTGACAGTGTGACAGTGATGGTCAGATGTTAGCTTTATAATGAGAACCAGTAGGATCACAAAACATTGCAAGCATTTGACAACAGGGACACGTTGGAATGGCATATTAAGAGTAATGATGGTTTTAAAAGAATGCCTATCATATTGGGTTCATCAGCTGGGTACCAGCTTGCATTTAGACTTCTGACTGTGCTTGGCTTTAGATTCCAATGGACATTAGAGTTGAGGAGTGTGTCAGGCAGCACAAGTATGTGACCCAGACCTGGTCAGATGTCATAACTGTTTTCCACAATAACAACTGATTTTCTGAAATATGTTCTTAAACAACTATGCAGGGCAAGAGTTTATATAATCCATGGTTTGTTTTTATTTGTTTTCTGCTTTTCAAAAGTTTTGTTTTATGGTTGATGGATTGGTTTATGCAAAATTTAAATTATCCTTTGCAACCTTCAGAACTCCGCTTATGCTTTGACGTTATTTGTATCCCAAAAATGGATCCTTTGTCTACATTAAATTGATTTCACCTTGACATCAGTTATGAAGGCAAAAGACAATGTGATTGATGTCACTACTTTTCTTACTGATTCTTACAGTTCACTTGAAATGACTATCTTTGTCAATGGTCAGTATTTATTCATTGATACCGTCTCAGAATCCTAACTCTTGTTTAAAATTTAAAAACAAAATATTTATACATTTGTTTATTACCTGTACAATTTATTTTGTTAGCTGTTAAATGTACATAATATGTAAAAATGAGTTAAAATCAGACCAAATACTTATTTTTTTTTTGCAGTGCAAAACAACATGCTATAATTTATATTACAGGGAGTGCAAAATTATTAGGCAAATGAGTATTTTGACCACATCATCCTCTTTATGCATGTTGTCTTACTCCAAGCTGTATAGGCTCGAAAGCCTACTACCAATTAAGCATATTAGGTGATGTGCATCTCTGTAATGAGAAGGGTTGTGGTCTAATGACATCAACACCCTATATCAGGTGTGCATAATTATTAGGCAACTTCCTTTCCTTTGGCAAAATGGGTCAAAAGAAGGACTTGACAGGCTCAGAAAAGTAAAAAATAGTGAGATATCTTGCAGAGGGATGCAGCACTCTTAAAATTGCAAAGCTTCTGAAGCGTGATCATCGAACAATCAAGCGTTTCATTCAAAATAGTCAACAGGGTCGCAAGAAGCGTGTGGAAAAACCAAGGCGCAAAATAACTGCCCATGAACTGAGAAAAGTCAAGCGTGCAGCTGCCAAGATGCCACTTGCCACCAGTTTGGCCATATTTCAGAGCTGCAACATCACTGGAGTGCCCAAAAGCACAAGGTGTGCAATACTCAGAGACATTGCCAAGGTAAGAAAGGCTGAAAGACGACCACCACTGAACAAGACACACAAGCTGAAACGTCAAGACTGGGCCAAGAAATATCTCAAGACTGATTTTTCTAAGGTTTTATGGACTGATGAAATGAGAGTGAGTCTTGATGGGCCAGATGGATGGGCCCGTGGCTGGATTGGTAAAGGGCAGAGAGCTCCAGTCCGACTCAGACGCCAACAAGGTGGAGGTGGAGTACTGGTTTGGGCTGGTATCATCAAAGATGAGCTTTTGGGGCCTTTTCGGGTTGAGGATGGAGTCAAGCTCAACTCCCAGTCCTACTGCCAGTTTCTGGAAGACACCTTCTTCAAGCAGTGGTACAGGAAGAAGTCTGCATCCTTCAAGAAAAACATGATTTTCATGCAGGACAATGCTCCATCACACGCGTCCAAGTACTCCACAGCGTGGCTGGCAAGAAAGGGTATAAAAGAAGAAAATCTAATGACATGGCCTCCTTGTTCACCTGATCTGAACCCCATTGAGAACCTGTGGTCCATCATCAAATGTGAGATTTACAAGGAGGGAAAACAGTACACCTCTCTGAACAGTGTCTGGGAGGCTGTGGTTGCTGCTGCACGCAATGTTGATGGTGAACAGATCAAAACACTGACAGAATCCATGGATGGCAGGCTTTTGAGTGTCCTTGCAAAGAAAGGTGGCTATATTGGTCACTGATTTGTTTTTGTTTTGTTTTTGAATGTCAGAAATGTATATTTGTGAATGTTGAGATGTTATATTGGTTTCACTGGTAAAAATAAATAATTGAAATGGGTATATATTTGTTTTTTGTTAAGTTGCCTACTAATTATGCACAGTAATAGTCACCTGCACACACAGATATCCCCCTAAAATAGCTATAACTAAAAACAAACTAAAAACAACTTCCAAAACTATTCAGCTTTGATATTAATGAGTTTTTTGGGTACATTGAGAACATGGTTGTTGATCAATAATAAAATTAATCCTCAAAAATACAACTTCCCTAATAATTCTGCACTCCCTGTATAAATAGAAAGGAAAAGGCCATGATAACACAATGAAAAAATTACCCCAATCAATCAATCTGTTAGTCAGTCAATCAATCAATCAATCAATCAAACAAATACAATGTCCATATATTTTTTTTTTTTTTGTTTTCTCACTCCTTGGCAAAGTTGACTATTTTTCCTCCTTACTTTCACCATTATCTTGATGTATGCTTTATATGACCATGTAGATAGAATAGTCTAAATACATTCTCATTGTTTTTATAATGGTTGGAAAACTATTTTTTATTTTTTATTTTATTTTAATGAATGGTGTATACGACAAATAATGTGATGTGGTTCAACACTGTCATGGCCACTTGAAGGTAAAATAAGCATTTAAATTAATAACCCTTTTAAGCTCTTAAAGGTTTGGAATATAAACATATTGTTGTTGGGCTGCAGTTTTAGAATAATTACATGACATTCAAGGAGTTAATTAGGAATATTATAAAATTCTCTCTTTTTCAGACACTGTTGACAATTTTGAGTACTTCTTGTGTATGATATTGGCTAAATCCCTAATTATTTATTAAACAATAATTATTCCAATTGTGATAAATTGCTTACATAATTCACTGTTACAGGAAATATTTAAATGTACATACTAGTGAATAGGTTATTATATATTATATTAGTTATATACACATTGTAATTGTAATCTACATTTGTGGTTTATATATATATATATATATATATATATATATATATATATATATTTCCTATAACATATGTTGTCTTTGTTTAGGTCTAATATATATATATATGTGTGTGTGTGTGTGTGTGTGTGTGTGTTTAATTTAATGTAATGGTTTATTTCTGCTTATCATTTACGTTTTTATAGAATGTTTCCCCAAGATAACATTTAACTTATGATTCCTTTATGAATGTAGTTTTGTTTGTATTGATGACCGGCACCACATTCAAAGTTAAATAATAGATTAGTCTAAACAAGACATCTATCTGTGGAGTTTACCCTTTGTTAAATTTTAATTTGTTACAATACTTATTCGGGATTTATAGCTACATTGTAAGCATTTGTATGCCTTCTTTTTGTACAACCAGATTACTTAGTGTTTGACTTTTAATACAAGGTGGAACATCTGGTGTTTGCCTTATCGTTGTAGCCATATCAGCAGATTCTGTTCATTAACACCTTTCGAAAGGCGCCTGCTGTGTGTAGTACATTGGAGGGAGAAATCCCAGAATAGTTGAAAAATAACTATTTGCAGAGAGATTAAAGGACAATAAACACACAAGTTGTGAAGTAATTAGAATTTAAATACAACCATTTGCTGTTTTTTTAAGCCTAAAAGTGAAAATGATTAAGCAAAAAATAGATTAGCATCTCAGCATGTCTAAAGGTATTTTTACGCTTTATGAAAGCCCCAAAGAGCCACACACTTTATATGAGACAGAATTATATTGCTATGAAAACTATATTTTGCTTAATAAATCAGCTATAACTTTTTAGATTTATCTGCTCGAGTGAGACTTAAGTCTGTGTATTTAGTGATAGTATAGATCCACTACGTATGGAACTCTATAGCAAGTGTACTCAAAAGCTGGATCAAATCTTCCAGTAGTGCAGAGCAGTAGATCAGAAGTTTGTTGTGTGATTTCTGATTTATTTCTCAGCAAATATAGCATGGACCCAATAAATTTAGCTTCTGCTCCATTTAAAAAGTTATTTAGCACAATTAGTCACGGTACTAATACATGAAGATCAGTTTTGCAAGCAAATTCATGTTTTCTTATGCTTAGTTGTATTAAAAGTATTTTTTTTTTTTTTACACCACTGCCAATTATCATTATGGGATCAGAATTTTTTCTTTCATGTAATTAGCAAGAGTTCATGAGCTAGTGACGTATGGGATATACATTCCTACCAGGAGGGGCAAAGTTTCCCAAACCTTAAAATGCCTATAAATACACCCCTCACCACACCCACAATTCAGTTTTACAAACTTTGCCTCCCATGGAGGTGGTAAAGTAAGTTTGTGCTAGATTTCTACGTTGATATGCGCTTCGCAGCAGGCTGAAGCCCGGTTTTCCTCTCAGAGTGCAGCGAATGTCAGAGGGATGTGAAGAGAGTATTCCCTATTTGAATTCAATGGTTTTCCTCTAGGGGATCTTTTTCATAGGTTCTCTGTTATCGGTCGTAGAGATTTCTTCTCCTACCTTCCTTTTCAGATCGACGATATACTCTTATATACCATTACCTCTACTGATTCTCGTTTCAGTACTGGTTTGGCTATCTACTATATGTAGATGAGTGTCCTGGGTTAAGTAAATCTAATTTTTTTGTGACACTCTAAGCTATGGTTGGGCACTTTATATGTAAAGTTCTAAATATACAGGTATACCTCACTTTACAGCGCTGCACTTTACAGCGCTTCACTAATACAACGCTTTGTGCAGCTGAAGTTCAACCTCCAAGGATTTTGAAACAGTGCTGTAATCATCGTGAGATTGCAAGAAAAATAACTGGCACCATTTTATTATGCTTAGTCAGGACCGTCTTTAACACAGGGCAAAAGGGGCAGTTGCCCTGGGCCCAGTCTTTGTTGAGGGGCCCAAGAGTCCTAAAAAAAAAAAAAAAAAAAAAATTTTTTTTTTTTTTTTTTAGTTTATGCCAGACTGCTGATGTCATGTGACATGGGTCACACACACACAGTCAGTGCTAATATTGTCACAGTCAAAAGTTCTGCTTATATTTATATTTATATGCTTATATTTATTTGTGAGAAACTGTGCCAGACCGTGCCAATGTCATGTGACATTCCAAGCTAGTGCCATGTGCTGTTTTAGATGTGCACTGTGCAGCACTGGATGCTAAGCCCTAACTAGGCATCCAGTCAATCCAACTGCATCAGAAAAGGTCCTGCTGGGGTTACCACTGTTACCAGGTAACTGCTCTGGTGGTGGGGATTGTTTCTGGGTAGGGCTTACTATAGGCGCATGCAGTAGAAAGCTGGAGTGGCAGGCACGTGAGGATTTGAGTATCTGTGCAGCTGCACACAACGCTCTCTTCAGTATTGAGTCTGTGTGACTCGTCTGTATCCATGCAGCCTTGGGCAGACAGCATCCAGTCCGCTGGTCCCCTTAGCAATGCTCTTTCTGCTGTGGCTCTAAGATCAACTAACTGAAGTTTGTTAGGAAAACAGTGCTTTGTAGAAAGGTGTCAGTGGGAAGAATAAGTGAGTGTACACATGCCCCTCCCCCATGCAGCATTGTCTATTGCAGGATGAGAGGGAACTTGTTCCTAGCAAAGTAGTGACATGTGCTGCTGTGGCTGATGTATAGTGTCATGCTGATACTTCACACATTAAGGTAAGGTTTATTTTTATAGTTTTTATTTCTCTCTGTTTCAGATTTTACAGCTTCCCATAGTAGTTCTACTGTTTCAGTCAGTAAACTTAAATCTGTCTGCACCTCTATGCTTCCGCCTCAGTCTTTACCTTGCTATGCTCCTGTTGGCTGCTCTAAATCTCTTTAACCAGCTAACCTCACACCAGAATCACATTCAAAAGCATATTAAATTAATGCAGAGTGGAGGAATTTATATATTTATTTACTTATTAGTACTGCTTAGGTCCAGTTTCACATATTGCAATTTTTTTAAATGATTAGCCCAGCAGTGGATGATCCACTGCTGGGCTAATAATTTAAAAAAATATATAAAATAAATTGATTTAGTTGTTTTTTGGGATGTTGGGGCAGAGAGCGAAATTGAAATTGCATGGGGGGGGGGGCAAGAAAATGTTTGCCCAGGGTCCAGTCAGTATTAAAGACGGCCCTGTGCTTAGTTCACTCTGTTTACATCATTACAGTGCAATCTGTGTCTCAGTGCTATAGTCTGGCAAATTGTACTACAGTAATTGTCACTATTTTACAGGTACAGTATTTATTGAATACTAATTGAAAACTGTGCTGTGCTACTGTTAAACTAAACATAGCACTATTGCACCCCTAATATATGTTAGTTCAAGCATGTTTTCAAGTCTTTAAACACACTGGCAAGTGAAAGAAAGCTAAAACTGCCTTGTTTCACTTTAAGGCGGTTTTCACTTTACAGCGGGGCTCCGGTCCCTAATACCTGTATGTCTATAAACTTATATTTGCCTTGATTCAGGATAATCAGTATTCCTTTAAAATTCAGACTGTCAGTTTCATTATTTGGGATAATGCATTTCAATAATTTTTTCTTTACCTTAAAAAATTTTCAATTGA
The DNA here is from genome assembly GCF_027579735.1 of Bombina bombina. NCBI lineage: Eukaryota > Metazoa > Chordata > Amphibia > Anura > Bombinatoridae > Bombina > Bombina bombina. The sequence continues at coordinate 261,117,233 of NC_069500.1, read as the reverse complement.
CCATTTTTTCCTGCGTGCTGTTAGGCTCGCGGGGGCAGAAAATGTTTCTTTTTATCGCGTCATTTTTGGCGCAGACTTTTTTGGAGCAAAAATTTGTCATTTCCGGCGCCGTAGTTGATGCCGGAAGTTGTATTCTGTTAACGTCATTTTCTGACGCATCCGTATTCAGACATTTTTGTGCGGCAAAAAATGTGGGCGTCGGTTTCGGAGTCAGAGGATGTGGCGTCATATTTGGCGCCAATAATTTGGGCATCGTATTTGGCGCCAAAAAATGTGGGCATCTTTTTTGTTCACATTATTTAAACCTCACTTTTTTATTGCTTCTGGTTTCTAGAAGCTTATTATTTTGCATTCTTTCCCATTCCTGAAACTGTCATTTAAGGAATTTGATAATTTTGCTTTAAATTTTGTTTTTTTCTATTACATATTGCAAGATTTCACTGTTCCTGTTTCAAAATGTACTAAGGGATTCCGTTGACTGAGTTCAGTCCTACCAAAGCTAAGTTCATTTATTTTCAATGTTATGAATGTTTATCTTTAGCTATGGTTTGTTATAAGTTTCATGTTAAACTTTTATATGCAGAATCCATTAGTATTTATGCTTTATATATTGATATTCTTTTTACATCTTATGTACAAGAAATACTTAGAAGATTTATAAGAATATTTTTCTGATTCTATTTTAAAGGCTTTGTCTGACTTCGTGCCTTCTAATAACATTTTTAGGTCTTTTTCAAACTTCTTTTTTAATTATTGAAGTTTCAAATGACCAACAACATACAAATTTATCCTTCTCTGATGATGTTTTTTTCTCATTCAGAATTTTCTTCATCAGATATTGACACTAACAAATCTACTTTTTTATTTTTTATTAAAGCACATTTGTTCTTTGTTGAAAAGGTGTTGATTATTTTAGATATTAAGGTAACTAGTTCTTTTTCAAGACTAGCCAACATTTTATTTCTGCTTATTTATTCTTCTGTGTTTTCAGAGGTTTTTTTCCAGTTCCTCATACTAGGGAATGGAATAGGCTGAGAATTTTCTTTTCTTTCATGTAATTGGCAAGAGTCCATGAGCTAGTGACATATGGGATATACAATCCTACCAGGAGGGGCAAAGTTTCCCAAACCTCAAAATGCCTATAAATACACCCCTCACCACACCCACAATTCAGTTTTACAAACTTTGCCTCCTATGGAGGTGGTGAAGTAAGTTTGTGCTAAGATTTCTACGTTGATATGCGCTTCTCAGCATTGTTGAAGCCCGATTCCTCTCAGAGTACAGCGAATGTCAGAGGGACGTGAAGGGAGTATCACCTTTTGAATACGATGATTTCCCTAACGGGGGTCTTTTTCATGGGTTCTCTGTTATCGGTCATAGAGATTCATCTCCTACCTCCCTTTTCAGATCGACGATATACTCTCAAATTTACCATTACCTCTACTAAAGAACTGTTTTAGTACTGGTTTGGCTATCTGCTATTTGTGGATGGGTGTCTTTTGGTAAGTATGTTTTTATTATTTAAGACACTCTCAGCTATGGTTTGGCACTTTATGCAATTTATATAAAGTTCTAAATATATGTATTGTACTTATATTTGCCATGAGTCAGGTTCATGTATTTCCTTCTGCAGACTGTCAGTTTCATATTTGGGAATATAAACACTTTAAGGAAATTTGTTTTTTACCTGGGGTTTAGTCTTTTTCAATTTTGACTACTTTTGCATTTGCGGGTATTAGGCCCGCGGGTGCGTCAAATGTTAGACTTTATTGCGTCATTTTTGGCGCGGGAAATTACGTTTTTTGACGCAACTTCGTCATTTACGGCATCATACACGACGTCGAGACCTTTCACACGGCGACATCATTAGTGACGCAAGTGTGTCATTTCCGGTCATTTTTGGCGCCAAAAAAGTTTACGTTACGTTGGCGTCATACTTGGCGCCATTTTTTTCATTATTTCAATACCCCATGCATGATTGCCTCCTGCTTTCTTCTATCAAGAGGCCTATGCTTTTGCATTTTTTCCCATTCCTGAAACTGTCATTTAAGGAAATAGATAATTTTGCTTTATAAGTTGTTTTTTCTTTTACATTGAGCAAGATGTCCCAATCCGATCCTGTCGCTGAAGTTTCTGCTGGAACATTGCTGCCTGACGTCGGTTCTACCAAAGCTAAGTGCATTTGTTGCAAAATTGTAGAAATTATTCCACAGAATGTCATTTGTAATAGTTGTCATGATAAACTTTTACATGCAGATAGTGTTTCTATCAGTAATAGTACATTGACAGTTGCAGTTCCTTCAACTTCTAATGTGCATGATATACCTGTAAATTTCAAAGAATTTGTTTCTGAATCTATTATGAAGGCTTTGTCTGCATTTCCACCTTCTAATAAACGTAAAAGGTCTTTTAAAACTTCTCATTTAGCTGATGAAATTTCAAATGACCAACAACATAATAATTCATCCTCTTCTGATGAGGATCTATCTGAAACAGAAGATCCTTCCTCAGATATTGACACTGACAAATCCAGAGTATATGCGTTCTTTATTAAAAGAAGTGTTAATTACTTTGGATATTGAGGTAACCAGTCCTATTGACGTTCAGTCTAATAAACGTTTAAATGCTGTTTTTAAACCTCCTGTGGTTTCCCCGGGTGTTTTTCCCGTTCCTGAGGCTATTTCTGATATGATTTCTAGGGAATGGAATAAGCCAGGTACTTCCTTTGTTCCTTCTTCAAGGTTTAAGAGATTGTATCCTTTACCAGCAAAATCTATAGAGTTTTGGGAAAAGATCCCCAAAGTTGATGGGGCTATTTCTACTCTTGCTAAACGTACCACTATTCCTATGGAAGCTTGAATCTTATCTAAGGAAGGCCTATTTATATTCAGGTCATCTTCTCAGACCTGCTATTTCTTTGAGTGATGTTGCGGCCGCATCAACTTTCTGGTTGGAAAATTTAGCGCAACATGAATTGGATTCTGACATATCTAGCATTGTTCGCTTACTGCAACATGCTAATCATTTTATTTGTGATGCCATTTTTGATATTATCAAAATTGATGTTAGATCCATGTCTTTAGCTGTATTAGCTAGAAGAGCTTTGTGGCTTAAATCTTGGAATGCTGATATGACATCTAAATCTAGATTACTATATCTTTCTTTCCAAGGCAATAATTTATTTGGTTCTCAGTTGGATTCTATTATTTCAACTATCACTGGAGGAAAAGGAGTTTTTTTGCCTCAGGATAAAAAACCTAAGGGTAAATCTAAGGCTTCTAACCGTTTTTGTTCCTTTCGTCAGAATAAGGAACAAAAACTTAATCCTCCTCCCAAGGAATCTGCTTCCAGTTGGAAGCCTTCCTCAAATTGGAATAAATCCAAGCCATTTAGGAAACCAAAGTCTGCCCCTAAATCCGCATGAAGGTGCGGCCCTCATTCCAGCTCAGCTGGTAGGGAGCAGATTAAGGTTTTTCAAGGATTTTTGGATAAAATCTGTCCAAAATCATTGGATTCAGAGCATTGTCTCTCAAGGGTATCGAATAGGATTCAAAGTAAGACCTCCTGTGAGAAGATTTTTTCTCTCACACATTCCTGTAAATCCAGTAAAAGCTCAGGCTTTTCTGAAGTGTGTTTCAGATCTGGAGTCTTCAGGGGTAATCATGCCAGTTCCTCTTCAGGAACAAGGTTTGGGGTTTTATTCAAACCTATTCATTGTACCAAAGAAAGAAAATTTGTTCAAACCAGTTCTGGATCTGAAAATTTTGAATCGTTATGTAAGAGTACCAACTTTCAAGATGGTGACTATAAGGACTATTCTGCCTTTTGTTCAGCAAGGACATTATATGTCCACAATAGACTTGCAGGATGCATACCTTCATATTCCGATTCATCCAGAACACTATCAGTTTCTGAGATTCTCTTTTCTAGACAAGCATTACCAATTTGTTGCTCTTCCATTTGGCCTAGCAACAGCTCCAAGAATCTTTTCAAAGGTTCTGGGTGCCCTACTATCTGTAATCAGAGAACAGGGTATTGCGGTGTTTCCTTATTTGGACGATATCTTGGTACTAGCTCAGTCTTTACATACTGCAGAATCTCACACAAATTAACTAGTGTTGTTTCTTCGGAAACATGGTTGGAGGATCAATTTACCAAAAAGTTTCTTGATTCCTCAGACAAGGGTCACCTTTTTAGGTTTCCAGATAGATTCAGTGTCCATGACTCTGTCTCTAACAGACAGGAGACGTTTAAAATTGGTTGCAGCCTGCCGGCGCCTTCAGTCTCAGTCATTCCCTTCAGTGGCTATGTGCATGGAAGTTTTAGGTCTCATGACTGCAGCATCGGACGCAATCCCCTTTGCTCGTTTTCACATGAGACCTCTACAGCTTTGTATGCTGAATCAATGGTGCAGGGATTATACAAAGATATCACAATTAATATCCCTGAATCCCAATGTACGACACTCTCTGACATGGTGGATAGATCACCATTGTTTGGTTCAAGGTGCTTCTTTTGTTCGCCCAACCTGGACTGTGATCACAACAGATGCGAGTCTTTCAGGTTGGGGAGCTGTTTGGGGGTCTCTGACAGCACAAGGGGTTTGGAAATCTCAAGAGGCGAGATTACCAATAAATATTTTAGAACTGTGCAATTCTCAGGGCTCTTCAGTTCTGGCCTCTACTAAAGAGAGAACCGTTCATTTGTTTTCAGACAGACAATATCACAACTGTGGCTTATGTCAATCATCAGGGTGGGACTCACAGTCCCCAAGCTATGAAAGAAGTATCTCGGATACTTGCTTGGGCGGAATCCAGCTCCTGTCTAATCTCTGCAGTACATATCCCAGGTGTAGACAATTGGGAGGCGGATTATCTCAGCCGCCAGACTTTACATCCAGGGGAGTGGTCTCTCCATCCAGATGTGTTTTCTCAGATTGTTCAGATGTGGGGACTTCCAGAGATAGATCTCATGGCCTCTCATCTAAACAAGAAACTTCCCAGATACCTGTCCAGGTCCAGGGATGTTCAGGTGGAAGCAGTGGATGCGCTGACACTTCCTTGGTGTTATCAACCTGCTTACATCTTCCCGCCTCTAGTTCTTCCAAGAGTGATTTCCAAAATCATCATGGAACAGTCTTTTGTGTTGCTGGTGGCTCCAGCATGGCCACACAGGTTTTGGTATGCGGCTCTGGTTCGGATGTCCAGTTGCCCGCCTTGGCCACTTCCATTACGGCCGGACCTACTATCTCAAGGTCTGTTTTTCCATCAGGATCTCAAATCATTAAATTTGAAGTAATGGAAATTGAACGCTTAGTTCTAAGTCATAGAGGTTTCTCTGATTCAGTGATTAATACTATGTTACAAGCTCGTAAATCTGTCTCTAGGAAGATTTATTATAGAGTTTGGAAGGCTTACATTTCATGGTGTAATCATAAATTCTCCTGGCATTCTTTTAGAATTCCTAGAATTTTGCAGTTTCTTCAGGATGGTCTGGATAAGGGTTTGTCTGCAAGTTCCTTGAAAGGACAAATCTCCGCTCTTTCTGTTTTATTTCACAGAAAAATTGCTATACTTCCTGATGTACACTGTTTTGTACAGGCTTTAGTTCATATTAAGCCTGTCATTAAGTCAATTTCTCCTCCTTGGAGTCTTAATTTGGTTCTGAGGGCTTTACAGGCTCCTCCATTTGAACCTATGCATTCTTTGGACATTAAACTACTTTCTTGGAAAGTGATGTTCCTTTTGGCTATCTCTTCTGCTAGAAGAGTTTCTGAGCTATCTGCTCTTTCTTGTGAGTCTCCTTTTCTGATTTTTCATCAGGATAAGGCAGTTTTGCGGACTTCTTTTCAATTTTTACCTAAGGTTGTGAATTCTAACAACATTAGTATAGAAATTGTTGTCCCTTCTTTATGTCCTAATCCTAAGAATTCTTTGGAGAGATCCTTACATTCTTTGGATTTGGTAAGAGCTTTGAAATATTATGTGGAAGCTACTAAAAATTTCAGGAAGACTTCTAGTCTATTTGTTTTATTTTCTGGTCCTAGGAAAGGTCAGAAAGCTTCTGCTGTTTCCTTGGCTTCTTGGTTGAAACTTTTGATTCATCAAGCTTATTTGGAGTCGGGTCAAACCCCGCCTCAGAGAATTACAGCTCATTCTACTAGATCAGTCTCTACTTCATGGGCTTTTAAGAATTAAGCTTCAGTCGATCAGATTTGCAAAGGAGCCACTTGGTCCTCTTTGCATACATTTACTAAATTCTACCATTTTGATGTATTTGCTTCTTCGGAAGCAGTTTTTGGTAGAAAAGTTCTTCAGGCAGCTGTTTCAGTTTGATTCTTCTGCTTTTGATTTAAGGTTTTTTCTTTTCAAAGTGAAAATAACTTATTTTTTGGGTTGTGGATTATTTTTTCAGCGTAATATAGCTGTTTCTATTTTATTCCCTCCCTCTCTAGTGACTCTTGAGTGGAAGACTCCACATCTTGGGTATTGATATCCCATATGTCACTAGCTCATGGACTCTTGCCAATTACATGAAAGAAAACATAATTTATGTAAGAACTTACCTGATAAATTCATTTCTTTCATATTGGCAAGAGTCCATGAGGCCCACCCTTTTTATGGTGGTTATGATTTTTTGTATAAAGCACAATTATTTCCAAATTTCCTTTGTTGATGCTTTCTACTCCTTTCTTTATCACCCCACTGCTTGGCTATTCGTTAAACTGAATTGTGGGTGTGGTGAGGGGTGTATTTATAGGCATTTTGAGGTTTGGGAAACTTTGCCCCTCCTGGTAGGATTGTATATCCCATATGTCACTAGCTCATGGACTCTTGCCAATATGAAAGAAATACATTTATCAGGTAAGTTCTTACATAAATTATGTTTTATTCCTTCTTCAAAGGTTTTAAACTATATTCTTTGCCGGCAGTTAAATTCAATTGTGAGGGTGCTCCAATTTATTGGGGCTATCTCTACTCCTACTAATTATGCTATTGTTTCTATAGCAAAATAGTATTTATTTTCCTTTAGATGGTTGTATCTTATTTATGGAAAATTGTTTAGTTTCAGGTACTTTTCTTGGACCTGTGATTTATTTGGATGATGTTGCAATTGCTTCATTTTTTCTGTTTACTTTAAGATCAAGTATCAGATTATGATTTATTTTAGCATTGTTAAAGGGACAAAATTTACTAGACTAGGTGCTGTTGCATTTGTCTTGTTGTTTTGCATTAATTGATTATGCAAGTCCAGTGTATTGACTGGTCCTTTAACTGGACTATCATGCTAATAATTTAATTTGTGTCTTCATTTTATTGAATATTTTCGCAAATGAGGTTTAATTTATGTCTTTAGCTGTTTTAGCTAGAAGAATTTTGTGATTTCTAAAAATCCATATTTCTTTTTGTTCTAAGATAATCAATTATTTGTTTTATAATTGGATTCAATTCTTAACTGTTACTCTGGACTTCAAGATTGAGTTCTAAGACTATAACTTTAAGCTTATATTAGTTTGGTTGTTCTTATTAAGGAACGAATTCCTGAATTCTTTCCCAAGTAACATGTTTTAATTGGAATTTTTTTCAGTTCAAAATCAGCTCCCTAAAATTGCGATGTATGTGCCGTATTCCAGCTCGGCTGGTAAGGGGCAGGTTAAGACTTTTTTGAAATTTATTTGGTTCTATTCGGTCCAAATTTCTTTGATTTTGGGTACAGAATAAGTTCAGAATAAACCGTCTGTGAGAAGTCTTTTTTCTCTATTATATTCCAGCTATTCCAGTAAGGCTAACACTTTCTTTAAGTGTGTTTCGGTCCTATATATTTTGTGTACTGTTGAAGCATGGCTGATCACCCGTGGGGTTCAAGCGCTGCTCAGACCTGGAATCTTCTGGGGTATTTCTTCCAGTTCCATTTTTAGGAACTGGGTTTTGGAGTTTTATTCAAACTATTCTGCCTTTTTTTGGTCAGTGATAGCATTATTTGTTTTCATTAGATACAATAAATGCATATTTTCATTTTTCTGTTTTCATTCAGATTATTTTCTGAGGATGCGGAATCTCATATGATTCACTTTGTTCTTCCAGGACATAGCTAGAGGATCTTTTTTTCAAAAGCTCTTGATTCCTCACACAAGGGTCACCTTTTTTAGGTTTCCAGATAGTTTGTGTCACTGTCTTTGTCTCTATCAGACAAGGGACAATTTTATTGGGTTCCGTCTGTCGGTACCTTTAGTCTTTATTATTTCCTTCAGTTGCTATATATGCATAGAAGTTTTAGGTCTTATGGCCACAGCATTGGATTCAATTCCCTTTGCTCATTTTCAAGAGAAATAACCTTTTCAGTTTTTTATGCTGAATTATGGTGCAGGGATTCTAGGATTTCACATTTTAAATCTCCGAATCCTAATATTTATCTATCTTGATTTGGTGGTTAAGATCACCATCATTTAGTTCTACAGGTCTCTTTGTTTCTTTCAACCTGGGCCATGATCTCTACAAGATGTGAGTCTTTTTTGTTGGGAGGCTGTCTGAGGATCTCTGTCAGCACAAGGGGTTTGGAAATCTCAGGAGGTGAGATTACCATTTGATATTTTAGAACTCCGTGCATTCTCAGAGTTTTTCAGCTAGTTTCTTTTTGAAGAAGAGACGTTTATTGTTTTTCAGACAATATCACAACTATGGTGTATGTCAATCATCAGGGTGGGACTATCAGTCCTTAGGCTGTGACAGAAGTGTCTCGGATATTAGCTTGAGCTAAATCCAGCTCTTATCTAAATTCTGTGGTTTCTTTCCCAGGTATAGATATTTCGGAAGCGGATTATCTCTGTTAATCAAGCTTTACATCCGGGAGAATGGTCTCTCATACCCAGATATGTTTTTCAATTTTTCAGATGTGAGCATTTCTAGAAATAGATCTGTTGGCATCTCATCTGAATAAAGAACTTCCCAGGGGCCTATTCAGGTCCGGGGATCCTCAGGCGGAAGTAGTGTATGCATTGACATTTCTTTGAAATTATCTTTTTGCCTATTTCTTTCCGCCTCTAGTTCTTCTTCCAAAGTGATTTCCAAAATTCTTATGGAGTATTTGTTTGTTCTGCTGGTGGCTCCAGCATGGCCTCTCAGGTTTTGGTATGCGGATCTCATTCGGATGGCCAGTTGCCAACATTGGACATTTCCGTTTAAACCAGACCTTCTTTCTCTTGGTCTATTTTTTCCATCAGGATCTCAAATCATTAAAGTTGAAGGGATGGAGATTGAACGCTTGATTTTTAGTCATAGAGGTTTCTCTGACTCATTGATTAATACTATGTTTCAGGCTCGTAAATCTGTCTCTAGAAAGATTTATTATCGAGTCTGGAAGACCTACTTTCTTGGCATTCTTTTAAAATTCATAGAATTTTATAATTTTTTCAGGTTGGTTTGGATAAGGTTTTGTCTTCTGTTCTTTGATAGGACAAATCTCTACTCTTTCTGTTCTTTTTTCACAGAAAGATTGCTAATCATCCTGATATTCATTGTTTTGTACAGGCTTTGATCCGTATCAAGCCTGTCATTAATTCAATCTCTCCTCTTTGGAGTATCAATTTGGTGCTGAGGGCTTTACAGGCTCCTCCGTTTGAAACTATGCATTCTCTGAACATTAAATTACTTTCTTGGAAAAGTATTGTTCCTTTTGGTTATTTCTTCTGCTAGAAGAGTTTTTGAGTTATCTGTTTTTTTTGTGAATATCCTTTTCTGATTTTTCATCAGGATAAGGCAGTATTACTTCTTGATATTCATCATTTTGTTCAGGTTTTGATTCGTATCAAACCTGTAATTTAGCCAATTTCTCCTCCTTGGAGTCTTAATTTGGTTCTGAAGGCTTTTCAGGCTCTTCTATTTGAGCATATACTTGCTCTGGACATTAATTATTTTCATGGAAAGTATTGTTCTTTTTGGACATCTCTTCAGCTAGAACAGTTTTTGAATTATCTGTTCTTTCTTATGAATCTCTTTTTTCTGATTTTTTCATCAGGATAAGGTGGTTTTTGCTGTCCTCATTTCAATTATTACCTAAAGTTGTAAATTCTAACAACATTAGGGAGGAATTATTGTTTTCCTAAGACTTCTTTGGTGAGATTCTTACTTTCTTTGGATATGGTAAGAGTTTTTGAAATTCTATGTTGAAGCTATTCAGATTTCAGATAGACTTCTAGTCTATTTGTTATCTTTTCTGTTCTTAGGAAGGTCAAAAGGCTTCTGCCATTTATTTGGCATTTTGCTTAAACTTTTGATCAAAACTTTCATCATGCTTATTTGGAGTCGGGTGGATTCCCGCCTCGGAGGATTACGGCTCATTCTACTAGGTAAGTTTCTACTTCCTGGGCTTTTTAAGAATGAAGCTTCTGTTGATCAGATTTGCAAAGCAATGACTTGGTCTTCTTTGGATACTTTTACTATGTTCTACCATTTTGATGTTTTCTCTTCTTTAGAAGCAGTTTTGGTAGAATGGTACTTCAGGCAGCTGTTTCAGTTTGATTCTTCTGCATATAATTTCAGTTTTTTTCATTATAAAAATTGAAACTTTTTTTATTTGGGTAGTGGATTAATTTTTCAGCGGAATTGGCTGTCTTTATTTTATCCCTCCCTCTCTAGTGACTCTTGCGTGGAAGTTCCACATCTTGGGTATCTACTATCCCATACGTCACTAGCTCATGGACTCTTGCTAATTACATGAAAGAAAACATAATTTATGTAAGAACTTACCTGATAAATTCATTTCTTTCATATTAGCAAGAGTCCATGAGGCCCACCCTTTTTTGTGGTGGTTATAATTTTTTGTATAAAGCACAATTATTCCAATTCCTTATTTTTTGATGCTTTCGCTCCTTTCTTATCACCCCACTTCTTGGCTATTCGTTAAACTGAATTGTGGGTGTGGTGAGGGGTGTATTTATAGGCATTTTAAGGTTTGGGAAACTTTGCCCCTCCTGGTAGGAATGTATATCCCATACGTCACTAGCTCATGGACTCTTGCTAATATGAAAGAAATGAATTTATCAGGTAAGTTCTTACATAAATTATGTTTTTTTTCTTAACGCCAGTTCGTTTGTCTGTGATTTCATAGGGGAATATACGGTAATACGGGATTTACCTTGCTGAAGATCTTAACCATGTCTGCAGGGCATGCATTATATACAAATGTTATAACAGACGGAGGTTGTCACCAGATAAACAGAACCAGGTGCTCACCCAGGGGAATTTAGAAGAATAGTCAGCAGCCAGACCAAAGTTTAATAACATAATATTCATCATAAACCAAACATCAAAGCAGAAGGCGCAGGTAAAAGGAAAGTCAAAAGTTATGTTCCAAAAGTCAGCAACCAGTATATCAGTCCAGAATTCCGGGTGCAAACACAGAAGAGACTCGGAGCATAAACCTGAACATAAGCAGAGTTCAAATAAGCAAATCACAAACAAAAATGTCAGGACTTCTATACAAAATAACTAAGCACTAACTAGCATTAGCAAGGTCTTGGTGCCAAAAAACCTGCAGGGTCAATTCCGATGTAGAGATAAAAATAGCTCTACCCTTAGCACAGGTTACACAGTTGACAATTTTATGCAAGTCCTGTCTGCTAAACTTTGCTCATCCCCTCTGAATCGTCTTCCAACAGTAAAATGCACCCTGCTCTGTCAGTAGGTCTAAGCACTATTTCTTAGCTCAGCCTTGGACTCCAGCAGCTCGTGCTGCTCCCTTCATAGCATGACCCCGAATCCTCCTCCTACTTCCAGACTTCAGATTAGTGCAGCCCTACCATACTCAAGTAAGGACCTAGGAACCTGACAGGGAAATGTCTTCAGGCAGCTGAACAGCAGCTTTTAAACTTACATACAGTTAAAGCTATCTTAGTTTACCAATTAAGAATGAATCGCCTTCAAGGTCATAGCTCTGTCTAATTTTGTATTTTCTGAATATGAATTCTATTTCTATGATCACTCTGAAATAAACAGAAAGATTTCATCATGGTTCCAGAATCTACAAATCATTTATTGAGACTAATGGGTAGATTTATTATTAGTCGAGCGGACATGATTCGCTGTAGCGATCATGTCCGCTCGACCTCGCTAAATGCTGCCCCATGCTCACTCACGGCCGCTAACAGGGGGTGTCAATCATCCTGATCGGGATGATTTCAGTCCAGCCACATAAAAGGTGGCAGAGAAGTTGAGGAGCAGCGGTCTTAACTTCTTAACTTAAGTTTCAGGCGAGCCTGAAATGATGGTGGTAGGAAGCAGTGCACTGCATAATAAATCTACCCCTTACATTGTATTTTTAATCTACTTATAAAAGATTAGCGCTGCAGAACCTGTTGGTGCTCTACAAATACCTGATAATAATAATAATAATAATAATAATATGTTTTAGAGAGAGTTGTTTTGCAAGACTTCTATTGAAGGATGGAAGTCTGTTATTCACAATGACTGCTTTATATACCTACCTATATTTTATATTTTATGAAGCAAAATAAAATCTGTTTTCTTTGTTGACGCTCACAAATATCCTATGGACCAGACTAGCTGTATACAAACCTGTAGTGTGTTTGAGTTTTAAAATTAAATAAACAGCCTTAAAGGGACACTGAATCCAATTTTTTTTCTTTTGTGATTCAGATAGAGCATGCAATTTTAAGGCATCTAAGCTATTTTTTTTGGTTCAGACCCATGGAAAGCACTTGTTTAATGGTGGATGAATTTATCCACCAATAAGCAAGAACAACCCAGGTTGTTCACCAAAAATGGGCCGGCATCTAAACTTACATTCTTGCATTTCAAATAAAGCTACCAAGAGAATGAAGACAATTTGATAATAGGAGTCAATTAGAAAGTTGCTTAAAATTGCTGTTCTATCTGAATCCCGAAAGAAAGAAATTGGGTTCAGTGTCCCTTTAACTTAATCTGTTCCAAATATTTCTATATACATGTTTCCTGGACTGTTGACTGAATTTGACAGAGTTATATTTATATTTTACTTGTTTATAATCTATGGTAAAATGTAAACAGGTTGATAAATATTAAAATATTATTGATGCATTTAAACAGTTTTCATGCTCTTTTAATTAAATTGCTGATCAAATAACACACATTTGACATGAATTGTGTCCCTTTACATTTTTGCCTAATTATGATACTAGCAGTAAGCCTGATTGGGACGCAATCTATGCAAGAATACAGCAGGTGTGTTAGAGTGCGTTCTGAGTGTTATGTATCATTACTGAAGTTTATGTTCAAATTCAGAGGTTTATTTACATCTCCAGGATGATTGGAATTTGTGTGCTTGTTTTCAAGAGAGGGTTTGTGATACATAATCAGCATAATTTACATCTGCACACATAAAATAGACTATGCAAGTGGAACTGCTAACTTTCTAGCTTGTTTTTTGTTTTTAGTTTTGTTAGTAAAGAGTGGTGTAATTGTAAAGGTTTAATAAATAATTGTGGTTTCATACATTTGTACTTTTAAAAATTGCTATAATGATTAGGATGTCATTGTGAAGTAATTACATGTCATATCAATAAAAAAATCAAATAAAACCATAAATGTTCATCATGAAAACATCTAATATTTTATATTCTGACAATGAATTTTTTCCCTTTCTAATGCCACACTTATTCTTTGTAATTGTATATCTCATTCATAAAACTGTGACATTTTTACAGGTTGAAATCCCTTCTATAAACTCATATTTGCTTAGAAGGCTATCTGTAAATTGACATTAAACAATAAATATAACAGTTTAGAAATCTGCCTTATTAGGGAATTTTATTCTGTTAGGACTGGCCAATCAGCTCCCTGTATGGGGGTAAGCCATAGAAACATGTTTGATACTTTGCATGGTTACAGTGCTGGTCACATGTTTGGCTAAGGGCTTCCCTAAACTGAACCAGCATCTATCTTAAATGGAAATTAAATAATAAATGTATTGTTTAATGTATTTCCTTGAAAGAATAAGCTGCATTAAAAAAAGTAAAATTTACAGGTGACTACATATATACAGATAATCTACAGAAAACAAAGGTTTGCTGATAAACTATTGTCACATAGCATACAATTCTACTCTTATAGTGCAACCTCCTTCATTTCAGGGTATGATTGTGTCATATCACTGAAAATATATGTGGAGAGCTTGTGCCTTGCTGAAACTTTTTTGTCCATATCTGTTATTTGTGTTAAGAAATATATTTTCTTTCCTTTAAGTCTAATTATCTGAATACAAACAATAACAGGTGTCCTAGTAATTTGGGAATAAATTCCACTCTTTATTAAATACATTTAAAAATATAAGATGGCAGACTTGACAGTAATCCCTTTTACGCATTGTTTCCAACACAACACTTTATCAGATAATTAATCATCTGGCTCTTATGGCCTTAAAACTCTCTTCTGACAACATTTTACAACTTCTTCCTAACTTACAAGAGTCTGTATGGCTGCAGTTTCTTTCAGATGCTTCACTGTTCACTATAGTGGATTGAACTAAACCTGGGAAAGACCCTAATGCATTTTATGGAAATAGGTTTATCTCATTTCTGAAATTAGATATCAGATTTTTATTCAAAGATACTGGTCAGAGTTAATGATCTATATCCTCTAATTTAATTGGTTTAATACATATATACGTGGGTTTTATCCATTTGAGATGAACAGCAGAACAAGCATATACACGTACTTAGATGCTAAGAAGAAATTCAGAATTTGTAGTTTACTATTTCCCTCTCAGTATTGTGCCACTGCAGTTTTTGACTCTTATTCCCAGCCTGCATTGTACAGTGGTGGGGAGTGAGCTTCCTGGGATGCTAAAAGTTTTGCAAGAGGTCACACTCCCTCCTGTTTCTATGCTATGAGCCATGTAAGGGCATTTCCACTCCTGCAACCCTTTTAACAGTAGCAAATAATAAGGTAGCTCATTAATTAATTAATAGCAATGCACTCAGAGTTAACACTTTCTGTGCAGTTCTTCTACTCACATACTGGAATAGTTTGTTAAAAGTGTTGGCAATAGCACAATTTATATACTTTATTGCCCTCCATAAAACATTTCTGTGGACGTCCATGAAGCTACTACAGTTTCTCTATTTACTTCAAACACTTCTTATTCAGATTCCTTATTGGTGTTTGCAAAAATGTCATTGAATTATAAACTCATTTATTTGGATCTTCTAAAAGCCAAGTTTTTAGTTTCTTTCATGTAATAACATGCAAGGAATGGCTTTCTTAAAATTAATTTGATACAAGGGAGGAATGGCTTTCTTGAAATTTTTATCAGACAAGGGTGGAATGGTTTTCTTGATATTCAAATTAGACAAGAAAGGGATGGCTTTCTTGGAATTTCTTTGAAGCCTATCCCATTTTAAGATAGATAATTATTGAAATAAATGAATACATTAAGGAATTATTAACTACTTACTTTATAGCTTGATAAAAAAAAAAATTTCGATTTGTGCAAAAATCATGTAGACAAATCAAATGAGAATAGAGCATTATTTGGGACACATAAATGTTGGTTTATCTTCTGTGGGTGAAGCTTTTATGAAATGTATGAGCAATTATTCAACCATATATTATGATACTAACCATAATGAGCTATACCTGGTTTTATAAACCTGTGTCCATTTATCTAGAGTTGCTGTTGATTCTATGATATAGAAAAATGCAAAGGGAAACCTGTTATAGATGTGAAACATTTATTATAACCCCATTACATAGCATAAGGAATCAGCTATAGTCTAGACCACATTTCAGTTGCAAACCTAATAACAAAAACCTTTTAAAGTTTTATTACATTTTTTGTTTCTACAAATTGTACACCTGATATATGATATAGCCCCGTGATTCCAGTTCAGAGTTGATGTGTTTGCATGGTGCCTTAGACAGGTTGCATTCCTTGCCAGGCATGGTGTCAAATCGTTGTTGTTGGTCTGTCACACTCCCAAGGAAATGGTTCTCCTCCCTCCTACCCTCCTTTTTTCCCTTCATGCTTTTGTCTTCCCCTCCCTCCTTCCCTTCTCTCCCTCTGCTTCCTACATCCCTCCTCTTCCTCCATCCCGTTTCTAACTATATATAATATTATATCAAACATGTATACTTTAAATGTTATAATGGTATGTTAAAATGATAAAATGTAGGTATTTTCCTAAACAAAACAAAAAAAATATTCCCCAGAATAGAAGCATACATAGCTTTACTTATATATATTTTCATAATCTACTTCACAGTATTTGAAAGATAATAAAATAATACATTCAGAAGTGACTAAACAGATACTGTGAATAAATATTCTTTTTCACTTCCAACAGAACAATGAAAAAAATTCTGTTTAAAAAAATTAAAGGGACAGTATACACTCATTTTCATATAACTGCATGTAATATACACTACTATAAAGAATAAGATGCACAAATACTGATATAAAAATCCAGTATAAAACTGTTTAAAAACTTACTTAGAAGATCTCAGTTTAGCTCTGTTGGAAAGGTAGCTGGAAAGCCCACTGCAAGTGGGAAATAAGACCCCCCTTCTTTTGCCTATGAAAAGACCCTTTACACAAACAGGTGCAAGCTGGAGAAGGTAGCTGACGGTATTCTCATAAAACTTTGGTGCTTGATTAGGAGTCTGAAAATCAGAGCAATGTAATTTAAAAATAAGCAAAACTTTACATTTAAAAAAAAAAACAAAAAAACTTTATGGGTTATATAAATAGATCATCTACAAAACATTTATGCAAAGAAAAAATGAGTGTATAATGTCCCTTTTAATGACAATTATGAGTTAAAAAAAAATAAATACATGTAAATAATATAGGCAAAAGGTAATGAGTCAATTATGGGATCCATTTATCAACTGCGATAGCAGCTTCAGAGCCCTGTCGTTTCATGGTAGCTTTAATTTTAGTTTAGTAGCAGCGTTCTTAGGACCGCTGCTACTTAGCCTCTCCGCAAACACTTTAAGTGACAGATCGCAATCATTCTTATCAAATCAGATTGGGATGATTGACAGCCCTCACTTGTGTGCGATTGGCCATGCTCAAACAAGGGGGCAGCATTGCACAAGGTAAAATGCAAGCAGCGTACTGCTGCCCGCTCACCACAAGGCTGAGCGGACGAGGGTAATGACATCTGCCGAATGATAAATGGAGCCCTATGTCTTGATGGCATATTCTGAAGTGGAATGTTCAAAGTTACAAGTAAAATATATGTATATAAGCTTAGGGATGTATGTGGACCATTTTATGATAAGTATTCAGGAACTGGACATATATATATATATATATATATATATATATATATATATATATATATATTCATTTACTTTGTATTAGATTTCTCATAGGTGCACTTACTTGTGAGACACTGTACTTCCCAAGACATAAAATGCAGGCTTTAAGCATGCAAATATGGATTCCCTCTGTGTTTGCCTTTGTGCTTGTATTCATTGTTAGTACCTGCAGCAGCTGCATGCTAAAGAGTGCCCATGCTGTTTTTCTTTAGTGAGTGGTAAAAGATATCAACATCTCATTAAATTTTAAAAATGCCCAGAAATAAAACGATGCAATAGAACTTCACATCATTTTCAGCTCAGCTTTGTAGATTCTTATTGCATTTGAAATTTTACTAGCTAGGTGACAGCCATCAGAATTTTTTTCTTAGAATGCTACTTGCCTAAGGGCAAGTTATAATAAGGTGACAAACTAAAGTGGGTATGGTGTTAACCCCTTCACTTTTCATTTATTTCATTCATCTGTCTCTCTTGTAAAAACATTGCTTCTTTATTGAAGTAAAGCCAGGTCGGTTTCACTAAGAGATCCCTTAAGATTGACTGCATATATATTCCATACACATATAAAGATATCCTCTGAAATAAATATATTAACTGAAGGAAGAAAAAAAAATATTCATTTTATAAATTGACACTGATCATTGTTACAAGTGAACAATGCTTAGTTTCAGTAGATTATAATTACAAAACAAAGAAATCTAATTCTGATTTTCAAATCATAGTTTTCCTGGGGATCTAATTCTGGTTTTCTTTGCTGTAGCTTTATTTCTCTCTAATTTTCCTTTATAAAGTATTTCTGTTCAATTTGTCATTGGAATCCAGAAATACATTTTCTATTAAACTAATTTAATTAGCACTGAAACATTAACTCTTTTAAGGTCACCAAGATTTAAATATATTTAAAGTTATCAGCAGCTGACAAATGTGTTGTTCCCGTTGCTTGCAATCCTGAAGGAAATGGATTAAATACTTTCTCTACCATGCCTTGCAGTTCTTTATTTGCAGGTATTGATTGGGATTTTTGTTTGACATCCATTATCACTCTTCACATGAATACTAAGTGTTTTGTGGCGAAAAGTTTTTTTTACGTTGATGAACAGTTGCAACTGTGTTGGCTGTGTATAGAGTAGTTCTTTTAAAGAATATTGTTTTACATGCAGTGTTCTCTGTATGGAGTGCAATATATTATGTTGATTCTGTGTCCTCAAATGTAAAATATATATGTATCCCTTCTACAGTTGTGGGGAGAGTATTATAAATGTGTTGTGTTGATGGGACAGTCTATTTCAGAATTTATATTGTTTAAAAAGATAGATAATCCCTTTATAAACCATTCCCCAGTTTTGCATAACCAACAGTTAAGCCTCTGCAGACTGCCCCCTTATCTCAGTTCTTTTGATAGACTTGCATTTTATCTAATCAGTGCTCCACGAGAGTGAGCACATGAACTAGCGCTGTCTAGCTGTGAAAAACTATTAAAATGCACTTAGATAAGAGACGACCTTCAAGGGCTTAGAAATTAACATATGAGCCTATCTAGGTTTTACTTTCAACAAAGAATACCAAGAGAACAAAGGAAATTTGATGATAAAACTAAATTGGATAACTGTTTTATCTAAATTATGAAAGTTTAATTTAAAAAAAATCTGAATAAAAGTCTATTCCAAAATATTGCTATTTGTTTTAATGCAATTTTCCCTAATGCATTAATAATCCAAAAAGTTGATGAATATTGTGGCAGAATATGAGAGAGAATTTCTGAGTTATTTGTATAAAATCAAATCATCTTGTAGTTCATTTTTATGGTTAAAAAGTATTTTTGGAATGTGCTTTTTTGAAAACCTAATAGAAACTTAATTATAATGTAGTGTGATATTTTTACATCATTTTTAAATTCAAAATATAATAACTTTCATTTGTCTAAATATTTCTAATCTTAATTTCGAAATCATTGCTTTTTGTTATATTTATTTCATAAAATGATGATGGTCCACTGTCATCCAAAACCTATGGGATATATTTTGCAACACTAGGAAGAGGTCAAGAACCCATACAAGAGCTTTAAAACATCCCAACTCTCATCTCTCTCTCTCTTTTTTTTATTTATTGGCCTTGTAGTAGATGGTTGAGCTACTTGCTTATGGATTACAATTTGGGAGCTCAGACCTGTGTGAGACCCAGAGTCCTTGGGGAGTATAATTTACAAAGACGACAGAAAAGACTCATCAGCTGAATGATACAGGGACATAGGAATACCCTGTCATGTGCACAGAATTTCCCTAACGGGACTTCAGGCATAACTACCCTCAGGCATTATGGGGACTCGTCCCTAGCCTCCCCTGATGGACTCTGGTATTTACTACTGCAATCCTCTGCAGTACTCAGTAACTGCATTGGATGGGCTCTCTACTGGATACTGCTGCAGTTGACATCACATAGATTGACATGCCTGGTAAGCCAGTGGAGGGGGTGCTGTGTAAGGTAAGTGTCTTTACACAGCACATACACAGCCAAGAGGCTATTTGTAGGTGCTCTGACACAGGTAAATAATGATATCCAGGGTACTTAACCTTCTCTCCTCATGACACTTTTATTTTCATTATCCGTTTCTTAATGGTTCTTTCATTATTGTAAACACTATCAAAGAAGCCTCTGACCCATTTTAGCCCTCTTGCAGCTTTAGGGGTATTTTTTGTGCACTTTTAATATTTAGGTATATGGCCTTTTGAAAGAACCGTCAATAGCTTAGAGTCTAAATTTTATTGTTTCAATGTCTTTGCTTCTTCTCAAGCATTTTTTGTCAGTAAAGTCCTTCAAGCCGCGGTGTTGGCTAAATAGGAACTGTCAGAGAAAGTGTTTTCCCACTCTGTCTGTAACATCGACCATCGGCTTGGATATTAATCCCAAATGTTATGGCGGACTGTGAACAATCATCATTTTACGAAAGAAAACAAAATGTATGCTCATCTGATGAAAATTATTTACTTTCAAAATGATGATGGTCCACAGGCCCTGCCTGATTCATGTTGGACGACAGTTCTAATGACACCTCTATAAAATCGCTTTACATTTCCTACCTTTCTAACTAAAAGAGAGGAGATTGGAGGCTTTTGTTTTGTTTTTTAATATATTTTTATTCAATTTTTAGTAAATATACAGAACAAAATTCAATTAAACACAAAAAAAGGCAAAGACCTTTAGTATTATTAGTCATACATGTTTATACTATTATATCTGTTAGATATAACCTAGGTTACAATATTCATTTAATTATAACTCAGTAGTAACCTCCAAACATATTATATATTTATGTAACTATATTTTTATTAAAAATCAATATTTATTTCTTAATTCTGATCAGTTATCTTTATAGACACCTTGAATTATATTTACATAGAAAATAGATTATGAATAAATTATATATGTCTATGTTGTTACACTTTTCTATACCAAGCAAGCTATGAAATAAATATTTCTATAAAGTATCCTTACTCAAAATTAATCGCTTATTAAATATCACACAGGAATTACACCAGAACAATTTATAATTAGCCAACAACACTTAGTCCAATGCCAAAATATGGACTGCTAACTTAACAGTGCTTAGTTAACAATATAACAAGATACTTCACACAAATCTTACTAAATCTCAATAAGTCTAAGAGAACTTTCAGAAAAGTATAATTAAATGATTTAGCCCCAAATGGTTCTATATAACTTTAATTAAACCACCAGAAATTGTTACACAATACTACCAATTATTCTAGCCTGAAAAAACTATTTA